>NC_140480.1:4832597-6032597 GCF_051167445.1 Perissodus microlepis | reverse complement strand
GCCGACCAGAGATACGTTTTTATCGGATTCCGTCGTGGAAGAAAAATTGTTCAAGCCATGTTTCTGAAGTAACAACGAGGTGACGGATGGCCTGGATTGCAGCCATTCAAAGACCAAATATAACATTCCAGAACACTCCAGCTCACTTGTTAGTCTGCTCCAAGCATTTCCACAAAGGTGAGCCTTTTGTCGTTGTTATTACGTAATTTATCATAACATAATTATTGATGTAGGTTACAAATAAGTCTTATATTGATTTGAATTGAATTCGTTGCGCTATGCTGCTTTGTTCGCGGTGGCTTTGCGGGCTAATGTTTGTTGTGTTTTGTTGGAAAACCAGCCTACAAAATGCTGGAATGCGATCCAGACTGGGCACCCTCTATCAACCTGGGTCATACCGAGTTTAAAGCTGCTACCACAGCGAGATTTGATCGGTTAAGAGGGAGAGCGATATCAAAACAGCCACGAAAGTCCCCAAGTGTTGTAGCAATCAAGTGATGAATAACTGTTTTCCAGTATGTTTTGAAATGTTTTTTTTTTGTATTGTTGATTTGTTTTTCACCAAAGCAGCTAATAAAGCACAATGGAATACAATTTTGCCTCTTTCTGGTAAGGTTTTATAATAGAATGAAACATGCCAGTTATAAATAAAGGCAATAAATTGAAAGAATTATGAAACACTTATTTTATTTCTATTGGATCTGAAAATGTTGTGTAATACTACAACCTGAAACGACAAATAGATTGCGTTGGTCTGTACAGGAGATAAAGGGAAAAAAATGTAACAACAGCTGTGAAATGGAATAGTCCAAATCACCAAAGTAAACTGGACCTGGGCTTGTTGCAGGCATCTGAAGTTACTAAACATTTTGTGAGTGTATGCACTCACACTTAGGACCATATAATAATAAATATGTGCGTGATGAAAGTTGGGCAGCACGCTAACGTCTTTAGTCCACTCTGTATGCTCTTATGGGTCTAACCCAGGGGTGGGCAATCTCAGTCCACGAGGGCCGGTGTCCCTGCAGGTTTTAGATCTCACCTTGGGTCAACACACCTGAATCACATAATTAGGTCGTTACCAGGCCTCTGGAGAACTTCAGGACATGTTGAGGAGCTAATTTAGCCATTTAAATCAGCTGTGTTGGTTCGAGGACACATCTAAAATCTGCAGGGACACTGGCCCTCATGGACTGAGATTGCCCACCCCTGGTATAACCCCTTCACTCCTTTGATTTTTACCTCATACCTTTTGTTTTTCGCCTTTTTGTCAAGTCTGTCTTTGTACGGACCTGTCGTGTTCTCCTTCGTTTTGTACATAACTGTTTTTGGGACAAATAAAATGCAAGTAGGGATTAAAACCGCAGAATTAATGATTACTGGTGCTGGAAATGCTAGTGCTTGATGCAGTGTTTTGATTTTGCTGCCACTCGTACCCACAATGCAATGTGCGAAAGTTACGTGGTCTGTCGGCTGGGCCGCGCTATGAATTCTGGGATAGGTTGGGCCACGAAGGACCCATCCTTCAAATCTGGGGAAATGAAGGACGATTTTTTTGGACGCATTTGGGCAAGTCTTTGAATTTGCGCAGGCTTCACCGCGTCGATGTAACGTAATTGGCCTACAAATGCAGCCTCTGAAGGATCTTACAAAGCTTCAAACGACATCGACTATTAAATTAGTCTTCAACGATTTTAATAGTCAATGTAATTGTGACTAGTCGACTAATCGTGGCAGCCCTAGTATTGATATGCTGCAGAAGCATGGGCTTCAGATTGTTTGGATATGATATTATAACCCTGCCCACAATGATGAACTGCAATTATTGATTCTTTCCTCCTATCCTGTTAATGTTAACGCTCCAGACCTGCAAAATGCCAAAACATCTGCTTTTACAGAGGAACTCTAATGATCTGTTAATCAAGTGTCTTTAAGTATCACTCTATAAATTTACAGGTAATTATTTAAATTGTATTTGTTTTTACTTATACATGTTTAGTTTACAATAATGAAAAATAAATGCAAAATCAGAATAGCATTTTCTTAAAGTTTAGTAGTTTGACAGACTGAAATCCCATTGTTAGAAATTGGATCATATTAAATTTTGCAATTTTTTTATGTAAAGCATGCAGTTGCATGGGTATGAAAATATAAATTAGAATTTGTCAGACTTTCAGCACTAAAACACACAAGACCAAGTGAATAGTCACCTTTATATGCATTTGATTGTTGAAAATTGTATAATGTAACAGAGAAAAAATATCGAACATGTTGAGATTTTTTTTTTTAACAGACTGAAAAGAGCAGAGAACTGCAATTGAAGACAGCAATCATATTTGTACTTACTGCATTGATGGCTTACAGTATTGTATATGAATGTTAAGCACACGTCATTAATATTGCTGATTGATGATTACTTGACCACAGTGTAATCAAAATGAATTGGATCGATTTGTTATTGCTGTCTATCAAGTGTGACTATACGTTTTGTGTGTGTTTTATGATTTTACAGGTAATATCTTTGGTGAGCGAAACATTTGCACTGACTACAAAAACACTGTTTGACTATTAACTGCTTTTAAATTTTGATCTAAAATATGTTTGTGGTTGAGTTGAGCATGCCCTGATTTCAGCAATGGACATGTTGGCTTTTTGCTAGAATGAAGGAAACACGTTTGCAAATTTAACATCATTTCCCCACATATGTCTTGTATCTCTTGTGCACTCACTCTTCCTGTGGTTAGACTGAGGATGTAACTACCTGTGGTGAATAACACGTTGATAGATACCAGAAGTCCTCATAACAGGCAGGTTAAGGTTGCTTTACTAACTAATTAATATGTCAGAGTGTCTTTGTGTCTACAGCAGGGAGCCAAATGCCTTTTCTTGCACATGTTTTGGTGACTGGTGTAATTATGGCTTCTGCTTTTATGTTGAAAAGTCATATTTTATTTCTGTGCCTGATATGTTGTTCTTTCTCAAACTGCAACACAACTGGCCTTGAAAAAGGAGGTTATGCTGTATTGTGTAATTTACACTGAAATGTAGTCAGAAACATTGAAATGACTTTAAGCATTATGTTAGGGCTCAAATTGCTTAAAAAACCGTTGCTTTTCAACCTGATTTAGCAGAAAATAAAGAAAACCATGTCTTTTTGAAGATGTGTACCATCTTTTTATTAGTACTGGACATCTTGCTAGCACCTCATGTCATTTAAAAACTATATTTATTCATATTCTAAATATAAATTCTGAATATATGCCTCTTGAAGGTGTAACTTCACACCTCTTGACAAAAGTGTGGTGCTCGGTTAAACTGTCAAAGAGGTTATAAACAGATTTTTGGAACAATGAAAAGTTGATTGGAGAGAGTGTTAAGTTACCTGAAAGTGATTGCAGTTAAAAAAATAAATAAATTAGGAACTAAATGACAACTATACCCACATATGTTCTTGTGTTTGAATGAACAGTGAAGCACTTTTTGGATTATAGTTGAGGTTTACTGCAGCAGACGAATGCTAACAGCAAAGTAGACTTTTATGTTGGAATAAAAAAGGAAGAGTCAATATAGTAAATGTAATAGATTTCTATAATAAAAAGAGGTTAATGAGAAAGAGGTTGTTTTAAAGCCAATAAGATACGTAACATGTTCACAGTGTACCAGCCCTCTTATACTCAACAGTCCCCAACACTACCCCACCGCAGATCTAACTGCTTACCTAACTCCACCACTGTTCCTGGTGGGTTGTCACATGATCTGACCTTATTTCCTGCTTTTATCGACACTTCTTTGAAGACACCCCAAGGAACTGAAACCCCGTACCCCCAAACATGATCACACATTCACGCAATCAGAGTCTTCCTCAAACCTAAAACCCCAAAGATGAATCTTGCCCTGGTAATTAATACTTTTTTTTATAGGTTTGAGCTGGATTGAGAAAAACAGTGTTTTTCTAAATGCAGTTTTCATCTGAATGTTTTTGAATTATTAATTGTTATGGGAACTATTGGAAAGGATTGTGATTGAATAAGCGGATACAAACATTATGTCTTTATAACTTATTGTATTTATCTGTTAATTGTGACTAATTGTTAAATTTGAGAGTTTGAGTGACTGTAAATCACATTGCTGTCAGTCCTACAGCTAGTTCATCTTCACTGTTTAGGTTTCCATTTTTAGTGTTGTTATTGAAGCTCCAAGTGTAACTGCATATTTTTGTCATTGGTCCTGGACCTAGCAGACCTTTAGGTTGTGTTTATTGTTAAATACTTTTTGCTTGAGTTTTAGTTCATGTAGTGTTTTTGGAGCTACGAGTTTCATTTCTAATTGATGTTCGCTGTTTGGTTTTGCCATGTTTCTGTTCACAGGTTTTCTTGGTTTGTCACCTTTTACATTTCAGTGTCTGTTTGTAGTTATTGCACGAGTTCCAGTTTATCCTTTCTCTAATATGTTCCTTGATGTTCAGTCTTTGTCTCATTTTCCTTTGTGTTAAGTTTACCGTTGTGCCAGAGTTTTGATTCATTGATTCATCTTTTGTTTGCTTATTTCAAATTTTAGATTTTACCTGGTGCGTTTGTGCTGAAAATATACAATAATCTGTCACAATAATTAGAAGATAGTAATACAGGAAGAACCTCTAACAGTACAACTGCAAGTCATATTTCAGAGACGTAAATAATCTGTATCTAATGTAAAAAGTTAGCAGAAGGATTACCTGTGTTTTATATGTTATTATTGGGCAGCTAACATCCATAAATATAAGTGTTCAGGTTTAGGAAGAGGAGGATGAAGAAAAGTAAAACTGGAAGAATATTCCAGTAAGCTGGTATCACTGGACTCTCAGACCTGTCATCTCCTATCACTCAACAGTGCAGCCCATATCACAAGGGTTTTTTAAAAAAATCTATATTGTTTGTATGATCAGTTTTCCTCTCCTGAACTCTTCTCTCTCACCTGTGTCTGAAAATATTTGACCTTTGTGATGGACTTCTGTAGAGAGAATAGCATTGTTTCACTTTAGACAAGGGTTTGTGTTCCCTGGTATGTATTTGCATAGATTTTAGCTTTCTTAATCTCTTGAGGCCTCACAGCACAGCTACCAGATATTCACCTACTGTGAAAGTGTACAGATATTAGAGTACTGTTTGTATGTCCTTCAATGTGCATAATAAGCACATATGTAGGACTGCTTTTTTCCACTTGTGTAATATTTTTGAAATTAGAAACTCAGAGTGATGCTGAAAAACTGGTTCATGCATCTATTACTTCTAGGCTGGACTACTGTAATTCATTATTATCAGGATGTCCTAAAAACTCCCTGTGTTGTGTGTTTCTTGGACGTTATTGCTAAAGTTCAGAAGATATGTTAAACTTTGATTGTCAGTGGAAAGTCTAGAGTTTTATGCAATATGTTTCCCATATTTCAGTCTCCCTAAAAAGTTATTGAAATTAAAAAACAAGTTTTTCCTCTCCAGTTTCTTGGCAAGAGTCAATCATTATTACTCTTTCTGTCTTTTTGTTTCAGCTTTTGTGACCAAATATTTGTTTCGCATGTTCCCACTGATGCTTGCACTGATTTCCTGTGGATTTCACACTGAGGGGATCGAACAAACTGATGGTTCATGTTACAATTTGTGCCCAGCCGGTAAGATATAATGAGGAACATTATTGCCAATAATTGGCCTTCGTGAAGTTATTGTGGAAGTATCACATTAACTCGTTACCTTTCTCCTTCTCTCTGTCTTTCCCAGGATATCATAAAGTTGGTAATTGTGATGATCAAGTTAAAAAGTGCAAATGCAAGAAATGTGAGCATGGCACATTCACGGAGGTAGAAAACATCATAGAGAGATGTGTGACTCATGTAGTTGTAAGTATCCTGCTCATTTTCAGTTTGCTGCTACACATACTGTCAGCTCATGTGATAAAGTTTAAGGTGCTTTCAAGTTAAATTGGACTGAAATATGACAGACAGGTATTTTCTGGTTATTTCAATATATAAAATATCTTCATAGGAAAACCACAGAGAGAAATATCTCAGGTGTAGTGTCTGTGAGTGTAAGGATCCTACTCATCTTCCATTAACTGTGATGTGTGCTGTCAGTATGTGTGATAAAGCTGAAGGGGGATCAAATTTAAATTTGACCAAATGAAAGCGTATGATCTCTTTTCATGATGAGTATATTATGATGGCCTTAATATTGTATTTTACAAATAGCCCGCAGAGTATCATTTTGAGAGGATGCTAACTGAGATTCTTGACCACATGAATATTGGCACAGCATTTAGAAATGACCTTTTTCTCCACTAAAACTAAAACTAATGAAAAGACACTGACTGAGAGAACAACATGTAGTCCTGTGGCCTTGTCAGAGCTGTGTATTCCAGTTATTTGGACTAAGATGAAAAAACTGCATCTTGATTGAGTTTTAATATTCAGTGTCATGGGACACGCAACAAAAAATATGTGTTAATGAGTAAATGAAAGTCTTCTGTGTATTAAGTGTAATATTTTTATTTTGTCTGTTCTTGAGTAACTGTAAATCGTATTGCTGTTATTACAACAGCTAGTGTACATCCACACTGTTATCTTCTTTGTTTTTAGTGTTAATATGAAGCCTCCTATGTAACTGCATTTGGCAGCTAAATGTTAAGGCTGCAGTGTTTAAAGGAGACAGCAGACACATGTAGGTAACTGAGGCTAAGAAGGCTTTTTAATTATTGGGATCCTCTGTCATAGTCTCACTGCTCTAAAAACAACAATTTCTACAGTCGTTTGAAAGAATTTTCACAGGACTCTGCAGTCATAAAAACACAAAATAAACCTTTGTCAGTATTATGGGAGAATTTTGCCCCACTTTTATTAACAGTGCCTGCTCAGTTTGCTCTGTATTTGTAGGCATTTGTTTATGGACTGAGAGGACAGAACAAACTAATGGTTCACGTTACAAATTACAAATTTCCTCTTTTCTCTCTCTCTGTCCCAGGTTGTCATAAAGG
The DNA here is from genome assembly GCF_051167445.1 of Perissodus microlepis. Classification (NCBI taxonomy): domain Eukaryota; kingdom Metazoa; phylum Chordata; class Actinopteri; order Cichliformes; family Cichlidae; genus Perissodus; species Perissodus microlepis. The sequence continues at coordinate 6,025,598 of NC_140480.1, read as the reverse complement.
TGGTACCTGTGACGAGCCAATTGAAACGTACAGATTCAAAAGATGGGGCAAAAGATGGCACCTACATGGAAATGAAAAACCCTACGGGGAAATGTAAAGTGTGAGTCATGTGTTTGTAAGTATCCTGCTTCCAGTGAATAGACGCATGTGGTAGTGTGAGAAAATGTAAGAGGATCTGGAGTTAAATCTGACTACACACATAGTATAATATGCTCTTTTGTTCCTGCAACCTTTCACAATGATATTTTGGTGATCTCATTCAACCGGTTTTATGAAGTCAGAACTCTTGAATGAAATCTGTTGAGTCTGGGAAATCTTGTCAGACTTGTGTTTCATTATGAACAGGCAGAGTATCGTGCTGGAGACTTTGCGGTGTAATTATATCATTTAGAAAATACCCAAAATGTCCAATGAACTAATGTTCATATGCTGGCTTACATAATGCAGTAACTTAAAATAAATGAATTAATTAATGATTACATGAATTCAGCCACCTTCATTTTCCTTTCAGAGAATGCTGACTAAAGAAAGAATTGCCAGCAATTCCAAAGGTAGAAGACGGTACAGGCAAAGTTTTATGACTTCAAAGGGTTTGCATGAACTAGAAAAACACTTTTAATTGCTTTTAAATTCTGATCTAAATATATTTGTGGTTGAGTTGAGCATTTCATGTTTTCTTTAGGCTTTTTAGTCAAAATGGAGGAAACACATTTGCAAATTTAACCTCCATGCACATCTCTTGTGCACTCACTGCTCCTGTGGTTTGACTGTGGGCATGATTAACCGTGGTGACAAGCAGTGCCAACAGTGTCTAATAATAAGAAGGTTATGGGTTACATGGCTAACTCACAAAGCGCATGTGAAATGCTAGTTTCACACATTGTTCTTAAAGAGTACACAGGCTCCCCGGATCTTCTGCTTCCTCTGCATCTCGGAGGACGCTCCATTCTAGGAGCAGTAACCATTCGAGTCTTCATATCAGGGCTTTGCTATCTCTTAACACCTTTTTAGATATGCCATCAGCTTCCTGTGTTGACAATACCAGTCTCTTTCCTTATTTATAGGACAGCATATCAGATTGAACCAGATTGAGCCAGAATGCAGGAGGAAATGTGCTAACGCATCATTTACATATCTATCCACAGCTGTACAGTTTCTCTTAAAGCATGGCCAAATCTTTATCTAAGTTACAATTACAAAACATCATTTATTTTATGGATTAACAAACAAAAAAAACCCCATTGCATTGTTCTTCTCTATAGTGAATATGTTATTCAGACATTAACAGTACTTGTTGCTGCCATCACTGGGGAGAACTTGGAGAGTGTCTAAGTGGGATTTCTGACATTTGGTAGAAAGCAGGTAAGATGAAAGAAAATGGATCTTAATCATTCAAATATAAATTGTACAATGAAGGATACTTAAAAAACATTGTGATGCTGAGGATTAACTTTAAGAGCCTTTTAGCACCAGACATCCCAAGATTGTTGCTGAGCTAAAGCCGATCTTTATGAAAGAAGGATCCAAATTCAGAGTGCAGATCTGACCTGGAAATGATTAAAATGTCCTGCAGGCAAAGAATATTATCAACCAGCATCTTGAATGATAAATCAGTGTGTTCAATAAATACAGAAAAGAGTATAATGTAGTCAGATCGCATTATTACACAATGTTTGCTGGCTTTCTTTTTCTGTTACTGGTCCAACAAGTCTCTCGACTAGGTTGACAACACCTAGGTGTCTATCCATCTATCCATGTACCTGTGGGTTTGGGCAGTACATGGATAGACGGATGGATGCTCCAACTGTAGCTCCAGCTTCAACATCAAAAGCTTTGATGAATGCTTCAGATCTTCAGATTAATCGAGTTTCGTATGACTATTAGTGAGTTAAAAACCACTGGACGTTATTACTGCTCATGTAGTCTTTTTTAACTCCCACTTCAGGGCTTTAGGACTCATTAGATCAAATGTATTGACACATTATAAAAGAGATGGATATTTTTGGATATTTTTGTAAGTCTCAAATTTCCCCCTTTTTGAATGTAGCATCCTTACATCAGTGTGTCTTTGTGTCTACAGCAGGAAGCCAAATGCCTGATGCACTGATAGCTCCTGGATTTATTTTGGAAAGCATTGTTTTATTTCTGTGCCTGACATTGCATTGCTCTTTCTCAAACTTGAAAAAGGCTTGGCTGTGTTTTTTGATTACACTGAAGTCTTAGTCAGCACTCCATGCCATATGAACAATGTATTCCTTTGGATTATAAATTCTATTTTTAAACCTGTATACTTCTTTTTGGTGTATTTTTTCAGTCCTTTACATAAGTGTGGCGTTCAGTTAAATTGTCAAAACACACGCTGAACAGAATTTGCGAACCAATAAAATGTGACTGGTGTAGATTTATATGTCGGATTAAAAGAGGAAGAGTCAATATTCTCTCCTCTGATATGATAAACAACTGAGTTAACCGCATTTGTTTGATTCTCATTGTGGTCCCATCCTTCTTTTTTCTCTCTTCTTTTGAAGTTTGAATGAAAAGTAGGTTGTTTTAGAGCCGGTAACATGGCCAACACCTTCACGGTGTACAACACCTCCTCTTACATGCCCCACTCCGCACCACCATCAGATCTAACCACACTGTCCAGCTTGTGAAATATCCCCATGTATGTCACCAGGGCTTTTGTCTGAACCACATCATTATCACTGAGATTCAGTGGAATTACACTGTCACTATGTGCGTATGTGTGTGTCTGTAAGGGGTGGGTGGATACATCTGACTTTGTTTCCTGTTTCTCGCAACACTTCTCTGAACACTCCAAAGAACTGAAAGCCCTGACCCACAAACACACTCACACACACACACTCGCACAAACAAAGCCTTCCTAAAACCGTTAATTTGAGTCAGCTTTAAAGGAAATCTACACCTCAGCTCAGTCAGAGTGCCTCGTCCTGCTGCTGAAAACGACATTGTTTTGCTTTCAAATGAGTGAATTTCAGCATAAGTTGGTTGTTTAACTTCCACACTGCCTGCTCTCCCAAAATGAACCTTGTCTTGGTAAGTAATTCTGTTCATAGGTTTGATCTGGATCATCTGCGTGTTTAATTTCAAGGGTGCTTTGATGCAGTTTCCTCTGAGTGGATTTTCATTATTCATTGTGATGGGAACTATCAGAAAAGATTATGTTTGGATTAGAGGAAGCAAATGTTATGTCTTAATGACTGCGAGATAAATATTTATGATTATTTGTAATATTTTCCTGCGTATATTCTTGAGTGGCCGTAAATCTCATTGCTGCCATGACTACAGCTAGTGTACATCCTCACTGATGTGGCTTCTGTTTTTATTGTTGGTAATAAGAGCTCCATATGTAGCGTATGTACGTTAGTTGCTGCGAAATCGTTAAGGCTGTAGTGACATGTAGTTGTATGTGGATGAATGAAGGGAAGAAGTTCTGTAGATTACTGGGATTATCTTTTGTGGTCTTGCAGCTCTGGGTGCAGTGAGACCGTGACGTTTAATAACTTGATACATTTACATGAGCTGTATCTAATGATTATTTACTTTCTCTTTTTGCATTATTCACATTTACCCACCTTAAAGATCGCAAGGTTCTTGTCATAATAAATAAATAAATAATAAATGTAAAGACAACGGCCAATAGTTTTCTTAAGGTTTACCTTTGAGAGACTGAAATCACTCAACTGAAAATAGACAATAACTCACAACAATGAGAGGAGAGTCACAGATGAAGAACTTTTAACAATACTGCAAGCTATATTTCAGGGATCTAAATAATCACAAATGTAGGGGAAAAGTTAGCAGAAGGATTCCCTTTGTTTTATGTGTTATTATTGGGCAGCCAGCATCCATAAATATAAGTGTTTTGGGGTTTAGGAAAAGGAAGATGAAGAAGCCCACAGTGTGTAAAACTGGAAGAATAGTCCGGTAAGCTGGTAGTACCGGGCTCCCTGACCTGTCATTTCCTATCGCTCAACAGTTTTCCAACTTATCTCTTTTCTGTGGGGCCAAATCTGTGGGGCAGGGTTGTATTATATTATTTATATGATCTGTTTTCCTCTTCTGAACTTTTCTCACTCACCTACGAGTCAGAAATATTTGACCTTTGTGTCGGACGTCTGTAGAGAGAATATTTTTTTCACTATATATATATATATATATATATATTAACATGCAGTACAGCTACAGCTGCTTGGATATTCACCTACTGCAGATGTGTGCGAACATTACTTATACATTTAACAGTAGTGTTATTAATCAATCAGGTTCATATCTCACCAGTATGTATCGGGGAAGTTTCGGAAATGAGGATGTTTTTGGACTGAGGTTTGCAATATGCGTCATGTATGTGAGAACTCTGATGGTCAAGAAGAGTCTTAGTTCATTAGCTCTGGGTGGAGGATGGTCCAAATACTCTGACATGTTTTCCGTTCTGTCTTCAAAATGGACCAAGTCTCCACTGATCTGCTTGGCATATTTTTTTCTGTCATTCTGCTTTGGTAGAACAACAACTGTCTGCTGCACGATGTGCATGCTAGAGTTCAGAAAATGTGTTGAACTTTTAATGGCAGTGGAACATTTACATTTTCAATGAACATGTTCCTCTTTGATGATATATGCAAATGAAAAAGTTTTTCCTCTCCAGTGACTTGATGAGAGTCAATTATTTTTACTCTTTCTGTCATTTTGTTTCAGCTTTTGTGATCAAATGTCAGTCCTGCTCACACACGAGCACCTTAACCCTCATTTAACACCTCAGATCTTCAGACCTCATTTTTTTTGTTTCAGGTCTTCCCACTGATGCTTGCACTGACTTCCTGTGGACAGAGTCACACTGAGGGGATCGAACAAACTAATGATTCGTGCTACAATTCATGCCCAGCTGGTAAGATATACATAGGATTATTATTGACAATTATTGTCCTTTGTGAAGTCATTGTGGAAATATCACATTAACTCGTTACCTTTCTCCTTCTCTCTGTCTTTCCCAGGATATCATAAAGTTGGTAATTGTGATGATCAAGTTAAAAAGTACAAATGCAAGAAATGTGAGCATGGCACATTCACAGAGGTAGAAAACTTCGTAGAGAGATGTCGTAGGTGTGACTCATGTAAGCGTAAGTATCCTGCTCATTTTCAGTTTGCTGCTACACATACTGTCAGCTCGTGTGATAAAGTTTAAGGAGCTTTCAAGTACAAATTGGACTAGAATAAAGCAGATGGATATTTTCTGGTTATTTCAAAATATAAAACATGTGAGGATGGCACCTTCACTGGAAAACCACAGAGAGAAACGTGGACTAAAATTAAACAGTAGACTGGTATTTTCTGTTTATTTGGTCATATAAAAGACAATGCTATTCTTCGCTACATCTAAGATCTCTTTTAATGATGAGCAAATTATAATGATCTAATATTTCTGTTAAACCAGTTTGATGCAGTGGAATGAAATAAATATTTAGTGTGGGAAATCCTAATATAATAGTAACTGTATTTCACTAATAGCATCAGTGCCAGTTTGAGTATTCACTTTACATGGAGACCAGCATTGTAACAACAACACGTGAATTTGTGTGCGTACCAGTTTGAGCGTGCCGTTAACATATTGATTCCTTCTGTTTACATTTCAACTGAGTTTCACATAAAATATTGAAGCAGAACTTGGAAAAATCATTTCATGTGCTAATTGATGAAAAGAATGTGACAGTAGAAAACAACATGTGGTCTCATGGCCTTGTCGGGACTGCGTTTTTCAGTTATTTGGACTGAGATGGAAACACTGTATTTTGCTTTTCCCCCAGATGATGAGGTGGTAATAGAGCCCTGCACCTTTAACAGGAGCACAGTGTGTGGCTGCATGGAGGGATACTACAATTCAGGATCTTATTCACGGCAATGTTCAAAATGTTCCTGCCCGCACTGCCCACGTAAGTAACCTCAAAGGATTTTAAAGCATTAGACTGATATTCACTGCAGCCAAACGGATTCATTTTCTAATATAATAACAATCTCACTTTAAATTCCTACATTCACAGTTACTCTTATGTTCCTTTCAGGGAATGCTGACTACAACACGAAGTGCCTGCCCCAGAGGTAGAAGACTTTACAATGTAACAGAAAATAAACAAAAAAACATAGACAGTGTGCTTAAATTTTGTTCGCGACAGACTGACAAGAACACAGAACTGCAAATGAAAGTGCCAATGATATAAAATACATATACTTACTGTGGTGATAGCTTACGCTGTATTGTATGTGAATACAGTCTACAGGTATGCACCAAAATTGCAGTGTTTGTTCAGTGATGTTTGTTCATTTAATGTGTATCAACTTCTGGTGACGTTTAGAGGGCCACTAACTATTTGTCAGTGCTAACTAAAATGTGATCTACAATATGTTTGTGGTTGAGTTAAACATGGCCTGATTTCAGCAGGGGACGTGTTGGCTTTTTGTTAGAATGGAGGAAACATGGTTACAAATTTCTCTCCCCCTCCCATATTTCCTGTGGTTTGACTGAGGCCTTGACTACCTGTGCTAAATAACATGCCTGCAGATGACAAAAGTCCTGATAATAGGCAGGTTAGAGTTGCTTTTCAAGCACTGTTTTCCAGTTTTACACATTTGTATTAAAGAATAGACAGATCCCCTGGACATCCACCTTTACATTTCTATAACCATTTCTTCTGATCACTGTACCATAATGTCTTTTTTAAGGATACAAATTGAGTCACAAGATGTCTCTTATTATGTGGGACTGTCCTTTGCACTGAGTGAAAGTGCAAGTGCAAAGGATTTGCAAAAGTCTGGCTTTTACTAAGCTTGTGTGAAAAACGGGGGAAAGGCTTTTTAATATTTTTCAATTTCTAATGCTACTCCCATCAGGGAAAGACACCATCAAAAAGTCACAAGGCATCCAACTTTTAGTGGAAAAGAAAAACAACCACAAAGAAAATAAAGGGAAGTTTATTTCACTTTGCGTTTTTGTCTCTTTGGATATAATTATGCTTCAGGTTCGTACTAGGAAGAATATAGCATGAAATGACACATAATTGGCAAACAATATGATAGAATTGTCAGCTAAAAAAAACCCACTCAAAAATCAATGTTCATCCCTACTACTGAAATGCAACCAGACAGAACATCAGCTGAAATAACATAAAGAGAAATATGGGATCATATAAGGACTACATGATAAGAACATAGCTTCGCCTTCCCTTTATCCTTACATTTACTTGGAAAAGTTGGAAAAGTTACTTTTAAGTGTCATTATTTTGGCCTCTACATAATAAACTAAAATCTGGCAACCTGTTATTGGTAATGAAAATTTCTGACTACCTCAAAACATTGCTAACATGTCCCCACGGAGTCACACACAAATATTATTGCTTTCCTCAAACTGGGGTCTGATCATCCTAGCTGCAAAATGTTTGAATGTTTTCCCAATGCTACTAGAAAACGTCAACCTTCAATGGAAAAATCTTTGATTAGTTTTTTTAGTCTCTCTATAAGTCACTGCAAGCAAGCACACAGAGGAGAACTTCAACTAACAGACTGACTTTTGCAGATATATTCATTTGAATTATGCAGTCTGAATCTGGACCTCAGATTAATGTTGGAATGCATTTTTACACACGACAGGAGAAATAACTGTCTGTGTTGGTGCTTCATTAGCTTTTAATGTCAGGATAAATATGTGTTGTCAGATGATTTCTATACTGTTTTTTTATGTTATAGGCTAACGAATACTATGGCTTCGACAAATCCATCTACAACTCCAGTTGTGTCTCCAACCACAGTGGCAAACAAAAGTAAGTGAATCTTTAATTATGTATGTCATTTTGTCTGACTGACTTCTTCTGAAGGTTAGGAGAGCCAGCAAAAACAATGAGCCCTAAACATTCAAGTAGATCTTTAGGAAAAGGAGATTTGAAAACAAGATGTGATACTGTGGGTTTGCTTTTCAAGCTTTTTGGGCCACACCTCCCCAAAAATATTGCTGAGATAAAGCAGCTCTATTTAGAAGAATGGAAAAAATTCCTCCTGACCGTACTTCAGATTTGATCTGCAACTACTTAAAAAACACAACTGAGGCTCTCGGAGCCAGATTACTAAATGCACCAGCACCAAGAATAATAAATAATAAAGTTTAAAATTGTATTTTTCTTAAAGTATGTTAATGCAAACGCATTGTGTTGTCTATCCGTGTATACCAGAAGATTACATCACATTATATAACCCACTAATGTTGAGAAGTAATTCCAAACTTGCTTCTTTTTTTTAATCGTACGACAGGATTGATGTCTACAACTGTTACACCAGCCTCAACTTCAACTCCCTCTCCAAACAAACCTCTTGTTTCAACATCCAAGGCTTTCACGACACCATCAAATCCTGATATAACACAAATTCCACCTAACCGTTAGTGCTCATTTTATATTTTAACAACACATTTGATACATTAACTTACTGCCCTTGGTTTTGTAGTTTAGTTTTATAACGTATCACACTTGCTAAGGACATTTTAGCAGGTTTAGCAGCCTCTGATTGTTATCCAATTTACATAGAGGATAAAGACATAATATGCTTATGTCAGAACTTATTGATGTGGAGTGTGTCTTTGTGTCCACAGCGGGGAATGCAGGAATTTTTCTTGCGATTCTCGTGATTAGCTTTGTGTTGCTCTCATGGTTCCTGCTGATCTGCACCATGAAGATATTCAAACACAAAGACAGTTTTTGCTGGAGGAGGAGGAAAGAGGCTGAAGTCTCCCAGAACGGTAATCTGCAGTAAATAAATCCAATAAAGTACCTGTGCGTTGTATTTAAGTACACATTTGAAGTGTTTGCATTTCATATGAGATTTGTGTAACTTTATCTTCTTTAAAACGTAATGGCACAAATTTGACCCTTAAGGTTAAATGTTACCTTTGTTACTTTTGTCAGTCCTTTTTTTCTATTGCCTAATTGTAATTTGTTCAGTGCAGGGTTTTACTATTTTTCAAGTGCTTTGAATTGAACAATCACTTTTATTCATCAGAGTATTTCTACAACTACCACTGAGCATTAATATACAGTACACAGAGTAAACAGTACAGGCACTCAGCGGTTTGGTAGATATTGACTGGGGACATTCATTTAGTTTTCATATGGCTAATATCAAAGTTATGTAAAGTACGACATGTAAAGTACTAATATGTAAAGTACTACACTTTACATTACTTGACCTTTGGGAAGTTAAGATACTATGACACCTCGCAACCAAGGACAAATTTTCTCATGTTACTCCTCACAATGTGAAATGCACTGTCCAGTTGTGCATTAAATAGAAGAATATCCATATTTTGTTCTGTTTTAAAAATGTGCCTTAGTGACTGAACATGTCTTGACTAACAGACAGGAAACTCAATGATAATATCTCCTTTCCTTTTTAACAGAACAACCCAGTCATCAAGGCAGTAACCCGACCACACTGGTTTGTGCTCAGTTTCATGCACTTCGTTTTCTTTAAAGATAGCAATCTAGGCAGGAACACTTACTGTAGGTGCACAGTAAGAATTTCTTGTACATAGTTCATCAAGATAATTAGCTCATTAGCTTATAATTAGCACACAAGAAAGGCAGAAAGTTTTGGTCATCCCTGTCATGCACTTCAAAGTTTGTACTCATGCTGTCTTGTTTGTTCTTTCAAGACGCTTACAGTGTCTGAGGAAACTCCCATGTTGACTCTCAATCAGAGTCCAGCCATGTCAGAACATCCAACCCACATCAACCCTCTCGTGCCAGTCAATGGCCAGATAGGTAAGACTATCTGAGTATTTGACCTCTTGCTAACATGCACGACATGCAAAATACTGGACTTTGTTAATTATGTGTTGATGATTTCTAATTAAAAAAACAAAACAAAAACACCCCCTGCAGAATTCTCGGAAAAGTTTATTTTAGTCTCAAAAGTCATTTCCTCATTCCCAATGTAAGGAGTGATTAAAATATTCCTTACTTTTAATAGGAGTTCAGTGAAGAAGGATAAAAAACCTCAAATTCAAGAACAGCCAACAATCAAACAGTCTGCATTTCTTTTTCTGTCATTTGGTATTAAGTATTCAAAGACGAAATCCTTCTCTGTCCTTCAGCACAGGCTTCCATTGTATTGCACTTTAGGGTAAATGTAACCATTTATGGTTTAAGACATAACTGGTAATATAAAACTGATAAATGTGATTTTATCTGCAACATTTTAGCAGGAAATAATTTCTTCTGCTACTACTTCTACTACTACGATCCCAGGAAATACTAGTTATGTTACTAGAATCATGGGATTATCAGCTAAGAAGAACACCACGTACCAAATGAAACTCAGTGGTGTTATAGATCTTTTTACACATGAAGTGCAAAGGAAGCTTTTGCCATATTTTCAGAGACAATATGACTCATAAAAGGATAAACAACTTTCAACATTTATTCATTTCTGTATATATTATATCCTTTAAGTAGGCAGGAAAAAAAATATCTCTCTCTTTCCCTATATATATATATATATATATATATATATATATATATATATATATATATATATTGAGAGAGAGAGAGAGAGAGAGAGAGAGAGATATTGCTATAGATTTAGATAGATGGATAGAAGATTAGGGTCATTGCATCACGTCCTTCAGGACAAGTCAAAATGAGTTCTATACGGTACACACTATAAGGCTGAGTTATCTTTTGGTCACTTAGGAGTTTAAAACAGGCCAATCAGCACAAGCTGGGTAAATAATGTAGTTGCTTAAGAACTTGCTCCCATACACACACCACAGTGTGATTTTTTTATTTCTGTGGTGAGCAGTAGAGATGGTGCATGCTGCTGCACTGAATTACTTAAGAAATGTGTTAATTTAGAGAGGAGGTGAAACCTATTGTTGGTAGCGCTTCAACTTTCTCCCCTCATTTAAATGACTGTGGACTTCATCCGAAGTGAGACTTAGGTATTGAATGCTGGAGGGTGTGATGGGCTTGGCTGTAAATGTTTGAGATAAGTGATGTGAAAACTGCGAGAAAAGTTGTAGAAGAGGAAGTGTTCAGCATTGAGTTTTCCAGTAAAGTTATTAGCATTTATGGTCAGTGACACATGTTTTTATGACGCACCTAAATAGGTGGTAGACAGCAGGTCATAGCCAGAAAAAGTGGCATTTGGCATACTTTTTTTTTTTCAATTTCATTGTTTCACTATTTAACAAATGCTTTCAGATAAAGTGTGATCCAAGCAGATTACCTTCAAAACATAATGATACCACGATTATAGTGTATGATGAATAAAACCAGGGGAAATTTCTCAGTTGTTTTACAATGAATGAAAAAGACATAAACTTTAAAAAACTAAAAATATCAAATATCATCAACATTAAACGAGCAATATTTCTAAAGCTTTAAGGAGAATAGCTACCCCTTCAAATACCTGCTTGTCTGCTTGTGTTGTTAAAAGGAAGCGCTATTTTGCTACTGATAAATTGTTTAATTTAATTATATTAGTAAAATTAAAAAATGTTGCTGTTGCAGTTTCTTCCATCTGATAGAAGCGCGGTATACTATCTATAAGTGCTGTTGTTTTTACTTTTTCATCTCTTCTTGTTCACCATAGTGTTTATCAGAACCACATCTGTGGAGGTGGAAACTAGGAAATAGAGCGTTCTTACTCTTTCGCATCAGTCAGCAATGTGACATTAAGTCAAATGGCAAGTCAGATAGTGAACACATGTGCCTGTTAACTGTGTCATATGGTAAACTCCTGATATTCAATGTAAGTCTTTCAAGCCTGTAGGTGTGCTTTAAATACAACTGCAGTCATTAGTGAGGTCATGTTGTTGTTGGCATTCACGGCTAAGATCAAAACCTGTTTTTAGTTTTGTGCTGTTTGAACTGGGGTGAGGATTATGCTCTGTTCTCCTCTTCATAAGCTTGAGATGGGACTTTTATTTGCGTTGTGTATTCTGTATCATTACGTCTCTTGACTGTGTTGTCCTGTTATTACAAAGTGAGAAAGCTTTTCCACTTAGCAGACCAGTGCTGATATAATGTGGTCCAATTTCTCTGTATATCTTCTGAATTACTTAATTAGTAATTACTTACTTAATTAATTAGTTTTCCAGAGTATACCATAATGCTGGTTGGAGGTTATAACGTGGGTTGTATTCAGTGGTTGAGAGGAGGCGGCAGAAACACTCAGGATAGTCAAAAACTCACGACCACATTGGTAATGGGAATTCCACAGTGGTGTCCTTTAATTGACACACACATCACCTACCTTACAAGGCCCGGTTGAACAGCTGCTGCCTTATCATACATGAAACACAGTGTTCCTACAACCTGTGACATTACTTTGAATTAGGAAGGTAAATATATGAGGTCCATGTCAGTCCATACGTCTATGCGCAAGCACGTTTCTCCCACACTCTACAGAGAGCAGTGACGCATACTTGTGACATCACTAAACATTAACTTAAATTGTCTTAAAGAGACACCACACAATTGTTACTGTTACAAGGTGTACACTGAATCATTAAAAAAAGTCTTGAATTATGCCTAATTTCTTTGTATATTTGCTTCCAAGGAGCCAGACTTTTAAAGCAGTCTTGACCAGTAGTTCTCCAGGCTTTGTCTTTGGACATTGGCTGCTTTTTCACTCATTCTCACTCTGATCCTTGATCATTGATCATTTTCAGAGGATTTTTTTTGGTTTGTTTATTTTGCTACTTCACACTGACCTATGACTCACTCAAGCATAAAAAAGACACCTCACTCAAGGAATGAATCAGTGTTGTGTTAACACATTAGAGACAACGTTTTTTTTCAGTTGTTGTCCACGCAGCTTGACACGCTGTTATTGCAATAAAGGCATACTGGATAGAAAAACACGTAGTAGAAGGCTATCGGTCATGGATCGGCTTTCCTAGAGCCTGAACATCAAAGTTATTGAAGCAGTGACAGAGAACGGAATGAAAAGCAACCAATGAAGAGTTTTAAATGTGCTCCAAGAAGCCTGGGGAACTATTCCCAGACTAGTTAAGGAAAGTGCAGTAAAGCATACCTAAGAAAGTTCAGGCTGTGTTAGATAATATAGGTGGTCACACAAAATCTTGACTTTCAAGCTCATTAGAACAAATTAACTCTGTTTTGCCCTTATTTAATGCATTTCTGTGGATATTTGCACCTCTTTGCTATTTTCTTTGCAAAATATTGAGCCATGATGGATGGCTCAAGACATTTGCACAGTACTGCACACTGTAACAATGCTGATCTTAAACATGACCAAAGTTTTTTCCAGTGAGTCCAGTGTAAGGGGAAAAAAACATTAAAAAAACACTTGCTATTATCACTGCTTATCACTTGATTTCACATTAGTTTCTCTAATCGTGGAAATGGATGACGTCAGTGACTCACAGATATCCTAACAGGGTGGTCACAAACAGGAAGCTCTTAGAAGCAGCAAAATTGACTTGTTTGAGACAGGAGGTGAACTGCTGCGCAAATGCTCTATTTCACATAAATACAGATTATTTTAACCTCAGACTAATGCAAAACAAGCAGCTGAGTGCCCTGTGTCCTCTGACTGTTAATTATTCTCTCCTTCCAGTTGCCAGACGAAATGACCACGCAGATCGCTGGCCAGCCATCGTCCTCTACTCGATCATCAAGGAGGTGCCCTTGCATAGGTGGAAGGAGTTCTTGCGTCTGCTTAAGGTGACTGACCAGCAGATGGCACGAGTCGAGATGGAGACTGGTTTCAGTCTTGGCTCCATGGAGAAGCAGTACCAGATGCTGAGGCTGTGGAGCCAGCACTCTTCCTCCAAACTCAGTGATATTTTCTCAGCCTTACACTACATGGAATTATCCGGCTGTGCACAGCTGCTCCAGGAAAGCCTGGAACAGCTGCAGTGGACGCCTGACCACAGACAGGCGCTCACAGCCATTTGAATGGAGCAGTGCGGGACAACTGAGGCTGTACCTGGCGGCACAAGTGTAATGCTATCTATAACACGACTGGAAACATAAATTATTCAGCCATGGACGCTGGTGTGAAAGACTAGACACTCGCTGGAAAGGACATTATGATCTGTAGCCATATAGTACAACCCTAGAAACCTGGAACAATGTCGTAAATATCCTGTACTGAGTAATGCAGACGTAGATTAAAGCCAAATAAAAACATCTGATAAGCTGGAATGTAAAAAAAAGTGGACCCTTATTTCATGTTAAGACGGAAACCTAAAATGTTGAATGTAAACATATGAAATAATGGATTTGTAGCAGTGCAAAATGCAGTTTCGAACATCGGGTTACTTCCTCAAGAGCATCATTAGCATTTTTAGGAACCACATAACACCTCTTAACACACTCGTAATATTCTTGTAGCCTACAGTAGGTGGAGACAGTAAATAAATAAAAAAAATATTAAGGGAAGTCCCCTTCCCTTAACTAATGGCTGCTGCCAAAAAGTTGTTTAGAACAATGTAACCTCCAGTTTTTTGTGTGGTGCCGCTTAAATGCCAATAATGGAGGCTGCGGTTTTACAGCAGTACTGCAATGTACATGCATAACTGGGAGGTGTTTGTGCTTAAAGGGTAAGCAAGGAAGTTGCACTTCCTTAGTGTAGTGTACGTGATTGTTTTACCTCCACAAGTCTGTGCTTGAGATTTCTCTCTTCCCCCCCTTTTGACTTGTCAAAGGACAGACTTTTTCAGTCTGAATCTTTAAACTGTGCGTGTGCGTGATCACTCCGTGCACATCTGGGATGTTTGTGCAGCACAGCTGCAGACGTCTCCCTCGTTTGGTATAACAACTCAGCCACTGATTGTTATTGTGCACCCTCGCAAAGGAAGAAAACTGAAATCCCCAAAGGACGTCAGTTTTTCAGTTTCCTGCAACTAAATGGTGTCAGTGTTCAGCATGCTGGGTTTTTCCTCACCACACATATTCCATTTGAACGGATGGTTCTCACTTGTGGTGTTTGGGTATCTCACTTTGAGAGGTTTTTTTGTGTGTCTATGTGTGTGTATCATTATACTTCATTGACAGTAAAGGTCTTGGATTTTCCCATTTAAGATGTTTATTTAAGAAAGTTTTAATGGGAATGTAGGTCACTTTCCCTGAGATATAAATATTTGTATATGTTTTACAGGTTAAAGTATAATTGTTTTTTTTAATTTTTATTTATGATCCATTTGTATGAATATTTGTGTGGTGCAGAATAAACTGAAAGTGAAAATCTTAATGTTTTTCATCTCATTGTGGTCTTTAGTGGTACACTGTTATGAAAACGTGCTACTGTAAAACCCCAAGTCAAAATGTCACCTGTATATGTATATGTCATGAATAAAATGTTTGGCCACAAGGTGGGAGTATGGACTGTATGTTTGAACCGCAGCAGCTGGTGTGCATTTGTTAGCGCACACACACCCCACCTACAAAGAAAATAGGAGCACAGTACTTGAAGAGCTTTTATTCTTGAGTTGGATTACACCCATCGCATGAATTGCAAATTTGTGCTAAAAGCACAAAGAACAGCTGCCTTATATTGTTCATAGTTACTGGATGGAAAAATAACAGATCCCTTACAGGACGAAATTCACTTTATGTGTTTACATGCAGCACGACAGCTTCAAAATTTATAGCATTATTCTTCTGCTGTCATGTAGATATGCTGTCAGGCTGCATGTGTTTGCCTTGTTTTTAACCACACCAGTGTCACCTGCCAAAAAAGGGATTTCCAGTATTTCTCAATAAATAAATAAATAAATAAATAAATGAAAGATTACCAGAACTGAAACTGCTCTAAATAACTTGTTGGCCTTTACTGTCACCTATATCTCGCAAATGATATCACGTCATATAACAAGCTATGCAGAGTAAGCAACACTTCTTTTACAAGGTAAAGGTTTTGTACTTATTTAACCAGGTGAAAAGAGGGCAGTAGAAAGCGCAAGAAGTTGAACACAGCAGATATTTTAAGTGTCCAAAAAAAAAGTTTGGACAGATGATAATGTTGAACACAGAGTAGGCACAATAAAGCAGTCATAAAGATCTTTGCAAAACAGGTCATTTCTTTTATATATGTATGTGTATATATATATATATATAAAGGCTTTGTAAACCCTCTTGACTACTGCCTTTTTATCAGTTTATATTTATCAATATAAGCACAGAAAATCACTTTTTGGCATGGGATGGCTTTAATTTTTTTTTTAAATAAGAGGTTAAAGATGAAGTTAATTTAATTTTCCTTATGTCTTGGGTAGGTGTTATATACGCTGTAGCTTCAACCTACACCTTTTCGATTTGTCATATGATTTCTTCTTTTCTTTTAATCATTTCGTGTGCTATAAATGAACCGAATAAGGACAGTTAACCACCGGGAGCACCAGCTACAGCACAGTTTAGAGGCTAACTAAAGACGGATTTAGCATTTTTAAAAAAAAAAAAAAAAATCTCTTAAAATGTCTGTAGGAAAATGAACGGCTCTTTGGAGGTATTTCCAAATGACATATTTTCCCCCTTTCGCACCGTTTTTCGTGCTCCCAGCAGCATATCTTTAAGCGCTAACGCCGAGTTAGCGTGAAGGAGCAGGAGATTTTTATCAACAATTTTACGCAGTGTCGCCAATAAGGAAGCTGCAGGCTTCCTACGTTTTCTGTGGTTTTCAAGTAAGCACGAGGGTTAGTGGTTTCTATTGGCAACCGGACCCGGATTCTCAAAAACAACAGCTGGCAACGTAAACTGTCCCGTCCTGAGAAGAGACGCGACACAGCCTGGAGGAGTTTGTCGAGACAAAAAGGTTTTTGTGGTTTGTGTATGTGCGGTTTTTTATTATTATATATATATATTATGCTGTCTCAGTGCCACCTGTTACACACTTGAAAAAATTCCGCTGCAGCTTCTGTTTTGTGAGCGTTGACCTGGATAGCTATTGAATTACAAACATGGAGGACAGTTTTCTTTTGTCGAGACGTCTAATTCAAGACAATAAGTTGACGCTACCCGTGAAATAGAATTTTAAAGACATTTTTAAGTCTTGAGGGATTCAGTGTACTATTGTTGTCAAAAAAGCCGCAGTAACAGGTAGGTTAACAATGGCTCAATAAAAGCCACTGGTACAAATCCAGTCAAGTCGATTTTATTTTACCAGTTCCCTTTGCAGTAGATAAAGGCTTTCTTCTTTTGTCAATGATAATCTTATTTTGTGTGTGTGTAAAATTTCACCAAACTAATATCAAGTCAGAACAATACAAATACATAGTTATAAATAATAGAAAACACTGTGCAAAAGTTTCAAGCCACTCCTTATGTCTTTAAATTTGGCATCCAAGTAACAAATTTAAGCAACATACTTACCTTCATACAAGACTTTTTTTTTTTCTTTTTCCTTTTTCATTTTTACAGTGTTACTGAGGAATAGTTCTCCAGGCTTTCTGAAGGTCTTTAAAAGTTTTTTTCTTTTTGGATGTTGGCTACTTTTTCACACCTTTTCACTCCAGTTTTGTACCTGATAATTTTCAGATAAATAATTTTTTGTTTGTTTTGGTTATTTTGAACAACTTAACAATGCAATAAAAAGCATAAAAAGTCTTCTAACCCAAGAGTTGAACTAGTGTTGTGTCTACACATAACAGAAAAATGAGCAATTTTATCTTTTTTTTACTAGCAGCCTGTCATAAAACATAATGTGTTTTTCTTTAGTTAAATATAGTTTTAAAAACACCAAAAATAAAACAATTGTATTTTTGCACCAACAATTGTGATTCTCAAAGAGCTATTAGTTGAAAACTATGTCATAAATGTTCCATACTGAGTAATCAGTATAACTCAGTATAACAACATCTTGCCTAAAATCCTGAATAATCTGTATTTATGTGAAATATCCTGAATAAAAAACTCAGGAGTCCGCACTAGTAGTAGGAGAAAAGAAGAAGTGGCAGGTCTAAAAGAATTAAAGCAGATGAACAGTATCTTAAGAAAGAAGATAAGAATTAAGAAACAGGGGGGGATCCACCATAGATTTGTCACAGGAACTGAGAGATGGATCTGGCTTTTCAGTTCATATGATATTATTCACCAAAGCTTGATCAGAAATGGCTTTTGTGTATGGGAGGCTGTCGAGGGAAACTAGGAGAAAAGGCTGAGATATGGCAAATTACACAAGAACTGGACTGAAGATCAGAAGATCAATCCAAATTTCAAATCTTTTGGTTCAAATCTTTGTCAGTATGTGCAGAAGAGGTCTAGAGAATACAACAATGAGTCTCTACAGCATTCTGTAAAGCATGATGGAGGCTCTGTCGTGGTTTGGTGCTGTATTTCAAATAATGGTGTTGGGGATCTTGTCGAAATTGATGGAATAATGAACTCTATGTTGAAGAGTAAAGGTGCTTGTTTTTGCTTGTTTTTATTACTTCTTCTTCTTCTTCTTTTTTTACATTTCGACATGTGACAGATATATTTTATCCTCATTTCCTCCGTTAACCATTAGACTACAATGTTGTAATTGCTTTCAACAGCCATGAATAATCCAGCCATTTGAGCAACCATGACTGCTTTGGTTCGACCTGGAGTCAATATTTCAGAGCTATGTAAGGAAGGAGACAAGTTCCTTCGGAGCGGTGAGCTGGAGAGAGCCACCTCCTTGTACATGTCTGCCTTCAGGACTCACGCCACCTCTGCGGTGTCCCACATGAGAAAACTGGACAAGTCCGGTCTGGATTTGGTGATCGCTACTCTAGAGGGCTGGCTTGACAGTCATGTGAAGAATCAGCCTGCAGAGGGTCTTAATAAAGGTCTTGCTGCTGTTTTCCTCTCCACACTCAGTCCCAACAATCTGTTAGCCACCATTTACAAAATGGAGTCTCTTCTTCAGAGTGACACGCATGCCTGTGAGGAGATTCTTGCTCGTTGCACAGCTATGCTTGAAGGGAAGCGGAACCTTCCTCCAGAGGGTTCAACTCATGTTTTGTTAGAGATAACTCGAGCCCTCGCCTGCTTGTTATCAGAATCTCACAGGTTAAAGGGACTAAAGATTTACCTCAAAGCTTACCGGAATAGCAAGTCTGAAACTGTCACACTGGTGAAGAGCAGACAAGCGGGACACTTACCCAAAATAGTGAAGGCCTTTGCAGAACAAATCATGCTCATACATCCCACTCTGGTAGTTGACAACAAGTGGAGAGTGGGAACAAAGGACAATGACAAGCTTGAAGAAGAAACTTCTGCTACTGTTATTGAGTTTTTGCTGTCTATTTCACCTAGTAACAAAGAAGTACGGGAACTCAATGCAGCATATTTGTTTTTGATGGGCAGGTTTATGGACAGTGCAGAGGCATACTCTTCCCTCTTGCAGTATGCTCATGGTCAGAAAATACCAGAGAGTACTATAGAAAAATTACTCCAGGAAACTCCTGAGAGGACAGCCAGACTCTTGACAAGCCGAGCAGCTGCTTGCTTTTCAGCAGGTGGAAAGATTGCAGAGGAGTGCACAGATTTGGGGAAAGCATTTGAGACTCACCCAGCCACTGCCCGAATTTACTTCCAAAAGCTGTTCACAGATCAGGGAACTGGGGTGGCAGCTTGCAACCATCTCCGTCAGCAGGCGGAGAGAGGCCTGTCTGATTACAGAGAGCAGGTCCTTGTCCGGGCAGATCTGCGATCTACTGAAGGAGTTGAACTTCTGGACCCTGTTATCACTCAGTTACGGACCCTGTGCCATTTAGAACCTGGTGGGGGAGACAGAGAGTTGCGGGTCCGACTGGCTGATTGTCTTCTCCTCAGAGGAGAGCACAAAGAGGCCCTCTCTATCTGCAGCCAGCTAGCTGCCGCACAAGGTCAGCAGAGCTATCAAAACACGGTCCACGTCCTTCGTGGATATGCACGATTGCTCTCTGATGACCAGAAGGGTGCATTAGAAGACTTTCAGGCTGTGATTGAACACAATGCCCCCCACCCATCCAGCTGTGTGCGAGCACTTTGTGGCAGGGGCCTCCTGCGAATGATGGGTGGCTTAAACTACCTGACTGCTTTAGACTATGTGACAGCCAGCAGGCTGCATCCTCAGGAAACAGCATTTGCTGTGCGCTGCTTGGTACCCTGGAACTACCGTGGGCTGCTGTTTACTGTTCTGCTGGAGCAGGGACGATTCATGCTTGAAGGGTCTAGAGATCACAAACCCAAGTCCAGTTCTGGTGAAGACTCCCAACAGCACCAAAAGGAGGAACATATGCAGACCCTATCAAAGAGGGACAACCACAGATCAAGGTATGTTTGTTTTAGATATGGTTTACTGAGCAATGCTTTCTCAGAGAAAATATTTTGGCATGTCACAGCAGGAAAAGTCTACTTTATTGCATGGTATGGTCTCTGTTGTGTGTTTTCTCAGTGTGATTGTTGTCCCGTTGTGTTTTTTTTTTCTGCTTTGTACGTTAGGACTCCTACTGGTGTCCATTCCCTTGCTCTGTTGCTGATGGAGCTCCAGCCCAGTGCCGATGGGCCTCAGATCTTGGCAGCAGATGCCTTGTACCAGCTTGGTCGGGTGGAGGAGGCTTACCGATTGCTGCTGTCCATCGGGCCCACCAATCCTCGGGCACCTATCTTGGCTCGCCTTGCTTTGCTGCAGCTGCACAGAGGCTTTCTTTATGACACCAATCAGGTATATAAGTTTGAGGTACCAATTTTTCATGTCCAAACGGATTCAAGATTTTTTGTTTCCTGTTTAGGAAACCTAATTTCACACTTGCTTATTTTGTAAAACATATATAAATAAAGCAGGAAGCTGAGTGAAAGCAGAGTGTAGTTCATTATTAGTAGTTTTGGGGAAACACCTTTGTTCTTTTAACTAGTTTCCTTTGAATAATTTCTGGATGCACCTTTAAAGTAATT
Source organism: Perissodus microlepis (assembly GCF_051167445.1). Lineage (NCBI taxonomy): Eukaryota > Metazoa > Chordata > Actinopteri > Cichliformes > Cichlidae > Perissodus > Perissodus microlepis. Next base: position 6,004,671 of record NC_140480.1, on the reverse strand, counting down.
ACATTCATGATATAAGAAGCTATGAGGGCTCAAATGTGAAAAAATCTTCAGCGATCAATTCACTTCTAAAATTTCCTGATAAGCATCCAAATGTCTGATTTCAGTGTGCGGTAGCTACATTTTTGTTTTGAAAAGTGTAGCTATGAGTTTAAAAAAATGTTAACAATGATTTTAACCACGGAATAGTCCTGATTTACTCTTCATGTCTGTCAATTTTTCCTGTAGCTGCTGAAAAAGCTCATCTTGTGTGGTGATACCAGCTGCTTGCGCCCCCTGTTGGCAGTGGCACAACAGAAAGACAGAGCACTGCTGCAGGGACACTCCCACTCAGCTGCAAAACGCATTTTGGACCGAGCAAGCGAGGACAGCGCTGTCAGAGAGGCTGTGGCATATCTCTCCATTGCTATTATGGCCAGTGGTGAATAGAATCTGTTTGATGAGTTATTGATATTTGGTACTGATCTGTTGCTAACTATTGATAGTATTAACATTGTTGGTTGTTGCATGCAGACTGGAGTAATGACTTGTGGAATTCAGCACAAAACCCAAGCTTTTTTTTAGATTTCACTTTAAAATGTCTTGCAGAACATAACACAAATTACAGATGAGGATGAGGATAGAATAATCACGCCCACTATGAAAATTTCATTTTTTAAAAAGTATTTCCAGATGCCGGTAAACAGAGGGACAACTTTTTGACACAGCTTTTCCAAACATCCTATTTTTATTTTGGATGATTAGTTGATTTTACTTTGGACACAGAAACGAAATTATTCACAATAACTGCCAGAGTCAAATTATTAGCCTCCATGATGCTAACAGTCAGTTGTGCATCCTTTTTGTGTAGTGTGTAGTCGTTTATTATAGTTTTCAACAAGTCTCAAATCAGGGCTTTTTACAAGCCAGTCAATAACATTCACTTTGGTCTCCTGGAATTAGTTCTTCACCTGGAGTCCCATATATTTTGGGTCGTTATCATGTCAGACAAAGTGATGACACAGACCCAGTTTTGCTCCTGATTGGTTGAGGTGTTCTTTTAAAATCTTCACAAATCCATCTTAGTTTGTGATTCCTTCCACTGTGACGAGATTCCTATTTCAAGCCACACTGAAGCATCCCCACAGCATATTACTCCCACCGCTGTGTTTTTCTGTGGGTATAGTGTTCGTTGGGTTATACAGCAGCGTCTCTTTGGCCAAAGAGCTCTAGTTTACAGGCAGCATATTCTTTCTGCAGGGTGTCTTTAGTATACTACAGTCTTATTTGAAAGTGTCTCTTGTGCAGTGGTGGAGTTTTTCTTGCAGTCTATTCCTGTGCAGGGCTGCAGTGACTGTCTTTTTTGAGACTACATTTCCCAACTTGGCTAAGTCATTCACGAGTGTCTTTACATATCTCTCTCAGTAGTTTTCTTTCCAGAGTCATTGAAATCGTTTGCTTCCTACCTCTACCAGGCTTGTTCTGTATTGTGTGGCTCTCTTAGAATTTCTTAATGATGCTTATCACTCCAGTCCACTCCATCTCCTGCTTTATGAGCATCAAGATTTTTTTTTTTCTCAAGCTAAACTGATTTTTGTGTTTTTGGCATGATGGTTTTTCAAGTGACAGCTCAAAGCCTTGCTGAAGTTTTTATACTGTGTGCCATTTTTATAAGCCTTGAGCATTACAATGTTAAAGTACATTATTTCACATCAGTGGTTTGTGCTTTGAGTTTTTAAGGGGGGTAATTATATTGACTGTGGTAATTCTCATTTCTTTCTGAAATAATTCTGTTAATGTGTCCAAATAGAAATAATTTTAACTGAAATTTTAAATATCATTGGGAGAAATGAATGAATTGAGCACTGTGTCCTCATCCGTAGGTAGATTAGCTATGCATTATTTAACCACACATCTTTTGTGGTTAAACATAAGACCTGAAACCAGCCTATATAAAGCACTTCTACTGTGTGTATTTGAATCTATGATTAATTTTACAAAAATATTGAAACTGAAACTAAAATGAGATTACACATACTATAAAAACAGTCAATTCATTGTTTTTCTCAGGTGGCGAGGCAGCTGAATCACTACTAGAAAGAGCGAGGTGCTATGCTTTGCTGGGTCAGCGAAAAACAGCCATATTTGACTTCAGTGCTATTCTGAAGGAGCATCCGAAACACGTGCATGCCCTCTGTGGAAGAGGTTTCACATATCTCATGCTGAATCAACAAAAGGTTTTTTTCCCTCTAGTCTTATCTATCAGTGAAACTCGATACTATTGCCCTTTTTGTTCAGGTGATTACTGCTAAGTGCTTGACTGATATGTTGCTTGTGAAACAGCTGTAGAGTAAAACAACCTGAGATTCCTTACTATTAAGTCAAACTAAATTAATGTACAATTATTAAATAAAATGTTCTCCTCTGGGCTTTCCTGATAACAGGAATTTAAGCATTCGAATAATTTAAACAACAATCATAGCTTTAAAACATACAATTATATAATGGGATAAAGCCTCACCACATATGTTTTTTTTCTTCTGGTGGACCTGAGAAATGTCTCTTAAAAGACATTTTTAGTATTTATTTTCAGTAATTGCAGAAAATGACCCCAGGACCTGACTAAATGTAACAGTGGTAGCTAGTTTATAGCCCTTTTGGTGTAGCCTGGAGAGCGTATATCATATTGCTCTTACACCTTGCCTCCTTGATATTAAAATGTTAATTTATCAGTCTGTATTTAGAGAAATTGCTTCAGTTTTATTATATTGTAATAATAAAATCACTTTTGATGAAATGCCCCACAGGGACCCTAATGTTGAATTAAGAATAAAAATTAATGGCAAGGTTTCCAAGGCTACTTTCTCTCTTTGTATCATTGACCCTTTAACCTAATTTGAGTTTTCCCCTAAACATAAAGCGACACCTTGTGGCTTTCTGGTGAAATCTGTTTGAAAAAGGGCTGCCACAGAATTGTGATCTTTATAAATATACCAGTCAGTATGATATGCATGTTGAAATAAAGCATAACATTTGAACTCTGTTCTCCCTCTAGGAATGTACTCATGATATCCTGGCAGCACTTCAGATAAATGCTGACATAGTGACCAAAGACATTCTTTCACTCAAGGACAGGGCACAGAAGCTGGTCTGTGATTGGCTGCATCAGTTCTGTCGTACCAATCTGTCAGATATTGTGGCCACTCATGGTGTTCCCTGCCATGAAGAGCAGCTTAGAGAGGCTTTCATAATTGGTGGAGCTTTGATGAGGGCTGACTGTAGAAACCCCAGATGGCATCTGCTCTATGTGGACATCCTTTTGGCAAAAGGTGAGATTGTGGGGGAAATTTTCTGAGCCGGATCCTTGCTAGGATTGGAAATCATCTGCCTAGCAGCTTATGGCTTAGGGTGTGTGACGTTTCCAATTTGACAAAAAGCACTATTGCACCTGTCATCCCCTGTTTTCAGTAATCCATACTTCTGTTATGGTCCATCTGCTCCAGGTGAGGTTAAATCAGCAGGCGCTCATCTGTGCCAGATATTTGGCCAGGAGCCAAGAGATGCAGTGGCCCAGGCTCGGGTGGGTGTGGTGGATGCCTGGCAGAAGAAGTACTGCAGCGCAGCTCGCAGGCTCAGCAAACTGGCTGAGAAGGATTCATCCTATTTTGACTTCTTGCTGGCTCTCATCCCATTTAATCAGCGGAAATGCATGGCACAGGTAAGTGCACAGGAAACCCAGATTTAGTACCAGATAAGCAGATCTGCCAAAGTTGTTTGTTCTGGCTTTGTCAGCGTTATTTTTCATCAAAAAATAACATTTATGTCAGGATATTTCCATGATATTACAAAAACCCCATATCATTTCTCTCTATTGAACCAATGGGTGTTATAGTTGTATGTATATATTCTATGTATGTATTTTCATTTATGGTAAAATACAGTACAAACATGTGGCGGGTCCACCATCTCACAATGACTATCTTAGATGCCTAAATTAGATGGCAAAGTCAATAATGTGAATCTGATACATATCTACTCTAAACTACATGTTAACTGTACACTGGGACAGGAAGCAGCTCGGGAGGCCAACAGTGTGTCATCATGTGGTCAGTGGAAGCAGGCGCTCACCCTCCTGACTGTGGCAGTACAATCAGGGGGCAGTCAGAGAATGGAGTATCTTCACCAGCGGGCTGTGTGCCTGGCACAGCTGGGCTTCCATGAGCGGGCTATATCTGATCTGGACAGAGTTATACAGAAACACGATGGACCTGACTACAGCTGTTCAGACCACCCTCAAGTCCGGGTGGAGGATTTGTGCTTGCGAGGTCGCAGCCTGGTGCTCTGCTCCAAAGAAGGGCCAGCTCTGGAGGACTTCATCCGGGCCCTGGAACTCAACAGAGAACAGGCCATCAAGTGTGTGGAGGCTGGGCTAGGAAAACTGCCTCTGGCTGAGTGCTTCCTGCGGGGGGCGCTGCAGCATTATGGGGAGCAACATCTCAGTAAGGCTTGGACCTTGATTGAATGTGGCCTCCTTTTGGACAGTGAGAACACAGAGCTCCGCAGACTGAGGGCAAAAGTCAAACGAGAAGTGGCCAATCCTTGCAACGTGAACTAGTGTTGACTGTGAACTGCACACAGAATCTCCAGTGGAGCTGCAAAAGCTCCAATCAGGTCAATGTCCTACCTCAAAATTAGAAACAAAGAAAGAAAAACCTAATCCCAATCATTTTGTTATGCTCAGCTTCCTAAATTTCATGGGATGTTTGGTGCTTCCAGAGCACACATTGCTACTGTTCATATTATTCCCTCAAAGTTCAGTTTAAACTTACAGGATTAACATCAGTGTCTTTATGATTACATCAAAGCAAAATATTTATTATAAGAGGAGTAAGTGACTTAATATTTAACACCACAAACACTTATGACATAAAACATTAGCAATGTAATGATAATCACAAAAAACAATAACTATGCTACCATAATGTATAAGCAAAATCATTCAGCGTTCAATGCTGTCACACCTAGATAAGTGATTTAAGAAAGTGCCAAGTGTGCAGGTTTTATGCTTTTCAAATGAAGACAAATCTTTAATCATATCCATGGTGGCAAACACAATTTAGCACGCAGAAGTACATGTGACTATAAATACTGAAATTTAGTTCACACTGCTGCCATTGGAGAATAAAACATAATGTAAAAACACAAGTAGTTTTCACTGTGCCTCTACTCTTGGACTTTTTGCATTGTATGATGTATATAGCATTAGATTTATGCATATACTGCTCATGTAGCTGAGATGAAACATTCACTGTGGTATTATGCATACACAGTAATGTATTGTGGTTCCATATTGCCAAAGTAGGACTTCTCCCACTCACTCATGAGGTCAAAGTGCAGTGGGCGGTCACAGAAGGTGCAGGAAGCGGTCGCCGGGCCATTGAGCAGAAGACCTGCTTCCTGCCAAACATCCACCAGTTTCCCTGCGAATGATAAAAGTGTTTGTAAGAATAAACAGTTAAATGTTGATATTTATTTTCGTTTAAAAGTTCTGGTCTGATTATTCTAGCACGTGCCATTTTTTAAGCTCCCCACAGAACACGGTCATTTAGGGGAGCAGGTCAATGTCAAGAGATCCACATTGTCTTGTGGGAAAGCATTTGCACTGGCCATTATCCCCATATTTTGCCAGATATTTAGCAGAACACCTCTGACCTAATTACAGCAAGTGGCCTTACACTCACCCACAAAGTACTCCATCATTTTGGGGTTGTGATGAGGAGATGGAGCCAGTCTCAGCAGCTCCTCACCACGAGGCACTGTGGGGTAGTTGATGGCCTGTACGTAGATGTTGTGCCTCTCCAGAAGGATGTCACACACCTTGGTGTTCAGCTCAGCGTTGCCCACCTGGAAAATAAATCATAAAAGATGGCACGTGTCATTTAGGAGAAACTTTTATTCTGCACAGTTAGGTAGTGCATACATGGATGACTCATTTTACTCAGCCTGTGGAGTCTAGATTAGATCTCTGGGATAATTATGGGCTGCTTAATTGGTTAGTTCTACTCAAAATTTCAATCTGTTAAAAATAATAAAAAATTCTAAACTAATTAAATAAAGTGGTATGCAGTTGTTCAAGCCTATTATAAAATTTAAAGACTCAGTTTACTTAATTGTTTACTTATTTGTGCAATTTAATCACGATTAAAGACTATAACTAAGTCTGTGTTACCCTCCCGACTTCATCTGACCTACGTTGTACTTTCTAGGTTTATAAAATGAATAAGTATTATAATATATATAATAAGTAAAATCAGGTTTAACTAACAAGTGATACTGAAATAGCGGTGGCTGTAATCCAGTGTCCATTTAGCTGTGCTAAATCTTTTTACCCGAATGGGGATGATGTGGCTGGGGCAGTTGACCACCGGTAGGCCTTTATCCATGAGCAGCTGCCTCATGTGTTTGACATTCCTCTGGTGGGCTCTGCGGAGCGCCTGCCCCTCTTCACTTTTCAAGACCCGCACAGACTCCAGCGCTCCGGCCAGGACCATCGGGGGAAGGGCCGTTGTGAAGATGAAGCCGGCTGCGTAGGAGCGCACTGTGTCCACCAGGGCAGCGCTGCTGGCGATGTAGCCTCCCACACAGCCAAAGGCTTTACCTGAAATAGTAACAAATGACAGATTCTATGTAAAGTGGTGGGGAGAGCATTTATTAAGTGTAAATAAAAATGACATACTTTTTTTTTCTTACATTGCCATTTTGTATAACGTTATTATTTCTACATTAATACATTTCACAGGTGTAAATTTATTACAGGGATTTTAATAAATAATATTTTTATTAAGTTATTTACATTTTTATTGTAAAAATATGATTATTGTGACACCAATATATAAACATTGAAAAAAGCAGACTGCATAAAAAATTTACACAAAATGTATCAAGTCTGAATCAAATGAATTTTAATATTTCTAATACACCAGCTAAAACACTCCCATGTCAATTTGTATCAGTTTCTTAGTTAAGTTTCATCATTATTTTTTTCATTTACTGTCATGTGAACTGTTGTAACCAGACTTTGAAAAAGTCTGATGTTGTAATCCAGGATTAATTCACAAGGATTTCTACCAAAAGCCTTGCATCAAGTTTCAACCACGCAGCCTGCCTGTGGACAGTTTTATCAGAACAGCCAGAGAGGGAGTAGAACTGACGCTCAGCTGATAAAACCTCTGCTTCCTGTGATGAGAGCTCACTTCTCTCCTGACCTTATTGAACCAACAGGGGAGCAGTATCATGGCTGTTAAAAGTTATTGCTCCTTTGTTGGCAATGCGACAGTGACAGTTACTGCAGCAGAGGCTGTAAATGGGAGTTGGGCCAGTAGCAGAGCCTGTGAGAGTTTGAAGCTGTTTACCTTGTCCCGCTTATGCTCAAGATAAAAGGACAAAACTGCTGGTGTGAGAGAAGTGGATAACTCACCTAAGGTTCCAGAAACAATGTCAATCTTGTGCATAATGTTGTCTCTCTCGCCCACTCCAGCTCCGTGGGCTCCGTACAGGCCCACGGCATGAACCTCATCAACAAATGTCAGCGCTCCGTAACGATGGGCTACATCGCACAGCTCTTCCAGAGGACATATGGCACCTGAAAAATTAGAACGGTGTTTAGGTGAACAACAGGGTCTAAAACAGGTGACATACTGAAGGAAAAAGCACAACTTTTCCAATAGCTAATCCTTGATCTGATGTTTTCATGATGGAGGTGGAGAACATGTTAGCCCAAAATTTCACAAAGATGCTAAATTTGGTTGAAAACTGGTGAATCTCAAGGCCATGGTTTATGACTTATGTAATCTTCGGAGTCATAAAACCATTCAGTGACTAGTGCACTGTAGACGGGGGAGTTTTCATTGATAAAGAGGTCACTCCCTTTTGGAGAAAAATGTTTAAGCAAAGAATAATTAATCACTCACAGCAACTTTACGAAAAAGAGACACCAGATCCCTCAACTGTAGAGGGTCAAAGGATGGGTGTTTTTCCTTTAATTTGTCAACCACCGCATCCAAAATGTGTGATTAAGAAGTATGTGGTGAGTTATTCTCACAGATTTTGGAAACAAATATTTAAAACATAAAAGAACACATAAAAGAATTAAAAAAAACATGATTAATATCAGTTTTTGCTTTTAAAAGTATGATCAGCTCGTGCTTTATGGAGCTGTCACTGGTGTAATATGCTGAAAAAAACTGAGCTGAGAACAATACAATACTCCTCCTCTGGTTTACTCTTTATCAAATATAATTTCTAAACTTATACTGGTGATAATTGTTGAACTTTTTTAAAGGAGGTGCACCCAGCATCTGCTTAGAAGGGAACTCCTTCAAGGTATTATAATTCCAGCTGATGACCCCCTGAAGCAGCTTGAGAGAAAGAGATAATGGAAAAATAAGAGTCTCGTTTCCAAAAAGTGCTTTTTCAAACATTTGACTTCGTGGTTCTCACCGTCCATTGAGTGCACAGTCTCAAACGCCACTATTTTTGGTGTCGTAGGGTCTGAGCGTTGGAGCAGTTCCTCCAGGTGTCGACTGTCATTGTGGCGGAAGATGAAACGCTTGGCTCCGCTGTTCCTGATGCCCTGAATCATGGATGCGTGGTTCCCAGCATCGGAGTAGATCTCGCACCCTGTACAAAACAGTGAATAGATCATTAAACAAATAAAAAACAACTGCTAACTGCTAAATAACTAATAAATAGTTAACATTGATTTTTAATGTTCAGGTAATTATTTACCTGGCAGCATCTTAGCCAGAGTGAAGAGGGTGGAGTCATTTGCCACAAAGCAGGAGGAGAAGACCAACGCTGCATCTTTCTGGTGTAGCTCGGCAAGCTCCTTCTCCAGAGACACATGGAAGTTGCTGGTGCCTGAAATGTTCCTCGTCCCACCAGCTCCTGCACCATGCTTGTCCAGAGCATCTCTGTGGACATCCACAACAAAAAGGTACAACATCAAGCCCAGATACAAAACAATGAAACCAGCTCCCTGTTTCGACTTGCGAGACAGACACACTCTCTGTTTTTAAGAGTAGGGTTGAAATGTTCCTTTTTGATAAAGTTTATAGTCCGGGGTGGATCAGGTGACCCTGAGTGTTTCTTCTTCACTCACCTCTTTCCACTCTCTGTGTGTTTACACACCACTTTGCATTCAGTCATTAGTTATTATTCATCTCTGTCTCTCTTCTACAGCCTGTCTTCTGCCCCTCACCATTAACCAGTCATTGCAAATGGAAATCTCGGAGTCTGATTCTGCTGGCAGTTTCTTCCTGTTAAAAGGGAGTTTTTCTTTCCCACTGTTGCCAAATGCTTGCTCAAAGGGAGCCTTCTGATTGTTGGGGTTTTCTCTCTATAACCATACCTTAAAATAGATAAATAAAACTGCATTAAACTGAAGTAAATCGCATATCTTCTACACTATGCCCAGTATGCTTATGTTTTTCCATCAAATTCTCGAGTCCTTTGAGTTTATTTGGTTTCACTTCTTGCAAGAATGATGCAATTTAAACATAAGATTACCCAAGCCAGTCTACTGCTTTGTATCGGCGTAAGGATAATTAATTACTCAAATCCAAACAGTATCTGCAGATATGTGGTCCAAAACCAAGTAATGCATAGATTAAAATTTTGAGCCACGTGAAAAGTCTATCATATTTGTACAAATTTTCAAACCTGTCAGCAAATTTTGCTCAGACCCATGACTTGACTACCAAATACATGCCTGACTGCTTGAGTACAACATTCACATTTTGACTTCCTCATTGCACCTTTAACATTTATTATTAATATCATATATTTTATAAACACAGTGTCTACGTGGTTTGTCATTTTCATAGCATGAAAACACCCAAAATAATTAGACATGCCTTTGCAAGCTTACAAAGACATGATATTTGCTGGGTCCTGTTACCTGATGGCGCTGAGGACCCGTGGGTGCCGACTCATTCCTAGATAGTCGTTGCTGCACCAGACGGACACCTGGGAGCCTTCCCGCCCAGAAATGGAGTAATCCTCAGCAAACGGGAAGACCTCAGCACTCCTGTTCACTGTCTTGAAGACTCTGTATGTGTGGTCCTTCTTTTTCACAGCAATCTTCTCCATGAAGAACTGATCATAGTCATAGCTGGGGCCAGCTGTGGGAAGAATAGTTTTGACTGGGCTTCAGTTACTCTACAGCATTCAATAGACAGCTTTTTATTGCTGAATATTTACCACAGAATATTACAATGAAATGACTGGAGGGGTAAAGCCCTTTTATTTGTATAACATACCCATGTTGTCTTTGAGGAGGTGGGTAACAGTGTTGGGTTGAGCTGAAGTTGGGCACGCAGAATCCTTTACACCTTTCAGAGAAGCCATCAAACCTGTCAGAGAGGAGTGTGATTGTGTCAAATTTATAAATATTTGTCCCCTATTTTTGTAATTCGTCAGATTTTCTTCTATTAAAGCTCAAATTCTGCTACTCTGATGGCAGCATCGCTGCAGGTACTTAATTCCTACCACTTTCTTGGACATCCTCCTGTACTTCAGGGCTGGCTCGGACCATTCCAATCTGGGAGCTGACAAAAGGGCATCCCTTTGATACGGACACAGCCACCTGAGTAGCAGTTTGAGCAAAGAGCCTCCTTTGTTCAGCTGTGGGAAGCTGTTGATCCTGGGGTTTGTGGGCCGAGACGTTCAGCTTGGCTTCCAGAGAGCCCGGGCCGCTCACGGTGATCTGACGAGTGATGAGGGGGCAGTGATTCGCAAGAGACAGCAAGGCGGCTCCGGTTCTCCTTAAAGCCGGCTTTGGAGCCAACTTGAGGAAGGGGCAGTGATGGAGGAAGGCAGCCATGATACTGAAGCTGTTCTTACTCTGGGTTAAGACAGAAGATGGGACAGAAGATTTTGCCTTACGTGGGTGAAGGTTATAAATTACATAGCATAGAGTCTCTGTGATACAACCCAGATTTATTTATTTAATTACTTTAGGTAAAAATAGCCTGTTTTAGTCAAATACAATATGGTAATTCCCTAACTCCCTTCACAAATGATCTAAAGCTCATGCCTTAGCTTAACATGCAAAAAATGCAAAAAATGCAAAAAATGCAAAAATGCAAAATGATGTTAACTGGTAATGGCAACTTGACTGGTAATGGCTCAGCTTAGAAAGCAGTAGGTGCCTCCTCCTGGGTGCGGCATGGAGCAGCCGCTTATCTTAACTCTGCAGGCACGTAAGAGCTACCCTTACTTGCATCATCAGCTGAGTCTGATTACCATGGAAGCTTTCAAATAATCCGATAAAACAGACGTTTCTTTTTGGTTAATGGCCATTATTTCCTGAGTCCGAAAAGTTTTTCAGACTCAGGAAAAATACTCGCTAAAGCACACTCTACCATACAAATATACTGATGTATATTGTAATTTGCTGGTGAGCACCTGTATGTGTAGTTTAGTTGGCTACCGGAACAGGTTCTATGATTTCCCACATTATTTTTGTAGTCAGCAGAAATAGTGTGGGAAGCAGTTGTTGTGAAGTCTGGGTTTTCTCTTTAAGTCTGATGTTATCTTTAACTGCTACTTCCATTTAAACCACAAAAGTAGGTCAGATTATCTTTTCACTTTATGATTGTTTGGTTAATTACTTTAAATACATTTAAATACTGACACACAAAGCAACAAGAAGAAGAAGGCAGCTAACCAACAAAAAATGAATACATCCTCATTTATTTATTAATGATGGAGTATCCACACCAGATGTTTTTATCTCAGTTAAGAATATTTAAATCAAACATCTACAATTACAACAAAAATAAAATAAAAACAATGACTATAATTGATTGGAGCAGGGTTAATAATGAAGAAAGCTCACCTGTTGACCTGCACTGAGGACGAACTTCCAAACAGCAAATAGGCAGAGGGTCAGTAAGTGTCAACAGTTATTGGTCAGATGTTGAGGAGCATTATGCAATCAGCTCAGTTCCCACCCATCAGAGGTGTCGTGGGGATCTCAGCTTTGGGGGGGGGGGCCACAAAAGGGTGTTGTTTGTGCTTGTGGGAGGTGCAAAGACGCTGATAGGGTTCCTATCGGCACACGCTGTGTTGTGGCACGCACTGCCACTTAAAATAATGGTGAGAACAAGTTTGCGGTAACAATCTCAATATCTTCATGTTCCACAGCTTGTGAATATGAGATCTATTACACCACAACAAAGAGTGCATGAAGATACCGCAGATGATGAGCCTAAATTATCAGATGACATGATGTCATGTTCAAGTCACACTGCAATTTTCTACCAATATAGAAAGCAATGCCATCTCCTATAATAAACCACACTATCAGGTTCTTTTGGCTCTTTGTGTTTTACTTTAACAGAGAAATGAGGACATTGTATGATTAATGTTTCTTTATGAATGTTCATTATACATACAGTTTTATATGTTTTTTTTTTTTTTAAAAACCTAGCAAAAGTTGTCTCTGTGATACTGTAATGTATTCACACAGAAACAGTTTATACAGTACAGCACAGTACAGAACAGATGAAGGTTAGAGAAAATAAATGTTCACAAATTATTTGCTCTACTTGCAAATGTATTGAATTTTCCTTTAAATACTTGTATTTTTGGGTGTTTATACTCTGGGAGCTAGTGTTATTATCTCCATCGTGACTATAAAGAGACTTTACAGAACACAAATAAAAACAATGGTTTGGCTATAGGAAAGGTTTTGGTGTATTTAAGGCTTTGGAAATATTATAATTTTGGCTGATTGCATTAAAAGTGTGTTAAGGGCTACCTAGAGCATAAACAGCACAAATAATTGTGGCATTTCTTACTTTACAACGGCACTGCACTGCCACTTAAAAGGTTTATTTAAAAACATAATTGGAGCATTCAATTCATACTGATTATAGTCGGAAACTGTTGAATGAGATGACCCAAATGGAGACTCTGTAGACAGACTGTAAACACAGACTGTAATAAACCTGAAATGGGGACAAAGTGATGAAAGGAACTAATAAGCTCTAATACTAACAGCAAATTCAACTAAGAAACAAAGGTTCAAAATAATAAGGAAATATAAGATGAAAAAGTAAAGACTAAACAAACTAAGAACTACATAGAGAATATTTCATAATAAACAACAATAGAGTCCATTAACTGCTGACAGTTTCTTGTAGACATCCAAAGTCTCAGTAAACACCTCCATCAATGCCTCATCAGGCAAGTTGTCATTAGAAAAAAATGTTTAAACTAAACTAACAAATACTAACTAAGCAGATTTCCTCTGTAATTTAATATGAGTTTAGTTTGTTTTCCAAATTTTACCGTTTTAGTTAGATTTTTTCAAAACTCTACCTCCTATTTTTATTTTAGTTAACTAACTTTTTTTTCAGATTTAGTTTTAAGTTTAGTTTTAGTTAAGATGGTCCCAACCATCTCAACCTTGCCTCTCGAACTTTCTCTCCAAACCGCTCAACCTGAGCTGTCCCAGCTTACTCATCTCTATTTCTCTCCATCCCGGTCACCCCCAATGGAAACCTTGACTCTGCCGCCTCCACCTCTGCGTTCTGTCTTTTTTTAGAGCCACCGTCTCCACCAAACCACACATCTAGCAGGTCTCAGCAAGAGTGAAAAGCTCTTGCTGCCATCCTTCTGTCACATACCCCACCTCTACCACGACAGTACTCTCCACCCTGCCTGGACTCTCTTCTTCACTTCTCTTAAACGCATCACTGATCACAGCGCGAGTAATAAATCAATATATCAGGAGCTTCTTTTTTTGTTTTTTCTCTCTTTATCCTCCTTCAGCCAGCCTATAATTACCCGATCACGTGACAGCGTCTGTGCACTCTCACCAGCAGGTGGAGATGATGCATTCCTCGGACTTTTATGAATCGCTGCTTCGGGGTCGTGTAGAGGCGGAGTTTTTCTGGTGCCGTAGACGCGCAGGCGGCGGGCTGCAGGCAGAGGGCAGCAGGCAGGGTTGAGCTCATCCCTGACTGGATCACAGGACCAGCATCATCATCCTCCCTGGCAAGGGCAACCTCTCCATAAGACACCAACAAGAAGAAGACGAAAAAGCATCAAATTTTGAAGGGAAGCAGCAAGATGCTGGCCTGCACAGAGCTCATCACCATGTGTCTTCAGTCTGCCAAGCACGAACACTTGAGAAAGCGGCAGGAGCTTGACCACAAGCGCAATCAAGGGATCTCCTTATTTCAGGATGTAAGTACATTGTGTGTTTTTATAGTTGGAAGATTTTTTTTAAAAGAAACACATATGTCATTTCTTAATAATACATCTTTTTTTTTTTAAAAAAACGTATTTTTCTCAGTAGTCTTGTGTGTGATTGCATTTGGACGTGTTCTGCTCGTGTCCACCTTCTGGGGGTCGTTTAACAAAAGCGCAGGATGAGTAATCCACTGTTCTTCATTCTTCTCTTTGGTTCATACTGAATTAATGCATGCCAGTCTACTATTCACGTGTGAGTTTGGCAGCAGCACTATTATGTAAGAAAGGTGAATGCATGCCCATCATTGCGTCAATTACAAAACACAGATATCCCGGACGAAGCAATCTGACATATTTTCTTTGATGGGACTGACATTTTACCTGCTAAGAAATGCAGTGCAGCCTTTTTATTTCAAATTTCTAACAAAATATTAAGGGTCATGCACTAGATCAAATATGTTATTACTGCATGATATGATTTCCCCCTCACTCTGAAAATAATAATTAAAAATGCCTTTCACAAGTAAAAAGATCCTACATTTTTAATTACTAACTCTGGAAATTACAATATCCTACTACAGAAATGTGCCCCAGCTAAGCTGCTTAAAGAAATGCTTTGTGTTTTGTGCCACAATGACTCCGTAGTTAGCCACAAATAAGAAGACAGCGAATTAGCAGCATCATTTCCCAGTGTTAGACTTTCTGACAGCAGGCTGCAAATTAAATTCACTTTCCTCAAGGCAGATCATTGGCCAGCAACGGGGAAATCAGACTGCAGCGAGTGCACGATTGGTTTAAACGCAGTTAGCGGCCATTCTCTCGAGCCAGCACTGCGTTACCTCCAAGTAGGCGTTTTCTTTAATGAACCCAGTATGAGAGATATAATAACAGAGACATGGGACTCAGCAATTCTGAAATGAAAATCTAAGACAGTGGCAGAAGTAAAGCTTTCAGAGGGGAAAAGGCGGTTAAAGCCTGCATTAACACACACCTGTGTTAACTTGCATTAACAAAAGTATTTTTGATTAGATTTGGCTCACTTGAAATTACACTTCATTGAGACTAAGCATTAAAATAACTGCTCAAATCAGTGCCCAGATGTGTTTCCAGGTGGCAGCCAAGTGGTGGGCATTGCTAATGCTGAGGCTTATGAATGACATGTATTCTAGTTGTAGGAAATAAGAGTTGGATCTCATTTTAAAGCATCTTTTCTCTGTTTACTGTCATGATCTCTATACATCCCTGCTCCAAATAGCATGTCATTAACCTGCAGTGAGTCCCCTCTTTTTATTTACTGTCTTCCACACAAATAATTAATGCTGTTACACACACTTACATCTGTAGTAAGAGATCCTGTAAGCTTTTCCTTATTTTCTGCCATGTTAATATACTTGATTACTACTCCAGGCATGTATGTTCATAATTAACATGGACAAGCATTTGAATCATGAGGTCATGAGGTGCAGCATCAAGATCCACTATAAGAGAAATACGGATTATTTTGAAGGTTTAATAATGCATGGCTAAAAGAAAATGTCAGAAATTAGCGTAATATGTTACTTTTAAATCTATGCTTTTCATTTTCTGCACAGTCACTTCACAGCTCCGTTTGGCTTCAGGGAGCTTTTTGTGTTTTATACCATTTGTCTATTTAATTAGATACACTGAAGGACTCTGTTTAACAGACTCAGACTTCAATCTTTCACATTCCCGAGTTTTCTCTTTTTTAGTCTTTTTGATATAATAATTATTTTCAGTGCTGTCCGTGTAATGGATGTCATAGAGATAAGAAGATGTAACTCTCTGTAGTTTACTAAGGACTCACTTACCAGCTTACTGCAGTGACTGATTTTTTTTTAACTGAGTAGCATCCATGCTGCTACTTTTAGAATGTCTTCATTGGCTCTGTGGGATAACAACACCACCATCGACTCCACCAGCCTCCCACAGAAGGGCAGTAAATCTTAGCTCTTGTACTTCATCAGACCTGTATTCAAGTCCTTATGCCATCTTAGCTTTATCACAAGTAACCCTTTAGCCAGTCAGCTAATGACATGTCATCATTAGTGAACATCAGGTCTGTATTATGCTTTGTCCCTGTTACATTCTTGTTTTGATGTAAGGCACTACAGTGTACCTATTGATGAAAACACAATGTAACAACATGATTTTGTTGGTATTACACTCAACAATAATAAATGCAAATACATGATTTGTTCAATGCTTGTTCAAGCATTGCCCTTATGTGGTCTCACTGGATTGAATCGTGAGTACAGTTTTTGTTGTGTGCATGCTGTGCAAAAGTCTTGAGACACCCCTCATTTTTTAATATTTTCCTGCCAATGAGCCAGACCTTCTTGTAATTTTTTAAATGTGGTGTTGAGCAAAATTTCTCCTGGTTTTTCAGTCCAGTCCTTGTACCCAACATTTTTCAGAGGAATTTAGTTTGTTTGTTTTTTAAGTCACCCAGCACTGACCTGTGACTCATTTGAGCATATAAAAGGCACCCTGCTCAAGGCATGAACCAGTCCTGTGTCTACACATAACAGACAGCTTAGCATAGGATATATTTTTAATTCCATCTTTAAGCATTTTGTTCCATTTTCTTTAGTTTTGATCTAAAGAAAATGCTTCAGATGCAGTCTGGAAGTTGGCAAAAACCATCAATCTGATTGGCAACATTTTTAGTACAAAGTATGCATGTATTGTATTAGACTCATTAGAAAAGCCAAATCTGATTTACTTTTACACAAATATCTCTGGAAAGCCTTCAAAACGTCTGCCTCCGTCCCTTCTTTAAAAAAAACCTGTTTTGAAAATCGGCACATAACTAGGAAGTCAGATATTTGCAAGGCTTTTTTTTTTTTATCACCCCTACAGTTCTACTGGACTTTTTTTGTGTAACAAAAAAAGCATCTCTGAGTCTATATATCCTCCACTAAATATTCAGAGCTGCAAAAACAATATTGTTTCTGCCACTTCAGAAAACTCAATTCAGTCCAGTTCTCTGTTTATATTGCAGCCATTCACAACAACAGTGCCCTCAAGACACTTTATATTGTAAGGTCAAGATCCTAGAATATTAGAAAGAAACCCCAACAACCACACTTCCCCCATATAAGCAAGTGTTTGGTGACAGTGGGAAGGAAAAACTCCCTTTTAGCAGGAAGAAACCTCTGGTACAAGCATGCTCAGGGAGTAGCTGCCATACCCAATTGGGGTGAGGAGAAAAGGAGAGAGCATAGGGAGACAGAATTTTATACAATATTTTATACAATTTTATGCAATTTTATATAGATGACATAATTTATTATGTAGCTGGGTCCTCTCATGATCTGGCCATTGCAAATCTACAGCCTGCTTTTGCTTAAATTCAAAAATCTCTTATCACACATAAACATGACTTTAAGTCTGATTCAAAATAAATGCAAGATATTTACAAGGGAACCTTAAACTATCCAGCACACACCATGTCCAAACCCTTCATGGTCATACAGTTGAAACTGTTGATTGTTAGAGACACTTCGGACTCTGGCTGGCTAGCTTGATGTCGATTGTAAACTGCAGCTGGTTTGACCTTTGTTTACCTTCTGTTACAGTGCCTGGAGGAAGCTTATAGGGGAGAGCTGCCATTTTTTTAATATCCACCCTTTTCCCCTGTTTTTCCTCGGGTGATAGGAAGTTGAAGTGTAGTCTTTTTGTTTGGCTAAGTTTCGCTTTAAGTTAGAGCTGTTTTGTTTGTTGTGTTGGCCTTGGGTCTCCCTGAAGCTAAGTATGCTTGATGCTTCCCTCTGTTAACCTCTCAGCGGTAAAACGTTTCAAACTGACCTCTTTCCACTTTTATGTTGCCTCTCCTCACCCCCTAGACCTTTTTCGGGGATGTACCAAAGATTGCCTGCTTACTGATTATCTGCTCTGTGACTGAATTTTAAAAACAGCACTTTCAAAGCCTGGAGAACTATTCCTGAAGGCTACGAGAAAGCTTGTCTAAGAGAGTTTAGGGTGTATTGATTATTATTAATGGTGGTCATACCAAATATTGATTTTCAAGCTATTAGAACTGTGCACTCTGTGTTTTCCTTGTATGTTGTATTTCCGTGTGTGGTTGCACATATTTCAATGCTAAAAAGAAGAAGTGAAGCTTGGGACTTTTGCACAGTACAGTGTGTCTTCAATGGAGGAGGGATTCTGTTTAAATGCTCAATGTCAGCAGAGTGTATTGAAGCCTTCACACTCCGATGTGCTTGAAAAGTGACAGCTTGATGCGGCTTCACCACTCCAGTGTAATGATGCGGTTAATCCGTCAGACACTGGACTCTATTGATCCACACACGGTAACTGATTAGCAAAAAAAGATTTGGTGTTATTGATGATAAGGCTTAAGATAAGAAGGATTACTATTCATGGTATAAATAGTGACTATAAAGGAGTGTTGCTTCTGCAGTCTTTTCACAAAACTGTAAGCATGACAGCTCCTGCGGAGGAAAAAAGAGCATGAAAGGTTTCACTCTGAAACTCCTCTGGGCGCCACACAAATGTCAGTATTGCATTTCCTGAGATATTTCATGTCTCTTTTGCTATTGAAATGAGGAAATTACATCTCCCCTTAAACATTTTGCTGATCATACAGAAAGAGAAGAATGGGCTAAGTTTCATCTCACACAAATAAATTGCCTCATACATCTTTAACTTCTCACTGGATGGCTTCAAAATACAAAAATCCTTGTGTCGGTTAATGTCAGCCTAGTGCTACACATCTCAATTGCCCGTGTTAAAATTTTGTGCTTGCGGACCTTAACACCTAAACACAACTTTTCTCTTTTCTTGCAGATTTTACGCCGTGCAGACAAAAACGGTGAGTAAGCAAAATGCAAATCTAATTGGATTAAACGGTTAATTAAAACTCAATTAAAATTTTGTTGGTGGATGTAGCTTTGGTGGCTTCATTCAGACAGTGGCCTTGGTGGAACTTATTCTTCCATTTAATCATTTAATTGTATCGCCATCCTTGTGAGATGCAGAGGATTTGAATAACTGGGGTCAGGTCCAGCTGCATTTTTATTCATTTTTTGGTTTTGTGATGGGATTGGATTTGACAGGATGAACTCCTACGGTTCACCCTAAAAGCATTGTTTATATCAGTGCATTGCCAGCAGCAATGCACTGCTCATCTCAGTGATATTCATGGATATAAATAACACATATTGTGAGGTAATGCATATGCAAATGATCTAACTATAGAAAAACTGTTGCCTTGGCTGGTTCTGCTCTCCTTTGTAGAAAACACATTTTGACTTCGAGTGGTGCAAACTCACCTGAGAATTGCAATAAATGTGAATTTAATATTTTCACTGCGTAAACGTGTCCCTGTTTCGCTTGATTAAAGCAATGCAGTTTCACCTCTTTACTTCAAAGGGAATTTGCTACATAACTGTGTCCTAGGAGAACGCAGAGAATTTAGTGTTGCTTGAAAAACACAGCTGAGAAACAGGGAAATGTTTCTGTTCTCAATTTTGTATTCATGCGCTGCATCTCCATTTAATGGAATGTAAAATGCAAAAGTGTTGAGTTATTAATGCGTGTAGAGTATCTACGGACTCTGATCGGTTCCCTCCGGAGGACGTTGAACGTGTTGCATAAGAGCAGGATTAATGATGCAACGTGCCGCCATGAGCAGAGGTTTTCTGGGGTGCCCCACAGCTCGTGTGAAGATACTGAGATGTGAAAACAGCCCTTCAGTTTGTGAATTATAAATTGGCACATAAAAGATGAATTTTTTTCTTTGGGTCTGTTATGAAAATAGAAATAAAGGGTGGGTGGATTTTTCTTCTTTGAGGCTGAATGTTAGGTGATAATAAGTGAAGAGCATAGCAGCTGGAAGGCAGCAAAGGTGGGAACGTACAGTAAGGTCCATAATTTGTTGGACAGAGACCTAATTTTTGTAGTTCTTCTGTTCACTACCAGAGTGAATTACAAATAAAATATTCAATATGTGAAGTGCAGACTTTAAGCTTCTATTCAAGGGGTTGAACAAGAAATATGCATCAATTATTTGGGAACTGCAGCCAATTTAATGCACAATCCCCCATGTCCAGAGGCTCATGGAGGAGTTTCATGACATAATATCGTAAGTGGCTTTTCACTGTAACTAAGCCCCCCCCAATACAACCCTATTAGGTAAAAATTTTAGAAGCGGCCAAATCTGTAATCTGGTACATTTATTCAAGGAACCAATTAACTGACCAGTTCAGACTGAAAGACCACAGAAGACAAGTAAAGTGCATGATGACAGAATTATTTCCTTGGATACTAAAAACAACTTTACCCCCTGTTGGTTGGTTGCCCCCCAAAAAACAAAAAAACATCTACGTAAAGAACTTAGACTTAAACTTCTAGAAAAGCCTGCACAGTTCTGGAAAAAAAATCTTTAGACAGAAGAAACCAAGGTTAACTCGTACCAGAATGATGAAGAAAGAGCTCATGAAGCATACCACACCATCTGTCAAATACGGTGTAGGCAATGTTATGGTGTGGTGTGAATGACTGCCAGTGGATCACTGGCGTTAAGTGACGATGTAGCTGCTGATAGAAGTAGCAGGATGAACTGTGAAGTGTACAGGGCTATACTCTCCTCAGATTCATTCATTCAAATGTTGTAAAACTGATCATTCAGCTCTTCACAGTCCAAAAGGATAACAACCCAAAAGCATACTGCAAAAGCAACCAAAGAGTTTCTCAAGAAAAAGAAATGGGATATACTTCAAAGGCAGAGTCAGTTCAGTTCAGTTATCAAATACAAAATGAATACAGAGAGACCCAAACACAAGCAGCAACTAAAGGCTGCTGCAGTAAAGACCTAGCAGAGTATGTCAAGGGAAGAAACACAGCATTTGATGATGTCCATGGTATGTGATGACAGTCAGGCAGTCATTCTCTGCGAGGCATTTTCATCCTAGTTATAAAATCAGCCCTTAAATTCAAAATTTGCATGTCCAATTAGTTTAGACCCTCCAAAAATAGGGGACTGTGAATAAAAATAACTGCAATTCTTAAAAGTAAATGCAAAACCCTGTTAAACACCTTGAATTAAAGCTGAATGTCTGCACTTAAATATGTGAATTAAAATTCACTGTGCTAGTGCAACTACAAAAATTCTGCCTTTTTTTTCTTCAGAAAATGAAGTTAATGAGCATAAAAATGTATAGTGCAGTGACAGCATTTTGTGACGGTTCAGGTCTGCTCCTCATGGTTTGTGTTTTCAGCCTGACACGCCCCGGCGCTCACACTCTTTGTAGAAAGAATGAAAACTTTGCTGCATTCTTGTGTTCGTTATCTTCATTTTGCAGCTAAACTCTGCTTGGCTCTTATTTCCTCAAACTCACTGAGCTGTGCACTGAAGAGGAAAGTGCCGCCTGTGAAGTAGTCAGACTCGAACGTCAAGGAAGGTGGTAGGGAAGCAGACTATGCAGACATTTTAGGTTTCCAAGGTGAGCAATTTATAGTGAACTTAATTTAATGTAACTTAACAAAACGACATGACATGACATGACATGATGATGTCATGTGTGACATGATCAGGACTTTAAAATGAGGAAATGCCAGGCAGGCGTTTCCCCACACCTGACCCTCATGATGACTGAAAAGACAAACAAAGTAAGTATGAACAAATGACTTAATCTGTAACATAATAAAGTATAAAGAAACATAACTTAGTATTTGTCTTAATTTGCAGAATGTTTGATTTGCCGGCAACAAAACGCTTACACAAACAAACCCGGGCTAGTGAGTGAAGCAATGTTGCTTGACAAATAGCAAATCATAGCAAATACATAGAAACAGAATAATGTGTACAATGTGCAAAAAAAAAAAAGGTAAACACATATGGGACAAATGGAGAGAATTACAACTGCTCCTCCACTTTGTCACACCGCCTTCCAATCAGTGCTGAGTAGGCTGCCATGATATACTTCTTGTACTGTGGATTTTAATGAGGGCTGTCTGCCAGCCCACTACACTCCTCTTTGCTATTGTAATCAGGAATTACATTTTTAATAGACCAAAAATGCAACTGAACAAATATGAAGTAGATGCTAAATGCTTTTAATCTACAGGCTGTTTGCTGAGATTAGCCCCTAACATGTTTGTGACTGCAGACTGAGATGAGATGTGCATTCAAGGATGCAGCAATGTGAAAATGAAAATTTAGCAATCTAATTTGTTTCACTTTTATCACCAGGAAAAAAACAATAACAGGCATGAAAAGCACAAATCAGCAATTAGGTCCTGAGATGAAAAAACAAATCAACTCATGGAGATGTGCTCTATATGATGAGGTGTATTCTCAACCCAGGGATTTTTCTCTACGCTTCTTTTCATTCATTTTTCCTTTTGTTGTTGGTTTGTTCTTTTTGTATTTCAAAACCAAGTTTCAAATGCATTTAGTAGATTAAAAAAATATGAAAAAGGCTGATATCTGAGGGTGTTTTGTAAGGTTTTGGCTGCACATACATGATCTTTTGCAGTTGTCTAATTGTTAAGGCATTTGGTGCTGGAGCAGAGAGACAGGTGCCAAGAGCAGCAGAATTGCAGGGATGTGCAAAAGTGATGCCGCGCTCGCTGCATCGCTACATCACCTTTGTATCAGTTTGTGAGATGCAAATGTAGTCAAAAATCACTATCAACAAATTCAATAAACTAGTAGGTCTGCAATTAACTATCAGTTAGTCTATTTAGTAATAAATGACCAATAATTCATAGTCTAAAGATATCATAAACCCGCTGTTGTTGGCATTGTTTGGCATTCATGGTTGGAAATGAACTTTGGGAAATATTGCTGCGCACTCATTTTTCCGCTCCTCTGCTGATTGGTAATCGATTTCATACACTTGCTCTTTGAGGCAACACATACAGGATGTTTTTATCTCCGGCCTGTTCTCACCGATGGGCTTTATGAATTTTTAGCAGTGCTGCAGTCTTAGCCCTTTTAGGTTCAGGATTTCCTCAAGGGAAGTGTTCCTGGAAAGAAATGCTCTTCAGTACGGGGGCGATCGTGTCGTTTAGGTTGCAGTTAGAGCTGCAGTTTTAGTCAGTGTGAAGTGAGACAATTAAAGCCAGCGAGCTGCTTTGCTTCTGTCATGAGATTTTGCAGCTGTCTTAGTAGCTCTTTAAATTTCCCTGTGGAGGTGTTTATTGACATTAGTTTGTCGAAAAGCCCTGGAATAAACTGACGCAAAACAGGAATAGTTTTTAATAAAATCTCTGTCTTAGAGGTGACATTAGCCAGCTTTAACTAACAGTAGAATGAAGACACATTACAACAAAGTCACGTTCATGATAAGATAGATCCACCCTAAACGGTGTGAAAAAGTGTTGCACGAGCTTCATAATAAAATAACTCACAGTATTCTCTTGAGAGGAAATTTGGCCGCTCTCACAGTGTGCAGCCTCAGAGAAAGACGTTTGTGTTGTGCATTAGTGCAATGCACCGCTGTGCATTTTGTGCACGCTCCTGGGTGTTATGGAGGAAAATATGCAGACTGCTGTCATAGCCTGCTATGTTTTTATGTTGAATTTACAGCATGTATTTATAGTTTGAGAAATACATGCATGTACATTTAGAATATCTGTAATTATGAAGTCTATTTTGTAGTCGTTTTTTAAATTATCAAACACCTGAAGGTGGAAACAGCAATTTGTCACTGATATGATCAACTAATATTATTCCAGATGCACCAATCCAGTACTTTCTCCCATGCTTTCCTTTGATTATCCTTTCTGGGGGGACAACTAAAAGAGCTATCAGTTATAATTACTTAGTATCTTTAGATCTCATTTTTGCCCATTAAATAGTGAAACTGAGCGCAGGTCAGGAGTCCTGTAGATGAAGTACATGAATATACTCTATTAGTTTGCTAGATAAACACTGCGGAGAGCCAGGAAATCAGCCGTTATACCACTGCCGCTTTGATCTTTAAAGCTGCACTTGCATAATGCGCCATCTGAACTGCACTGCACTCGGCCGCCTTAATGTGGTGTGAATCTCAAACCCAAAGCAACTCCGATGGAGAAGGCTGGAGAGTGATTCAGAGGTGCAACAGATTGTGTTTACTCCCACATCTTGTGGAGATTTTTTTTTTTTTTTTTTTTTAACAGGGAAAGTTTGAGAAATTCACTGCGATTCTTTCTCCTTTAATAGCTTCATCTTCCAGCTGGCGTTTATTTAGCCACACTGCAACAAATGTTCAGTGATGATACATTTTGCTGGGAGGACTTTCCCGCAAGTGGATCGTGTCCAGAATTATCCACAGCGCGAGCTGATGCGAAGTCAAAATATGACATGATTTACTTCTGGCTCAGGGCTGTGAGCGAGGGCTGGCATGTGGGTCTCTGAAGGTTTCAGCGCCTACAGAAAGAAGTTGGTGGTGGTGTTTGTGAGCTCTGCGTTTACTTCTTGTTACTGGTTAGGTCTGGACCCTGCAAGCTGTGCGGCACAAGGCATCAGATGCTGAACATGTTGGTATCAGACTGGTTACAAACTGTGCTCATGTGATGATTGTCCAGAAACTGGAGTGATGGAAATGAACTGTTGCAGAACTTGAAACAGCGGGTACATTGGCTTGCCAATTTTCTTCTCTCGTTTCAGTGAAGAAATCAGACAGTGTTAATAGTCAACTTTTGAACAGAAAATCTGGTGCTCAGTTAGATTATTATTACTCTGGAGTTGGAAATCCAGCTCTTATCAGTATTAAAAGAATAAAACCTGATGATTTATTGTAACAATAGTTAAGGGGAAGTTTTACCATCTTTTTAGGGTTACATTACAGTAAACCAAGACAGAATTTAGGACTAGGGCAGTTCATCAGAAGTATTTTTTTGCAGTAACACCTCTGAGTTCATCAGTAATTTGTTTGCATCACAGAGACAAAGTGTCTTTGTTCTTTTACACTCGATTACAGGCAAACTCTTCATTCAGATGCTGAAACACTGAGGCTTCAGCTAGGTGTAACTTTCACAAGCATCTCTCCTTTCAGATGATGGGAAGCTGAACTTGGAGGAGTTCCAGTCATATTTCACCGATGGCATCCTCACTGATGAGCAGATGCAGGAGCTGTATTACTCCATCGACAGGCAGCAGACAGAGTAAGCTGGTCTTCCTTTTGGATGTCCTCCAATTCTGCTGCCATCTGTAGCCCCTCCTGCTTTCCTGCTGTCTGGCAGTGAAATGTCAATACTGCGCTTCAAATAATATGATGCTAATATTTCATAAAGCCTTAATTCTTGTGTGAAAGTCAGAGGGCTTTCAGCAGCCTGCTTGATTAGCTCATTAGCAAAGATATGTCTGTAAGATATATAAACATTCACCTGTAAAATGCCTGTTGGTATAAAAACACCCAAGAAACCTTTTTTTGTGTCTGAGAGAACAATAGTGATGGAAGCTCTGTGCTGTTGGCATCACTTATATGCCAACCAATCACAGTGAAGACATTTCAGGTGGTTTAATCTATGCTACTCAACTTCATTGCTATACTGTTAGCAAGAGGGTTGCACAGCATCGCAATGAAACGCTAAATTATCAAATTTATAACAAATTATGACAAAAGAAAATGTTTTATAAGGTTACACAATCAGATAACCATCCGTGAAAGGTGACTGAATGAGATAACAGCTTTTTCTGTTTTCAGCATAGTTACGAATCTATGGACAGCTATATATAAATATGAGGAGTATTTTGCTTTATTCCTGGTGTTTTTATAACATTTACTAACAGTGGGCAGTTAATCTATTTTTGTTCAGTATTAATTATCTTAGAGTGTCAGAATCTACAGGTATGTTTATCGTGTCTGTGGTTAAGAGATGATTAAGAGGAGTAGTGATTTTGCGCAAACTGTAAGAGTCACACACCGAGAGCTTTTAAACTAAGCGTCTTAAGTGAGGTGTCACCATGTTTACACCCTGTGCCAAAGCTCCAACTGCTCACCAAGATGGTAACCAGAACCATTCAACAAAAACAGTTGGTCCTTCAAAAAGCTTCCTGTAGAGCAGCGGTCCCCAACCCCCGGGCCTCGGACCGGTACCGGTCCGTGAGTCGTTTGGTACCGGGCCGCGAGAGTTGAGGCTCAGGTGTGAAATGTATAGTTTTCAGGGTTTTTATCGGTTTTCAGCGTTATTTTGTTATCGTTTTTATCGTTTACTCGGTTTTCCTGGGTCTTTTCACGTGTGTTATGAATAAATTTTCTTTTTTTCGGTACCGGTACTAGTTTTATTTTGTTGTATTTATCCGCGACACCTTAAAGGCCGGTCCGTGAAAATATTGTCGGGCATAAACCGGTCCGTGGCGCAAAAAAGGTTGGGGACCGCTGCTGTAGAGTATGTCTGTCTCAGTAGAAGAAACGACAGAAACTCCATGTATAGAATGTATAAGATGCCAGTGCATCAAAGGACTTGCACACGATGAGACCAACTACTATTTGAATTAACATCAGCTCCTACCATACTTTACAATGTAGGAAGAAGTCAGAGTACCTGGAGTGAACTCAGGCGAATGGGAAAAACATGCAAACTCCATTAAAAAAAGAGTCTTTGTGGTCTTTGACAGGAAGAGTCGAGGCCTTAGCGTGATAGACAAGTTTCATTAACATGGTTCTTTTGTCTCTTTGTGACTCCCTCACAGCAACCTGGACATAGACAAACTCTCCGGTAACTATCTTTTATTTATTTTATTTTACCGACTTTACTTTAAAATTCATGTGGTGCATTAGATCACTTTAACTGTGTGTATCGTTACCGGGGGAAGTTTTGATGCTTTTAGCTGTTGATGTTGGTCTGATAGTGACAATAACTCAAAGATGTGTGTGCATCAGTGTTGCTGACTGATTTGTTGCCAGATACTGATCCTCTTGTGAAAAGCACTACTTATGTTGTGCTAGTCCAACACGAACCAGATTATAATAAGTAACAGGTCTTCTCCCATTCCAGAGTACTTCACTCCACACCTGGGAGAATACGTCAACGTCCTGTCTGCTCTGGAAAAGCTGAATGTGGCCATTCTGAAGGCCATGGATAAAACTAAAGAGGTTGGTTATGGTTCCTTTCACCCCTGTGCTGTGTGGATTTTTGCATGCCAAGACATATAAACAGCACAATATCTTTCCAGTAATCCATAAGCATCCTTGATCCTTTGATGTGTTAAAACTTTCCTGTTACTGTCTCAGCTGTCAGTTTAAAACGCTGCCACGGTCTTTGCGATCAGTGTGTTGTTGCAGTGAATATTTCCCATCGTGAGTGACTCTGACAGTACATTTTCAAACATGAGCTCAAAGACCTTTAAAAGATGCTTTCTCTTACAAGACGTGATAAACATGGCAGCTGTTGATGTTGTAAATCACCTGGGTAACCAGCAAGGTGGGAGTAAAGCAGTTTTCATGCAACCTCAACATTTTGACCTCATTTGCAGATGGTCAAATTAGAGTTGGTGTACTTATTAAAGATGGCCACACAGATGAATATATAAATATTAATGATGTAAAGAACTGAATCCATGATACTTCTTGTTACAACACATCACAAAGGTGCTCTGTTGGGTTGAGAGCTGGCGACTGTCAAGCTCTCAGGTAAATCAGCTGTTTCTGAAATAGCCTGCCTGGCACCAATAATTATGCTATAATCAAAGTCACTTTACTCGCCTTTTTCTCCATTTTGATGCTCTCTTTGCATCAGAATGCATGCCTAAATGCAGCGAGTTGCATCCATGTGATTGGCTGGTTAAATATTTGCAATAATGAACAGTTGAACAGCGTATCTAATAAAGTGGCCGGTGCTGTACATATATGACCATGGCTGAAGTGTCTAACTAGTATAAAACAGAAAGTAAAGCTGAGGCTGATGGGAATATTAATGTGTGCACTTATTTGTGCACAGCTGGAGGCACACAGAGAAAATCTATCAAGAAAATACCAGCAGGAGGTAAAGGAAGTGAAGGACCAGCTCAGGCATAGGGACGGTAAAATACAGGAACTGGTGCATGAGAAGGAGCGTCTCTCTGCCAGGCTCACTGAAAGGCTTTGATGGCAAAATGCAGCTCTCAGGAGAAGAACCTCTGAAAAGAGATAGCAGAGAGAGAAAATGTGGTGCAGAAGAATGGAGCTAAGACTAAATACAGCCTAAATAAATAAAAAAGAAGGTGGAAGGAGACAGTCTACAAAAAAATGAAGCGACAAAATAAAAATCTGAAATAGGAAAATCGACAAGTGAGGAATGGAAGGAAAGATCTGCAATGAGAATATGATGGACCATCAAGATAATGAATGTCAGGAAAAGATGCTGAAGCAAGTGCAGAAATACTGGAGGCGGAGAAGACACATATGGAGGAGGCAAAGAAAGAAAAGGCAGAGGCAAATCACATATGCTACTGTGACCTGGATTTTACAAATTGAAGGGCAGTACTAAGTTTAAATAAAAAAAAAAAAAAAAACAACATCCTTGACACATGATTGGCTCAGATGGCTTAAAATGACAGTTTTAAAATGGCTAAAATAATCAATTTAATTATGAAAACATGCAATGAGTTGTAAACTAACTAATTAACAGAGCACACAGGCAAAGATACTGTGAAACAGTTAAATATGAATTATAATGCTTGCTGTGTGTTCATCCACCTGTCTAGGTTTTTTACAAACACATCAGTGAGCTGCAGCATTAAAATGCACATTATTTCTTCATTGTTTTTGTTTTTAACACCATTATTTCATATCTAGCAACCAGTATTGCTTTATATTGGCTCGTTCACATACTTCTACCCCAAAGTAGAATGGTGCCTTCAGATAAAGAGAAACAGTATCTCACAGAAACAGTAGCCTTGGACTGTGAAACATGCTAATTAGAGAGTTATAAAATCTTATTTTGAGACCTGCTCGAGCAGAACAGCACGCTTAATATTGCAAGAGATGTAGCAGGGATTTAATTGTCCTGCCCTGACAAGTAGGGCTGTAATCCTGTTGTGTTAGGCGGGCACACTGGAGAACAGCAACAGAGAACTTCCACTAAGACTTAATCGATAGCTTAGCTCAGTCTGTACTGATCTCGAGTAGCCCTTTATGTTAAGCCGACTGGTGAATATTTATTTTGTATTTGGCAAACGATGAGAATCAGGTGGAGTATGAATGGACGTGGACTCAGACTTATAATGAGGCTGCTTTTTGCGGTTACAGGAGGTTATTTTCACTGGAGCTTCTGCAGTGACTGATGACTGTGCTTGGGCAGTAGTGGAGTGTAGATGACAGTAACTAAGGCTGACAAACCCCGCAGCTGTCCAACTGACGTGACGTCGCGCAAATGCACCACAACCACATGACTGCATTTCTTTCTTTTGCTCTTCCTCTTTCAGTATCCAGGTTTATTATTCACTCGGGAGGATATTCGGCTTTCTCTCTCTCTACATCTCTCATCTTCAGCGCAGCCTTGCTTTCTGGCTTTTCATCTCTCTTCTCTGCATCACACGTGCTTATAGCTCATGCATTTTTCATATTTCAAGTTGGTCAAAAAGCTTTCTTTTCCCTGAAAAGGCGAGGCGTTTTTCAGCCCTCCCTACGACGAGGGTTACTTAATAAATTGCTACACCAAACATATTACTAATTGTACAGCTATTTTTATCATTTTTACCATCTCCTGGGGTGAAAAGAACACATCCACTGTGGCGTTGCAGCTCATCTGTCTGCTCATCAAAAAGGAAAAACAGAAAAAAAGACAGAGGTTACTTGTGCAGCACAGCTCGTCTTCTGCCGATAAATCATGCGTACAGAAACACGGATTTGAACAAGACTGGCCAACATTTATCATGTCTCGCTGTCACTTCTCCTGAATTCAATTTGGAAACGGCACAGTGCGATGGTCAGTGTGTTGAGGGTCATTGTGTTCAAAAAGTGAGCTTGAAAAGATTTATAGATTTCTAAAATGCAGCAGACACTGCCCTAAAGCTCACAGTGCTCAGAGAGATGTCTGAAAATCAGCCCCAGGCTACATTATTGGTGAGATAGCTGCAAAGCAACACATCCCACTATATGTTGTTGTTGGCTAAATGATGTTTTCATATTACTCAGCACAGATCTGGTTTGTCATAGAAACACAGCTCTCACACTAAACTGGCTCAGTGGTGGGTGAGAGCTTATTAATCATTTAAAAACATAGTTGCAAAAAAAAATCCCCAAACGCTGCTTTTGGCTGCTTCTTTTTCACAAGCAATCGTCACAGCGTGTAGCTCCATATATTTGCAGATTTCTACACTGGATACACTTCCTGACACAAATCTTTTAGGGGTTTGCAAACTGGGCTTTTGCTTGTTCAGTGAATGTGTAACCACTAAAAGTTGGAGCCACCGACTGAGAGAGTTAGAGTGGACTAATTGATCGAGTAGTGCTGCGTGAAACTCGGCACAGATTAACGCAGATTCCTCTGGTTACTCAGACTCATGCCATCGCCATGGTTACTCACTGCAGGGACACTTGATGAGCTGCTTCGTTGGTCTATTATCGTTTGACAGGCTAATGTAAATCTCGTCTCTCACTGTGATTGGATAAGACTTTGAATATTATGTCTCTCTGTGATGGGTAGAAATATTTCATGTGTTTTCAAGCACACACTCAAGTCTTTCTCAGACGAATAGTTTACCCGGCAACCTATTTTTATTAGGTCATGGCCTAACCTGATAATTATGGCCAGCCACTTTATAGGGTACCCCTTTTGCCACATTATTAAGTACACCTCTTCTGACTTTATTAGGTACACCTATGGCCTATTTTCTTACATTCACTGCTGCCACTTTTACTAAGCGCATGTGTGGCCACTTTATTAGGTAGAGCTATGGCCTAATAAAATTGCTGGACAATTTTTGAGATGCTTTCTCCCTTCAGCTTTTCTGGCCAAACTGTGTACCTCTAACTTTTTTAGCAGCAAGCCACAAACCACGCCCTGCAGAAAAACAGGCTCAGTGCTGTTTCTCTAGAAATTGCATTCTATAGTTAAAGAAGCAATTTTCAATGCTTACCAGTTCAGATAAAAACTGAATTGGCTGAACCAGCTATTACAACAGTGGAGCAGACCAAATAAAAAATTGTTGGACTACGGTAACAGTTGTTTCACAAATGATACTTCTATCACAGCTGATTCCTTTTCTTCGTTTGTATTTGAAGGAGTATCAGGGCTCGTCAGTGTTGGGTCAGTTTGTGACACGCTTCCTGCTGAGGGAAACCACCACCCAGCTGCAGTCCCTTCAGTCATCGCTGGATTGTGCTATGGAGGCTGTTCACGACCAGGGCTGCACAGGACGGAGGATAGTGAAGAAGCCCGCTGACCTGCCCATCCAGAGGATGGCCAAAAGGCCTGGTCGACGCATCCAGAAGAACATGTGTCTCTCCCCGACAGACCCTTACTCTGGCATGCTCACCACAGGTACTTTTCAGGGAAACGGGAATAGGATGTGTGAGGTCATTCTCTTAAAGTTTGATTAAAAAAATAAGATTGAACTGTCATCTCCGTGGGCTGGGCTGATGTTATGTTTCTGGTATCAGGGGTCAGTGTGGAGCCAGACAACCACTGGGGCTCCCAGATCAACCAGCTGGAGCAGCTCATAGACAAGATGGAGTGTGAGGTTTGTGTAACGGAAGTTTTTGTCACTTTCTTCCATTTTTCAAAAGATGTGCTTGATATCTTGTGTCATGGGTTTATTTTTAGCATTTTATTTTTGACAGCAGAATCAACTCAGAGGGAAAGCAAATAAAATGTTCCACTAAATCTTGATTTATCGGTTTGCTTTGAACCTAAGAGAACAATAAACTGTATGAAGCTAAGCTGGGTAGAGAGAGTGTAAGATGCATTAAGGCTTTGTCTGCTTTTGGGAGGATCAAAGTTCACCACAGGCTTAGCTGTTACATATAGAAATGTTGAGCACACCATTCAAGGCCTACTGTGTGTTTGCAAATAAAGAATTTTGCTTGAAGCATAAGATACTTGTTGACAGAGGAGTCAGTTTGTAGAAAGCGCAGACCCGAGCGACTCTGCACCCACAATGGAAAGCATGCATAATACATCAGCCTGAGAATACATATATAATGTGTTGGGCTCCAATCAGGGAGAACACTGATTAAATTCACAGCCAATGGTGCTTAAGTAAAGGTTTCGAATTACTTATAGTTTGCAATAGGAAGCCATTATTTTGATTGGAGGTGTGAGAGTTCATTTAGAATTTAAATTGTCATGTGATAATATAGGTAGGACAGATGTCAGTGCTTCGGGGATGTTAAAATAGCATGTTAACATGTACTAAATTCTTGTCTGCAAACCCAAGATAAGAAAATGAACAAGTGAGGGCTGGAGGAGGGTTAATATGAACATGGTGATCTCTTCCTTGTGGAAGCCAATGGTTTGTGACAGGCTGTAACTGGAGGCTGAGCCATTTCTGCTGCTGGTTCTCGTTCTGCTCGTGGCTGACTGAAATATTTATGACCCCATTTTCAGAGTCCACATCTTGAACCTCTCAAAGAAGACACATTGGCAGGGACATATAAATCAGTGAGTCTAGTGTGTGCCAAATACAGATTTACTATATACACATAGATACTATATGTATATGCATGTAAAACACTGATGCCACTTTAATATTTCTGCTAGAACATACTTCTGGTCCAGAGACAAATGTCTGTGAAGGAGAGAGACGTGGAGCAGTTTCAGCAAGCTCTCAAAATCTACACAGATGCCACTACCATCCAGCCAAACAACCTGCAGTATGTCCTTTTATCTGCCTCTGTGCCGTTTGCCTCAGGATCTCTCTGTGATTTGATGCAGCTGCTTTAAATTGCTTCAATTTTCCCAGACATGGGATAACCCCACTGCCCTCTTTTCTCTCTCTCTCTCCCTCTCTCACTCTGTCTCCTTTTATTTCTAGCGTGTCAGTCCAGAACTTGCCAGACAGATCATGCTTCATCATGTATGAATTTTGGCAGGACCGTCTCTCCTGGATGAGGTAGGAACTCGAGGATGTCTTTTGAGAATTTCAGTGCTCAAGTGAAATTCGATCAGCACACTGAGCTGCTCACAAACTCACTTTAAAGTGTTGCTGCCTTGTTGGGTGCAAATTGGCAGTCTCATCCTTTTCATCCCTTCTTCCTGTCAGCTACCTGCAGTCGTCCATCAGTAAGACCTTCCAGGGCTGCGTTATTGACTCGCTGGAAGAGCCAGAAATGGTCTCGACCATGCTTCTCCCAGGTACACAACAAAACAACAAATTGATTATTGCAGCTCATTGAAAGCTGCTCATTCAATAAACAGAAATCACAAATTATTTATGGCACAGTCACATTAGAGGAATTAAAAATTACTGCAACCATCCGCAATCAACTTGTGATTTTGGTCGCTTTGTAGACAGGGACTAGCTCAACCGCTGTCTTCAAAGCAACTTTGTTGTGTCAAGATAGTGGGGAAAAAAAAAAGCAATGAGGTAGAGTCAGTCTGCAATTAAATTTGCAATTGAATGGGACCGACTTGACAGTTGCATGCAATTTGTGATAATACGATTAACTGTGATAAATTGGCAGTTCTGTTTCATTCTGTCGCTATCTACACAACCAGAAAGTCACATTAAAGAGAAATTAACATTAACTACTACTACAAGTCCCCTATTGCAAAGATGCATGTTGAAGATGAGTTGTTTTTATTGGTGCTGACTGACTCAGACTGATGGAAGCTTGTTGGAAATCTAGACAGCAATTATTTGGAAGCCGTTGCCAATCTGTCTGAGAGTGATTGCAGTCAGTCCAAGTTGGGCCACAGTTGTTTGGAGACAGACGGCCTCCCTCAAGGTGACCTGTGGTGTCACCCTGCAGTCTACGGTCCACTGCAAGTATTTGCAATCAGTTTCCAAATATGAAAAAAAATTAAGTGCAATCACTGGGAAACCTCAGGTTTTTCTCTAGTGTGACTGAGCCATTAATGAATCGTTTTAAGAACTGATTTATGAACCAATTAAGCTTAGCAATTGATAATTATTCTTAATCATCAATTATTCGTAGTTAAATTTTGAGTCTAAAAAATAAGCACTGACTTATGTAAAAATATTGATACTTAGGTCCACATAGTTAATGCAGGCTTTCTGTCCATCAGCTTAATTCTTCTTTTTGTAGAAAATTGTAGAGTTAAGGTAATTCATGTATAATAATATTTGTCAACAATGTATCTCATTAAGTATTGAAGTATTTGAAAGAAGTCTGATAATGATCACCATCCAACATTGTAGTTCCTATTTTATTTATCCATGTTTTCCTTAAAAGAAATCTCACATAATCACTGTCTGTATCCTGCACAGGTTTAACAGAGGTGAAAGCAGAGTCAATGCTACCCTTAACCGAACTGAAACAGGACTACAAATTATTACTCTGCATGTGCTGGCAGCCAATTATTCGTTAACAAGTTGGCCACGTTGTTATTGTGTTTGCAGCTTGTTTCTGCTGCCCTCCGATGGCAATAAAACCAATCATTGGCGCTTTAATATGTAAATTACCCCATGCCATATTAGATCATGAATTGTAAGCTTCTCTTTCTGTTGCCATCGCTTATGCGTTTAGCTCGTGCAGAGGCTATAAAGCACTGACGTCTAATTATTGCTTCATTTGACAGCCTCTTGGTGGATTATGAACAACAACTGATGGAGCGGAGCTGCTGTTAACCTACACCCTGAAAGCAGGAGAACAAGGCGATTGTACAATCGCGTCTTCTTTTTTTTTTGTTCGTTATTTGATATTAACTTTTTCCTAATGGCATGACCAGGATTGTTTCAGCGAAGCTATGCTGCAAGGTTCTAACAAAAAAGACAGCAGGTCAGTTAAATCAGTCCACAGTGAAACAAACCTAAACCTTGGAAAGAAAGAACTGAGGCGATGCAACGTTTTATTGTGTGATCAGGATCTGTGCTGATGGTCATTTCACAGTGCGGGCACATTTCCTGCTGCTGATTTAATAGACTAACAAATATTTAAAAAAAAAAAAGAGAGAAAAAAGAATATATTTGCATGATGTCTTATTTCTCAGTGCTAGTTTTCTTTTTTTCCACTCAAAGCTTCATATTAGAGTAGCTATAATTGTCAACATATGACCAATAACTGATCCTACCCATCAATGCTCAACACCTGTCCCTCAGTACAGATGAAAACAGACATCGTGGTAGGGTTAACCTCCCCTTTTGTTCTCTCTCTCTGGTATTGTGCTTTGCTGTCTCCCTCAAAGCTTTTGCTACCAAGCGCTCATTTTGCTTATGGTGTAGACAAGCCATTAAATAGTTAATTATCAGTCACAGTCTGCATCTAGAAATCTGATCATCTGTGTCACTCCTGCACTTTAGAAAAAAATGGACCTTATTGTGAAGAACTGATACTTATAGTAGATTGTTTATTGAAAATATAGAAATAACAGGCGTCGAGCTGCGCCTAGGAGCAGTACTCTAGATATAAAACATAAAAGCCATTATTTTACATTTGCAGTATGTAATCTGAAGAGTTTAATGGTACAGTACAAACAAATATAAGTTTATATTTTGAGTACAGAAATTAGGCAGGATCTGTTCTGTGTATTGAACCGTGTACAGTAATTATTGAAAGCTGTAGGTTGTAGGTAGTTGTTGTAAATCACTGGTAAATGTATATTCAGACATTCGGTACGTTACATTTTGATAATGTGAGGAACGAATGTGCTGGATCTTTCATTTGAAGTGTTTCTCATTTCTTTTGTGTAGATTGTACAGTTGTTATGTGGATGCTATGTTTGTTTTCGGCATGAATTAAAGTTTGACATGTTGCTGACATGGAGAGAGGCGTCATTTAAGGGTCAATATTATAGCTTGTTATTGCACACTCCATGTATCGAACACTATATATTTTTATCTCAAGGTGTCCTTCCATTGTGTTATACAGCCTAAGAAGCAAATAAAAGCTTCTTCTTTGCTCTTAAAATGGAAAAAAAAAAATAAGACTTTCAGCATTACATTTCATTAGAATTCATATGAGAAAGCCATCAAAGAAACGGGGAAAAAAGAGGAAATTATTTACATTCTCCGCGCCTGAGTAAGACTGACAGACTGAAATATCTTTTAAATGTAAGCTTGTCATATCTGCAGCCAGAACCTTTGAGAAACGTCTACAAAGCAGCGGAGCAATTTCAAGCCCACCTCACACTGAAACTGGGGCAATTAGCTCATTCTTACTCTTTAAAATCCCTCCCCCGGCGCACAACCTGAAACAACCTGGGAAGTTTAAGCCCCAACTTTGCACCAAGCAGCTAATAGCTCTCATTCACCGTCTATTTTCATTCGTCAGAGCGCGTAGCAGGTCGCATTGGACTCGTACAGCAAATAAGCTGTTTAAGTTGTGGATTCTTTTGCACTTTGTGTTCGAGAGCTAATCATCATTAAGCTTAAGATATGTACAATAAACCTCACACTGGAGGATTTCCTTTGAGAGCTGACACTGTTTTATTGCATTACACTTATTATCCATAGGTTGGCTTTGAGAAGGTTCATTGTAGCACGTTGTCTCTCATGATAGCATTACTCAGATCATTTGTAAGAAATGAAGGCTTGTACATTAAGTCTGAGTTTCTCACATGATTATAATAAAATATGAATCTTATGCCCTGCTGGTGGATGGGATGAAACCCGATGTCTGCTTCCTGAGAAAAAGCAAAGGTTCCTTTTTTGATTTAAACTATAGGAAAGGAAGACGGTGACGCCAGGAGGTCCTTTACAGCTGGAAAGAAATCGTTCTTTCACTTCAGAGCTCACGCCACAGTCCTTCCCTGCTGCTATTTTTCTCCCCGGTGACTGCAAGACTTCTGCAAGATGCAAGGGACAGAACAACCACCAGCTATGTGGCCTATATATATATGTTCAACTGTGTCTGTAAGGCATGAATTCAGACATAAACTCAGGCAGCATGGATTTCAGTTTCCACAGAAACCTATATAAAGCACATTAATGGTCTTTTAAAAATTTCCATGTGTGAATTGTGCAAAAGATAACAAATATCTATTAGACAGTACTGCAGACGCAAAAGTAGGCAAGTCGGGAAGTGCTTTAATTGCCTGTAAATGAATTCTGTTTGTGATGTTTGGCAACCATTAGCAGACCATCTATGACGCTAATGTGCCCGAGTGTCACTACACAGTCATTTGATCAATTAGGAGCTTATTTGCAAGTGTCTGTGCATGCATATCATTAAAAAATTAGTGGGGAAAACTGTTGAGCACCAGATGAAGGATAAACAGGCTAAGGAGACATGACGAGAAGGGACTGGGACAGACTGGCAGAGGAAAATCAGGGTCAACTGTCAAGAAGCGGTGAGGCTGAAAGAAAGCAAAGTCAAGTAGAAAGCCTGATCTCTGAGTCCTTCATATTCGACACGCATATGCTCACAGACCAGTGGGCAGACGTCTGCTAAGCTGTAGCATAACAGAAGGAAGGAGAGAATACAGAAATGGATACAGTTACATATCATGTTGCTGTTTCCAGGCCTGCTTAGTGACGGCTGATCAAGGAGGGATTACTGACAGCCCAGGGCAGATGATATATTTCTGGAATTAGAAGGCGTTTGATCTGTCTTATCAGATGGGCTCTACTGCCTACTTTCATTGGTCACACATTTACATTAGAAGCAGATGACACAAACAAAGACGGAGGAGGATAGCGGCTCATAAACACAAAAGCCATGTAGCTTTTTGGATTTTTTTTTCTCTTTTCAGTGCTGTGGAGCTGCAAAACACAACGTGATTAGGTTTAAGTCAGAGCTATTTCATTTTATACATCATAATCATTAATCTTCACTGCAAGCAGCGGAGTGTGTATATTGGGTTGCTAAAGGGCTTTGCAACCACAGAGATGCCAGTGGAGACAATCCTGGAAGCATATAATTACATCTGTCTAACAAAGCTTCACATCACTTAAAAATTACCTTCAGATATTTGTGATTGTATTTTTTGGGGTGGAAATAGAGGCAGCATCACAGTGTGTTAATTATATACTGAGTCACAAGCTGGACAGTTTGCCTAGACAAAATATACAAGAGCACCCTCACAGTAATGGAGCAGTTCAAGAGGAAGCGAGAGCCCAGAGCACCGCAGTGAAAAGCCCACTCGCTCACAGACATATTATATGAAAAACTGGGAGAAAAAAATGGTAAAAACACAGTACAGCACTGAAGAGAAGAAGAAAGGGGGCGGCAAAGTAAATCCAATTTGGAACATCATTATCTTCCAGAGGCTGAGCGGGGTTATCGGAGGGAAATGTGAGAGCTTTTGGTGGAGGAGGGCTCATGAAAAGCATCATGAAGAGAAATGTGAAACAGAGAGGAAAGCCAGCGGGTGATGGCAGCTGGAGGTGGTTGTGCTCTGAAGTGTTAGAGGGATGAAAATATGGGAAAAATTAGTGATGAAGACAGGAGGAAAATAAATGAGTAAAGAAACAGGACATGAAACCTTTCGAATGAAACATTATGAGATAGAGGAAATATCCAAATGTTTGTGGACATCTCTATTTTACGGTGCTGTCAGTACAGAAATGCCAAAAATAACAACTGTGCTCTAAATGCAACATACATAATGTAAATTCATACATCTACATTATACTGCATGTGACTTTGTTTTTAACTTTGGGGCAATTTTTTTTAAGACCCAATTGTTCTGATGTTCTGCTTCACTTTGGGTCATTTAAAAGTGCATTCACCATGAAGCTATTAATGCTTCTCCTAATTTATATAGTAGCAACAATAAAAAGAGGTATCTGCAGTATAGGACGTGTAGGATGGAGTGTAGGCAGGATGCTTGGAGGACAACAAAAGGATACGTAGAAGAAAATGCACAAGACAGCACGCGAGAGAAAAAAGATGTAATGATTAAAAAAAGCATAATTCAGACCAGAGTGAAGCAGCCTGTGAAATAAGATTACACATAGAAGATAGCTGTAAGTGAGAAGAAAGCCAGAAGGAACAAAGTAACAATGAAGGGCTGTAAAAATAGCAAAGACAAAAATAAATGAAAGCAATCCAAGAAAAACATGGAAAACAACATAAAAAAGAGATGATAGACTCAGATTCGTAGACCATCACACAAAGCAAACTGTAAGACAGACAGGAGGATATTACATTGATTAAAAAAAGAGATGAGTTTTCTTCGATTTTTGCATATTTGTCACACTTACATGCTTCATCAAAATTAATTTTATATTAGAGAAAGATAACCCAGGTAAATACATTATGCACTTTCTAAATGAGGATTTCATTCATTAAGGGTTGAAAGCTATCCAAACCTGCCTGCCCTGTGTGAAAAAGTAAAATCTTGTTATATCATGAATCCCCTAGACAGAACATGTCTGAGAAATGAGCTCATGAAACTGAAAAACAGATAAGACACAAAGCCATGGATCTGCCGGTCTGGAAAAGGTTACAAAGCCATTTTAAAGGCTTTGGGACTCCAGTGAACCACAGCGAGAGCCGTTATCAACAAATGGAGGAAACTTGGAACAATGGTGACCCTTCCCCGGAGTGACCGTCCTACCAAAATGACTCCAAGAGCGTGTCAACAACTCATCCAGGAGCCCACAAAAGAACCCAGAACAATGGAAGAACTGTGGGCCTCGCTTCAGTTAAGATCAGAGTTCATGATTCAACAATAAGAAAAAGACTGGACAAAAATGGCATCAACGAGAGCGCTCCAAGGAAAAAAACAACACAAATTTCCCAACAAACAACTTAATGATCTGCAAGATTTTGGGGAAAATATTGATGCAGCTGCATGCATGCAGTTGCATCAATGCAACTCTGAAATACAGCTTACAAATTAAGACGCAGCTTTCTAGACCAGCCCCTAAAAAAGTCCTGCTCTGCAGACTTCTTCACATACAGTCAAAATGTTCTTGCTCTGTGAATGATGGTTTTTTTTTTTTTGGTTTTTTTTTTAACATCGTGTTAAGTTAAAAGACACTCTTTAGGCTCATTCGCCACCATTTTCTTAATCACTTCCTCTATCAGTGTTGTGGGTACTGTAGCCTATGATAGCAGGAAAAGCGAGTACACAATGGACAGGACTCCAGTCTACTGTAATATGGTAATGATAATATTCACTGCTTGTAACATTACATCACTTGTCTTAGATAAATCCAGGAGATTTTAATGGAATTGTTAGTCATGCCTGTGTGTTTTTAAATGCCTTAATGAAGCATTACCTACTAGGCTGAACTGTAGAGTACAAGGAAGAATTATAATGATTATTTTTCACAGCTGTTTGGCCCCTTAAGACCTTCTGATGTTCTTACAACAGCAGGAACACAAGCAATTAATATTGCTCAAAAGGTTTAGTTTGTATCCACTGGATATTCCTAAAATGATAAACAAGTTCACACTGTGTTTATAAATGTTACTGACAAGTCACTTGAAATTTTAGTTTTTTAATATATTGCTGAGGCATTTACATTTCAGTTTTCCTCTTTATATTTTTAGTGGGAAAATACTGTAAATGTAATATTATAATAAAGTTGCTAAAATGGATTTATTGGACCAGCTACACCAAATGCAAATCTATCAGCCATAAACATATGATGTGCTTCATACTGTTTTCGTGCGGGCAATGATCCTAACTTTGGATTGGATAATAGTTTAAAGCACGTTTACACGCTTTTGCCACGCAGGATGCTTACTCTCTGGGGCTTATTTGGGTTTCAGAGCTTTGAAACAGAATAAAAGAAGAGTTGAGAAGAAAAGGTGGAAGGAGAGTAGTCTGAATTGGGTTCTGGAGCTGTACTCCACCTCATACATCGCACTCATTCGCCAGCCGCGAGTGATTCCAAGCCAGCGAGCACCACATCCACCGGAGGAGCTGATAAACTGCTCCACCTGGCTTCTCCTGTGAGACGTGCTCGCGTCGGCACCACTATTTCTGTTCACTCGCTCACCCGAATCAGGTGATGCCCTGCAAGAGCAGCTATTGGCTCTTGTCTCAGACCTTCCCCGAGGTAACTGGAGGAGTGACGAGCACTCTGCACGTGACCTCTACAATGAGCTTCCTCCCACCGGAAGACGTAAGCAACACTAGATGTTATTTATATAGGGACGAATCTGACGGTAGGCTTTGTTACGGTGCGAGGACTCCTCCCTAAATAAAAGCCGTGTATGACATAAAGTGTTGCTTTATTGTAAGAATAAATTATATTCGCTAATTTTGCATCCGAAATGACCTGTCCATTGAAACGATGGGAAAAATGGTGCTGAGGCATGCTGGGAAACAAGGCATGCTGGGAAAGACACCACCGCAGACGAATCAAATGGCTTCTTCAGAGACAGCATAATGATACCTATATTAGACCTGGCCTCATTAAAATACCTTTATAAACAACGTACTGCTATTTATAAAGACACTGTCAGTGCGCCAATATAAATGATAATTCCACTGAAAACGGGAAAAATAACAAGGGATAAAAATGCAAATTATTTCTTCTTAAATTATCATAATACAAATTAGTAAATCAAGTCAGCTCTGAATTTATGCATGTGTGCGTAACACACGGCGTTTGTGTGGAGTTCATTGTCTTAGATGTGGTGTTTTGAATAATTTACAGCAATTATAATGGAATTTTCTGAAAAGCTAAAAGGGATGTTAGTGTCCCTCTAGCCCCCCGGGGACATTACTGCGTTTACTGAATTATTTAAAAGTGATACACTAGACGTGGGTACAGCGTTGGCATATAAAAAAACCCCACCCCCTCTGCCCCCCTTAATATCTACCTATTACTGCGCCTTTAACATTTCCCATGATGCCCCGCGGCTTTGATCCGTTCAAATTGAACTCCTTACAAACAGGAGGAGACGCTCTTTCTGGGACAGAACAGCTCAGACATATTCACTCTCATTTTGTAAAATAGTTGTTAACACTGATACAGCTGTTCATATTTTTTGAGACACCGCGATGTTGAACATGTGCCGCCTGCCCCTCTATTTATGCGCCGCTTCCTGCTGATGACATCCGGGCATTCAGAAGGCTTGCACTCTGGGCTACATACAGAGAACCTGGTTTCTCCTCTCTTCGCCCAGGGGAAAGTCCCCGGACACGTGGCAGAAAGTGCCCTGGCCTGGAAACCAGGATCGATCTGCGCTCCACCACTAGTGAGCTGAGATGTTCTGCTGAACTGAGCTCGGTGATCGCAGGTCGAATTTGTCAGC
The DNA here is from genome assembly GCF_051167445.1 of Perissodus microlepis. NCBI lineage: Eukaryota > Metazoa > Chordata > Actinopteri > Cichliformes > Cichlidae > Perissodus > Perissodus microlepis. The sequence continues at coordinate 5,962,195 of NC_140480.1, read as the reverse complement.
GTTGATAGTTATGCAAGAGAGCTGCTAGTAACGCCTTAACAGAACGGGGCTCATTCTCCGAATGCTTCTTTTATAGTTCACTTCGTCCAAGCATGTCTGTGAATATATGGGCCCACCTTTACGTCACATACTTTTGCGGTTTGGAGCAACAGGTGCAGTCAATATAATAATAGGTCCTTATAAAAATGAATGAAAAATGGTAAGGCTGCAGTTTCCTTACGGTAAGGTTCCTAATTACTGTTCATTTAGACATTCCCTCCTGTTTAGCATTTCTACCATTTAAAATTAAAGAACAGCTTATAAAACAAATATGCCAGGTCTAGGGTGTAAGGATTTCTCTGTTTTATTTATTTTGTAGTGTTGGCCATATTTATTTATTTGATCAAACAAATTGTTAAGATGTTCCTGTAAGTTCCTCAGTAAGTTTCCCTGAGCTTTTAAAAAACAGACAAATCCTGTTTAAGCACCGTGAGTTTGACCAGGTTCATCTTCAGAAGAAGAAAAATATATCTCAGGTTTTGAATTGTGTTTAGGGCTCCACCTTGCGGTGAAATATTGGACATGCAACTCATTAGCGCCGAGCACAGGGCTCATGCAATAAATCCAGGCATATATTAGGCAAATCAATCTGAGAGTCGGATTTATTTCCATTTAATCAGACATAATTGTAAAACGTTTTATTGTATGGGGTACTTTGTGCATATAGGTATTGGGGGGGCTTTAGGTTGCAGGATTTGATATTTACAACCTACTTTAGAAAAAGAAAAGCTTGTGAGAAATACTCCCATATTTAAGCAGAAAAGGGCACAATATTAAATGTCAAACCTGGGATTTTTATTATGTATGTATTTCACTGTAGAGCTATGCTGTGGTGATGCATGCAAAATGCTGGTGAATTAAGCAAGGACTTCTCTGAAAAAGGCACTGAATATTTTTTTTACCAAACTCATGTCCATCTTAAATGAGCTTGGTCTCCGATATCTCAGATATCAGATGTATTTTATCAAAGTAGAGTTTTAAGTTTGTGTATGTGGATCATATGACAAGCAATTCAGTATTAGATTTTCAGCTTTGCATAGATATATTTCTCTGGATTCTTCAATTTTTTTTGGGTGATATTCAATTGCATATAGAGTATTCATCCCCTCAGATGTTTTTACTCTTTTATTGCTTTTATAATTGGATTCATGGTCAATTTTAAAGCTTTAAAATAAAAACAAAAAACAAAAAAAAAACAAGTCCCTGATATTAAAATTTTTTTTTTTACTTCTACAAAGTAATGTGGATTAATTCAAACTATTAAACAAAAACTAAGTGACTACATAAATATTCACTCTCTTTAAAGCCATTTATTCTCGAGGGTTCATTCACTGAAGATACAAGCACACTGCAAACATCTCTGTCTCTTGGAGTCTATCCACAGGCATGCAGGAGGCTCCAAGGTTAACTAGAAGAAGGTTGTTAGCTCTGATTTAACTAACATAGAGCTTTTTGTCTGAGGCCAGACCTCAGGCCGGAGAACTTGTCACTGAACTTTAAATGTGTTGTTCACAGCAGATCTCTGTTCAGTCTGATGGAGTTTGAGCAGTGTTGCGAAGAAGAATGGAGTCTGAGTGAAACCACATAAGGTCAAAACAAGGATGGCAGCCAAAGGCCCACTAAATATTCATTTCAGGGGGTTGAATATTTAGGCAATAACTGACTATAAAGAGCTTTTTTGTGAATTATTGCCAAAAAATGAATGCAAGGGGGATGCTTAGCAGCGCTACATGCACCCACGAGAAGCAATTTTATGTTAACAAACATTATTTTAAATATGCCTTACAATGACTTTGAACATAAGGGTATTTTTTGATATAACGATTCAAAATAACACCTTCCCAATTAAATATGGAGTTTAAATATTATGCAAATCATTGCACTTAAATTTTATTTACATGTACTTTAGAATCCCAATTTCTTCTTCTTTCTGATAAAACATGCATACCCTACAAGCACCAATAACTTCAGGCCAAATCCTTTCCCCAATTGATTGTAAAAGTCACTCCTGGTCTAGCATTTATGAGTAATTATGATATTGTAATTTTTGGTGGGTATGGTCCAGTTTAAACACCTTGTAACCCATAAAAGAATACAGGAACATAAACGAGCTTCGTCATTGTTATTATACACTGTCTGCACTCAAAATGGCCAATGGATCTCCATTTTCTCTGTGATCTCACCTTTCAGGCAAAATAAAGACAGTTTGTTTTTTTCCATTTGGTCCCCAGTAGGGCGGGAAACCAGCTCTACAGCATTTATTCTAATCGCCTCTGACATGAAAGCACCCAGTGACACACATAGGCATACTGTATACTGCAGGATTAGGCAGTACACAAAAAGATTACAGCGTCACATGGTATTCCTTCCAAATGGTGCCTTCTCACAACCTACTTCCCCCTCTTAGGTATCCCATCATTCCCTGGAATAGGCGTAGGCTCACGCAGCAGCAGCAGCAACAGCAGCAGCAGCATCACAAAGGTTCAGCTCCTCCCTGCTGTGTGCTTGATATAGGATGGGAGGGAGAGAGGGAGCGGGAGAGACAGAGAGGATCAGGCACAGATGAATTGTAGTCTGAGTGACGGAAGCAGTGTGGGCACATGTGAGTGAGAGAGGACGAATCAGGAAGTAGAGAGACCTGCGCGTGTGTGTGTGTGTGTGTGTGTGTGTGCGGGAGAGAGAGACAGACAGAGTGTAAATCAACAGAAAGAGGAAGAGGACATAAAGAAAGGACGAAAAAGGGCTGCAGGAGGAAGCAGACAAGACAAGGGGTCTCAGACTGAGAGGGAAGATGGCTGAGCCGGAGCTGAAATCGAGAGGCAGCCGAGAGAGCGTCGCTAAGGAGAAGATGGGGGGTAGGTACAGTGCATGCTCACGCTCCTCTAACTGCCACATGGTGCAGCGCTGCATTATTCCACCATGCGCTCTGATGCAACATTGCCTGATGCAAGAGTAGAATTGTAGAGTTGATGCTGAGGAGATGCTTTCATGGTAGCAGGTGACAGGTGTGGACAAATGGCACATATTAGGAACGTGGGTATGAAAACACAACTATCAGATGCAGTGTGTGTTTACTCGGATAGAAAGAGTTTAATAAGGACAGCAGGTTCAGAATGAAAATCTCATAGGTGCTGATTTACAAAAATGTCTATTTTTAAAAAATGATATGAATTCTTCCTTTAGTAACACAAGTTTTTGTTTGTTTTTATTAATCATAGTTTTTCAAAGTAACCAGTGCCTAAAACAACTCAGTGAGAAAGCTTGTAAATTCTTTTCATTTGTCTGAAAATGAGCCAGACTCTGTAATTTGACTGTCTCCCCTTCTGCTGTCCTCTCACCACCAGCGACTGGAGCAGAGCCTGAGCAAGATGGTCTCATTGTGGAGCAGCCAGCATCTCCATCTGACCCCGTGGGTTCTCCGCCTGCTGCCACAGGTTCCACCAACAGCCTGCCAGGCAAGGGGGAGAAGATTGAACTCAAACGCAGCATCACCCTCTTCAACGGTGTCGGGATGATTATCGGCACCATCATCGGCTCGGGCATTTTCGTCACTCCCACAGGTGTTGTCAAAGAGACCGGCTCCGCTGGGCTCTCTCTGATCGTTTGGTCCGCCTGTGGAGTGATATCCACCATGGGTGCTCTGTGCTACGCAGAGCTGGGTACAACTATTGTCAAGTCAGGAGGAGACTACACTTACATCCTTGAGGTATATGGCGAACTGGCTGCCTTTCTGAAGCTCTGGGTGGAGATGCTCATCATCCGGCCGTCGTCGCAGTATGTGGTGTCACTGGTGTTTGCGACCTACCTTCTGAAACCTCTCTACCCCAACTGCGTCGTGCCCGACAGCGCAGCCAAGCTCATTGCCTGCCTGTGTCTTAGTGAGTACATGATGTTGGTGGGCTTTCTTAGGTCAAATACACATTTTAGACACTTCATTGCAGCTGGTCATTCACCAGATTCTTGATTGTAGTGTGTTTTGTGTCTCCCCGCTGCTTGTAGCCTCCCTGACATTTGTAAACTGTATCAGTGTGAAAGCAGCAACCAAGGTCCAGGACTTGTTCACCGCTTCCAAATTGATAGCCTTGATCATCATCATCCTCTTTGGCTTCATTCAGATTTCCACAGGTGAGTGGCAAAATACCCCAGAACAAACCAAGTCAGCTGCATGACTGCATGCTGTTGAGAACAAATCTTATGCCTTCATCACAAGACTTATTAATTTTTAACAGAGAAGTAAAATAAGCTTCAGGTCAAAGCTGGAAAAACAGGTTTTGTGAGTGTAATAAAATCTAAATCCTCAACAATATTTAACCTACTTTAATAGTCAGTAAAAAATCCTAAAAAAGTGTCCTCACTTTGAACCTGTCATTTCAGATCTGCTCATAAGCATGCAGCTTCCCTTCATTGTGTTGGAAACACAGCTCCCTTGTTTTCAATATTTTTAGTTGGAGTAATTATGGAACTAACAGCATGCCTGTAAAGTAAATGCCATTGCATTATGTGGCTTTTTGCAAACTGTATAGTTGCATCAATTATTATGATTCTCGTCTTTACACGACATCAATGTGAGGTTTACTTCTTTTATCTCCAATGGTAAACAAGTTGTTAACGAGCGCTAATGAGCCTAACGAAGCAGACTGCTTTGCTTTCAGCTTGTTAGCACACTTACTGAGTCTGAACACAGAGCTTGTTTGTCTAGAGCCATGTGATTGAGTCTGAGCAGACATGAACATGGGCATCAGAACGTGCCAGGATGGTTTTGATCGTACACATGAGACTGCAATGAAATTAAAATGTACAGAAAATAAGGTGACTATACAGACAGTAATTTACTGCCTGAAATAATGGCATTGTAGTAACATTTTTCTATATGATAGCCCTAAGCGTGTGGATTCACGTGTGCCGTCTAAGACTGTAAAAGCAACGCACGTTAATCCGTCCGAGCTGTGCCATTCACAATACAAGAGCGCGGGAAGACAGCGTGGCCACACTTGCTCCACGCTGCATCTGCTGCTCCCCTCCTTACACAAGGCCACGCCTACCACCTTTGTGCGCCACACTCTGTTACCATGGAAACTAGGCAGTGAAGCTTGCCGGCTGTTGTCACACTTTTTCAGCAGACCAGCAAGAGAACAGAGTTGGAAAATAATAAGGAGGGTCATTACCATCTGAAAGCGACAGGTAGAGGGAGAGAGAGACACCAAAACGCCAGGCTCTCTCTCTCTGTCTCACTCACACACACTCGCACACACACACACACACACACACACACACGCACGCACACACACACACACACACACACACACACACACACACATTGGATTCATTGACTGCAGTGCATTGTATAAATGGATTGAAGTTTACTTATGAGAAAATTTTTCTTCTCATATTTAAATGTCAACTGATCGTGTTTCTGTACCCCAGAGGAGATGCTCCTTTGTATATTGTGCATAAATAGTGAATTGTCCTGACACAACATTGCGTTTCGCTTCTGTTATTACCATGGTACATTGACAAGCATGTCAAAGGGCAGGCATCAACAGGCCGGCCTGGTACAAGAGACAAAATGTGTCGGCAGCACAAAAAGAATCTATTCAATGTCTAAGCACATAACTCCTCCAGGCGCTACACCTGGCAGTGGGAGAATTGCTTCCCTTTCAAATGTTTTCTTCTTCTTTCTGTATGTGAGCAGGTGATGTGCCATATCTGACCCCAGAAAAGGCGTTTGAAGGGAGCAAACTGGGAGTTGGGAATATTGTCCTGGCTCTGTACAGCGGTCTCTTTGCTTTTGGAGGCTGGTGAGGGTCATAAAATTGAATTATTTATAGCTTCTGTTTGTTTTTGCTTGAAAGATTTATGACCTCTTTGCTATTCACCCCCCCAGGAATTACCTGAATTATGTAACGGAGGAGATGATCAACCCAGAGAGGTGACTTAAATGTAATGACGGTTGTTTTGGTGATGATGGCACAGACTGTCTTGTAAATATCTGCCAAGAGCATGGTTGCTCTCATCCATGACTGAGCTTGTCTATCATCAGATAAGTCCACAGAGATAAAGTATCCAAGCGATACTGACATAATCTGAACTATGAACTAAATATGAACTAAAATATTACATTTTACAAAAAAATAAAAGCATGTGATAATAATGATTTATAAAATCCAGTAAAATTATGCAGTTGTGTTCCTCACTGCATACCCTGCATGAATTCAGTCACATCTCATAACACAGTCTGATATTACCAGAACATACAGTGTTACACGCTGTTGTTTTTTTCCTCAAATGACCTTTGACCTTTCACCCCATAGGAACCTGCCCCTGTCCATCATCATATCCATGCCTATAGTCACGGTGGTATATGTTCTAACCAACCTGGCCTACTTCACCACCATCTCTCCTCAAGTCATGATTGAGTCAGAGGCTGTTGCTGTGGTGAGTGTACTGCTTTTCTTTAATATAATGTGTTTCATCCTTAACTGGGACATGCATATTGGTTGTTTGTGGTCACAAATTCTCCTCATCTGCTTTTTCTTTCTGTTCTGCAGAGTTTTGGGGAGTACCATCTTGGTGTGATGTCCTGGCTCATTCCCGTCTTTGTGGGACTATCCTGCTTTGGTGCAGTCAATGGATCACTCTTTACTTCAGCGCGGTGTGTGTTTGCATGTGTACAATGAAACATAAGACAGCATTTTATACATTTAGTATTAATAGTTTAAAGTCTTCGTATTTTTCGAATAAATAATGATTTAAGAAATTTCTCTTCTAGTTTGTTCTATGCTGGAGCTCGAGAGGGTCAACTCCCTGCTGCTCTGGGGTTGGTCCACACAGACCTGTTCACACCAGTGCCATCCCTCATATTCACAGTAAGAAACCTGATACTTTCAGTGACATTTTACCAGCTGGCTACCAATAAGATTAGGTTAGTATGTTAAATCATGTATGATCATTGCTAAAATCTGCCAAGTGTCCCCATTCTTGAGGTATTATACACAAGTGTATATAAATCTGTTTTGACGATACAAAACATTTGTGAAGCATTTGTAGAGTTATTTTTGTTAGAGAAAATTATTTCAGTGAAGAGTTACAGTTAAGTCCATAATTTGTTGGATTTTTGTGCATTTTTTATGATCTTGCCTCTGTGCACCACCACAGTAGATTTTAAATCAAACAGTCAAGATGTGATTGAAGTGCAGACTTGCAGCTTTGATTCAGCGAATTAGACTTTACAACAGTTTTTATACACAGTGCCTCATTTTCAGAGGCTCAAAAGTAATTGGCTGACAAGCAGTTTGAATGTTACTTCATGACAAACTAAGTAGATCTAGTATCTGTCGTTGATTCCAAGTGGTGCATTTTTATTTTAGAGCTCTTATTTAGCTCTTTATTGTCATTTTAAATATCAAAACAACTTCACAACATCTGACCAAGTCAAGAATAGTCTCAAAGAGGTAGATGCATTATTGTTAGGGTCTACAATTAAGACGGCTTCAAGAAAGCAAATACAGAAGGTTTAGAGAAAGGTGCAAACCACTGGTTACACTCAAGAACAGGGAGGTCAGATTAGATTATTACCAGAAAACATCTAAAAGAGACTGCACAGTTCTGAGAAAAAAATTTGGGGGGGACAAATGAAACCAAGATAAGCTTCTACCAGAGTGAAGGGAAGAGAAAAGTATGGAGAAAAAGAGAAACAGCTCATGATGTGAAGAATACCACATCATCTGTCAAACATGGAGGTGGAGGCACTGTTATGGTATTGGCATGTATTGCTGCTAGGAGAACTAAGTCACTGGTGTTTATTAATGATGTGAGTGCTGATAAACACAGCAGGGTGAATTGTGAACACTTTCTGTTTAGATTCAGCCAAAGCTGCAAAACTGATCAGACAGCGCTTCATGGTGCAAGTGAATAATGACCCAAAAACTGTAAAACCATGTCAAGAGTTTCTCAAGGCAAAGAAATGGGATATACTTCAAATGCCAAGTCAGTCACCTAATGTCAACCCAACAAAGCGTGTTTTTTCATTATTAAATAAAAACCTGAATGCAGCAATGAAGTACTGGTAGGGAATCTCAGTGGAGAAAGCACAACGTCTGGTGATGTCCACGTGTTCTAAACTTCAGGTGACTAACACACTGACTAAAATCAACCCTTACATTAAAAGTGATATTAACTTGTTCAGTTCATTTTGAGCCTTTGAAATTGGAACTATGTCTAAAAATGGCTCCAGTTCTTAAAGAGTTAATGCAGTCCTCTCAAATTAAGGTCTGCATCAATCACATGTTGATTGTTTGGTTTAAAATTTGCTGCTGTGGTGAGCAGTAGCAAAAAAGCACACAAACTACCCATGGGAAGTTAACTGAAAATGGCAGCTTTATTGTTGGAAAAACCTCCATTAAATAAACTTTCAAAAAACAAACCAAAACCCTGAACATGAGAACTAAGAACTGAAAAACACTGGGAAACTAGAACTTAAATTAGACCAAAAGAAAACAGACCAGGAACTAAGAACTAGAGATTTAGACAGAGCTGTGAGAGAAACACACAGCAGTGAGGGTCTACGCTGCGACAAAGGGCAAAGGAAAACACAGGGCTAAAATACACCACAGAGTAACACGGGAATGGAGAGCACAGCTGGGACTAATCAAACATGACCGATAAAGGGGAAGCAAACCTTTAAACGCTGAACACAGGACATAAGACTATCAAAATAAAACAGGAAACAAGAGACATTCACAAAGATGTAGACTTGACACCAATGTTCTCTCTAAACTGCGCGCGTGCGCAATTGCGCACTGCTGGCACGGTCTCTGCGCACAGAAAATCTGCGTTGCGCACAAAAAAAAATCTAACCTGAATTGAAATTAAAATTAAAACTTTAACAATTCAGTTTTGCAGTGTTAGTCAGTAAGTGACTGGCTGCTCCCGTATGGGATTAGAACGATGCCACCTTATCCCATAGTCCAGCCAATGATGCGGTTCACATTCGCAGCTAATCAACGTCTTTGACAGGCTATGACAGCGTCCTTGTGTGCCGACACCGGTGTTTTAGCTAGCAAAGCGGCGTGGCTGATGTGGAGCGAAGCCACGTTAATGACAACGTGTACAACCATTGGAGATGTGAGCAGGACAGACGGAAAAGTGTGGACTTTTTTAAATTGTGTTGATAGGCCACGTAAAATCAGAGTTATGATAAAAATATGCAATGTTTGGTTTTCTTCCTGAATACTATCGTTGTTTATATTTACTGCCCGAAGAAACGGTAAAAACGGCGTTTTATAAGGAAAACGCTTGAAAGCACTCTCCACCTGTGAGCAAAAACAAAACCAAAAAACCCCCCACCCTTTCCTATTGGTCGAAAAATGTACCATGTCAACCAATCAAAAAATGATATGGCAACAGTTGTTTAGGAAGGGGGGTAGTTTTAGGAGTGTTTTGAGATGTGAGAGATTTGCGACGTTTAGCGCAAATCTTGTGTAGTTAGTGTGTAGTGTAGTCAATAGTTTTGTTGTGTGTGTCAGAACAATGAGGCGACTACTGAATGTTACAGGTGTTACAGGGGTGATACATCTCCTGTTGTCAGGCCTGCAGGTATCAGGCTGTTGTTCTCCTTTATCTCGTAGTGGACAGAAATTATTTTTGGAGTGGCACAAATAATTTGTAAGGCATCAAATTTGATGCAGAATAGCTGATTGTTCTGTAAATAGTTTGAAATGTTTGTTTAAAAAAACGCCTTGGCTGCATTTTTAGGTAAACAGCTGCAAAAAACTTTGTTGTTTGCAAAACTCAATAATTTTTTTGAAGAAGTAAATATATAATTAATTGCCCAACATTGGTCATTATATACTGTATTTTGCAGACAGAGAGTTACAGGACTCTCCCAGACCACAGACTCAGACTCATAATACAAGTCAGAGCTTTATGAAAAAAGAAAAAAAAAAATAGAAAGTTGTGTTTTCAAAATTGGATTTTAAGTTATTTTTACTTCCAATAGTGTTAACATACTACACAAGATTTTTTTTTAAATTTTCATTGTAAGTGGGCTAAAGCAGTTAATTAAAAGAAGTCTAACATAAATGTAATTGCTGTAATTTGATTATTTTAATAAACCATGTAACTTGGATGGATTTGATGCTGGCGTGACCACAGTGCACACGTCTAATGTTGCTCACAGTGGTCCAAGGGACCGCTCAGGGAGTTTGTGTGTTCGCTCAGACACATGAAAAATTAGAGGGAACATTGCTTGACACTGAAACATAGAGACATAACTGACTGGGGAGACAGAGAGAACATGGAGACGAGTGACTAGACGAGAAACACGGGAAAGGCAAAGTAACAGAAACCTAAATCCTAGGAACTAAGAATATAACACAAGCAGAACACAATAAAGAGAACCAAAACAATGAATAACAATAATCAAAGAATAAAAATTAACCAACAAACACAAAACCCTGGGTCACAGACCCAGTACTGTGACACCTACCTGCCTTAAATAACTGCTCTATTCAAGAAAATCACTAAGGAGGATTCAGAAGCCTTGTTTGTGTTTATAATCTATTATCCATCTACTATCTATAATCTAATGTTTCCAGCAAACTAATGCAATCTTTACTCCTTTTTTTATTGTATTAGTGTTTCCTATCGATGATGTATGCCATCTCCCAGGACATCTTCTCTGTCATCAATCTCTTCAGCTTCTTCACCTGGATGTGTGTTGGGATGGCCATCGCTGGCATGATCTGGCTGCGCTTTACCAAACCCGACCTCAGAAGGCCCATTAAGGTGAACGTCTTAGGGGTTAAAGTAGCTGCTCAGTGCGTGTTGCAGAGAAGATCCATTTTGATGGATATGAGTCTCGCTGAAAGGTGACCCTGGCCCTACCTTCCTTGTCTGGCAAAACATCAACATGTCTTCTAGTTTCATAAAGCATCTGCTATTTTTTTTTTAGTGAAAGCACCATTGTATCGCTACGCTTGTTATTAGGTGGAACTGGAAACATACTGTTTTTCCAAGACAGGAGGGAGGGGTATTTGGAGGAATACATGATCCTTTGTTTCTATTTCATCATGGGAAAATTACCTTGGCTGACCAGAGTCTTTCATCTTCTCTTTGGCCCACACTGCTTTCAGCTCAGTTATTTTATAAAATCATCTATAAACATATTAAAAGAGAGAGAGAGAGAGAGAGACAGAGACAGAGACAGAGCTATTTATATGTAAACCATTCATAAAAAATGTCAGTTTCAACCCAGAAAAAAGAAAAACAAACCGTCAGCTCAAGAAGTTTAACTGATAACTGAATCTAATAACAGTATGGAGCTCTTTAGCCAATAATTATTTCTTCATTGTGATCAAATTGTTGGAGACGCTTAAAGAAAAAGGGTAAGCCAATATGAGAAAAATACTTAAGTAAGAGTACAAATGTATTTAGTATGAACTATAGCACATATCATTGTTTCAAAATTAGATCTTTAGATGAAGTCAGGCATCATTCAACTTGCATACACAGTCTTATAGTTTGAATTTGTATTGATTTGATTGATTTTTTTGCATTATTGTCTGATCTGTAAATTAATCGGTACTGAAAATGTCTTAATATAAAAACTTTAGTAATTATTTGTTTCCTATTGTTGTTTAATGGAAGCAAAGTGGCAGAAAACAGATATCAGTGAAGAAGTTACAGGATCTAAAATCTGAACTTGGGAAGTATTGTCATCAAAATCATTATACATTAGTCTTATCATTAGCTATAGTTGCATTATTCCAAAGTCCAAATATGATATTTTCTTCTTTTTCAGTGTGTGAGACATCTTCACTCAACAATTATAAACTGTATCTTATCTGCTCACGTCTAATATAAATCGAAACACATCTTCATCTGTTATGTATTTTATATTTTCTCTCTGCAGATTTCTCTCTTCATCCCCGTTACTTTTGTGTTGAGCTGCGTCTTCATGATCGTCGTGTCCTTTTGGGCAGCTCCCTTCGAGTGTCTGCTAGGCAGCGGCATTATTCTCACAGGCGTCCCAGCGTACCTACTGGGCTACAAGTGGAAAAAACCCCATGTGGTCAAGAAGATGCTGGGTGAGTTGGAGATTTTTTTGTTTTTTTTAGAGTGAGGCAAAGGTGGTTTGTTGTGAAATTCCTGTGAGATTATCTGCTCAAGTTCTGCTGTGGGCACCGGTACATTTCCTTTGTTTACATAGTTGCTCCGGAGGACTCAGGCAAAAGGCCGACGCAGTGTTTAAAAAAAAAAAAAAAAATCCAACATTTGACCTGTAGTAGCCTAGCAAAGAGAAAACAGACGTGGCTAACGTGACGAGTTGTTTCTCCTCAGAAATCTTCACCATGTTCTGTCAGAAGATCTTCATGTCTGTTCCTGAAGAGAAGGAGCAACATGGGGCGGCTGAATAATGCTGGACAAACCGAGCAAGATGAAAGACTGGGTCAATATTTTTGTCTGGACATTCCTGTAATGTTTACATTCATCCACATGTGATCGGACTTTTTTTGTTTTAACTTTATCTGACCAGGCAGGTAACTGTGAACATATTCAATATTCGCAAGAGTGGCCTGACAAATGGAGGATTTGTTTTATGAATATTTTATGAATACTGCAACTTTTCTGCAAAGAAGATCACCGGGCATTTTACACTCCTTATTATGAATTGATTTTAATATTTCAGCATATCTCCTTAAATGATCAAACATGCTCTGATGTTCCATGTTAGTTAATGGAAAGCCATCTGTAAGTGTATGACTGCTGCAGGCATATAATTACTTGTGTACTGCAAGTACACAATCAGGAGCTGCAGTGGCCTATGACATCCTGAAGTGTACAAATGAATAGCTTAGGCGGGAAAATATATGTCTAATACCACTAACAACCAAACTAGACATAGTATATTATAGTTTAGGGTTTATATTTATAGTTTATATTGTGTTAAAATAAAGGATTTTGCTATAGTTGCTATAATCACGTCACTTAGAGTTTATAACTAAGGTCAGATTTGGAAGAGGAAGAGGTTGTCTAACAAAGCACTTACTTCATTTTCTCATATGGTACTAATGTTTGTGTTTAATAGTAATTCATTCTCACATTTTACTTGATATTTTTTTTTGTATTTATTGGTAAGATGAACTTGTAGCGCTGTCGTAAAGCACAAGCTAAAGGGAGATGAAAGAGTGTCTGTGATGTCTGCTTGAGCTGCACTGTGAATCAGGTCTGTTTCTTGTATCATTTCATTCTGATATTAAACCTCATCGGCGCCACGTGTGACGATACTTGATGAAAACGATACCAGCATCTCCGTTTGTGCGCCATTGTTGTGAGACGGCGTAGATATGCTCAGATATCGTAGTAGTGTTTGTAGTTAGCCTTAGTGTTTGTACTGAACGTATTTGATGTCTGTGCCAGCCGTGCCAGTGCTGATATTCTATTTTTTTTGTGTCACTGTATGACCAAAATGAATGTTGCAACTTTAGAGATGCTGGCTTTGCTTGTAATTTTTGTAGGAAGTGTACCTGGAGAGAGGTTTGAGGTTTTCCCAGCATATTTCCTGGTCCAGTGAAGGCCTGGGAAGGAAGGAGCTTCTGAGGAATGTTAAGGGGGATTGGAATCATGTGGAGTGGGAAAGGTTTCTTACTTTTGCACACAATGGAGAGACAGTCTCCTTACAAATCTACTACAGATGTACGTATTGTCAGCCTACTCACTGTGCTGGCAGTACAGGTTTCACAGGCCCCTTTCCAGTGAAGGGAAAGTGCTGAAAAAACATACTAATTCATACTGGTTGCTATTCCTTTAACATTAATGCAGCAGAAGCTTTCAGACAAGAACAAAAGAAAGTCTGTGAGAAAAATGACCTTTGACATTCTCACTGGTAACATCAGACTTTCCGTGGTGAGACACAAACAGCTCTTCTTTTTCTTTTTTTAAAGGAACCCTCTTTAATCTTATTTGCATAAGTTAATGGAAATGTGAAGTTTAAATACAAACATGTAAGTACATTTGCAATTAGCATGCAACAATATTTCTCCCACTTAAAGTATTTAATATGGATTCTTTATTAATGCAGATTGCATACAGATTTAAAAAGAGAATAGCTGAATGCAAATGCTTGCAAAGTTGGCACTGTGGCCATCTTTAAAGGTGAGCTCTCTGAAAGCACACCAATGAACAACACAGTCCTCGAAGACGCGGCCCTTACTTAATGAATCTACTTAAATTAAAGCCCTGAACACACACGTGTGTCTAAAAACACACTGATTCCATTTACGATGATAAGCGGTCTCATATATTTTATTTTATGCACAACGTGCTGCATCGGTGTGTGTGCGTTTGTGTGTGTAAAGTATTACTATATGTGAAAATCAATAACGCAAATGTAATTGAGAATAAAGGAAGCTCATATTTTTGATTCTATAATCGAGAGTACCTATTGTAACTGTTGTCTGTGAGTGACCATAGTAGGTACTGTACGTGTAAAAAATAAAACTATTTTGTTCAAAGTTTGATTGTTTGCGCTTTTGTAAAGCAGACGGCCAACAAAAGGAGTCAGAGGATTAAAATCTGATTGCTTGTTCCTGTAGAAATGCAGCAGCTGGTCGACAAAAGGCCGGCCGAAGCCCCTCTTCAGGCACCGGTTTCAGATAAAACAAAGATTCTCTGAACATGACATCCTAACGTCCAAATAAGGATGTTTCTCAAAATAGCGTTATCATCTCAGCCATCAAATGTTTGGTAGTGCTCTGTGTCACATGCACATTGCTTCTTGTTTGTCCTGTCTTGTTTGTTGGCTCTCAGACAATGACGCTGCCGACCCACTGTGCTGTCAGGGGACTTCATATCCGTCTGAAGAGGAAATGAGACGGCCCGATGGCTGCTGATGGAGCTCTTATCAGAGCTGCTGGACACAATATTAGTGATGGGGGATTGGACAGGCAAGGAGCCGATGAATGCGCAAGTCACGTCTACAAATACAGAGTATTTTGATATATTAAGTGAAGATGGAGGTGGGGAAAGGGTTCAAAGCATTTTCAGAAGATGTGGTGAAGTCGAGGTGTTAGTGTATTCTTTGTCTTGAAGACAGTGTGGGTAAAATCATTTTTAAAAAAAAAAAAAAATGTATATAAAATTATACAATTAGTTTAGATTACAGAAAGCCGACTATTGCAAATGTTTTTGTTATAACATATGATCATCGTTTTACAGCTTCTAAAAACAAAAAAACTTTCATCTGCTTTTTGGCATCAACATTAGGGCTGTGTAGCCAACACTAGATTTCACCAGCAGGTGGCGATAGAGGCCCATCAATAGAAAGATGATGGCGAATCACTGAAAGGAAACTGCCGAACTACGTTAATCACCCACGCAATAAAACAACAAAACATATTAAACTTAGAACATCTGCCTTTTAAACTGGTCAAACCTTATTATTAATATTACTAATCTCTACGTTTCCGTTCACAAATTATTAAATTAATTAGTCTAACAAATGCTAGTTTACCTGTATTTTAGCAGAGTATTTTTCCTAAGACGAACATGCTCCAGATGAAGATGAGCCATGGGTGAGGGTTGCTCAAGGGCACAACTGAAGAGGGAATGATAGTGAAGCCTTTGATATCTTTTATCACTGTTAAAACATATCAGCGTCCCACTTTTAGGAATCTGATTTACTATAATTAAAGTATCTTTCTATTTTGAGGGTTTAGGGCAAGGATGTCAAACTCATTTTATATTTTGGTACAACCCATTTTGATCATAAGTGGGACAGACCAGTGAAATTCTCCTGTCTGTTAGCGTAAAGAAGCTTAACTACACATTTAATCCCAGAGACATTTTAATATAAGAACACGAAACTCAGTTTGAGCAGTACATCTCAGTTTGTCTGCATGTGAAATAACTGTTGCTCTGGACCTAAACTGCAAGAAATAAATGTTCTGTTAGCTTATTGCACAAACTGTCATATAGTTAGAAAACAGAACATTTGTAATAATTGACAGAATGACGTTTTTTAAACATGATTTTTACAGTAAACCTACCGTAAAAACCAAACATTTCTATAGCATCGGGCGAAAAAAAACAGGCACTCTGTTATTTCATTGTATATCTATTACTTGTTTACTCTGACTTGTCATGGGGGAGCGCTTTATCAGTAGAAAAAGCCATAAAACTTATGAAACTATAAGCTTGTAAACATTTTTTATGTTTTTGTTCTTTACATTTTCGAAAGCCGTGTAATGCATCAGATTGGAGTCTCTGACAGGCCCATTCTGGCCCCCGGTCGCTATGATAGACACCCGCTTTAGGGGAACTAACAAACTGCGAGGTTATAGTTTTGTGAATCGGCTCTAGGGGGCACTGCGCCAACACCACGATGGAAAGAGAGAGCAAGAGGGCAAAAGAGAGAGGGAGAGGGGGAGTAGAAAGGGTAGAGAAAGCGCTGATGCGAAAGGCTGATAGATTCCATTTCTATTTTACCTTTAATCCAACTGTGAAATTCATAACTAAAAGGCAGATTTTGTTCTTCTTCTCAGGTAGTTCTCTGAAAGGCCGTGTACTGCTGCATCAACTCTGAGTTTCATCATGGCGCCATTTAGCAAAAAAAACATGGCCAGGGGGCAGGAAAAAAATGTTGCTTGGTGTTTTATATTGATCTAGTCTGGATTTTATGGGGTGGGGAAGAAAAAATAGAAACAGCGAAAAGGTTAAAAGCACGTTAAATGAAGTTACACTATCAAGCCTTAACTTTTCACCTAATGAGCCATGTGACAGCAGCTACATCAACTCCTGCTACATCAAAGGTAATTCTCCTAATTAACCCCAGACACATGCAGGGGGAATGCAAAGTTGCGTTTACAGGTTGCTGCAGCGATCAGGCAGAGCTCATCAAAAACACTAATGAATCTGTTAAGACTTAATGACAGCCATGCAGTCAAAAATAAGCAGAGACGCACACCTTTTTTTGTTTTGTTTTTCACTTTAAACATTTTATTACAGACAAAAGAAAACAAAAAGAAGTAATTGTGACACAAAAAAGAAAAGAAAAAAGAATCTAATGCTGGTACATTAGCACCAACAGCAGTTTTTGAAAAAATATTATTCTAATAATCATGTAGTTTGATCAATAATAGTAATAATAATAATAATAATAATAATGATAATAATAATGCACCCTGATGAAAATAAGCCAAAATTTTACTTCATTTCATTTATAAATAGATGTGGAACCTGCAACCAAATTAAATAGAATGACCATATGATATTTAACAAAAACATAATGGGTTCTCTCATCACTGGCTTTAAAACTTTAAAAGAAGTATGTTTGGCAGGTTTATACACAAAATTAAAATATCTGTCCTGACGAGCAATCCTCTGAAACAAAATCCTGCTACAGTGAAAAAAAAGAAAATCTTAAAGAATTATTTTTCTTTACAGAAAAAAAAGATAAAGATGAGTTCAACACAATTCTAAAACACCTAATAAAACTAGTCAAAAACTTTAAAACCCACTGTTATGTTTTTTTTTTCTTTTTTAACCTTTAGTAACATTTCACATTTAGCAACTTTTTTTTTTTTTTTGTTATTCACCTGTACAAGTGGTGCTGGGACTAAGGGGTGGCTGGGCGGGGTCACAGGTGTAGGGGAGGAGGGTGTGGTCTTTACTGACCTAGTAAGTAGGAGGAGCTAAAAGGAGAGGTTTCAATCTTTGACCTCTACAGTTCTGCAGCGTCCTGAGGCCATGTGAAGAGAGTGCGACACTCTCTACCGGAGCTCTGCCAGCTGTGGAGGAAATTGAGCATTTTGCAGTCTTTGCATTTCCCTCTTTATTTTGGAGAGATTTGAGACTGGTGAACACAGTTTCAACACGAGTTTTAGTGTGTGTATTCCCTCACTGAATCCGCCTGCACAGAAAAAAAAAACTATTGGAAAAAAAGAAAAAGGCAAGGGACTGCAGCTAAATACACACATAAGAGGAATCCATTTTGGTGATATTTACAATCACGCTGTGATAAATAAAGGAAAGGATGAAGTCCTCTACTGAGGGCAAGGATGATTTACAAATGCGTTTGTGACTATACCTTCATTTTAAATGTCGCTTTGCTTTCACTCACTTCGGGTGTTTCAGTCTG
Source organism: Perissodus microlepis (assembly GCF_051167445.1). NCBI lineage: Eukaryota > Metazoa > Chordata > Actinopteri > Cichliformes > Cichlidae > Perissodus > Perissodus microlepis. The sequence continues at coordinate 5,944,020 of NC_140480.1, read as the reverse complement.
TCCCGAAGAACATCCACCCCGATGGGGTGACTATATTCTATTTTCCTGCATTAGCTTTTCTACCCAAGACCCTACACTTGGAGTATGCTTTGAGCATTTTAACTCCCCAAAACAAGGGCAGTCCATGGCAAACAGCGTAATGGAGCAAAGAGGAGTGGAATCATCTTTAAAGAAAAAAATCTAGACAAAATGAGAAGATGTTTTTTTTCTTTCTTTTTCTTTTCTTTTTTTTTTTTGGTCTTCATTTCCAGTATGTTGGCATGAGCTTAAAACTCACTGCCCCCTCAAAAAATGGAAAGTTCACTGATAAGGAAAAAAAAAAAAGCAAGAGAAGTGCCTCGGGCTTCTGGCCGATCTAAGTGCTTGGCAAATAGGTGAAGTTACTGTAGCAGTCTTTGGGATTTTCGAAATCCATCAGGAAAAAAAAGAGAGAGAGAGAAAAAGAGAAAAAAAAATGGTGTAGAAGCAGATACATCGATGATGTTGTTGTTATGTTAGAAAGCTCCCTGGAGTCTGACATTTGGAGGTCTTTCAACTTCAAGTGAGGTAGAGAGGCTTGTCTCGAGCTCCCATGCCGCTGCTGCTGAGGAAAGAAAGAAAAACAGCGTTAATGTATGGCTGGATATACGTGTGAATACGGGGGTGTTATCCTATATTTCACTGGGAAAATGCTGCAGGATTGTTAAACATTTGTCACGGAGGGACTGGCATTAGAGAGCGGCTTCAGAACAAACATAAAAGCTGACGATGAAGCGCGCACATCAATAAGCGTGAAGCCAAAATTTGAAGATCACTTGTTACTTGAAATGTCAAACACAAAGTCTGTTCTCCAGTTATCTCTACTGACATACTGGAGACAACTTAGCTCCCTCCAAAACTACAAACTACAATGACTTGACACTGAGAGTAAAGGTTTAAGCAAACACCCAATATTACTTCAAAGACTGTCAAACATGATTTGACCTAGGCGTGATCCCGTTTGACATCCAGATGAATCAGCTCTAAATACAGGAGACGCCGACTTCCAGCTCAGCTGCCTCTCAAAGTAGCGATGCAGCGTTTCAGGTGTGAGACAAAACATTCTTCTCGTGCCTGCTCGGATATCTTGATTCAATAAGGCAACGTGTGCCGAGCGAAACACGGGGAAACTTAATTGGATGTCACACTTTTTTCCAAGCTTGGTAATAGCATTGTTCTACTGCTGCATTACTCATTTCAATTTCAAGGAGATGCTTTGCTTTAGCAGGGAAATTGCAGTTTATGATTAATACTGTCTGAGTCTCTGAGTGTGAAAGTGAAGTGGTTTAGAGTAACTCATTTGGAAAATGAGTAACTGTCAGACAGCTGCTTAGTATTCTCAACAATCAAATGTCTTGGATTGCACTCACAGAGGGACGGAGCTTTTTGTGTGTGTGTGTGTCTGACTCTGTAATTCCCGTAAGGAAAGAACTAATATACTAACAGCATAATATTGTAAGCGGTGCAAAGAGCTCACCTGCAATGGTTGGGTCCGCAGTCCCTGTTGCAGTACTCGCTATCCCAGTCGGGGTTCTGGCCGTGCACTGGATTGGGGGCCCCGGGAGACTGTGAGCCCCCAACACTGTTCTGGTAATCAGCTTGAATATGGGAGAAACCCTGCAGATAGCAGGAGAGGTGAGATGAGCACAGGATGTTACACGACTTCAGCTTTATGATGGCCAGCCATCAGAGTTTGCTGAGCCATGATACTGTATAAGGCTAAATGTTGCCACTGGTCTATATGAGTTGTTACGCATTCACATTTGGCCCCATTGCATTGACGAAATCACCCTTCTTAGTTTGGCAAGACACCCTGCTGCTGGAATGGAAACATTATGGACTCAGAGGGAAAGGAGAAAACAGTTTGATTGAGACTAAATGGGTCTTTTATGCATTAAAAGAGGAATTGAGAACTCTTTATTAGAGAGCGAGGCTTTACTGGAAGTTTTTCCTCTTTAGAAAACAGCAGTAACCGATGAGTAACTGTTGTTGATTTTATATTAAATCACAACAGGAGAAGCATTAGACGCTGAATATCTATGGAAGCTAATTAGGAAGTAAATAAAGGTGATGATATTTGTATATCTGTATGTGAAGTGAGTCTAGAGGAGACACAAATCCCTTTGGGGTTATATAAGGAATGGGCATCTGGTGGAAAATATCTGCCAAATGAAACATGCAGAGCTACTCGAGTGGCGACCCGGTGTAAACGATCGAGTAGCTGAAAGTAGCTCATGATGTCTGCTAGCATGTGTGTTGTTGATCATCTGTAGAAGAAGCATGCATGGTGGATTTTAATAACAGCTAGACCAACCTGTTGGCTGAGAGGAGGGGAATGCAGAGGTGCCTGGAGCCCCATTTGGTGTGAGATGATTGGTTGCGACTGCTGCATTCGGATTGGCTGGTTGAGCAGGGAGCTCTGATGCAGGGAGAGCTGAGCGTGCGGATGCAGAGGTGGGCTGATTTGGAAGGGTGCTGGGGGAGAGGCACTCATGCTGGGTGGGAGCATCTGGGACTGGCCGAGGGTCTGCGCCAGTGTGTGGCGGGGTGGCCCGCCGTAGCTCTGGAGGTCTGACAGGGGAAAGGAGCCCGGCGGGCCCAGGTACGGTGAGGAGGGCTGAGGGGGCACGCTGTACAGAGGCTGCTTGGGGGGCATCATGTGGGAGGACTGGCTGGTCTGCTGGGCACTTTTTGGTTCAGGGTCATTGTATGTCTGTGGATGAAAATACATCATATTAAGACAAGAAAGGCCCCATTAAGGACACTGCACTCATCAGCCAATATTCATCTGATAATAACACGTCTCCCTCATTCCTTTTAAAGAGAAACTTTTTTTTTCCGTCATGCTCTGTATTGTTGAATAGGTTTTATTTTTTTTAAACTGCACGCATTGTTATGCTACAGGAAAGTGCCAGCAAGCAAACCAGGTCGTATCTGTTTCCTATCACAGTCACAGGGATATCCTGCTATTTTCCATCATACATTTTTGTTGGACTTACAGAGAATAATTTTTTAAGCAATAGTTTGAGATCTTTGCTTCTTTGCTTTCTTTCTAAAATTTCGATGAGAAAAATCAACAGATCCATGCAGCTGTTTCCCCTGATCTAGTATTTATGCAAAGCTGAGCAAGCTTTCTTATTAAGCATGTAGGTATGTAATAAAGGCTTTTTCATCTAATTAGAACCTAAACAGGCTATCTCCTAAAGCGTTACATTTACTGCTGAATTATTTGTGGAAAGCTTGCACCCTTGCACAAATTACTTTCTTTATTGACTGAGGCTTTGTTTACTAAATCTCTACGAGACTCCAGGCTGTGCGTAAAATATAATCTATATCAATATTCATAATGCGCAAAATATGAGAATAAACCCCTGCTGGATTTTTCTTTTAAGCATGTGACAGTTGTCACCTCTACACCCATGTAGAGGAGCTGACAGATGGGCAAAGATTGTACAGATTTAAAACAAAAAAAAAAATCTTAAACTTCACCAAAAAACCCCTCCGAATTTGACCTTTCTCAGGCTGGACAGTACCACACTGAGCAGGCGCAACACCCGTAAAACACCCCACCTCTATCTTCACCCCACCCTCTCCAGGCTCCTGTGATGAGCTGTCAGATTGCTCATCTCCAGCCATCAGTGTTGATTAGAAGGTAATGGAGCCCATTTGTATGAATAGAGCAAGGGGCCGAGGTAATGATCAATACACACCTTGACAGATAGATGGGAAAAGGAGTGGGACACACACACCCACGCACACACACATACATATATGCAGGACCCCAGGCAGAGAAATGAGACTGTTTGCCTGCAGAACAAATGGAATGACAAAAGGAATCTTCACCACACTACATTGTGTGTTGTTAATACAAGACGGCACTAAACAATGCAATTCGCAGCCCTCCTCCTTGCCTTTCGTTATTCCCTGTGCTGCGTTGCTGGTTTATACAAACCGGCATCATTCATGGGGCAAAAAGGATGTCATAGATCTGAATTAGCGGGAAAGTGTCAGAGGTGGGAATAGCAGCAAAGCCCACAAATGCCTCTGTTGATTTGGATGTGCTTCCAGCTCTAGATGACGAGAAGAGGAACTAATGCAGGACACAGGTAAATTAATGATTGCTTATTTCCAAAGATACATACAGTACAGAGTATCTGATAGCCCACATAGCGCATAAGAGAGTTATTATATTGTCTTCTCTAAGCCGCATACACATTATGGCCATTATGGATGTGTGCTTTGACTGGCCGACCCCTCCCCCAACCCTTCACCCTATATCACCATACTAACTACAAACCCCTACCTCCACTGTGCACCCTATGGAAATCAAGTATTGTTCCAAATAGGGCCCGTACTTTTACCATCACATGCCCCCCCCCCAACCACACTCTTTTTCACCACCACCAGCTCATGCGAAAGAAGGTCCTCCCAGCCCATTAGCAAGTATTTTACATCCAATCCATCATCAGTCTTAGCCAGGGCCTGTGTGTCATAAGCGTTACCTTGGAAACCAGACTGGCTCGGTACGCGGCCAAGGCTTTCAGGTACTCTTTCTTAGCCGCCTCGGTTTTCCTCTTGTACCCCTGTGAAGAAATAAAATCAAAACAAGAGGCTTCAGGTGAGAGCAGAGTTTGACTCGCTCATAAACGTGCAGACACACACAGACACACACATCTGTCAATAAACACATACACACACGGCTTTTTTTTTAAGGCTACTCTAACACTCTCTTAAACACATCCTGCGCACATGAACATGCACCCACACACAAACATACACACACATACACATAAAAAGATGCTTAATGTTTCCCTTTCCATCAGAGCCAATGGTACAGAACACCTCTATTTCCTCATCACAGCGCTAATACTCCCTCATCTCAATGTGTCTCTCTCTATTGTAGCGACACATCATTTCCATTCCAATCCACCTAGAGAAATGAACTGGAACTTCTCTCTCTCTGTCCCTTTAGCTCCACAATAACACTATCAGTACATTAGTGATAAACCAGAATGGTTGTTGTCATTTGGCACATTACGATGTGAGTTTTGTTTGAAACTGCCTTTCATATTGTTAGAGGGATGTACAAGCCTCTGATGTCATGTGTTTTCCAACAGACTGAAGTGTGTTTGCATGAAGAATGTGAGTTTGTGAGCGCACATGGACTTCTGCGTGTGTGCTGTTGTACAGGTATTTTCTGCCAACATATATGTGTATATGTATATATATATATATATATATATATATATATATATGTAATGATGAGTGTCTGTGTAGGATGCAACACCATGATGGAAAATGGTGCTATTAACTATAAGGGCTATGAGGCAAAATGAGGCAAAATTATGTCTATTATGCAAAACAAAAAGAAAAGATAGAGAAAAATCCTTCTGAGTAGGAAAAAAATGTGTTTATATACTGTACTGTTGTTGCAGTACTGGAGCCGGTATGAACACATTTACTGATATCAAAATGATACTTTTCTAAATGTTTTGCACAAACATGTCTATTCATTTAGCAAAGGACCTGAAACTTTAATAATCTTAAAAGTTTTCTGAAAACAAGCCACAATGCAGGAATTTGAAATATTTTTATGTGATTGATGTACACTGGTAAAGCACTAAGCTAGCCTAGAAGCTACACAGGAGCTTTGCAGAGCCCTGTCTGAACTCTTTTACATCCTTTCCTAAAATTACACTTTGTTCATCCCATGAAACAGACGATTTAATTAACAGCTAACAACTGCGATTTCTCTTGCAGGTGAAAACCCACGAAAACTAAAGTGATGGCCGTCTATATCTGTCATCAGTATTACTTCCCACCTATTACTGCTGAACTGAAACTAGAGATCATGTCGAATAGAGAAAAAAAAACAATAGATTGCTCCTCCTGGATAGCCAAGATGCCCTTCAGCTCAATCCAAGGATGAGTCGATAGTGGAGGGAGCTCACTAATTCTGTATTCTAGGCAGGATCAAAATAGAAGGCGAGAGATATAAATAAAGAGAGTGGAAATGAGAACTTCACACATTCCAGCTTGTCAGAGGGCCAATGAAGATACATATTGTGGAGGCAGGTGGGACAGAGGAAACGGGACACTACCTTGGCCTAGCGCTTTGTGGGAGGTTTTTTTTTGGCAAAGATGAGTTTCACTTTTTCTGTTTTATTTCTGGAAAAGCCGTTTTCACTTTCTATGGACACTACACTGCTAAGATAGATGGCTTTGATAGTAATCACATTCACATGTGATTGCTTGCTTTTGCAGGGGTGCGCGAGCGCGTGAGTATGTGTGTATTTACCTCCTGCATAACATTATCAGTCCTAGACTCTTTAAATCTCCCCAGGCATGTTTATATTTTTCCCATACTGACCATTTCCTGCCTATAAAATGTCCTACTTTGTTAGTCTCAGACTGTTTTATGGCTGTTGTTGCAGAGAACACTCCCCCTCCCTCTGTTTCCTTCCCTTTGGTAGAATTAAATTTAGAAAGAAAATTATTTTAATGAGAGTCAGGGGAGTGGGGATAAACGGATGGATTATCTTTGGAAAGAGAAGAACTAGCTCATTAAGGTGAGCTGTATCTCACAGCAATGTTCTGGTAATTACACGGCAGATAATGCCAACGAAAGGCTGCCTGCCTCTGCTGCAGCACATGCGCCATCTACTGGAGCGACCGCAATCAAAATGTGTACGCGTGTTTGCGTCATTGCACACTGTGCGTGCTCCCATCTGGAAAGCTCATTTTGGTGCCTAGACTTTTGCACAGCATGTTGTTTTAAACCTTCCGCACCTACACGAAATAGTTTTTACCTGCTTCTGTTCTTCGCCTAGGCTGTCCCACATGGAGGCCACGATCTTGGACACGTCCCCGAAGGTAGCATTTGGGTTTTGGCCCTTGATGGCTGCTTGGGTGTCTCTGAAGAAGAGCGCGTATGCGGACACGGGTTTCTGTGGCTCGTTGGGGTCCTTCTTCTTCTTCTTCTTTTGAGGTTTGGGTTTGGGCTTCATCATTTCTGCTGAGGGTCGCTTCTCACTGCTTATCTGAAGACAGAAGAAATGGATGGGGAGAAAGAGAGACAAGGAAACCGTCATAAATCACTTCATAATATCAGCTACCGCAGAAAGAAGTTTTATGTGCCCGATGCATTGGTTGGACAAGATACTCTAGTTTTTCCAGGGCATCATGTACAGTATATGTAGGTTATGCACAAACATATAATTTTGCACAATTTTAGAGAAAGTTAGACTAAATTTCAGTAGCAACCAAAACGTGCCAAAAACGGCGGTACTTTTAGTGTCCACACTGATCTACACAGATTCTTGTGGGAAGCACAGTCAGGTGCTTAGCAGCACTGTTGCCTCACAGCATGGTCCTGGATTTGGATCCACCGACCAGCTGGGGCCTTTCTGTGTGGGGGTTGCATGTCTTCTTTCCAGGTAGGCATGGGTTAGGCTAATGAACAATTCTAGATTGGCCATAGCTGTGAATATGAGCGTCTCTTTGTGTTAACCCTGCAACAGACTGGTGACTTGCTCAGGGTGTACCCTGCTTTTCACCCTATGGCAGCTGAAGTTACCCCAAATTGGATATGTGAATAAAAATTGCTGGTTAGATTCCTGTGTTATTTACTTTTCAGCATAAATAAAATACTGCCAGTGATACCTACTGATATAAATGTGAAAATCCCACGTGACTTCCTTCTTGAACTATTAAGTCGAACCTTTTGCCTGTCTGGCAACCCGGATGCCAGCCTACCTAATAGTGTGACGACAACACCACATCAGCTTTTTACCTCTGAGGGGTAAACAGCTGTAAAAAGATGGTTTTGGTCTCTATAGCTAATTAGCCACTTAGCTGAGTGGGAGGATTTACAGTTCCACTCAACCTTGTGAACGTTAAGGTGTAAAGTTCAGGGTGTGTTCACTTTGACTGACAGGTGGAGGAAGGCAGACAACTACACCTCCACTAAACTCACTGAACTTGACCTCTTGCCTTGTTTGTGGTGCCTTTAGGATTTTAGATTTAAATGCAGCTATGTGATAAATACAGTAATCTTAGTTCCAGGTTTGGGAGTTTAATTTAAGCAGGTTTGGGTTATAGGGACGTTTCCCAGTAAGTTTGCAAAATGTCACTAGTTGCTTAAATTAATGGCTGCAGAATTAATAGATATTTTATATTTTCATTTTTTCCTCCTTTTTTAAAAAAAATGCTTCTTTCAAGTGTAGCAGAAATAATGGCATGTTTTCAGGAAACCAGCAGAGAGGGAATTTTCCACACACCCAGTTTGTCAACAATAATACACTGCAATCTCTCGACATTTTCAGGAGGCAAAACTGTTCACATCTGTGTGATGTACTTGATCCAATACACATGAATACATTCTCATTTTCCATTCAGGGCTTTGACTGGGAGTCAAATCCAGGTCACCTGATGCTGGATGTGATTCTATATGGAAATTGCCTTCTTTACGGAGATGAACGGAGACGGGAGAGGGAGCCAGGAGAGAGAGGGAGAGAGAGACGGTGAAGAAAAAGTGATGGCTTGATGTTGCCATTAGTAGCAGTGAAACATCAGTTAACCTGATTTCCTGGTTGCTATAAAGGCAGAAAAAAAACAATCTAATTTCCATCCATATCATAGAAATAATGACATGGGGAATATATGATGATATACATTGGTATTAAGTCAAATGAAAGATGTTGATGTGCACTCGTTGCGGTTGTCGGGTTACGCCGAGTTACTCAAACGTTGTTAAGAGCTCTGAGGGAAGTGACAGCGAATTCTTCTCTATTTTGGCAAACACGCATCATCTCCAAGGCCAAGTTCCTGTTTAATCATGTTGCATTTAAAAAAAAAACTTCTAACCATCTTTGAATGTTTGCTTTCATAATCCACTCATCCAGGGGATTCAGTGGTAAAGCTCAGTGTGGGTGCAAACCGTGAAAAAAGATTTGTCCCCGCGTGAGTATCGAACAGCAACTTTAGGACATTTAAAGACGTTCATTTCCATCCAATGCATACTTATCACTAGATTAAGCAAAGGCCGTGTTTTCCCCTTTCACCGTCGATTGGAAAACAAGAAACGACTGCCTTTGAAAACTGCATTGTTTTTAGCGAGGCATTTGCCAAACAACATACTGTATTCCACACAGCATGAAATTAACTAATCAAAATTCAAGGTCCAGGAGCACATTTGGCAGCTAAGGAAAACTTCAAAATGGCCTTTGTGGTGTGAGATGAATGAATGTTCCCCATTCAGGATGATGTGAAAGTATTGCTTGTCTATTTCACAGCTTACAGGTAATATTCTTTTTTTCCCCCCGTGCGAGTGTGTGCGGTTTCATTAAAAAATAATCATCCCTCACTTTTAGGCAATGAGGCAGAAGACAGGCATTTGAAACGACATCTGTTCCACCCAAGCCTTTGAAGTGAAAATAGAATAAACTGAAGGTAGAGCTAATGGAATGACAAAACATAAAAAAGAAGAAGAAGAAGCCTAAATAATCGCCAGGAAAATTCACATGTATTCATACAGAGGAAAGAATGATGACACACAACAGCCCACAGCAGAATGCAATCAACCAGGAGAATAAAGGGCGTATTCTTTCATTTCTTTCTTTATTTCCACGTCTTATAATCAGAGATTCATGTTCTCAGCTCAAGTATATACAGTAAAAAGCTGACAGTGACTCTGAAAGATTAATAAAGATGGCTCACATACTTCTAAAGAGACAACAGTAAGTGAAAACTGCTCACTCTGCACAGTATTAATAATTTTCTCCCAGAAAAATAAGCAGGAAAAAAAATCACCCCCTCAGATGATTAATTTGTTCTCATCTTTCTTCAGCATGTTTCATCTAAATCTAATTGTGAAAGTGGTTTCCTTCATTTATGAGATTACCTTTATATATAAATATATTTGTATTAAAAAAACCAACTTAATGTAAACTTCTCTGCAAAAAAGGCAATTTAACATCGGATCTTTTTTCTTCCTTAACAAAGTACCACAGAGAAACACTTTGTATTAGAATATTAAACTAGGCCCACTGGCCTGTCATTTTGCCTGCTAAATAATCTTTTTGTTTTAATGCGCTCTGCCTGTTTCCTCACACTCGAGCCCTGAACACCTATTAAGAGAAAACTCCACAGCTTTGACTTTATATTTAAGAAGACCAGTCTCATTAACCGACACAGTCTTCTGTAAAACGAAATATCTTTCAAATGAGAAAGTGAAAAAGTGATCGCAGCCATATTCATCACTATAGTTTTTTCTTTCTGGCCCTACAAACTATCGACGCTGGATAAACACTTACCCACCACACAGCCAACTACACAATATCAAGCTTATTTTGCCGGGTTCTCTCGTGCAGGTGCAGTGAACAGTAATGATTATGACAGCTGTTGTTGTCAGTTGAGAAAAAGAGACAGTCACATCCCTTATTCATAATGCAACATCTAGTGGCTCCAGTGCATTCTGGTCTATTTTCTGATACTGTTACTGAGAAGACTGGTATCTTGTGCTCTTGCGAGATGGACTCTCCATGCAAAATGTCAAAACTTGAAACTCTTTTTATTATATGCTTACAACAGACAGATTTTAACCTGACTGTTATTTGTTTCTTGTCTTGCATCACTGTTATTGTGCTAAAGCTAGCTTAACATACCGATTTATTTAGCCATCATTTTTATTTTTTATCATTTTGAAACACAAAGGGAAATTCGAGGGAAAACTCAACCCCTCATAATCTGAAGCTGTAACTTTAGTTTAAACACAGGCCTCCTAGTTTAATAAGTATTCACATTTACAGTGCTGGATGGATTCAGTGCAGCCACAACAGTTAAATTCACTGCAGCATTGCAGAGGTCTCCTTTGGCTTATCTTCTAATTGTAGCTTGCAAAGTAAATCACTCACATGTTTTACATAAAAATGTAAAACGTGTAAATAACAAACTGTGGAAAAAAGCACCAAAGCAAATCCACCTGTAACAATTTACCATGATGTCTTTGGCATTTACATATAAAATCCGGCATTCACATTACAGACAGGCCAGACCAGACAGGTTTATTTAAGTATTTCAGAAACTGTTGATCTACTGGGATTTTCCCACACAACCATCTCTAACGTTCACGGTAAATAGTCCAAAAAAATATCCGGTGGGCGAAAATGCCTTGTTGATGTCAGAGGTCGGAGGAGAACGGCCAGACTGCTTCAAGCTGATAGGAAAACAACAGTAATTCAAAACAAGCACTCTTCGCAACCAAGGTATGCAGAATCTCTGAAAGCACAACACATGGAATCTTGAAGCAGACGAGACCAAACCTGGACAGCAGAAGATTGGAAGACACTGACGAGTCTTAATTTCTGCCTTGTATCAACAGTTCAGTATGGTGGTGGTGGTGGTGTTAGGGATATTGTCTCAGCATGCTCTGGGCCTCTTAATATCAGCTGAGCATCACCTATATGTCACTGTCAAGTATTGTTGCTGACTATGTTCTTCCCTTTATGACCACAGTGTACCAATCTTCTGATGGCTGCTTCCAGCAGGATAATGGACAATGTCACAAAACTGGTTTGTTGATCATGACAGTGAATTCACTGCACTCAAGAGGCCACCACAGTCACCAGATTTCAATCCAACAGAGCACCCTTGGGATAAAGAATAAAGCTAGCTCTGAAGGCAAAGGGAAGTTCAACCTGCAGGGTGTACCTAACAGATTGGCTGATGAGTGCGTTTAATAACATTTTTTAAAGTTAAGTAATTGCCTGCCAATTTTCTCCATGCAAGAGGACACAATGCACATTCACAGAGCAGACATACACTGATGGTAAAAAAGCTTTTAAAGACTGCAATTAGGGGGTCGACCAGAAACAGCACACGGATGTCTTAGGTAAAAAACATCGTGTCCTGTACACAGCAGCAGAGACTAAATTTATTTCCAACACAGCTTTCTAGTTTACCAGGAAAAGATTGAACTATAGAGTCAGCCTTAGCTTGCTCATCCCATCAGCATTTCTGTTGTCTGAGAGCGAGAGAGATAGTGATGGAGAGAGAGAGAGAGCGAGAGCGATAGTGATGGAGAGAGAGAGAGAGAGAGAGATAGTGATGGAAAGAGAGAGAGATGGAAGGGGTGGTAGGTGAAGAGAGAGAGATAAGGAAAAGGAGGGGTAGCTGTGATTCTGAATGGACAGCACTGCACTGGCAAGACAAGATTAGAATTGACAGCCTGGTAACTGCGTCACTATCAAAACAGCAAAGAGAGAGAGAGAGAGAGAGAGGGGTGGAGGTGGATTTGGGGAATAGTGAAGAAAGTGAGATGCAAAAAAGAAGAGTCGATCTAAAGAAAACAGAAGGAGTGGAAAGATATAGAAGGAAGAAGACTCGCAACGAGGACTGTGTGCACGCGCGGTGACTGACAAAGCTTAAGACAGATGAAAATTAGACAATAAAATCCGATAATAGCATGAGAGTGTATAAAAGTCTTTCTCCAATCACAGTCTTCTTATCATAGTCATTATCATATACAGTGAACAGCAAAGTGGAGAGTGCTGCATAATGTATCAGCTTTGAAAGGCCATAAAAACAAACAGGAACTACTCTAAGGTGATACAATGATGACTGTTACACAAAAGCAAATACTGGGCACAGCGTTAAATCAAAATGAATGCCATGCACTTACAAAATCTACACACCTTGTTTCATAGATGCACACACACACTATTGGTTTTGAGTGTGTTACACAGTTTGATCTACACAGTAGCTCAAAGAAGAAGAAGAAGATAAAAACCTATTTTTACATGCTTTTTTTTTGCAGTGAGTGTGCAGTGGCCCGGAGAATGAGCAACAGACTGTGAGAGGGTTTTTAAATCTGCAGTTTAAGAACATCAATCGAAAGCCGGTAGTGAAATAAGCTTTGGCCGAGGACTGTAAAAGCAGATTTAACAAGCCGACGTCTCAATAACAAATCATCTAACATTGTTTTCCTGATACAGATTAGCACCTTAATGTTATCTCCAGAATAAAGTACACTTTGAAAGAGGCAAGAAGTGTCGGATGAAGCAAAACTGAGGATGTGGCTATTTACTGGAAATCTGAACGTAACTGTTTCTTCACTCATCTGCATCACAAATTCCCAAAATGGAAAGAAATGCGACATCCCTGATGCGCGCACTACTTTCTGTCGCATTTTAAAGGTTCTCCAACACTTACGCTCTACACTTCTCAGTGATGATGCAGAACGATGAAATATAAATGGCTGCAATCCCCAATTCACTTTTCATTGTACAATCAACTGCTGTGTTTTTGATACACAGGGAAGGAGCAAATGATGAAGCGATTGCAGATGCAATTTGCGTAAACTGTCTGTGACTGTTGTTCAAAGTGGTGATTGCAGAGTAATAGCAGATTAAACCCAACGGTTCGTTCTTCAACCTGCACTAACTATTTTTTTTCTTTTTTTTGATCACATGGGGGCAGCGGACACAAGCTGTAAACACAGCGAGTCTGAAGCAAACCGCTTTCCTCTTTCACACTTACAGGAAATGTGGCACAGCAACATTTTTCATTACTGGTGTTGCTCTAATGTCCATCTGACGAATTTCAATCCAACATTTCCTTGTTTTCCTCTCAGTTTGGCTCCTCACCAACTGCTATCTGGCTCTTTATTGGCTAACCTTGAATGTCTGGCTTTTGGTTTTGTGTAGGAAATGTGTGTTTATTGTTTTTTCTTTGATTGTTTGTTTTGGAAAACACCTGAAATATGATTCACAGACCTGATGGGAGTAGAATGTGTAGATAATTCTCATTGAGTTCATTACCATGACCGACCACTATTACACACAAGTGCTTGTAGGATCCACTGTTAATAACCACAGCCTTAAATTTAATAAACAATGAAGGAAATTCAATAATATATTTAGATTGCACTACAGTGGAATACATCTTTCAGCAAAACAAACGCGGACCTCTTCACAGTAGCTCAGTGAAGAGCTGCACAGCTTAGTGTGGCGGTTGCAGACACTTAAGCCTTTCTGGGTTAATAAATAGATAAATAGTCACAGTTAAAGCACCAGCAGTGAGAATAATGTGATTTCAAGATGCTATATATAATTTCTTTTCCTGTAATTTTCACCACAAGCTGGAACTCAGGGCAATAAGACAAAAATGCGCTCTTATAGGTGCTGTAGAAGTACAAAAATCTATTGTGCCAAACATCTGTAACAGCAATTGTGTAAAACGTACGTAAAACATAAGCAAGTCTTTGTTAAGTTTCTGTAATTTTGCAGTTTTTTTTAAAAAATTTTATAACATGCTCTTAGTCATTATTTAGATATCATTTTCAGCTAGCATTTGAAAGTGCACCTGCACATGATGCAGTCAGGCCCGTTGTCTCAGAAAATGCTGGCAGGCAACATGAGAATGTAAACACATCTGAACGCTTCAGTCCTCTTTAAATTAAAAGTGACTGTAAATACCAGGACTGGCATCCAAAATTCCAGATGATCGTTAAACTTTTTTTTTCCACACAGGTTGAATGATTCACAACATGTCATAGTCAACTTTGGATACAGGTTAACACAAATTCCTCTTATCTTACGCTACCAAACGTCGTGTTAGCCTGGTTTCTCTGTATTCCCCACATCCAGCTCAGGATGAAGACTTGATAGGTTAAAATATGTCTTAAAATATATGCAGTGCCCTCCTCATCTGGAAGCAATTACAGCTCTATGTCAGACTGCCCATCTGTAAGCAATAAGCAGGACTGCATGTCAAAGCCGCTGCAAAGATCTCTGAGTGGAACCAGGCACTCGTCCAGAGAGCAGCACTCATCAAATAAAAAATACAGCCTGGCCTAAACAATAATGAACCGGAAGTGCACATTCCTGATCTTGATCTAGGAGACATGAAAGGATGTTAGCAGAATCGTATAGACCTGATATATAGATATATACATATATCTATATATACATAAAGAAGTCATTATGGAATTTGTATCCAGTTTTGGTACCATGCCATTACAAATACACAGGCTCATTATGATGGAGTATTTCTACAGTTTTGGGCTGCAATGTGGATTTGATTTCAACTAACATTCCTATTGCTGATACTTTAAATCCAAAGCCATTGCTGAACTAAGCTGCCTGATTTATCTGACTCGGGAGAATGACTGACAGCTCTGAGAAGCTCCTCCCTACAAGCTCTGCCTAACAGCACTGGACCTACTTAATCAGCCTAAATTGCAAAGTCGAGGCCCTTGTATTTGGTAATGTGGTGAAAACAGTGGCAAGTGAGAGCTAATTAGATTAACGGTAGTTTAACGAGCTGTTGGAGGGGCCCCCGCAGATTGGATTTTAATAAATAGTGGCAAAAGCATCTGCTATGCACTTCCTGGCTCTGCTGGCATCCTAATTGGCCCCAGTGGGTTGCTGTATCTCAGCGCTACACAGTGCAATTTAAGAGGAGAAAAAGGCAAAAGAAAAAAAAGCTTATCTTCTGTCCAGGTAAGTCTAGGGAACGAAATAAAAAATATATCTGTATGATTGCGTGGCTTCACAAGCGAGCTTTATCAGTGTTAATACAATGCTAATGCAGTTACTCGACTTTAATCACCACATCCACAAAATGTCAAAGCAGGAAGAGAGTGCATCTGCAAGTCCAAATAGAGCAGATTTGAACATATTCATCTTCTCCTATTGTTTGTTTTCGAGATGATATGTTCCCATGATGAGGTCTTTGTAGAGGCAACAGCACAGAAAGGAAAAAACAATTAATCAAACATGAATGAGCGACCGTAGCAGGGTTATTTCCATAGCAACAGCCTGAGGGGACAACTTGAACCCTTTAATGTGAGCTGGTGATGTCTCTTTGTAAACATCTGCGCAGCGGGGGGAGAAAGCCAATGAGAGAGCCTGGCAACAGAGGCATCACAGGGCAGCAACCTCTTGGTATCAATCGAAGTTTCCATTATCTAGAGCTGAAAGGACCGAAAAGTGCTCTAAAACATTGCATTTTGAAGCATTTGGAGTTGATAAGTGTCTTTGTACTTGTGCTGTTAAATGCACGAAAACACCTAGGTGTTTTTTTCAGAAAAGCGTCTGGCTGATTAAAAGAAAATATCTTATGCAAATGACAAGAAAAGAGTGATGTTACAAGAAATGAGTTAATTCTTGTAGACATAATTCACCTGGTTTAGCTGCTTGAAGAATCACTTGGATGGTTATCAAAGCCATTTATACAAACAGACTTTCTCAAAGTTGTGCCTCTTACACCAGCTAGAAATCACAGTCATAATCTCTCTCATAATCTCTCTTTGCACCCTGCAAGTGGTGGCCTCCAGCTGTGACCAACAACAGGCACCATACAAGTGCACAAACAGCTTTTATCAAGGGTTTGCTTTTTGTTGGCCGCAAAGGCACCAGACTAATTGTCATTTCACAATTCCCATTTAAAGCAGCAGGAATTATCAAAGCAATCTGCCTTCTTTGTCCACTGGTGGAATTAAAATGCACGAACGCAGTCTTTGAATTTACAAAAGTAACAAGACTAACAAGAGTAATGCATGAAATGGAAAGAAAAAGAGAGCCTCGTGTTCTGAAAGTAACTTGATTGCAGTCTAAAAATGACTTAAAGACCATAAGTATACAGTAGCAGAATAGTAATTCAGTCAACCACAAAGCTCTCAGCTTGTAAAGGGGTACGTGAACAGCCTATAGTTTTCAGCGGTTTATGCTTAAGTCAACAATCCTTCAACAAATCTTCAATCAGTTCTCAGTCAAATGCACAGAAGCAAAAATCACACGTTTTCAGAAGCAGCATAGTCAGAAACAGTCTTTAAAAGCTCTAGAAAAAGATTTGAATAAGGAGTTTTTTCCACTCTCCCAGGGCTCAAACAACTCATCAGAGACTGGGCTAAATGCGGAGCACGACAGCACGACTGCTGGCAGCGGCAGGTATCCGTAACCTTCTTACAAACACTCTCGTCCCAGACCTCATTGGTTCCCTGGGCGAGAGTAATGGCTTCTTTGCGCTGGGCTGCGCAGTGCTATTGTAGAATCACAGAGCGGTTAATTGAAACAAATGACTCTAATAATGGGACATTATCCCCACAGGCTGGCTTTGCGGTGGGCCTAATTAGCGTCGCGGTGGTGGCGAGGACGAGTCACCACACTGATCCCCTCATAGGAAGGCCCTCTTTTAAGTGGCCAGCATGGGATTCTCTGACTTGTAACATGTAAGGGCGCCAGGCGGTAAACATAAACATGTTTAGTCAACCCTCGGGTCGCCCGAGGGCCCACTGTGCCAGGTGCAGCTTTTTTCCCCGCGCTCTGCTAACTCTACCTTCCTGACTGAGCGAGCTCGAAAGGTTTATGATCATTTTAATTTGTTTTATGATGATTAAACCCCCCAAAACAAAGACTTTTCTCTCTTTATCATACATATCTAAATAAGCGTATCACTTTTTTTTATCTTATGACCGGTTCGGTGTCCGAATAATACATTGAACCTATTCAATTTCCAAGCACAACAGGTGAAAATCAACACAATCTCACATTTGCAGCATTTTTGCATGATAACTGATTATGATTTCAAAATTGCTCCACTTAATAACTTTGTTGATTATGCTCCCCGATTAATCAACAAATCATTTCACCAATTATTATGATTATTTACAGTTTTTCACACCGTCGCATGGCATCGCGCTCGCCTTCGGAGTGCCAACGGCCTGTAACTAATGTGACAACACGGGACACTATTTCCCAGACGTATTTCCATCACCGCTGGAATCTGTTTTTGGCATTACTAATTGTTTACTCTTGTACACGATGATCCTAGAAAGTCAGATATAATGCAGTGTTCAAATCTCTGTGACCAAGCTGTTTTAAATATTCATTAGATGTAACAGTTGCCTAAGGTTATTTGAATTAGCGGCATGAATATTCATGAGCCCCAATGAATGTGCATTTGTTTTTAAAGCTCAATCCGTTAATGCCCGTCTTCATTACTCCATTTTGAACCTTGCATAATGAGCAGCGCAAAACAAAGCTTTACTTTTTTAAAAAGCCCGATTCTATTTTGAAGCCTACTTGTCTCGGTTTAAACGAAACGGGAATGCCCCACCAATTATCTTGCCGTCATTTCTTTTGACAGCTACAAGACACATTGTTCACCCCTGTTGTGGAGTGTAGCACTGAAGGGCATCTGTCTTTTTTTTCTTTCTTTTTTCCTCTCTCAATTTTTTTTTTTTTTTTTTGTGAAATAGAAAGCCGCAACAGAAAATATTTCTACTGTTCCAAAAGTGATTTATCTGGGAACGTCACCAAGATGTCATATCTATTCCAGTGAAAGGCAGCAGAGCAAGCGGGTCATATGAGATATGTCTTAAAAAACCTACGATGGAAAAAAGATGGTTGTTTCAATTTAAAAGGAAAAAAAATCCAGCTTCACTGAGCATGTCATGTCAAACCCAACTCCAAATATTGAGAAAATATTTTAGATAAATCTACTTAAATAGCGGACAAAGGAAAGACACCTTGCACTTCACCCTAAGTACTCAACATACAGATTCTACTATGAACACTTTCTGTAAACTCAGCATCTCTGAATATCCTAAATATCTCAAACATGACCGTGTGCACTTTATTTTAACTCACTTTGATCTCTTCGATAGCTCGATCGCTTCATCTGACATCCATGCACTCTCCATAACCACAGCTGTCAATACGATTTTTATGTCACCGCCCTAAAACAGTTGTGGCCTTTCCGTAGCCATCCTTGTCACAAATGCCAAGCGGTGCAAGTAAATTTCTTTCTCCAGATTAAACAAAATCAAATTAAGCCAAGCCAACCTAACCTTGCAGCTTACGGTACTCTTCTACTTTTTCTGGAGACAAAGGCAAACAAAGACACACGCACATATATCTATATATACACGCACATGGTCAACACACACATATATACCGAGCACCCACATGCTGCACAAATAGTAGCAGGGTGCAAACACGATCTACTTATGATGTGAAGACACCTTCAACTGCACTAAAGTAAGACCTTTTATTGGATGCACTGCATCTTTAAATTAATGCTTATGTTCAATCAAGATTGCTAAATATGAAAGTGAATGCTGAGCTTGCTGTAGTTTTCTATGCACAAGCCACCAAAAACGAACCGACCAACCAACCAAAACAACTCCGACTGACAACTTGTCCGTGATATCAACATCAACCTGTCAGCAGAGGGTTAAAACTGGCCTGTTAGTCACACATTGCTGTGCCAGAGATATTAAACTAGAACCACATATTTATCAAAGCTCTACACAATTCCTGGCTGGAGTCGTATGTGTAAGAAACTTGTGAAATTGGCCACTGGTTTTTTTTTTTTTGGTGGCAGGGGTTTTCCTGCTCTGTTTGAATATTTAAACACAGTGCCCCCCCCACCCCCTCAAGGCTCCACGTTGGGGCCGCTGTACAAACTCCTCCTCGACCTCTCATTACCGCCTCCCAGTGAGGGTCCCTCTTGCTTTTATTTTTTTATATTTTTTTCAAAGAGACTGACCTTGCCTGCAACCCCCCCGCCTCCCCAGCCCCTCCTTCTTCCCTGCGCCACTGTGCCATCAGCCAGACCTGAATGATCAGGGCGCTTGTTGAACACGAGACCCCTGGGTGCCACCTCTCCACCAAGTGCCGGGATGGCAGAAATGCTGGCAGCTGAGGATGAGACAGGGATTCTCCCTCAGCAATGAGCATTCGCACGACAGCATGTTACATTTCACAGTATCCAGTCATCCAAGACTTGGCTTGGTTCAGAGAAGCTGACAGACTAGGTCAGCGGTGTGAGGAGGAGTTTTGAGAATGTAGGAGCTTCGCTGATAGACAGCTCTGTCTTTTATAACAGCAGTGTTGATGCTGCTTCTTGTTGGAGTTCCTGTAAAAGGTGTAATTTTAAGTCTAAGAAATGGGTCAAAACTGGCAGTTGAGAACTGCTATGATGAACAACACGCAACCGCAGCAAAAAGGATCAACTTCTGGATCTCAACTAAGTGCTGGATTTGACAGATGAAAATAAAAATGGAAAAAACCCCAAAGCAAAACAAAAACATACATCAGTGAATCTGAAACATTCAATGCATCTATTTGACAGATTTTTTTTGTTCCCTACATCCACTGCGCATCTCGTTGATTCACCAGCTACTGTAATAGTTCAGCTTCCTGTGGAATCACAATTAGATGGAAAAAAGAAATTTGTCTAACTAAAGGAAAAAAAAAAACAGGGCTTTTGAAGAGAAATGACTTCTGCGCGGTCAGAAAGCTCAAGATTATTAATATAGACTACAGCTACAAGGACAAACTGATGCAAAATTACTGTATGTGCCCATGCAGCACTGTGATGGTCAATCCACTGCTCTCAATCCTGTAATGATTTAACTCTGTTTGCTGTAGGATCGATGTGAGCTGAAAAAGAGAATCCCAAAGCAGCGAGAAGTTTACAGAGCTTTAGCCTTAGGCTAAATGTTGTACAAAAAACAGCAACAACATCCCTCGAGATGAAGCGTATCTGTTGCTCCAGCTGAGCTTGTACTTGTAGGAGGTTTTAAATGTGCAGTGAAGGATAGCTGTTACTGAAGAGAAGCGTATCCTTAAGGTAATGCTGTCGACTTTTTATTTGCTTCGGCGGCGGTGGTGAAAGAAGGCTGTTGAATGATTAGCGTTTT
This sequence comes from Perissodus microlepis, assembly GCF_051167445.1. Lineage (NCBI taxonomy): Eukaryota > Metazoa > Chordata > Actinopteri > Cichliformes > Cichlidae > Perissodus > Perissodus microlepis. Next base: position 5,923,295 of record NC_140480.1, on the reverse strand, counting down.
GGTTTTTCCCAGTTATCTCCTTCAATTTTGTGAGTTTATTGTAAGGTTTTTGTCAATACAATACAACAAAGGTAAAGGCTTGTCTCTTCATTGCTGCCCCTGGTTACACTGAGAGCTTATTTCTATCCACCCTTTTTATTCTTTAAGCATGCAGCAGACATAAATTCAATCTTCCCTATTATACCTTTATCAGTATGAAATTAAGGTTAATTGACTTTGCTGAGGAAACATCAAATGAAACATCCCTAATGGAAGCAAAATGAAAATAATGTCATCTCCAATTGCGTTAAAATATTTCTCATATACAGCCTACTTTCCTATTCCTCAGCCTCAGAAATAAGCTCCTCTTGTCCCAGGAGATAATAAATGAATTGAATCCCCCCCCTTCCCATTCCAACCCCACCACCACCACCACCACCACCCCTCCTCCTTCTTCCTTATCGGTCATCTATTTTTCCAGAGTAAGCTATTACTTGCTGGGGTTGCTAGGCAACAAGAAATATTAATAGCAGCTATTATTAGCCAGCCTCTGCTAGAGTAGTACTAAAATGTGGAAGTGGGAAACATGAATGTGTTACATAAATCTCTGGACCTTTCACAGTGTGTGCAAGTCTCTGTTTGTGCGGTGATTTATTACAATGACGGTTCATTTATGAGAAAAGGGGGTGTGAAATAAGAAAATGGAACATTACCCTGAAGGGCTATTTGAAAATAAATAATTGCAAAGGTGAAACAAAAGCTGTTTAAGAGGCAGGTACTCCCTCTTTGTTTGCTTCGAAATTGTTGCCGGCCAAAAAAAAGGGGGTTGGATGCTTTATTGAACATACATACACGGACATAACATAAACTTTAAACGTGCTGTGCACACGCATTAGATGCAGGGTATGCGCTCTCATGTTAAAAGCATAATCAACACTTTGTTTCGAGCGTTCACTTGCGCTAAAAAGCAGACAGACGTTCGAGCCAGCGGCATCTTCCTCCTGCACCCGAGCACATTCAGCAAAGTAGCCAGTGGATTGTGACCTAATCCTGAAGACTGGCTTTAATGGAGGCCTCAGCCACCACCCACGGAAAAAAAATAAGAGTCTGCATCTTATGCGGTTTGATTCTGAAAATCACATAAGACCTGATTAACGGGGGATAAATGCCACGGATGCTCACATTAAAGCATAAATATTCATGACGGAGGCCACGGAGAAAAAAAAAGTAATATTTATGTCAGATGAAAGTATATAACGCTGAATAATTCACCACGCGGGCCATCTATAATTCATTTGATTCGATCCTATGATTAAAGCATTTGAATGTGTTCGCCGGGGGTGTTTACATGTTCAGTCTGAAGCATGTTTAACACGGGAGAAAGTCCCTTTAACTGAGGGGAAGAATGGAGGTCCTCGGCGTCCTTTTGAAATAAAAAAGTAGCTGACAAGGGATCCCCTCCCTCCTCCCCCACCCACTCATCCTTACCCCTCTCCTTTTTGGATTTGCTGATTGTAACGAAAGAAAACGCGCCACAATGAGTTTCTCCATCCCTTCTTGGCTCATTTTCGAGGCAATGAAATCTTTGACTTGCGCAGCTGTGCAGATATTAAAGAAGTTCTGCTGCAGTGGTCTCGGTGTTAAGGAAACAGCAGCTCTCTGTATTTATGCTTAGACTTTGGCCTTGCTCAGACTTCAGCGCTGCTTCCTTGGCCTCGAACCAAGTTAATTATGACTCTAATAGAAGAATGCTTTCCCATTACATAAAAACATGATCAGCACGCAGAAGAGTTGGTTATTTTGTGGCCTTACAGTTTATATACGTTTATATTGTTCGATGCAGCACATAAAATCTTAAAAGGACTAGAACATGTAAAACCTTCAGACGAAATGCTCTCTATGCTGACTTGCTGGATACCTTCCAATCCTCCGACCACGAAGACTAATAGCCTGGCACAGCGCTTGACTTGCATGAGCAGAAAATGCCACAGCTAAAAAGGTGGACAAAAAAAAAAATGTACTCACCGAGTGCATAGGCCCAGACAGGAGGTGAGTTTCCTGACCCAGCATGTTGGACATCATGAGTGCGGGAAGCTCGGGGTAGGAGTAGGTGTTGAGCAAGCCATTGTGTGGCAGGGAGTGAAAGGGGTAACCTGACTCGTGCTCCATGAGGTGGAGCAAAGAAGGGTCGGCGTGGTTCGGCGGTGTGATGGGGGGGATCTCGTAGTCTTCATCCCCAGCTCCTCCTCCTCCGCCACCACTGCCGCCTCTGCCCTGACTGGAGTAGCTCTGAAAAAGCAGAAGAAAAGCAATCTGTTTTTTAGAAGAGCATGAAGAGGAAAGGGGAAGACAGGATCGTTTACTTATTTTGGGAACAAAGTCGCAATAAGACTTCAGTTTTTTCCCCCTAGCACACAGTCTATCAACAAACACAAAGAAAAATGCAAGGACAGGTCTTGTCTATGGGCGATCCTTCCGCCCCGGAGCGCTTACGTACCTGCATGTCAAAGCAGTGTCATAGTTAGTTACAATATCAATAAAACCCTTTCAGTGCTATTAGAAAGCATTTGAATGGCAAAACAAACTTGAGTAATCATCCGGGGAAGGAAGCAGCTAACAAAAGATGCTCCTGAGTAAATAAAAAGCTTCATAATTAGCTTTTAAATGCACCTGCTGATTTCTGTTGTTTCCATGTTGTTTGTGCAGACACTTCCAGACACCGCTGAACTGCGGCAGTCGATTCAGTGTGTTTTGCTGAAAATAAAATTAATTAGAAATGCAAATTTTTGTCGCACTTGCAAAAGTTAAAGAAATCATTCAACGCAAATGTACGCCGCAAATTAATTAGAGTTAGACAACAGATGTTGCACAGAATAATTCAGAAATCCTGACAGCTTTGAAGAAACAAACTGTCAGCCTGCACGCCTTTAAGATACAGTTAATCAAATTCATTACGTTGAAAAACGCCACTGACAGACAGTCACTTAGAGGCTATTTTATAAGCTTGTAATTATAATGCCAATCATATTTTTAGAAATGGAAGGAAAAAACTGGACTAGTCAAACCTCAGAGTCATTGTGAAATGTATGCAGAATATACCAAATGACCCCAGCAGTTAAAACAGCACAGATTTTACGGAACTAATAAGGTGATACATGAGAAATGTCTTTTCCAGGGCCTATCTTGACATAATATTGCACTGAGAAATATGGTTTTGTGCTCTCAAAAAGCATACAGAGGGTATTCACCAGGGAGTGAAAAGCAATTTTGTCAGAGGCAATCTGATGCCAACTCCCCTTTATAATGACTGAAGAAAATTAATCATCACAAATAATATTCCACTGTCAGCCATTCAAGAGCTTTTTAATAGAATTTTTATTATTCATGTCTCGTGGTACACATCAACTAGTCCGTTCTGCAACATTTCAGAAATCAATTCAATATCATCTTCGTGTAGGCTGTCATCTCGCCTGCCAGTGCAGCAATTCATCTTGCAAACAAATACTTTTAGCAAACAAATGGCAAGAAATGTTGAGGAACAGCTACAATGTCCCCACTAGCAGAACTGGTGCTTGAAGATAGGATAAAAGTCTCATAATGTGAACTATCATTAGGGAGAAAATAATAATAATAAAAGGGAGTATGTTTACCATCAGGGGATGATGTGCTATTTTCTCTTTCTCACAACACTCGCTCGCATTGTTTGGCGCTTGCTTAGAAATATTATCGCTGACAATTTCTTTTCCCATGATAAAAGTTGTGCAAATGTCTGTTCCTTGTCTAACATTTATTATTGTTGTCATTTTTTATTACGGTTAACAGACAAATGCTGCCGATTAAATTTGCTAAGAATACAAACAAAACCGACTTGACTACACACTGATCAGCGACAGCATTAAAGCTACAGACAGGTAAAGTGAATGACACTGACTGTCTTGTTTCAATGCAATGCTCTGCTAAGAAACCTTGGGTCTTGGCATTCATGTGAATGTTGCTGTGACATTTATCACCCACTTCGACGATTAAAAACAACACACCTAAGCTCAGCACCCCAGAGTAAAAGCCCTCCCTGCACAACAATCCCCAAAGTGTTGATCCAGCCTGCTCAGGACCCAACGTTGTGAGGGTATGTGCAAACAAGCCCGATTCATGAGACCCCACTGAGTCACAGCTGTTTCTGTTATTGTGCTAACCTTTATTTCACTGAAATTCTTGGATCTTTCTTAAAAAAATGCTCTTGATTAATTAAAAATTGGAGAGTGTGGAGCATAAACTTTTCTTTTTTGGCTTTTGAAGTATAGCGTTCAAGAAGAACTTTGAGAACAACAGGACTGCATCAAGAGATCAAACAGCAGTTTTTAGTGGAAGAGTCGAACCCTTTGGTGGTCTATCAAGCAAAGGGCATGACCGAGAGCGTTCTCGTTGGTTTTTTGGTTTTCAACATTCATGAAGCTGAGCAGTGCAAATTCAACTCCCAGGGTCAGACTGCCAGTGTAGCCCCACTTCTAAAATGACTCTAGCACCTTCCACTAGAGCCTAATGCATATGGAATTTTTAATACTGATACCGATATTTGGTGATTTAAAAAGTCGATATTCTGATACATCAGCCAATATTTTTTTTCTTTCTGATAAACGAAACATAAACAGATTTCCCTAATATTTATTACGCATAGTTATTTATTTACTTGTTTGTGCTCTGGCCAACTCTACTCGGGGCAGCTGTATATACAGTAGTCTACAAGTTGGAAGATTTGTGGATCGATTCCTCAACTCTGGTTCGCAGGCCGAAGTATCCTTGAGCAAGATACCAAATCCCAAGTTACTCCTTATGTATCCATCGTGTGTGAAAATGTTAGAAAGATATTAGGCACAGACAAAAGTGCTGTGTGGATGAATATGTGACTGGAACACTATATGAGTACCTCTACATTTAACAACATGCAATGGTTTGTCCAACCATAACATGGTTGAAGGGTGTTTCTCCTGTGTCTTCATTATAATGTTTAATTTTTAATTTAACAGCTGTTATAAATACAATAATCTGCAAAATAGCTAATAGCAGCACACGAATAAATCAGTTGGCCTCTATTTTGTACTCCATATAGGATAATAATGTTGTGACTTACGGGTACATATACAGCAAGATGGCAATGGTCTGAGCATCCAAGCACAAAACTAAGGCTGGAGAGGTCACTAGAGAACAGGTTCTGACATGATGTGACATCTAAGAAAGAGCAGCATGGTGCTGTGGTCATTACCGTTGTTGTCTCACAGAAAGAAAGTCCTGGGTTCAAATCCAGGAGACCTTTCTCTTTGGAGTTTGCAAGTTTCCACTAAGCTTGGATTCTCTCCAGGTGGTTTTCATGCACAGTTCAAAAACATGGGTTTGGTTGATCAGTGATTCTAAATTGTCCATGGGTATTAATGGCCGTCTACCTTTGTGTCTAAACCCTGTGACAGACTGTCAATGAGAGTTGAGACTGGCACCAGCCCCACCTACGACCCTGAGCTGGGTAAGCAGAAGAAAATGGGTGGATGAACACCAAAGTAAGCACCAGTAGCTACATTCTAATGCAAAAAGTGCAAAAACCAAACAAAGTTTCATTAACGCGCTTACTGTTGTTATTGTCCAGCCCTGCCAATGTATCATTAAAGTCTCAATCTTCATGTAAGGATGGAATTTGAGGCTTGTTTGGTATTAATGAGTAGCTGTCATCCTCAACCCCCCTCAAAAGGTACATAAGAGGCATAGAGGTTAAACTATCGCCAATTAATTAACTTTTCGAAAGAAATTCAATTCACTTTACCTCATCAGTAACAAAAATATCTACTGTATGATTGTTCATATCAGGATGAGTAATGTGCCAGACACCATACTGATACTGAATAGCCAAAATGATGCTGAATAGTTAATACTGCTACTATACGATCTCTAAAACTGTGATCAGAGGTTTAGGGGATTTAAACAACTCAGGATTGGTACAATTTTGCAGTGAAAAACACATCTTGCATTTGGGACATTTCTTCTTCGTAAGAAGAAACATTGCTGTTGTCATATATACTGTACGCCTGTACCAAGATTTGAATTCTGTCAAGGCTATTTTATGACTGTGCCTTCCATTGCTTTTTAAATGTTTTTTTTTTCTTTACAGCTTCTTATGATGCCCTTGGAGATAAGACACAGGACAAGGACATCACAGGTTTAACATTTTCCAACATGGATAAATAATTCATAAATATACTGTCTTTCAGGACAAGGAGAGGAGTGGATAAAAGAGAGACAGGTCAAAAAGAAACACCAAATGTTGATTCAGCCATCTCTCTCTCTCTAACCTTCACCCTCCTCTGTAGAGGTGAAATTTCAGCAAATCTGTCATTTTTGAAGACAAGGACATTACTTTGGATTCTATTGGTTCTTTTCTAATCTATCTTTATTCTTTGAGTTAAACATGATGGTACCAAATCTCTTTTGTACATCACTTGTGACTTGACATCAAAACACCTATTTTTCACATTCTATAACTAAGTTCACAGATGCGACTTGTGGCTCTTAAGTACCTATCATCATGCTTAAACCACTCCTTGTTTTTTTTGGAAAACAACTAGAATTACTGCCTTGTGGTTGTATGTCTTCTCCAACCAGTTGAGTTGCAGTTTCCATTCATGTCGATCCAGACTCTTATAATATATGTAGTGAACAGAGGCAGAATGAAACAACAATTCAAGCCAGCCATTTGACTCTATCCGTGGCCACTCTGTTCACACAAACCACCAGACCGCTAATGTTGGAGGTTAAACCTATCTGTTGATGTAAAGGGGTACCGGACTAGTTATAAATCTGGCCTCTACATTCATCTGGGAGGAAACTTATCCAGAATACAAAATGCAAAAAACTCATCGAGCCTAACTGATGGTAGGTTTTATGGTCTGACTTCGAAAAGGTTTGCTATGGTTATGGGTACACCCACAGAAACTCACTAGGAATACAGCAGTCGTCCAGCACACTCTCATAAACAGAGTGCGATTTATGAAAAAAACTGGGTGTTTTTCCCTTACTAAAATAATTCAGGAACCAGAATGGTCCTCTACATTCTGAAGCCTGTTAGAGTGTTTATTATTGCTGCCAGTGTAACATTAACAAAGTAATTAGGAGTTCAGATCTTAAACATTTATCCACAGCATTTATAACAATCTTGTAATGTAGTTTTTAAAAAATGTAATTAATTTGCACAGCATCCTCAGTCTCACATTTTCTTCTTTAGACATACGTGATCCAATTAAACATAACAATACAGTTTAGCATGCCAGTATTAAATCTGTCTTCTACTTATCTTTTTCTGGACACTTGCTGCTTAAATTCAATATTTAATACAAGATAATATTAAACATTTCTATTTTTAATAGGACAAAAAATGTTGCCAGTTGCAAATATTAAATAAATATTCCACTATGGTAGATTCATACATATCAGCGTTAGAAAACAATGTGCTTTATTACATTTACTGAGATCAGGAGCAGACTTTTGAAGTTGGAGAGGTAATGAATATATGAAAATGGCTTGTCTTTGTAACCTGCTCTACGGCATTTTGGACCTCAGGTTCTAATCCGTGAATGATGGTCGGGTTAAGATGAATCTTTTCTCTCTAAAGTGTGGCTGATACCCTCTATTAGCTCATTTCAGGAGCTGCACCATTACTTGCGAAGACAACAAACCATGCATGTAATATCTTCAGAGATAGCCTTTATAACTGCAAGTTGTCACAGACAGCAACACCATAGCTGCAAGCTGCACAACTCAAATTTGCATGGAGTTCTGATGGAGATGACCGGTACAAAGGGAATACATCTAAAGGGTTTTTTTGTGAGTCTACTCATGCTTTGAATTCGGCTAACTTCTCTTTTAGTTAGCTAATGGTAGTTTTTATACTGAAACAACAGTGCTTAGGGGGTTCAGTGGAAAGCTATAATCAAACAGATCGATCCCTTCAACAGCTCTCAAGGTCAAAGTATTTTTTTTAAAATTTTATTTGATTCTTGCTTGTGCTGCAGACTGTTTCAAGATATTGCGCTTCCCCCTTTAGAGTTAGCAGAACAGTAATGAATTATTTTTTTCAGCAAAATAGTCACTGCCTTATGCAATGTTTTGACCTGAAAGCATGTTAAACTTGTGTTTGCTTAGTTTATGCACACAGCAGATGCTGTTAAACTCGTATACATGCCAGTATACATGGCAATCTCAACACTGAAAATTTCACTTTTATGTGTAAACTTGCAGGTTAAAAATTCCGCAGCCAAACACCGTTCCAGTTTTTCAAGCAATCTTCAGTAATTAACTTATCATTAAACATAAATGTGTTAGTTGGCTTAACTTAAAGTTTTCTTTACCCAAATGGCTGAGAAGAGGAGATGAAGTCATTAGCTCGGCAATGGAATCATTTGTAGGTGTTTAGTGGAAGACGGCTCTTGCGGGAACGATAACATGTTAATCAAATACAGGAAAATGAAAATGTTGCACAGTACGCAGAGAGCCTGTCATGGCTGACAAGAGGTGAACTGTCCAAAGCCAAGAGCGGCTTGTCTTGGATGGACTTTGCTATTAGCGTTTTAGCTGTCTTTCTTTTAATATTATCCACTTACTGCAATTAAGGAAACACTCGATGAATGAAATACTCAAGTTTAAGATCTTAACTGACAATGGTCAGCGGAAACCATAATCATCAACACTTTGAGACTTGGATTCAAAATTACACCAAAAGTAAAAGTTAAAATTGTGCAAGTGTTCCCTTATTTTTATTTTTAACAGAACACACATACATTACAAAACTCAATAACTTTGAATGAGTATAAAGCGTCCTATGGAAAGTCATTCAGCCATATGCTTCTTTGTTAAAAATGACAGAGCAGCACGGTTTTGGTGACAAACAACAGCTGGCCATGCATATATAACGGCTTTCACGTCCACCCTGTGTGGTCGAGATAGACGGGTGGCAATGCTAAATCTCTAAAATTCACCTTCAAAGATGAAACTTGCAGCACTGAGAAAGGGCAGAAATCAAACTCATCATCAATGTGTGTTTGAGCTAAAGCGTGCCACACAAGTGAACATTACAGCGGCAGTCTGCGGGGTCTACAGAGGCTATCTGACCTGGCTTTTAAACGCCAAGGAACTCCATTTGGGTGATGTATCAAGAAAAGCAGACAGCGAAGTACAATGGAAGGAGAATGGAATAGCAGACCCACCAGGTTGACTGACAGAAAGAAAGAACTGGGATAAGTGAAGTGTGTGTGTGGGGGGCTATTTCACCGCGTCCAATAGTAGCTCAGGGTCATAGGTAGCGTCCGTCACTAAAGGACAGGTGGGCTGTGGTAAGCTTCAACCAATCGCTAAAGAGTGAGCTAACCTCCTCCCTGCTCCCCTATGCACTGGTAATTCTCTCAAATGTCACATCAAAATGGATCTCATTTAGGTGGGTAAAAAGGACCTGACTCTCCATTGCAGATGTGGGTGGACCTGTACTAGATTGTACGTGAACTCTAAAAACATGGCCGCAAAGGAAGTATTTTGAAAAGGTGTGAAAAAGGGCCATGCGCTGCACATTTATGTCAGTTCGATTTAAGGGAAAAAACAACTCAGTTAAAGATGAAGGGTGATCTTTGTACTGCAACAGAGAGAAGCAGAAAATTCTTTAATGTTTGGACCAGGGCTGCAGTTCTTTTTCTTCATTTTTTTTTCCTGACAAAGGGCACAATACAGTGGGCTCAGCCACATTTCCTATTCTTATTCATTAGAGCGAATTGTATAAATAAATAAAATATGTTGTCTTGTAGTCACTCATCTTCCCCTAGGGAACATGGAAGCCCCAGTAATCACATATGGCACAATAGCTTGCCCATAATCCCCTTTATTTTTATTTTCATGATGTCACTCTCTTTAAGCCCCTTGCTTTATGAGTCGCAAACGGAGTGGAGAGGGGAGAAGAGGAGGAGCACAGAGGAGAGGAAAAAGCAAGGGAGGGGTGAAAACAAATGATGTGGATCCCTCATTGTTCTTTCTCTATGCCCTCATTCCAGTCAGGGCAATAAGAGAACATTGTGATTTACTGTCAGTGAAGCGCAAGAGTGCATCAGAGAGAATCCACTGCGGCAGGGGCCATTAAAATAGATTTAACTTCCCACAGTATTAGGCCAGATGTCTACACTTCTATTATATTTCAATCAGCCATGACCTTGGTCTCCATATGATGAGAAAGATCACTAGGAGAAAAGGGAAGAGAGAGTGGAAATACATGCAGAAAACCAATAGAAATATCAAACTACTTAGTCCCACTAAATCCCTGTGCTCCGTTGTGCTGCATATACTGAGAGAGAGGAGGAGAGAGGCCGGGACCAAAATAGAGCCAAGGTTTCAAGTTCTCTTAAAAGAGTGTATGAATCATTGAGTGCACTCTTGCTGCTGATAAGTTGCTGTTTTCGGGGAGTGCTGCCTTTCTGCGGGGTATGTACTGTACTATTTGAGGGAGTACACTAAAAAGAGTGTGACAGTGGATCGTTTAGACGTGCTTTAAAGCCTCCGATATCAAAAGATGATAGATTAAACTCTTCATATTCCAACAATGAAAATGTTGACTTTCTCACATCACTTTGGACTCCTTTTCTGGAACCATTTGTCATCCTGTCATCTACTCTAGACTCTGTTCATCTTTTTTTATTATTATTCTGAATGAAAATATATATCACTTATATCCGAGGCATTCCTCCATCCATTTCAGTCCTATGACAGCAGAGTAGAGGTCACTGCCCATTCTATTTCAGAGAGCAATGGTAATTGGACTTATTGGCTGACATGTACTGACCTACATAAAGAACTAACAATTCCTGGTTCCAACTGTATCTTACAATCCCTCCTAGCATGGGTGTGGATGTTGTGAGGATGTTCCTCTGATGTTTCTCCAGCATTGTTTTCAGATATCGACGCCCCAGCGCTGGTTCATAGCTGTTTTCCGCCTGAATTCAGGATACTGAAATTGTACGCTCTCTTGAAATTTAAATACACGCCGCGCAATATGTATCTCTACTTCGTTCTGCCGACCTTGCCAGCGGCTCTGTGCAGCTTTTAAAGAAGAAGTGAGATGCGTGTTGCCGTTTTCAGACACCTCAATTTTTATTTTTTCATCCTCTGTCTCAAATGTCCCCCTGTTTTTCATCTTGCTGGGGAAGAACGCAAGGATGGACGATAGAAAGACTGAAGTATAAGGGGAAGCTTGGTGGGGAGATAGAGCGTTGCGAAGTGAGAAGAGTTTGCAGTCATGGTGGTGGGGGTATAATGGTGCACTGTGAGTCACTATTAAGTAACGGTGCCTTTTCACATCAGCATCGCCCACATTGGGTGTTCGGTGCCAGGGTGTACTGAGGTATCTCTGACTCAGAGAGAAAGAAGGAGAGAGAGAGAGAAATATAGAGGTAGAGAAAATAGAGCGAGGGAGCGCTGGATCTATACGGAGCAAACAACATCTGGAGCTCGACTGACTGATTGACAAAATATCATCATGTTAGATGTTTTTAAGAGAGCCTTTTTTAATCTGGGAGAATACTGGAAATAAAACCTGGCAGCACCTCAGACTCAAAGCTCAATTAACTAATTGTTAAGATATAGTTCATTTATTTAACGTGATAATTAAAGTTATTTTTTTTAAATGTTGTTTATAGGGGTTATGTGCCAGACTGCTTTTGATTTCATTTGAAAAAGCTAGACTTACTGTCTGGCTTCACATTTACTCAGCAGAAGTTATAACGGTATCAATCTTCTCATCTGACTCTAGCCAAGAAAGTGAATGAGCACATTTGCTAAAATGTTAATCCTTTAAGCTCTCTCAGAGAAGCGATATGCATACTTCCTAGCAAGCAATGCATTTGGACTAATTTCACTCAGAAAGCCTTCCTTTGCTACTTGATGAGGTTTTGCTATTCATCCTTTATACATTTATCTCAGAGAATTTCCATCTTCTCCCTGATCAAAATGAAGAAATGTCCACTTTAACCGTTCCCCACAGTCTGTCCTTTTACGGTACTTCAAATACTTCTTTTATTGGTCAGCACTGATCCTGATGTGAATGTAGCTGCTGGCAATACAGCAAAAAGTGCAAGTGTGCATTTTATGAGTAAGGCTAAAATGTATCCGCAAGAATAAAATCCACATATCAGACACCAAACCTCATATACACTAATATGAAAGAGAAGGTTTTAAACAGGACTATAAATAGTCCTGTAAAAAACTAGGTACACCCCACAATTCAGTGGGTTGTAGGAACACGTTTAGCAGCAATAACTTGAACTAATTGTTTTCTGTAAGACTTTATCACAGTCACACCTTTGTGGAGGAATTTTGGCCCACTCTTCTTTACACCGTATCTTAGTTTTATTGAGGTTTACAGGTGTTAGTTGATGCACAACTCTCTCTATTCAGTCATTCTGTTGCAGAATTGCTGCTGTGCTTGCTATCATTGTCCTATTGTATGACCCAGTTTCAGCAAAGCCTCAGCTGTCAGACAGATGGCCTCACATTTGACTTGAAAATAATTTAGTATACAGAGCAATTCATGGTTAACACATTAACTGTAAAATGCCCCAGTCCAATGACTGCAAAGCATGCCCAAATCATCACCCCTCCACCACCATGCTTGACAGTTTGCGTGAGGTGTTTGTGCTAATATGGTGTCTTTGGTTTTTGCCAAATGGGGAGCTGTGAACTCTGGTCAAACACCTTCACTTTGGTCTCTTCTGCCAAAAGGGCGTTGTTCCATAAGTCTCGTAATTTGTTTGGATGCAAATCTAAGCCATGCTGTCATGTTTTTTTGTTGGTTTCGTTTTTGTTTTTTTTTACAGACAAGACGCTTTCTCCTGGCAAACCTTCCAAACAAGCAATACTTGTTCTGTTTTTTTCCAAATGTATTGAATTTTAGCGTTTAACATGATAACTGCAGCATTGCTTGCTGATTATCAGTTAATCAAGTGCAGTTGATTTCAACATCTGGCTGCTACTTACCTTCTCACTTTAGATGAACGCAGTAAGGGTGAATAGGATCGTCAATAGGATTGCATAGAGTCCTGTGAAAAGGTTCTTTTTTTAAAAAAAAGTTATTCATGTACTAAACTTACGTTCTGTGCTAAGGTAAATTTACTCATTTGATTGACTTTTGCATTACAAGTAATAAACAAATGTAGCATTTAACTTAAGTTTTAAGGTAGACAAAGCTTTTATTTTTTAAAGAAAATACATTTTCTGTACAAAAGATATGTGGTTTGAAATGCGATGTATAATAACTTTTTAACAAATTCCTTATTGACCAAACCATAAAGCCAACAAATTTTCACAGAGCTGAACTGAAGTGAATCCAAAGCGACTGCCGACGTACTATTTTGTGCATATGAAGCTTAGTCAAATCCACATGTGTGAAAGCAATACAGTTTCGGGAGAAAGGCGCTGGGTGGAGTGGCAGACTTAAGAAATATACAAAAATAAACAGACTGAACTATAGCCTGAAAAAGAAGAATGAAGAGAAAAACAGAGCAAGTCTGCATCCAACAAGTTAGATTTCTATTCTGATCTCGACCATCAGCCACTGTTCTCCTAAAGTCAGCCAAATCAATAGAGACGCGCAGCTCAGCGAGACACCTTGAAGCCAAAAACGCAATGGCATAAACAGGCTGAAACTTGCTGCTTCTCCAAGGACTAGCGGCCCCAAAGCTTTGTCTTCTGCAATGGGATACAATGCAACAAGTATGTCCCCCCCCATTCAACCCCATGCCACTGGCTCATTTTTTCCTTCTCTAATATTTCTCTAAATAAATTTTCCTTCCTTATCTTCAGTTTTTTGGCTTCATCTTCAGCACGCACATATACACACATGGACTTCTTCACACAGACTCTTATTACACTTTAGGGCGAGGGGAGGTGTGCAAAACATCTAGAGAAATATATACGAACGCAAAGTCAGTGAAATCCTGCAGACTGATCGGGCTGATATGAATCCAAATCACGAGCACTTCTCTTTATACAAAATTAGAATTTGTGTTGGCGTGGGTGAAGGAAGCCATTTTGGTTTGGCTGTGATTGTTCCCATGCCGCTGTTGCAGTGCTGCAAAAATATACAGTGCAACCAGCATTATTTTACATATACAAGGCTGATATTAGCACGCTGCCATTTTCATTATATTATTAAGACTGAAATTCAACAGTTTTTCTTTCTGAGTTGGGGTTTATTTTGCCTCCAGCAGAGATTGTCATATTTTTGTCACTTTCAGTTAACACAGAAGTTGCAGTAATTATTGTTCAAAACAACACTTTCACATTTCTGGGAAGGAAAAAAAAAGTGCTGATTTAGGAATTTCTGCAAACAATATTCACTTTTTTTTTTTACCCCAGTCAGAAAATTGGCTGATTGGCTCATTGTTTTTATAGCTGGGGAGTTAGCAGTCAATAAGCGCACACTAGACGTCCGTGTGTTTAACTGAAAGAAAAAAAAAAGAAGAAATGTGACATATGGTACGCTGGAGGTCTGGAGTCAGGAAAGTGATTTAAAACTCTTTATTGCTTACACAAACATGTTTTAGTTAATTGGGATAATTGAGATATTTCATAATCATTATTTCTACAAACTATTGACTTAGCTTTGTGTGTGTGTGGGCAGATACAAGCAAAGCCAGTAAACATAATAACCCACCCACACTTTTGCTTATAAGCTGAAATCGCAACAGGAAAAACCACGTGGAAAATATTAATGCCATCAAACTGCCCATGTGTGCAGTATGCATGCATATTTTGTACAGAGACCATACAGTATTTAAAGCCTTGAAAACATCTTGCTTGAGTGGACTGTGTCCAGGTGTACATTGTGCTGCCCCATCAAAACTGTTTCTGATTTGTGGTTTTCACTTTTAAAAAGCACAGAGATGTTATGTGTAATGCAATCTTCTGGCCGTGTTGGACTGTTACCTCAGTGTGTACGCCGTAGAAGACCCCAGACATGCAAAAAAAGGAGTCTCTGTTCTGGCTACATGCACCTTTTTCACAGGCGCACATCATGTAAAGGCTTGGCTGGGTATCTTACGGCAGTGTTAAAACCTGCATTAAAGCTTATGGGCTTCTTTCACAAAAAGCTTTACCAATTGTGAGGGTAGAGTATTTCTGAGCATTGTCGACAAGACCAAAGAATATCAGTCTCTACTGTGCTATTCACACAGAATAAATAGAAAAGAAGTAACAGGAAGCCCGTATTTTTTTTACACGCACAGCTGGGGATTGGTTTAATCTTAGAAAGTAGGGAAAGCATTTTAAAAAGTTATATACTCCTTATGATTGGTGATTATTGTTTACGAATATACTGAATATATTTCATCTGGGTTTCTTTATTACACAGTAATCACCACTACAACCCGACGCAGAAAATCATATAAATTTATCATATATATACTTGAACCTCTAATTTGCCTGATTTCACTTCAAAAGAAAACCACATGTAACAAACCGCCGCACAGCTAATGCATAAGCGTCAATGGGAAATGATTGACTTGTATACACAGCGAGCGGTCAGAACGAATTTTGCAAAAAGAAAATGCAGACACATTCCCTGAATGTTATGGCTTTAAAGAAATACATGGGTTAACCTCTTCTGAAATCTCAGTATACGAATAAAATACTACACAACTCAGCTAAGATATAATGATTTGGACAGCCCTCGCAAAATTGTTAAGGGAAGCTTTTATGTAGTCAGACTAAAGAAAACTTCCCTATTGAAAAATGCCAGTCAGGTAGTTCTCAGCAGGGGTTCATTTTTATGATTATTTTTGTTATTAGTAAGAAAATAGCCCCCAAAAAAGCTCAATGTATCATGTTTTTAGTGCTTGTATTACTTGATCATCAATCCAAGACCTAAAGATATTATCTATTAGGTGACAAAAGCAGCAAATATTTAACACTAATACGGGATTTAAGTAGTGGGTGGTTGTTTTAAAAAAAAAAGAGAGTGCAAGGGAGAGAGAAAATTCACACAATGGTCACACCTTTATTGTTTTGTTTTTTTTTGTTAGCATAATATAGTATATTAAATGTGCTAAAAACCCTTTGCAACCATTAGCTCCTGAGCAAAAGGTGCACATCCTCTTTGAAATCTCACGTTTAATGTTCTCTATTAAAGGATCAGGCACCAAACAGTGAACTCTGTGTTCAGAGTGCTATTCAGAACTGGTGTGTAAGAGTCTATTTGACAGCACCGACAGAGCTGCAACTGACATGTTTTGAAAAGCCCAAATTGCCTTATCCACTAAGAAGGTATTTGTTGACACAACACTGCAGACCTGGAGTGGGTGTTGGTGATTGACATATGACCGCTGCAGCTGGGAAACTACAAAGCTGGACATTTATCCCAATTAGCACAAGCAAATGCATATAAGTGACATAATTAGGGCAGATTTGGAAATGCAGCTAACAACGATGGACGTCGAGGTCTCTGATGTGCGCCGTAAGTAGACAATAAGCTGCTAAAGCTCCTGCTCGACCTCTCACTATAGTTACTCAATCCCAACATCAAAGGAAAGGCAATCTTACGGCTATAGGATGATGGCGTGTGAATGCATGTGTGAGGGGTTTTTATGAGAACATGTGTGTACGGGTTTATGGGTATATATGTGGGTGTGTTTAAGAGCACGTACATATGTTCTTGTTCATCAAAAGGCCCAATTTAAATGTTACATCGTGACACTAAGCACATTTTTAGAAAGTGAGGGCATTTTGCCGGATCTTTACTTCTTCAAAGGGCTGTCAGAGTAGAGGCATGTTTTGGGAGGGGTTGGTGTTATAAATACATTAACTTTTAAAGGGTCAGTTACACAATTTACAAAACAAGATTAAAAAAATTAAAAGAAAACTTTGAAAAACAGATTAAAGCATCAATCTTAGATTATCTGGAATACCCAGGAAAAAGTTTTAGATGTATCTTGAACATTTAGGCAAAGAAAGATGTGCATTCACTCATCTGTCCGTTTTCCCAGGTGTTTGGCTGCTAGTCTATTCTTCACATCGCTTCCCCTTTCCCGTGTTGTAAAACTCAATGCTGACATCACTGCTCTAGTCCAATCATCTTTTCGCCCCCGCCTTCTTCAAATCAATCTGTCTCCACTCTGCGTACTATAAATCTCACTGCTCATCTTTTATTATCCCATGTGGACTCTTTTGTGCACCCAGTCCTCCACCTCAAGCAAGCCAATCAGTGTATCATGTGTATCTTTACCAGCAGCAGCTAGATTGTGGTGGGATCCTGTCCGAGTTTCTAACACTGGATTCCATTCTGTTGTGATGGGCCATCAAAGTCTAATCGGCAAATTTGATAGTTGTATATCTTCTAATGATCTCTCCTCATTGAATTATGTTTTTTATTACCTTTGTTTTTGGGAGCAGGATGTATGTTACATCTCAAAGTCTAAACAGAGAAATCCTAAATCATGTCCATGGGCATGCTGCATCATGAAATTGGCAAAAAGGGGCGGGTCTCCCCTGAAATATTTGCAGACAAGTTGGTTTTTATTTCTGATGGAGTTTTCTGATTTCCCATGAGCCCCAATTGTTAGACCTCATTGCGCCTTCCTCTTTTTAAAAATCCGGGAAAATGCCTCTCTGCATCATAAAGGAATAGGCAAAAAGATATGTTTTGCAAAGTGGGTGAACTGACCCTTAATCTTGGGATAGTGGTTTAATAGTCGGGATGGTTATGCTGATCCTTATGGGGGCAATGCATTATTTCAGTGTGCTTTCACAGTTACCGGCGCTATGCCCATATTAGAAAGTGCACGATTTTCACACGACTGAAACTACACAGCTTCTTGCACGTGAGCTTAAAACTTGTGAATTACTTTGTGTCAGAAAACGTGTCACTTCCTTTTACAGTAAACGAGTATGTTTATATGAAACAGTGTGTGCGTGTCTATGTCTGTGTGTGATTGAAGGTGTGTATGGATCCTGCTGTCCTTGGCCTGACTTATTTGGAAAAGCGCTAATTGATGTGGAGCTTCCACCTCATCGTGTTTTGTCAGGACATGAAGACCTTGCTGCTGGATCAACAAATCCTGGAGCTCTGAATTCTGCCATATGTCCAGCCATGTGTTCCCATCTACCAGCTGGGAGCACTCAGCACTGATCCTGTCTTATTCGCTGAGTCTATGTGCGACTGGGACCATGATGCTCCAGAGTGGGACCAGAGATCCAACTAGCTTGTTATTGTAAACTATTACTGCTGCTTTGTCTGGTTCAGTGGGCTGACATGTTGCCGAAACTGTGAGGGCTTATGGATTAATCCATCTGACGTTAAATAGATATAAAAAAAATTTAACTTTTAAGTTATTAAGAATCAAACCTTCCAATCATATATTTAATATTTAAATCTGATCTGAAACCTTGTGAAACACACTGACTGTCACATCAAATGATGGAAACATTTCTGATGCAGGCCTATGAGAAAGAAACTGGTGGACATAGTCATTTTTTATTAATGTTCAGAATTTCCACAGAGACAAAAGCATAACTTGGAAATGTGCCCACAACAGTGGCGGTAAAAAGGCGACACATCACTTTTGACTTGTGTTTTCCTCTAATGCTAACCACATGGTTTGTTTGTCCATTTTCCACTTTTCTTCACTGAGAAATGTGTACATTTCACATTTTCCAGTCTACACCCAAACATAACAATCCATAAACTCTTCTTGTTAAAGGGTGACATCAGCTTACTCAGACATTTATTTATTTAAGTCTGCAGGGCTTACAGGAAAAGACGTGGGCGATCTTACCTGGTTTGGTGACCGAAACTCTTGGTTATTGTCATTCATGTACATGTTGTCACCATCAAACTGTGAACAGAAAAAAGAAAAAAAGAAATAAACATTGTATGCAAGAAGAGGTTTTTTTTTTTAAAAAAGGGTGGTGGGTCTGTGAAAGAGGTACTAAAGAGGAAAAGCTCTTTACGGGTGGCCTGAAGTGTGAGACTAATGACTTTG
The DNA here is from genome assembly GCF_051167445.1 of Perissodus microlepis. Classification (NCBI taxonomy): domain Eukaryota; kingdom Metazoa; phylum Chordata; class Actinopteri; order Cichliformes; family Cichlidae; genus Perissodus; species Perissodus microlepis. Next base: position 5,904,273 of record NC_140480.1, on the reverse strand, counting down.
TCACTTTGGTTAAACCTCGTGGTGGCATGGCAGCATGGGTAATTACTGTTTCGTCAGCGGGCCGGTAATTAGGCTACATGAGCAAAGTGACGAGAGATGGGCTTTTCCCTCTGGGCTGTTCTGTGTGTGTGCGAGAAAGAGAATGAGTGTGGGTGAATCTGTGAGTGCTTACTGTAGTAAAGTGTGCGTGGCTTAGAGGCTTGCACATGTGTGTTGGTGTGTGTGTGTGTGTGTGTGTGTGTGTGTAGCACAATGAGGGCATGCTGCGTCTTTAGATTTGAGCTAATCAGGCAATGAAGGATCGCTTGCTGCAGGTGCCAAAACATTGCTTGTCATGGGGTTAGGACTCACATAACAACAAATTACTTTTGACCCACGGGGATGCTGGGAAGCAACACTGGGTCATCATTTCAGAGTTTCATGCAACATGCTAGCCTTCATGTCTAGCATGTTACTGAGCTAAATTCCCCATCGAGGTCAACTATGAGTGCGCTACGGATAAAGAAAAAAACCACAGACGGATTCTGTTTTTAGCTCAAGCGGAAATTAGATTCAGCCGCCACAAACGGCTCGGTAACGGAACCTGTGTGCTGCCAAGGTGACTGAGAAGCTGTGACCACGTTAAGAAGAGCAGCGTTGTGAAATGCTCTTGGCTTCCAAAGGCATCAAGGTTTGTCACCGCGCACTTGCGGCAAATAGAAAAAACCTTGACTGGAGTGGGTAGTGTTGCACGTGAACACACGTACACGTAGAAACTCAATGTGTCAAATAAAGCTCCCTTTTTTTTGTTTGTTGATGGAGGCCGTTCTTTGCAATATGACTGCGCAGTCGACTCGGGAACAGACAGGAGAAAAAACACGATCAAACTACACAGCGCTCCATGTCAAATTCCTCAGATGTGAAGATATGGGAGGCCCTTTTCATTTCGGGTGGTCTGCTTTGTGTCGGCAAAGAAAGCGACCAAAGCCTTGAAAAATAGACACGCACTGGATATGAGTGGACGCAAATGGATCATAACATATACCTGCTCAAAAACAGTGACCAAATAAGTAGACTAATGGACGGAAATGGGCAGAATTCCTGAGGGGGAAATCTAATATCTGCGCTGGTAGACAGGAAAAAGTCGAAGCAAATGAGCGTGTGAGTGGTGAGAAAGAGAAATTACTGTACATTATTGTAGGAGAAAGGACGAGGGAATGAGTTCCAGCCTCGGGGCAATGCTTGGCTAACGATGCATACTGTGGAAACCCTGGTGAGGATTCACTTGGTTATTCTAATGATTAAATTCATACGAAAACATGAAACTGACACAAGAGGTGCATTTAAGCCTCGTTCACACCTGACATGATTAATCCAACATCACTGCACCAGCAGCTGGAAAAAAAACTGATAATTGTTCAATGCCACACGCTAAAGCTGCTAATTTGCTTAATCAAGCATGCCGGTGTCTATCATCTGACCGAACTGCGGCGGGAAGTCACTGCCGCTCGCTGAGAGGGCCAAACTAATGTTGACCTTGGTGACATAGCTGCAATAAACTCTTCACTCCGCACATGAAAGCCTCTTGTCATCGCCTAACTGAGCAATTTCATTCCATTGAAATCCACTTTGATATCACTGGTGACATAAAGCCATTCCGAGAGCTTCTTCAGAATAAGATTCTCTCGGATAAAAAGCGACTGCGAACAATGGCATTTTCAACCCCGCGAACGCCGCCACGGCTCTCATTACAGCTAATTCTGCCACGTGAATTCTTCGAGAGCGAATCCTCGACGGCGTTTGTTTCTGCCCTGCTCTGAAGGAACAAATGAAGTGAGATAATGTTTATTTCCACCAATTACATCTATAATGCAATATTCACCAAACTGCCCAGAAAGGTCAACCATTTTGTGCTTCAACATGGCTGCCCACAGACTGCAATGTAAAGCTCTTTCCTCTTGCTCCTTTTGATAGCTCTCCTTAGCAGTTCCTCACTCTCCCACTTAATATGCCAATTTATCCTCGGCTCAATGCTATCAACTCTGCCATTACTCCACATATACACCGCAGAAATTCTCTCATTCCCCTTTCTCTTCATCTTTCCCCTTTCCCCTCAGTCTCTCCATCTTTCTTTCCACATCCTTCCTTTTTTCACAGTTTCTCATGTTCCCCTTGCTCCATTTTTCCCCCGTGTTTCTCATCCTCGACACCCTTTTCTCCATGTTGCAACCTCCTTACTTCCACTTCTCTGTCTCCCTGCCTACTCCTCTTTGCCCCATCTTTTCTCTCTTTCTTCACCGGGCCTTGGCATCACTTTCTCATCGGCAGTCTAATTGGGCATTCTGCCTGAGACAAGGGCCTCATTAAGCAGTAATTACACACATGTTGTTTTCGGCAAACATCTCTATTTGGATTGCTTTGCATGGTAATTGTTCAGCAGGGACCACTGCTCGCGATGTTTCCCTCCGTGGCACACGTGGTGCTGGTAGAGAGGAATAAAAACATGGAGAAGAAGGGAGGGGTAGAGAGAGCGAGAGAGGGGGGAAGGAGAGGGGGTGAGAACAGAGAAAAATAATAATAGGCTGTGGAAGAGAGACAAATTGAGAAATAAAGAATGCATACATGGGAGAGAAGGAAGATGAGTAACGCAGAGGCAGAACAGAGGCAGCCTGAAAGGATGAAGGCAATGCTGAGGCAGTAAATGGAGAAAGACAATGAATAAATGACAAAAAAAAAGGAGGTAGACAGGTTCAGTGTGAAAAGAAAATGAGGTGGAGCTGTAGAGAGGGCATAAAAAAAGAGAGACACACAGAATGAGTAAATTAGGTAGAGAAGTGAGAAAGTAAAGACAGTGACAGAGAGAGACGGAGAGACAGAGTCCCAGAACTAGGTCATGCCGTGCAATCATCGAGCGTTTCAAAAATAATGAAGCCACAAGGTGGAAGTAATGCTAACTAGCATATCCAGGGAAAACATGTAATATTTACACAGTGGTAATGGGGCAATACAATGCTGGGATCTTTTTATCTTGGGAGTATATTTTTGAGACAGCTGATGACGGAATTGGAGGCAGAATTACAGAGTCCGCCGAGGATCGCGTTTGATTGACGGACAACACGAGCCTTCTAGGAAACATCTGTTTGTGAAGAGGGTGGGGTGGAGTTCAACTGCTCTGGGTGTCTGTGTAACGCCCAAACTGCTCAGTGATTAGAGAGACAAATCACCTTGTATTAATGAAAAATGTCGAAAGCTACAAAGCATCATGACAATTTGGCCGAATTTACATAACTGGACGTAATTATCTCAAATACACAATCACATGCCTGCTAATATTAGCGGCCGCGTTTATTTCAAGTTCGGTTCATAAAGCATTTTATTACAAGCCTGTCTCTATGGGCTGCAGGAATTGTGAAAAGTACATAAGTACATTTATGTTACTACTGGGCTGCAGGGCTGCCCCATGAGCACGAGCTCTTGCTTTTCTGCCGCAGGCACAACTCTTTGCGCTCGCTGAGTGGCGGTAGCACATTCAGCCGTCCGCACCGCAGCTGAGCCATTTTACTTTCTTTCAAGTGCTCACTTTGCATGTAAATATATCCAAATTGGCATTATCTGTAACATAAGTGTATGGTAATTTTTGTCAGAGGATGTCAAGGTTATAAAACTCAGGATTTCAGCAGTGCAGAAGTGCATCTTGGAATCGGCTGCCTGTTAACGAGGGAGTCTTAATTGGTCACCTTCCTGTCATTATTTCACACTTGTTCCATTGTCTCATAAGCAGAAATATTTAAATGAGAAGAGCTTTATTGGAAATTTGCCTGTATGAAAATACAGTATATGTCAGCACAGAGAGTAGGAGAGACGCAAACAGCTGGCTGAACTAGCTAGAATGCAAATACGGTGCAGTGATGTCATGGATATGCTAAATAGCATATGGCATTATCTGAACTGGCTTCCCAGTGAAAGTTAATGACACTTCCAGAAAATGGTGTGAGGCAGTACATTTGTCAAAAAGAGTAGGAAACTCCCGTCACAGTGTCTGTGACATCTGGCATGTAACTTTTATTTACTACTAAACATTTAGCCCACCTAGTAGAAATGAACAACATATATAGGTCATGTGTCACCGGTCAGAATATAAATAAATAAACAAATACTGGGATATGATTAGTTTGAGGAATTTTATGCTACTTGTCTCTTTTTCCAGCTACACTTTAAAGGGAAAATGTCTCATTCAGCTGACATACTAAGCTTTCATATGCAATGCATTATATCAAATTATACATTACTAACCATGGGTACAGAATAAACTGCTCAAAACTTAATAAACTTATAGATTTACAACATTAGAACGATCTATGTCAGCTGTAAAGTTTTAATGTTGTTAAAATATGTATATGTATAGATAACAACAAACCAATTATACAGTATAGACAAACATGAGAGATTTCCCTATTATTTCTTTCATTATGACAGCAGAACTGCATTATCATAGAACATTACGCCCACTTGGGTTTACCACCTTATTAAATATCACAGCACAACGCCAGTGGCCGCAGATACAATCAGATATCAGCGGCAACTTTGCACGTTTATGCAATCAACACCCTACAGACCTTTGTAATGTATGTAAAAGCATTCAAAAAGGAAAAACTATATAGAACCAACCCATACATTATCATGTTAAAGAACAACCCGAAACAACTTTTTTTTTTTTTTTACTTTTTCAGTTAATAAAAGAGAATCTATAAGCAGAATATGTAATATTTGTGACTTTAAAAGCCTTTGCCAGTACACCAAGTCTCTAAAAATAATTCTCTCACCGAGCGGAATTAATAAGCCCAGAACAGTACACAGCTATTCTGTGAAGAAAGGGGTGTGGTGGTGATGGTGGTGAGGGCTCATGCAATATGTATGCCTGTTTGAGCACCCTTCTTCCTCATCTTCCCCCTCTTCTCTTTATTTCTTTTTTACATCCCTCTCCCCCTCTCTCTCGCTTCCTCTCTCTCTCTCTCCCTCTCTCTCACCAGTCCTCTGTTCAATTAAGCCGTAGGAACCTGAACCTGAGACAATGTGGCTCTGGAATTGATGTTGCCCGACTTGTCAGTGCTGGTTCAAAGCCACAAAGGATGACAGACAGAAAGACTAAAAAAGTAGAGGGAAACAGATGCAGAGGAAAGAAAGACAGAAAGAAAGAAAGAAAGTGCTGTAGATTTTCAGAGTTACATAGGAGGAGGAGAGAGAAACAGCGAAGAGAAAAGACACTATAGTAACAATTCTGGTGTTGCGCCACGCCCCAAGCAAACAATGAACATAGGCAAACAATGAACATGGCACACACACACACACACACATACACACAAAGACACACAAAGCCCATAAAAAGCACAGCCTGTGGCCATGGCGACACATGCTCTGTTGTCGTTAGATAAGGGAAACAGGGCCTCTTCCTGGGTGTGAGAGTTTGATCCTGCGCACACAGACACACACACTAAACACACTACACCCACACGTGCATGTGCAGAGTGAGCTGCAGCACCACTAGGGTCACATCCACAATGCCGCGCATCTTATGTACCCTCACCTTTATCACCTGCATGGTTCATTTTCATATGCAAAGCTCAGGCTATGTTTATCTGAACACACTGTGCTCTGGTCAGTGGAGCACACAGAGCATGGTCAGATATTGACACAACACACGGAGCAGCTTCTTGTATATCTCAGCTGATTTTGATGGAATTTTTTTGGGAGTTATATCTGGCTTGGTGCCATCTTACATAGTATTTGTTTATAGGACTGGAGAGCACGAATTGTTCTAGTGTTGCATTCCTCAAAGGAGAGTTTCAGAAGCATCACAAGACATGTTTGCTTACCTCTCCCACGGCTGCCGTTTAAGAAATATTTGGCTTTATTGTTACTGATTAAGCAATCCATCAACTCATAACTAGTCAAACAACATGTGCTAGTGAAACACAGTACAAACACACACACACGCACACACAGACACACACAAAGCTCCCATTCATCTACTCTGCAGTTGTACTGGAGCAACCACAAAACAGAAATAACAGTTAGCAGCAAAGGTGGTGAGAGGTGGGAAGGGAGATTGAGACTGCGTGGGGAGGAAGGGGTGTGGGGGGAGTGGGGAGGGTGGGGTAGGGTGGGGGTGGAGGTGGGTGGGGAAACAGGTCGGTTGATGCTAAATAAGGTTTTGTTTCCACCCTGAACTTGGGTTCACTGTGACTTGGTGAGTTTACGGCACGATAAAAATCTCAATGGCGATGATAATGTAGTTCACACCTTCTAATGGAAATATCAGGTTGACAGATTTTGAGAATGTAATGAAATTTTATGTTTTGCTGCTTTTTTTTTCCTGTTTTCTGTTTTCAAAAGTCAGATAAGATCTTTTTTTTTGTTCCAAATGCAGGTACACAAGGCAAAACCAAACATAAGATAACCGTGCTGTGTCAAATAGAAGCTTACAGTACCTCGTGCTTGCATTTCCACTGTTGTATCTTAAAAAAGCCCATAATGAGCTAAGCATAAGCACTGGGGAATTTCCTATTTTTAAGATGTTTTGCTCATTTTATACATACAAGAAGCTTATTTTATCTGGTTATCTCATTAGGGTCATTGCAAATGCTTATTTTAATGTTTCGTAGGGTTAGCAAAACTATAAAGTAGTTTTTTTTAAGGTTAGAAAAAGAAATAGGTAAATGTTACGTGCATTCAGCTATTCAGCTTATGCTTACTGTTAGAGAAGGCTAACTCATTCTTACTGTATGGGAAATGAGGTTAACCATGATTCAGCTTTCTCTTCGGTATATCCTACGTTACCATACGTTCGTGCTAACACCCCAGCCTCTGCGTCTCTCTCTTTCTGTGCACCAGCCGCAGAGTTTCTGTGTCACAGAATTAGCAAGATCTAAACCTATGCAGCTGATCCGTCCAGGCCAAAAGGTATCCATCATGAGTGTGTCACTGCTTTTAAGTGGAAAATTTCATTTTAGTTCACGCTTATCTGAGAACGTGTCAGTTCTCAGAAAAACATTTTTTTTTCTTATTGTTTTGGTTTTTTGCTCATTCTCTCTCACGCCTCTTATTTGTGGTGCTTTCTTTCAGAGAAAAACATTCCTCCAGGAGTCAAGGAAGAACAAAATAGAGATAATGTTGCTACATACACTCACCCACTACACCTGTTCAACTGCTCATTAACACAAATATCCTATCAGCCGATCACACGGCAGCAACTCAAAGCATTTAGACATGTAGATGTGGTCAAAATGACCAGCTGAAGTTCAAACTGAGCATCAGAATTGGGATGAAAGGTGATTTAAGTGACTTTGAACATGGCATGGTCTGATTATTTCAGAAACCTACTCAACTTTGAAAAGATGGTCTACAGCAGCAGAAGACCACACGGTCACCTAAGAATGGGAAACTGTAGCTACAATTTGCACGGACCATTTGACAATAGAAGAGTAGACAAATATTGCCTGGTTTGTTGCCTCCAGCGGTGGTTGGCACAGAATTTGGTGTGATCATGAAAGCATGGATCCATCCTTCTTTTAATCAACTGTCCAGGCACTTTCTGAGTCTTAGTACCTACTCAGCATCAATTCACTTCCCAGTCTACATGAGTATTATTGTTTACTATGTCCTTTGGTGCAAGTTTGTAGCTCAAAAGCCAACTGATTTTCTTTATAAACAAACCCACAAGCATTCGCTCAAAGGACCACCTTGTTCGAGGAAGCATGTTTGTACTGTGTCAACGTCATGGTCAACGTATGGTTTGTTTGTACACCGTTGTGGTTTGCATACACTCATTGTGAGCATGAGTGTCATGGCAATTTTGGGCTTTGAATGATGTCTTTGAACTCTTCTTTTTCTAGAATGGTATGATTGTACAGTACACATCTTTAATGACATGCACAAGTTCAAACTCATTTTAGATTTTCTCTTAATTCTACAAGATCAAAAGTATACATGCAGGCTCACATACATATATACACCCCTACTAATATTTGGTCAAATGTCCCTTAGCAAGTTGTACCTCGACCGTATGCTTTTGGTATACATCAACAAGCTTCTGTCATAATTCCGACTGGAAATTTGACCGCTCTTCTTGGCAGAGTTCATTTAAATCTTCAACAGGGTTGAGGTTGGGGCCTTGGGAAAATTAGCCGTATAGTATGGGGGCTATATGTATACATTAACCCTCTGTGGTTGAGAAAAAAAATCTAATTTATAGTCAATAAAGATGTATACTGTCCACAATTATTCTGTACTGTACAATCAAAGGAACAGTTAGAAATAATCAAGAACTCATTAAAAGCCAAAAATTACCAGGACGTTCATCCTGATGATGAGTGTATGTAAACCACAACTGTATTATCAGTCGGGGGACGACGAGTGTACAAGTCAAGCAGTTAGCAAGTCAACTACCTGGCTAACTAATGCTTGCTATCCTTTTCAGTTGCTGAAGAAGCTAGCGGTCTCTCCTGTAAAAAAACAAACAAACAAAAGAAATTTTTTTTTAGCAGACTTTACAGGAGCTACTCAAAAATGTGGTCCTTATTTCAACCATGATGTGTAGTAGCTGTTTTTCGACCTAAGGCTCATTAAAACAGAAGACTTCCAGCACCTTATCATGTCCCACTAAATGCTCCATCAGAGGGTAAACATGAAAAAGACAACAACATGCTCAGACTCGGAGTGGCAGTTCCAACTCCAGCAGACTTCATTTTAGCTGAAAGACAAAATTATTTAGGCTCTCACAAGTTATTTATATGATTTGTCTATCTAGAAAAGTACGCGGTCAGTATTCATAGATTTCTTATGCAAGCAGTTCAACTGCAGTTCCAACCAGTTTTGAGAAAAATAACCTTAAAACAATACGTTAAACATTTATCCTTTTCAAGGATTTCCACCCCTTGTATGAACCTTGATTAGTATCTGTCTGTCTGTTCAGTATATGTATCAGAGTGCAAAAGAGGTCACAGCCATGAAACGAGCCACGTGCAAGCGCATGTGCAGAGGTATAACAGAAGAATTCAAATGTCAGACCAAGGTGCCACCCACACGGCCTCCCTCAGCTTACTGTGGTAGCCTTCAACGGCCTGTCGGCTAACCAGTCCTGGGAAACACCTTCCTAGCATCAAGCACAACAGCATCACATGCAACTAGCAGCTAGCAGGTGCTATAGTACTGTACTGCTATACTTAACAACGAGAGGAAAGTAGTTATCCCACCAGACTACCTGACATTCGCTGTCTGTGGTGGTGTGAATGTGTATTTGCACGTTTGTGCATGTGTGTGCACAGTATGCGTGTCCGTACAGTATGTGCATGTCACTAGGTGAGTCTTTGTCAGTGAGGTTTCTCTGGCAGCAGGAGAGGATGCAGAGCACAAGCCACTTTTAACTGACTGGGGTAAACAGTGATGAGAGAAGATAAAGGGCAGAGTGAATGTCACATTACCCCAGCCCTTTGCTTCTGCTCACCACAACATCAGATAACTGCTGCAGGAAAAAAAAAGTCTGGTTTCCTCTAGCATATAATTGGTTATCTCATTGCGATCTACTGTTCTCTTGCCTCTGCACAGAATGAAGTATAAAGAGCACAGGGAGAAAAAAAAAGTCTAAAGTTTGACTGTTCAGTCAGTGACTAAAATAAATCATTACGAGCGTAGGAAAGGCACCAATCTATTTTCATGGTGGTTGCCACAGATTTAAACATTTAGCACAAAAAACAAATAAACAAAGAGAACACCTGACAATAAGGTGGTGTTGTGTTCGCTTTCAAGCAACCTATTAGAATAGCACAAGCAACGCAACATAGACAGGTTAACACACAACACGTTGACTTGACTAGATAGGGTAGTAATATTGATTATCAGCAACAATATCTAACAACTTATTAGCTCAGAGTTAAGTAAACAGATAACATTTCGTATGAAATGAAGCTATGCATTAAAAAAAACAAGGTCTGTTAGAAAGAACTTTGGTATATTCTGTCAAAAAGACAGTTTTTGTTATAAAGAGCCTCATGAGATCTTTAAATAAAAAGTAAAGTTAAACTCTAAACATGTCAAAGGCACTTTATTTAGAGTTAATGTGTCTCTCTGGATGCGACCTGATCATAACATAACACATCACCATGTGACTGGATCATAACAACTACCGAGGCGTATTTCGCACCTTCTTCATGTTTTCACACATACCGTAATTAAGAAACTCCTGACATGATTTATAGATTCCAGTAAAATGGTTGCCTTTGAATAGAGACACTATAAATGATACATATGTGCTCACACATTTGTGTATAAAATATATACAGGGAGTGCAGAATTATTAGGCAAATGAGTATTTTGTCCACATCATCCTCTTCATGCATGTTGTCTTACTCCAAGCTGTATAGGCTCGAAAGCCTACTACCAATTAAGCATATTAGGTGATGTGCATCTCTGTAATGAGAAGGGGTGTGGTCTAATGACATCAACACCCTATATCAGGTGTGCATAATTATTAGGCAACGTCCTTTCCTTTGGCAAAATGGGTCAAAAGAAGGACTTGACAGGCTCAGAAAAGTCAAAAATAGTGAGATATCTTGCAGAGGGATGCAGCAGTCTCAAAATTGCAAAGCTTCTGAAGCGTGATCATCGAACAATCAAGCGTTTCATTCAAAATAGTCAACAGGGTCGCAAGAAGCGTGTGGAAAAACCAAAGCGCAAAATAACTGCCCATGAACTGAGAAAAGTCAAGCGTGCAGCTGCCAAGATGCCACTTGCCACCAGTTTGGCCATATTTCAGAGCTGCAACATCACTGGAGTGCCCAAAAGCACAAGGTGTGCAATACTCAGAGACATGGCCAAGGTAAGAAAGGCTGAAAGACGACCACCACTGAACAAGACACACAAGCTGAAACGTCAAGACTGGGCCAAGAAATATCTCAAGACTGATTTTTCTAAGGTTTTATGGACTGATGAAATGAGAGTGAGTCTTGATGGGCCAGATGGATGGGCCCGTGGCTGGATTGGTAAAGGGCAGAGAGCTCCAGTCCGACTCAGACGCCAGCAAGGTGGAGGTGGAGTACTGGTTTGGGCTGGTATCATCAAAGATGAGCTTGTGGGGCCTTTTCGGGTTGAGGATGGAGTCGAGCTCAACTCCCAGTCCTACTGCCAGTTTCTGGAAGACACCTTCTTCAAGCAGTGGTACAGGAAGAAGTCTGCATCCTTCAAGAAAAACATGATTTTCATGCAGGACAATGCTCCATCACACGCGTCCAAGTACTCCACAGCGTGGCTGGCAAGAAAGGGTATAAAAGAAGAAAAACTAATGACATGGCCTCCTTGTTCACCTGATCTGAACCCCATTGAGAACCTGTGGTCCATCATCAAATGTGAGATTTACAAGGAGGGAAAACAGTACACCTCTCTGAACAGTGTCTGGGAGGCTGTGGTTGCTGCTGCACGCAATGTTGATGGTGAACAGATCAAAACACAGACAGAATCCATGGATGGCAGGCTTTTGAGTGTCCTTGCAAAGAAAGGTGGCTATATTGGTCGCTGATTTGTTTTTGTTTTGTTTTTGAATGTCAGAAATGTATATTTGTGAATGTGGAGATGTTATATTGGTTTCACTGGTAAAAATAAATAATTGAAATGGGTATATATTTGTTTTTTGTTAAGTTGCCTAATAATTGTGCACAGTAATAGTCACCTGCACACACAGATATCCCCCTAAAATAGCTAAAACTAAAAACAAACTAAAAACTACTTCCAAAAACATTCAGCTTTGATATTAATGAGTTTTTTGGGTTCATTGAGAACATGGTTGTTGTTCAATAATAAAATTATTCCTCAAAAATACAACTTGCCTAATAATTCTACACTCCCTGTATGTGAAGGTTCTCATAGGGAGCTCGACATAAATACGGAGAGCAATTTCATCTCAGCATAAAGCCTCCAGAACGGACCAGGGCCCAGGATAGAACCTTGAGGTACACTTTTCCAAATCAACCGGCTAGGGAAAAAATAAGGGGGCTTGGCTATCTCACCACAGCAGTGGGTAGTCTTTTCCTAGATGGATTGATGGCCGGAGAGGGGGCAGTGTGGAGCCTAACCCCTCGCTCACCCACACTGTACCGGGCCTGTGGTTAGAGAGAGCGAGAGAAAGAGAGAGACAGCGAACAGGAAAAAAAGAAGAGAAAGAGAAGACAAAAGCAGAGAAGGAAAGGAGACGACAGGGCTTTAGATTGCAAGGTACAAGCAGGGCATTTGTAAAGGGAACATGTCAAGCCCTCCCGCCCTCTGTCGTGAACCTTTCTCTCCTTCTTCCTTTCTCCGGTTGCCCTGCTCTTCCTCTAGTACGGCGCGCACGCGTGGAGGGGGAGGAGTAACGACATGAGAATTACACAGTGACATGCAGCGCTGTGCTACGGGAAGAATGGAGGTTAATGAGCTGACATACCCTCCACCTCGAACACGCCTCCTCCCCATGCCAACCTCCCTGCTCTCTTTCACACGCTGACAAGCATGTACACAAAAACCCCGGCAAGACAGTGAGGAGTGAAAGCTGGCAGCGAGACAAGTTTTGGAGCACCAAAGGAATGTGGCAAGAGCGCAGTTTACACTCTCTTCACATACAGTGCACACAGCTCACAGCTGTAGCTGGGTTATGAACAACTGTGAACGAGAGCTAATGTAATTTACATTAGAAATATGGCCTCAGCTAATGCAATCAAGAACTGGCAAGATGCAAGACTCGCTACGCATCAGAAATCAGAGGCATAAAAATATCTGGCAAAAAGTCGCTGTTAAAATTCCTACATTTGATCATACTTGTACTGTACTATACTATAGGTGAAGGGACGCCAACAGCAGAATGGAGGCAGCAAGTGAAGCAACAGGTCCACTTTGACATGCAAAATAATGTGAAATTTAAAAAAAAAAAGTGGAGAAATTTAGCAGCGCTGGGACTCACATATATCTGGTATTATGAGGATTCATCCTCGCCTGGCTGTGAACGTATCTACCAGCGTGTCAAGAGCATTTATTTCTTCATTCATAACCCATAAAAAGTTACGCTGCTCATATAGCTAAAAGAAACATTCAACCACAGGTTTTACCAACTTGCTAAACACTATAAAATACAAATAGATAAAACAGCCGATTTATTAAGGGACAATTGTATTTCGTGTCCAGACCACAAACCAAAGGCTATACATATCATTCTCTTACTGCAAAGAGCTCAGACTTCTGTGAATAACTGATTAGGCCTTCAGATTCTCAACCATTTCTTGGTTGTCACGTGGTGATGTGTGGGTGTATAATATGTTAAATAAAACCTCAGTGGCCTTTAAGTTGCATCACCAGAAAACCAACACGCAAAGGTGACAATTTTTACCAGATAAGAGTCCTTGGGTGCTCAAGTATGCACAGACACAAATAACACAGAGGGGTAAAAAAAACAAAACAAAAAAAAAACCAGCCGGCTTCAAAGGAACATTTCAGAAAAACTTTCAGCAAAGAAAAACTTAGCTGAACACCAAGTTCCTACGAGCACAGGTGAAATTCACACGACCACATCTAAAGATGGGTGCAGGTGCACTAAAACACTGAAATTGTGCCAATTTTGTTTATTTTCCAAATCTGCAGTTGCCTAAACTGTGTATAGCCTGTTCATATGGCTCAATTTCATCCATCTATTGACTGGTTATAGGATGCTACCATTTAGGGATAGAGACAAAATGTCTCTGCGTGCATCCTGCTGCAGTTGATGTGCCTTAATTACCTGAAACTAAATGAGTGAAAAGCACAAGAGTAACAAAACAGCATCTAAGAAATGAAAGAACTTTAGCAAAAGCAGAAATAGAACTGATAATGATGCGGCGACACAGCTCCGCAGAGCTTGAAAACAATGGAAGATGGATGGTTAGTCATTAGCACTCATTGTGAATCTTTCGAGTGAGTAATTTGTGGGAAGGCTTGTGCATTTTTAATAGTCTTAAACTGAAGAGCCCTAAGAACACAAACTCCATGAAATAATAACAGGCATTTCACCTTAGCACTATCCGAGCCTCTCAATTATTTACCACTAATGAATTGCCTTGGGCAACATTCTTCCTAAGTACAATATCAACCATCCCAGAGAGCCTGAATCAGCTCACTCAAATACTTAAATACATTTACTCAATTATGCTCACTGTCCCCGCAATTAAAGAGCCAAGAATGTCAAGCTGTTTTCTGCTTGCTGTCTCGTATGCTCTGATTCAGCTTTGATATTTCAGCAAAACTCTTCCCCCGGATAGCAATGATTAATTGATAAAAACATTTTCAGAGAAATTGCAACAACCAGGTTCGTGGCTTTTTCTCTGTTTTTGCATCTGTGGTGTGGGTGATGCTAAAAAAAAGCATGTTAGCTGTTAGCAGCGACATAGCAGAAAAGCAGGCTAGCAGACACCATCTAAAACACCAGTTGCAATGGCGTACGTATATGTAAGTGTTAGCAAGTGTTTATAAAAGCACATGCTTTATATCTGTTCACGTGGAGTGACAAACCGTGTTATGCTCTATTATTGCATTCAACATTTTTATCACCGCGCGATCGGAGAAAAATCACACCCATGTTATTTCCACTATGTAACAGATCAGGTCAGGCCTGACTAGCTTTAGTCAATTCCATGCTCTCCAGCTGTAAGTCTCTGGCTGTAACTACACCAGAGAAATTAATGTGCAAAGGATCCTGTTCCTAGACAGCTGGTAGTTGTAAATTCCTATCAGGGAATTTAAAAAATGTATAAAAACAACAAAAAAAAACACCAAAAAAAAAGGAGGGAGCGAGAGAGTTTGAAAGAAAACATATACAATTTTCATTTCAACTGCTTTAGGGATTAAGGCTCAAGGCTCTAGAAAAAAACTGCATTAAAATAATCCACCATTTGCATGTTTTATCTCACAAAGGAGGCTCACACAGACACACATATGCAACAACCCCCACTCTCCCTCCCTACCTCCCTTTTCCTCCTCCCCCATTCTGTTTGAGCACACACACACACGTGCGCACATACACACACACACATCACACATGTACACGCTGCCATCATTAAACACACTCACACACACATCGAGATCAACCTGCTGCCATCTGCTCCACGCGCTCTGTACAATCCTTGCAGAATACATTATTCACTACAATACATCACATCACATTCCCTCAATGTCATAGCCTTGTGCTTGAGGAAGACTCTGTGTGTGTGTGTGTGCATGCGCGTGTGAGAGAGAGAGAGAAGATTTGCTCTGTTATACGGTAGAGTGGTAGAGAAAATTAAAGACAGTTTTATTTGGCTTTTAGGTGAAACAAGACTGTCAGCAAAACTCGTGTCTGTTACTAGGCCAGATTAAAAATCCAGACAAGGATGTCAGTGTATGAAAGTGAAGGATAACAGCTACTGAGAAAGTGAGAGGAACTGACACATACAAGCAGGAGAGAGGGAGACAGAAGGCAGGAGTTTTTTTGTTACACACTAGGGTCTGCTTTCGTGAAGGACATTCCTCTCAGAGAGTTATCAGGTGTCAAAAGTATGATTTAGCATTTCTCCAAATGTAAGCACATTTTTCACAGTTCATTAATGTGTTGACATTATGTTTTATATCCCTGTTTTTACTGAAGGGGAAGTTGGGGTCGTACTGCGCGGTTTTATTCGATGTGGAGCAACTTTTGGTTTCTGAACTTAGTGGAGAGGAAGAGAGCGAACACTGGAATAAAGCGGCATTTATCTAATGGTCCACCAGTGGAAAATTACGGCACACACGCACAGTAGCTTGGACTTCAAGTCTCAGAGATGACGTAGTTGTATTTGACTTTGAGCAAAGACTTGGAAGAATGAATTCATGTTGGGTTTAGTCTGTTTTTGTTATTTGTTAATAAGAAAAATCCCAGTTTTATGACTTTTTAATGCAGCGACTCTGCATTTGTGTTATTTACTTTACTCCAATTGCTTCACTTGATTTCATTTGAAAGATAAATACAGAAACATCGATTACTTTTTTTTTTGCTTGTTTACATTTTTATCTTTTCTCCCTATCATTTCTTATGCGCAAACCATGAACATGTTAATGCATGTGTGTCGCTATGTGCAGTGGCAGAGCGGAGGGAGGGAACAGCTGGCAGGCCCACACTCGACCACGTATTGACCTGTTTTGCATTCACCTGTTATTCAACCTAATGTTTCCACTTGGCTCTGCTGCAGCTGAGCTACAATTAACCTCACTGTGCGCGCAAGGGAAGGAAGTCTTGAGTAATTTTTTTTCAAAGCAGTTTGTCAAACTTCCCCAAATGTCATTCTGCCCACTGTCTTAAAATTAATGTTTTTTACTTTAACTTTCCCACTCTGAAGAGAAGAGAGGCGAGACATCTAACCCTTCTGAGATCTACAGTAGCTATAAATGTGGCCTATGTTCACACAGCGCTAAATTCTTTTCACTTGATGCATGTAATCTGATTGCAGATAATTAGCCTCTGAAAATGTTACTTGCCTTTCTAAACCTCATGAATGACAGAAAACGCTGCTGCATCCAACCCTTCCCTTATCTGCTCTTCACTCGGCTACTCCGCCTCCTCTCGCTTTTTTCCCACCCTCCATTTCCCCCTCCCTCCTCTTTTCCCAGATGCCCTCTCAGCTCTTGCTTGTGTTTGGGCTGCAACTGCGAGGGGTCACTGCCTGCCTTGTCTCACACGTGGAGCACTGAGAATGTGTGTGTGTGTGTGTGTGTGTGTGTGTGTGTGTGTGTGTGTGTGTGTGTGTGTGTGTGTGTGTGTGTGTGTGTGAAAGAAAGACAGCACACACTTGTCTATGGATAATTATATGAATGAGAGCGTAAGAACATCAAAAAAAAGAAAGAAAGAAAAAGAAGTGTGTAAGTGTGTGAATTTAGCCTGATGTGTGTGCAGTTGAGCCTGAGTGCCTTTCCCACTGTGTGTGTTTCAAAGTGTTTCAATGTGTGTGTGTGTGTGTGTGTGTGAGTGCGTGCGCCTTGCGAGCTCAGTGCCAGGTCTCTCTAATGAGTCTGTCAGGCGCTGTTAGCGACGGCGTGCTCCCCTGGCTCAGCGCACTCCTACAGACACACTGTGATTAGCCGGGCCAACGGCACGCCACCGGGCCAGATTAAACACTCACCACGCCGCCAGGGAACACACACACACACACAGACACACACACACACACACACTCAGCACAGCACACATTAGAGCAAAGCATTACAGTTGCTCTCATAGACACCACACACAGACGTACTAAGATACACAGCTTCATCATCATTGTTCCTATTAGTCTGCAACATGTACTTGCCCTCTAGAGCCAGGTGTGGATGCCACTGGAATTGAAAATTAATGTGAAATATAAACATAATACAAGCTACCTATGGCATAGCCAAGAACATGCTAGCATTTCATTAATCTCCGTGCCGCTATTGAATTCCTGTCTGCTGCTAATCTTGAACATCACTCAGAATTAAGGCCAACCCTTCTGGCTCCAGCAGCTTTCAACATCTTCATTAAAGCGACATAATTCACTAATTACAGGTAATTACCCTTTAATGAACAGTCCAGATGAATGAGCAGATATGCAGAGGAGGAGCAGCCACGAGGAGATATCCTTTTTCATTCCTCTAGGCCAAGAGCGGACTCTGAATGACCGGGTCTTACGACTTCGATCAGAGACAGCGGCCTAGTGAGAACAGGCTCGGCTGACACATGTACACACTGCGACCACTCGTAGAAATGTAGACACACCTGCACTTGGCAACGTCTGCTGGTCAAAGGTTGCAGATGAACTGTGCACAGATGACTCAATTTGAACACATTTTTTCCAGTTTTCGTGTCTGTCCCTCAGTCTGCCCGTATACCTATGGAAATTTACCCCTACGAGTAGTTTAGCTGTTGTTTATCTGAAGCAAGTGTCATCTCCAATCTACTATTTAATGTAACACATTTTAAAGGACTGCTGTGCTTGCTAAGTTGATTTTATAAAATCATTGGTTCTTATCCCATGCCGTCAAATACTGCTGCTCTGTCAGATGCTGAACAGATAAACACAAGGTGTCCTTGGAGTGGAAATATTAGACACTGGGAGATAAGGGTCCTCTTTTAAAGAGTGATAAAATCTGCACTAGGATGTTAGAGTCACCCAAAAGGCTCACTTTATTTTTACTCAGTGATTTGCTTTATTTTCCCACTTTGCATCTATTTCTAACTAAACACTAAAAACTACTCAGCTAGGTTTGGGCAGTTTAGGTTTAGGAGGACAGGGTTTTACTTTTACTTTTGCAATTTCAACCCTCTGCATTGAAAGTGACTATGTAAATGTTATGCCAAGGGCTCGTTTACAAGCGTGGCCTGATCTCAGTACCAGCATAACCTGAGGGGTTCGTTGCTCCGAAGCCAAAGGACAACCTTGTGTGTATCTGTAAGTCGCCGGCACCGTATAATAGAGTTCTGAATGGGCCGATTCAAGACAATGAAAGTGGCTGTTGGGTGACCTTATTAAAAACTCTTGTAAAATCGTACACTTTATAGTCACTTTACCCTTAAAGGATCTTTAAATTCACGAAGCAACGCTATTTTCTTCCAGTGTCAAGCTCTACAACAGTGTGCAACTATGTTTGCGTCAATTGAATCACTGCAGACTAACCCTGTCATCGACCTGAGTGCGAAAAGCAGTGTTGAACCCAACATGAAATGTGGGTTTTCCCTGTGTCAATATTTAGCAGGACTATTACTGACACTGTTAAGAAGTGAGATGTATGACATATTTGAGGCTGTAATGTGTTTAAGTGGGCAGCTTTTCGAACAGTGAAGGTGTAGGAGGTGTAGACTGTAAAGTCAGAACAGAGCACTGCTCAATGTTCCTTTGTTGTTTAACTAGAGGAAACAAAATCTTTTTTTTCTTTCTGCCTCTCTCTCTCTGAAAAGGAACAAGCGAAAAATGAGATTGATCTAACAACTTGCCAACAGTTAAGTTTCTTATCTCAGGCTTGCAGAAGAAAGTCCCTACAAGAAGAATGTGCACCAATTTTCCTCTCTTTCTGATTCTTCTCCTCCCCCTCTTTTACCGTCTCTCGTGCCAAGTGGCCTATTTTTACCCCTCCATGTGGCATCTCAGGGTTTTCCTTGTCACCGCCACGTTTCCTGTCATCGTGTGTAGGTACAGTTGAACAGTGCAGTTACTGAAAAGGCCCTGACACTGACTGTTTCTCTGTCTTCTCAGATGTGGTCACAGATCTTTGTCTTCACATCCAATGCACTGCTGCCTTTTTTCTTTCACACCCTATAGTTCATTCATTTTGAAAAATCGCCTCTGTGCTGTGCTAGACTGTTCAGTTAAACCAGGAATATTGGTCTTTATCCTCAATTTGTTTGCCATACATTCATTTTTCTATCGTTTACCTGAGTTTGGGTCATGGAGGCAGCAGTTTAGGCAAAGATGTTCAGACCTACCTCGTCCTCCTCCATCATCTGGGGGGACACCGAGGCCAAATCAGCCGAGAGATATAATCTCTCCAGTGTGTCCTGGGTCTGCCCTAGGCCTACTCCCAGTAGGAAAGCCTTTAAAACCCCTCACCTAGGAGGCATCAAGCAGGCAGCCTAGCCAGAAAAATGAACTACCTCAGCTGGCTACTTTTAGTGTGAAGGTGTAGTGTTTCTGCGTTGAGACCCACCCGAATGCCTCTAAGGGAGTGCCCAGCTATCCTTTGGAGGAACCTAATTTTTAACGCTTGTATCCGAAATCTCATTTTTTAGTCTGTACCCAGAGCTCGTGGACATAGGCGATGTTACGCCTGTAGATTGACTAGTAAATAAATAACTTTGCCTTCACACTCAGCTCTCTATTTACCACAACAGACCACCAATCCATTTGTCCACTCCTCTCACTCAAAGACACTTAAACTCCCCCACTTGCAGAAGCAACTCCTCCCTCCCTGACCCGGATTGAGCACTCCCCTTTTCCAGCTAAAGATCGTGATCTCAGACTTGGAAGTACTAGAGAACTTAAATCCTTCGGTCTCAGGATTAGGATTAAAATATTTATATCACACAATGTATAGCCCACTTTGTTTACAATATAATCCAATCACTTGTGCTCAGACTATGAGGACCTTCTATCCTCATAGTCTAAAGCATGGGCCTATTTATCATATTGCCATATGCAACAACACAACACTGTGTGTTTCCTCTAGCAGAAATGTGCAGCATGTGATATACTGTACTGCGTGGCACAAAGGAATAATTGTGTTCTGGTCCTAGGAGAGTTGCAAGAGGAGAAATATCAACACAGGATGTATGGCTCCCAGCCTTATGAGACAATCCAGTTATGAGTGAGACCAGCTCATGGAGATTACAGCCATGTCCCAAAATACACAATATCCAGTGATTTGTAGACATTTACAGTGTACAAAGTGTCTAAACTGTTGGAAATTTCAGTCTCAAGAGTCGACCCATCAGTTATTTGGTTGATATGGTCTCATCAGAATAAGCAGTGGTTGGTCAACGGTCAGTGTTACTCTCACAAGGAGAAAAGTGCTACAGCAACAGCCTTTCAGGGTTGATCCATTGTTTTTGGAGGCAAGTGACTATGAGAAACTGGGTGTTTGTTTTTTAAATTGATTTTTAACTAATTGAAACCAGGTCAATGAAGCTGTTTTGTGTCTGCATTATGTTAAAGGAGATCACCAAAAAGTCAAACGTAAACTTTGTGACAGCTCAGATCACAGGAGCATCAGTTACAGCGAGACTAAGCTGGAAAATTTACAGTGCATCACGATGGGCATTCTGAAATGAAAGGCCCATTCATTTAATATAGGTTATCTGTGTTTTCTGTAGATCTTATCCATATGGGCACGTGGTTTCAGTATGCTGTTAGACAAGCAGGCTGCAATGACTTTGACACCAACAACAAATGTGCCTTGGGATAACATTTTGAAAGAATATAACTGATGCTGTGAATAACGTTTAAGTTGCAATGAATTTAAGTGAGCAGCTTTTTCGAACTGTGAACGTGTAGGAGGTGTTTGTTAATGTGATTTTCAGGATGTAAACTGCGCTGCCTGACCTTTATCACAGCAGTCGTTTTTTGGCTTTCTTCTGTATTTTCTTAAGTCAGCCCATATCATGTCATGCTTTTTGAAGCATTTTGATACCACCCACCTGAATAACTTTTCTCTCTCCAAGGCAATTAAATTTCAAACCATTGGAAATCAGATCCAGATGCACGTGAGCGACTAAATTTCCTCCACGAAACACAAATATACGTTATATACCGGTCAGACTCAAGATGGTAAACAATGAAATGCCAACAGACAGCCTGAAGTTAGCGGCCTTCTTTGTACTTCACGTCTCCTCTTGTGTGACACACACAGTGCCTCTTTTGTTCTGCCACTCACTGCTCGTGTTACAGTAGAGCTCTAATGCACACAGATCGATAGCATACTTTCCATTTCAACACGCTGAGCTGATGTTCGGACATACAGTTGGAATTGATCCTGTTCTGTCAACACGAAGTTTTAGATCTGTATGTCTTCTTATGGAAAGTCTTTAAATGAAAAAAAAAAAAAAGAAGCTACAATTCACAATTTCACATCTGCTTACAGCTTAATGTTGACATCTACATTAGGCATTCAATAATGGCATTGCTGATGACATTTGGCAAGGTCGGTGGGGAAACAGAGCTGTGGAAACAACTCTACCCATCAACATCAAAACTGAACATGTGGCCCCCTCATATGAATAACATTTAAAAAAAAAAAAAAACTTCTCTCCCACTCACAGAAATTTTATTATTGGAAGAAAAACACACTGAATCAAGTAAAACTTTTCCATAACAGCTGTGAATTGATATGACTATAAATACCCTAATAAAACCCTCAGTAAAGGCGTGTACACAAATCAGCCACAACGTTAAAACCATGTGCCTTTTTAGTGGTTTAGGTGATTTGCATCCAAACAGAAAAAAAAGTTGCTTTCAGAGGATCCCCCCTCACAGAGCAACTCTAACCCATATGGACATGGTGGTTGGAGGTTGGATGCAACTCTTTTTTCTGATGCATTCTGTGGAGGCTTGATCCATTGGAAGAGAGATCTGACACCTTGGCTGGGATTAAACCAAGTCTAAAGTCAGGATTAAACAGTGCTGTTAAAACCTGACTTTAGGTGGGTGGTACGGATCAAAAGTAGTATCCACATGAATGCCAGGGCACAGTGTTTCACAACAAAAAAAATGTATTCACTTCATCTGTTGGTGGTTTTAATGTTGTGGCTGACAAGTGCATAAATATATATATATATATTTTTTAAAAAACACACAAAAAACACAACATTAACAACAAAAACCCTGGTTTCAGGTAACCTGTCTGAAAAAGAAAACAAAAACCAAACCAGCAAAGAAAAAGTCAATTTCCTTCCCCTACAAGACGTCCAACCCATGCTAGCAGGGTTTTTCTGTTGTTTTTTTAACCACAAGTGAAAGGTGCAAAAACACCAAGCATATTTCAAGTAAGCTAAACTATTAACCTGTACTGGTAGTGTGCAAACTGCACACAGTCTGAAAATACTGTCTTCTGAAACCTTTACTGGCAAGAAGGTAGATGTCAGGCTTGCTGCTTACACTCCAACATGTACACCCTGACAGCCGGACTGCAAGATTATCAATATTGAGATCACGGTTATTTGTTATTCACTGATTTCTACTGACAAAACTGTTTTTATTGTGTCATGTAAACGCCACGTTGCTTTTTAAATCCTTATGCAACAAAATCCGATGCATCTTGGAAGAAAAAAAATTGCACCAAAACGTAACAAGAAATCAACAGGGAACCGCCTTCACCTTTACTTGTGCTAAATTAAGAAATAAATCTTTAAAGACAAATAAGGTGTTTGTCAGGCCTAAGTTAACCTGTTTATTCACCTTCATGTGTATCTGCATGATGAACCTGAGCAAAACTTCTAAAGCCACTTTAAGAAAATAACTGCATGAGTGGATAACATATCTTTCATCCATTCAGTTGACCATTTTCTCAAAGCCTTTGTTGCTCTCTGAGAATTTATTTCTGGCCACATGCGATTGGTTAGTGGTCATTTGGTATTTCTGAAATGGATTGATACCCTGACGTGCTGTACAGGCTTTTATGAACATCTCAGCTCACGTTTGATGATTCACCTTAGCAACCACCGCATTGTTTTTCTTGGCCTTGCACGCATTCATTATACAGTTTGTGGTGTAACTTCAGGTAGTTGAATGAGTTAGATGTGTTGCTTTGCAGTTCATACAAAGACCTATGGACTCTGCATGTCATTTGCTCTCGGTTGACATCACTTGCAACAAATCTAAAGTATTTCCAAACAGCAGCTGATGATCCACTTCAAGGGACAAGCTGTTGACCTTCTGCTGTGCCTAACGTTTGGATTTTGCTGTATAAATCTGTTTTTTTTTATTAGTGTTACTCATCCAGACTAGTCAAGAAAACTTGCAGGGAAAGGTTATGATGCTCAGGCATCGATTTGCCTTTTCTTTGTGTTTTATTGTCAAATTTTCAATATTGCCCGATCATGTTCATTCAATTTTCTATCACACTCAAAATTGTTCATGAGATAAATAATCTATTAATTTAAATAACTGCACAATCAATACATACCATATTACTGTACAGAAACAGAGGTGTTTATCCTAAGGTTTTGGGATAAATTAGTATGTTTCCTGTCTTTACATGTTATGTTACAAATAATTATTTGGGGGAAACACCTTCCTGGAATCAAAACTTAAATGTCAAAGCATGCCACGTATATTAACAAGTCGCCACAGGCTGTACAGCATGTTATTGCACCTTTAGACTATTAAAATCTGTCTTTGAAGATCTCAGGTGGCTAATCTACACTGCTGTTTATTAAAAAAAAATAGCATCAGGAAACAAAAGAATGCGTGTCACTTCTTGGCTATAAATCATATAGTGGTCTTTTAAAATGATGCATTGTAGGAGGAAACACTTTAAATTTTTGAAGGTCTCTGCCCACACAACACAGTAGGTGCTTCTAAGACAAAGATAAAATGTTTTCGGTGATAACAATAAAGCAGCTTTTCTTGGTTCGATGAGCCAAACCAGCAGTTTCTGAAAGGCAGAGATGGAGACAGAAACAGAGAAACAGAGAGCACTAATATCATTACCTTCTCTTCCTGGCATGAGAGAATATTCAACCAAAAAAAAAAAAAAAAAGAAGGAAAGAACAAAAATCAACCGCACATCCCACCATTTCATTTTCCATGTAATTAAATCATTTAAATGTTATAAACAACATGTAAACTCCATCAATGACTTTGAGCCATTTGCATTTTTAATCAGGCCAGATTAATTCTAATAAGCGTGCTGGGCTAAGGCGATGACAGAGCAGGCCTATTGTGTGTCTGTCACACTCATTTAATTCTGTCATTATGTCCCATATCCTATTATGATAATTGGCTTTTTATTCGCAATCAACAACCAGCCAAGGCTATTAAGCAATAATCTCTGACTAGACCACATTTAACCTTAACCATGTTAGAAGTTTGCTACCTTAAAAACATGCGGCTGATAAAAGCGAAACACAAAAACAGCGCAATGCCTTAGGTTATTCAACCTGGCTAGTTGCTGTAAATGAAAAATGACTGTCAAGAAGCTAGATGTTGACACTTGGCATATGGTGTAAAGCAAACACATTAGACAGAGGAAATAGGTATCACCATCTTCCCCCTAGAAAGTAACTAAGCAGAGAAGACAAATGTGTCTGATGTGTTCAGCCATTTCCTTTGCTGTCTCTCTGGGGAGTCACTTGAAAACCAAATCTCTTAAAAAAAACCTGCAGTTTAATTGAACAACACCACTGCAAACAAACAGGGGGAGACTTTAGCCACGGAGAGAACCAGAAAGCCAAATATCCCAGATCTAAACCTTGAAACGAGCTCCAGAAAAATAAGCAACGGCAAAATATATGTCTTAACGATTCACCGCTGACAGACTGATAGCAGCTGTAAGGCAGAGCAGTGGGATTTCTTTTACTCTTGAACTTCATTCATTATTCATTTAGTTCTGAGTGCTTCCTTAGTCCCCTTAAAAGGAGAACCAAATAAAAATTAAGTGTAATTTCTGGCACTTGTTGCTGGTAGAAGAAAAGCTCTCAAATTTTCTCATCTGTCTGTGAATTCATTTTGCCCTCATGACCAAATGCCGGAAACGGTACTATAGCTGTTCTATAACATGTCTAGCACCACGGTCTTCTGAAACTACATGTTCTATACAATAGCATTGCCTTGCAAAGCAAAGAACACCAAAGGCCACAAATAATGTGGGGCATTCATGCAAATATGTAGGACAGAAAGTGCCAGTCACTTATAGTTACTACTCAGGACTTGAAGCAACCCACTTGTGGTCAGGTACATTTTCAGCCTAGTCACAATACTTCCTTGGTTAAGTTATGCTGCATTTCTTTGAAACAGTCAAACGGGAAATGTGCTTTTCAGCTGTCATTGACAGTTATCTGGCGGCCACAATATAATTGTAGAGTAATTAACTGCAATCTACCATTCTGGGAAATGGCGAACATGTAAACCATGGATATGATTTCCAGTCATCAAGGTTAACTCTTGCTTAAGATGGAAATTCATCTAAACCTGCTTAAATGACAAAAGTCTATTCATAATGTTTTTTTAAAGCTTGAAATTTCGGAAAGACATATGCATTTGTCATATTTTAGAACTCAGGTGTAATATTGACACATACAGACATAAATATTAATGCTACAACATAATTTCTCATTATTTTTTATTATGTTATTACCCTTTTGCGTGACTATTTTTAGGCATGCTACCTCTCAGTTATTTCCTGTGTTCTTGTAATGTTATGTGTACCTGAGGTTGACTAACAAGCTTAGCTGAGCTTAAAAAAAAGTCAATTTATCATACTTACCCATATAGTATTGAACACTTTTATTTATCTATGATATTGTCATTGGTTTTGTCAGGGGGCCAGCGTAACAATGGAAAAAGCTGCCGTCCAATCAGCGACTAAAAAATTCACAGCAAACAATGCCAGGAAAGTGGTGGTGGTGGGGGGCTGGAAGGGCTTTGGTTCAACAGAAGCTGTGATGCAATTGACGGTTGGAACTTTAATGTTCACAGTGGCTTCTCTTTTCTTAACAAAATGCTTGTGCAGTCATCTCACTCATGTTCTTAATTCTAAAATTAGCCCTGGAGTACAGCAAGCTGTCGGTGCTGATTTAGTTAGACAGGTACAGCGAGAATGTATTAATTTTTTTCACAGGGGAGAAAAGTGCTTTTTGAGGTTTCAGTATGCCCCACTTTGCCTATATCCCTGCATTAGCGTCTTTTTGAGAAGCCACTTGACACCAGAAGAGATTTTTGAGAGATTTTCTCTAGTCCTGAAAGACAGATGCAAAAAAAAAAGCATGGCTCTTTTCAACAGTCCAATAACATGTGCTCTGCTTTATTAAACAATGAAAGTCACACTTTCCCAACTCTCACTCGTTACTACTGTGAGCTATAACGAGCCTAAACTCTCTGCACAGCCGTTTCACACTCCCACAAGCAAATTCGCTTTTGCCGCCCTAATGACTTAATAGACCATTCCATTTCACAGCCAGACCTCATGAAAGTGCCATATGGGCTCATCATTTACATTTTACTCACTATTTATCTGTAAAGAAGACTTCATAAGTTGACTTTTGAGTAAACATAAGGTGAGTGTTACTATGGGGACGTGGCGTGTTCCTCTGTGCTCCGTGGGACTGTGGTCTGTTCCATTGTGGCAAGAGACAACAGCTGTCTTTACCTTTGGCAGGCAAACAGACTCATTAAGGGCAGCCATGTTTGTTTTTGTGCCCGATACCTAGCCCTAAGCAAACACTGCCATATCTCCACTCCACAGCCCTTGCAGTCTCAACATTTCCTTCCCTATTGTGAAGGGAGGCCCTGGCATGTTGAGCTTGCTCTACGTTTTTCTTTTTTTTTCTTTCCCCCCCCCTACAAGCTTTAGCCAAGCTGCCAATTGCTCTCAAAGAATGCATGCTTAATTGAGAAATTTAGTCGAGGCTCGAGCTGATGAAATGCAGAAATGTAAGTAGTACACTGCAGAGATGCTATGAATGTTGTGTATGCGTTATATACATAATGTATGTCATTATACTGCCTGATATTATATCTTCTGGTATGTCACAAGAAAGCTTTCTTTGTTTGTTGTGCCGTAGACGTGATAAAGGCGTCATTATTTGGTCTGCTCACAGCTAACAGTAAAATCTGCAGTGAAAGGTTTCATTCGCATATTTTCTCCCCTCTCAGCAATGTCTGCGGCTTGAGTGACAAGGCAGGTTGAATTCATAACGCTTTGACAAAAATTCCATTTAAGAGGGAAAATGGCATTGAATGTCATTCCATTACTGCAGATGGCAAACATGGGAACACTTTAACCCAGAAGGCATTCACATTAACTTATACAAAACAGCAGAGAGACTCTTTTTTGGGGCGCTCTCTCCTAATATATGTACAGTACTGGCGTATTTCCAGCCAGAGCATTTCAAGAGTAGTCCTCCAAAATGTACTCACTTATTTGATTTCATCCCTTTTCACCATTTGTCAAAGCCCAAAGTCACAATGGATTGTGAAATGACTTCTTAATGTGGAGTAATGAGGCTGTCATGGCAAAGCAGTCTCTGCTTGTTTGAGTTTGACTCATGTCGTAGATTCAATTAAATCAGCTGAAGTCAAGCTGGCCCCAGGCCAGATCGGTAATGCTTGACCTCATTCAAACAATGCTCAGACATATTGAAACAATAAGAGGAAGGGCCTTGAGTCAGTTGCAAAAGCAAACCCCACTAAAAAGCGATAAGGTAGAAAAATTACTGTGAAGTCACCAAAGTGTTTGAAAATGAAATAATCATGTAGGCATGCATCCTCGGGCCAGATCTGATGTATATTTTTGGATGTTGTTGGTGACAGACTTTTCACTTGTGTAAAATCTGACAGGACATGATGGCTGTTTTTGTATTTGGAGGCATGTGCTGTCATCAGAATCATGGATATAATGGATAAACGTCCATATGAAACATATTTAAAATAGAACAAACATAGAAATGTGGTAAATGCAATCTTAAGTTGTAAATAAAAGATAGAATATCTTTATCACCAAGTGTTCTGGTACTTCCTCCACCTGTAACTGAAAAGAAGATTGCTTTAGAGATAAACCCACCTAACAGGTTTTAAACACAGCTGGCCCATTTCTTCTTTTGGAGGTTTATTCGTCCTCAGAAGGCTAAACTGATTTATTTGGATGTTGAAATGCCTGGAATCTAAATCATGACACAAACACTCCCAAGGCTATGTAAACAACCTTTCCAGTTCCAATGCACACCCATGCTTTCTGAGCAATAACTTGAATGCCAAGGCAAGAAAGCATTTCTCACTTTTAAAGGGGTCTCCACTGTTACAGCTACTAAGAAGGGCGCTCCTCAACTTGTGCGGCTATCTTAGCCTCTGCTGTGAAAGCACACTCAATAATGTCACATTTAGCATTCCTCACATGCAAACGTAAAAGCACAGAACTGACAGTGATATCCTGAGGGCTATGTAGAATAAACAACAAAATCAAAAGGAAACATCTTGCTTTTCTCACTCTTGTTCCTCTATTTACTAGAGCAATAGCAGTTACAGTAAACAGCGCACAGTCACACACACACACGTGCGCACACATTAACTGCGTCTCGTTAAGCGTCATTCCCTCTGGCCTTTATTCCATTAGAAATTAAAACTCGGGACAATTAGTGGCAGATTGGTCTCAGCTCAGTACACCATAGTCGCACTCTCAAGGCTTCAAGATGACTTAATTACCGGTGTGTCTGAAAATTGTGAGATGGCAGCACACAGTGAATACCTGGAGCAACTGTCAGCCACAACAAGGTTGAATATGTGAAGAATTAACTTCTGTTATACACCTGAGAGAAAAAAGAAAGGACAATCATCCAGAGACAGAAGAGATGATTGTGAGCTTAACGGAATAAAGACACTTTTTTGTTTTGCTACAATTTGAGACTTACTTTAGTTTAACATGATGTGAGTTAAGCACTGAAAAATTACAAACTACATAGAAAATGCACAACCCCGATAGTCTTTGATTATTTCTTGGGATGCCTCATAAGGGAGGGAAAAGGTCAAATGTCGGTGAGTTTATATTTCTCTAGGCACTCATTTCCTTATATAGGACATTTGGTATTTCACTCTTGAGTATTAGTTTGTCCTTTCCTCTGGATGGAAAGCTTTACTCACTGACGGGAATTACCATTTGTGCACATATTCCTTATACACTGAATATCAGCTGGTCACTCTTTAAGGTAGCAGTGCAGGTGTGTTTCCATGCAGACACTTCAGTAGTGCAGGCAAACCTAAATGAAGTACGTGTGTCTCCATACTGTATGTTTCTGTGGATGTGAATATAGAAAGTGAGGTATTTTTCCAAAGCCATGAAGGAACATCAACAATAAATTGGGATTTTTTTTATGTGCTTCATCACTCTCCTTAAGACAAGGACACAAAGCACATTTTTCTGTAATTGAACCAACCCTAGTTTATGTAACGACTGACCGTTCTGCCCTTCAAGCTATAGTGAGACTGAAAGAGCGATTTGATCGCTACATGTACTTGCTCTTGTCATGTGACACCATGTCCCATTATATTGTGATGTTGTCTCAGGAGGAGAGGAAATGAAATGCCTTGAAGCTATGTGGGAAACGTGCGTGTGTGTGTCCACGAGCATGCACATGGTGGGGCTTCAGAAGAAAAGTGAGTAAGTACGAGTCTATCTGACCCCGTGCATGTATCTGTGTGTGGTCCTGGTATCAACTTGGCCTTAAGTGTCTTAATTTTGGAACTTATCCATTCCTAATCATTGCCCATATTGGCAGTCTTTGTGAACAGTTTCATCCAAAATGTATCAAATGATTCTGTGAGACTGGCATCACAATCCCACACTTTAGGCATCAAACACCATGTTAGCCTTTAAATAAATAATACTGACAAACAGAAGAATAATCTGATGCTTTGAGGCTCGTGGGAGGATACTAAAAATATTAAAGAATTATCACTAGCACGGGGTATATTGACGTTAAAACTCCAGCAAGACTGAAAACCAATACAATCTCTAACTTCGCCCATAGCACAGGTTAGAAAATTACAACGATTTAAAATGGATGTTTGTATAGTCAGGGAATATCTAAATGATCCTGTAACTGAGTCTAAAGTCGAGGTCAAAGTTCTTTCAGACACAAACGTGCTTTGGTTTGACCCCTGGCTTCAAAAGTCTAGATTCAATGTATCTCATGTTTACTTAGTTTCACAGTTAAATAGCATTTCTTCTTCATTCACCTCTTTTCACTCACTTTGTGTTTATAAATCACTTTGCATTTAATCATTAGTTATCGTAAATCTCTTTCTCTCTTCCAGACTTTGTCTTTTGTCCCGTCTCCTTCCCCTCGAATGCCAGAGGTTTCTTCCTGTTAAAAGGGAGGTTTTCATTCCCAGTGTCACCAAATGCTCGCTCAAAGGGGGTCATCTAATTGGTACGGTTTTATCGTGCTGTGGCACAATATAAATTGAATTGAATAACGTGTCCTTTAACGTGTCTTGACACACTGGACTGCAGGGAGATTGCAGTCCTGTTGTAAAGTGTTGGTTTCTCAGTTTCTCCGAATTGCGTTTACGCGTTCTTTCGCTTTGTTTTTACTAGATTTTTTTTCTTTTGCTTTCACTCGCGGGTAGGGTTTAGGCATTAAAAGTACTTGTTTGGGCTTTGCAAAGAGACTGTGGTTTCAGTTAAAATATGCAACGTTAACCCTGGTGTTTGAAAATTTAAGCTTAAGCCTAAACAGTGTCTTGAATGTGATGCCAAGGGTCTTGAAAAGCTGGAAGTAACCCGGTGCATCAGAACACTAACACCTTGTGTATATCTGTGAGATGCAGAAAGCTGTGACAAAACAGCAGTATTTGACACCCCAGCGTCTGTGTGTGTGTGAATGGACTGGCCTGACCTGGATAAATGATTATTAGTGAGCCCTCCTATTGTGGCTGTGCATATTAATAACTCGAATGCAACACATGTGGGTAACCACACATTACTAAAGTACTGTGACTTATTTGGGGGTGATTATACTGTCATTTCTACTCACAGCGAAAAGATTTGACAAGTTTTTAGCACACTTTCTTTAGTCACTCATTGAGCGCATACTGTAGGATGAGGTTTTGCGAAGTGTCTGAGATACAGAGGCGATAAATGCATTTAGTTTCTATACAGTGGGTTTTATTTTGTTACTTTCATGTATTCTTAAATGTAATGGGGATTTTGAGCTCAAACCACAAGGCGTGTAAAAAAATTGCAGGGGAAACACTGTATGAATTCATCTCAGAGTTTATAGTTTAAAGCTGCTGTTCTTCCTGTCTTTACCCCTGTACGGTTTCTTGAGTCTACGGTGGGGGCAGTAGATGCTTTTGATCTATACCAATAACAGAATCCGCGACTTTCTACCTGAAATATGTACAGTGTTTAATGACGGCTCTGTCAAGCTCTGTGTAAGACCAGCAATTATTTAACTGTGCGCATATCAAAACACTGTTTCAGTTCTACAAATGGCAATAGATCTAGATAGTGGGGGGAAAACACTTCTGAGTTTTTAACAATGAGAAAACTGGGGACAACACGTGAAAAGAAATTTGTGGGATTTTTTTCCAACAAGCCACCGTGTCCGTTGAGAATTTCCTTGGTGTGCGTCTCTGTGTTCAAGGGATGTTGCATGAATGGGCATTCTGCATTTAGGATTCAAAAGAAAACAGCAGCTCCTGTCTGCATGAAAACCAGGGCTACGGTGCTCTGTATCAAGTGCCATTGTTTTGGTAATAGTAAACCTGGGGCACTTGCCAGGAGGCATTAGTCATTCATCTAACAAGTTCCACAAAGCAAACCACAAAGTGCTCTACTGTTGACTTCCTCCTATTGAATTCTAAGCACATAAGCACATTTTCAAGTCTCTTACAGCAAGGTAACTTTCGGATGACTAGCTACCTGAAATATGGCTGCTATGTTTGCTTATTTGTGCATTTCCTTGACACGACGGCAGCTCTTATGGAAGCATGCAGGATTTTAGGAGCGTGAGGGAGAGAATGAAGGGAGAGAAGCAGCGAGGTGCCGGGTGAAAGGCGGATAGGAGGGGATTAGGGCGGAGTGCAATTATTCAGCAGGCCAGGCATACGACATGATCTCTAATTACCCACAAAGCAATGTGTAACCCAAGCCACAGATTAGGCTGCATTATCAGGCTTAATAAAACATGACCATCTCTCAGTTTCACTTGCTTTTCCTGCCCCGCTGCCACAAACACTTGTTTCTTGTTGTGACACTCGCTTTGCAAATTTCGTAACCACACTGCACTTGTTGCTTTTTAAGTGCAGCAATAAATATATTTAAGTGCAAAAGCCCAACCAAGGCACGTGATATCTCAGGGTTTAAAAAAAGAAATCAATTAGAGCTAAAAGGTCCTTGACCCAAAGAAAAACACTTATTTATTGTGTTAGATGCAAGACACTAAAATACAATACTCACAAAATTTCAAAACAAAATAATGAGGAAAGGCATTTCATTAAGGAAAGCATAGGGCAAAGAGGTTTTTATTAACATTTAGGTTGACCCACAATTTAAATCATCAAATTCCCCATCATTAGTGTAAAACTATTACACCATCCCTTGTAGGCCTTTAAACTTGGTTTTCAATACGTGAACTGGCTTTTTCGTTTTAACTTTAAAGGAAGTAGCTTTATGAGTTAAAAAAAATTATATACTCTTAGGCATCAAACTACCCAAGAATATATAAAGTGGTTAAAATTAGCACACCCTCTGAGCCAACAACACTTAAATCCCTTTCCCAGCTGCCATAGACAGAGAGGTGGGGTTCACCCTGTATGGGTCACCAGTCTATCACACGGCTAGCACACTCACATTTACACCAACATGCATTTCTCTGGACTGCGAGAGGAAGCCGACACACCTGGAGAGAACTCGTGCACGTACAGAGAGCATATGCAAACTTGAAACAGAAAGACCGCAGCAGGACAGTGTATTCAAACCCAGCACCTTCATGCTGTGAGGCCACAGTGCTTACCACTGCACCACTGTGCTGACCCTGCTTGTATTTCACTAGTAATGATCTGATAATAAGATAAGATAACATTGACTGGCTAGCATTCAGTGCAAAATGAGCTTAAGTTTATGTAGTTTAAGTACAAGGTACACTACCCCTGCTACTTTTGGGCAAAATGTTGAATTCTTTACTTGCATGTGAAAAACCCTGACTACATGTTCCACCAGCAATGTACATAAAAGCATGCAGGCATATGCATACACATATTCTTACTTGGTTCACGTGGGTTGTGCCAGTAAGTGCTGCTTTAGGCTATGGTTTTTCACTACTGTCTACTGTGTTATTAACAATTCTATAAAAAGATCCGCTCAAGTTTCCCTTTCCTGTGTGTTAACAAGTTTGCTGAGCTGCTATGAGGTTGCTGAAGCCTAGCGAACATGCAGACAGTCCCCAATAGCAGCAACACCACTGACCATATGTCATAATTTCCAAAATCCTACTTTTCTATCCTCTGTTTGTTTTTCTTAGCGACATCACTCATCAGCATGGCTCACGGCCAGCATGAGACTAAATAGGTCGACAACACAAAGACAGGGCCTCTTTCTTTAGCCTTCCCTCCCTTTTCACAATCCACAAGCTTCCTCTGATCTGCCTACCCTCTTATTTCTTAAATGTCTATCTCTAGCCATTTCTTTTTCCATCACTCTATAGCAACTTTTCCCTTTTTCTCTATTTTAGGAAAATCCCATCCCATTACCTAAACGAAAAGCGCTGAAAAAAAGCCACTAAAAAACTATTACCTCTGTACTTTCTGTTGTGCTTCGTTTTCTGTCCATTGTAAACGATCGTGGAGCTCATCATTAGCTCTCGAAGAGGAAGAATGAGCCACAGTTTGATTACCTCGGTGGCTCTATGGGCTCCCGCAGTCTGCTTACTGAATTGGACGCAGACGATTACAGCCTTGCACAGGCAATTATATCTGCCTGCTAAATATGTCACACATAATAAACACATGCTTCTGACAGACAAGGGACAAGAAGAAGTAGTCACAGTCGGGGGAAAAGAGGAAAGAAAGTAAAGACATGATCACATGGGTGTATCAACCCGGTCTTCCTCAAGTGGAAACCTCTAACAGTCCAAATGACTGCATGCCAGTGAATTCAGGAAAGACAACAGTCGCTCAAATTATGCAAGCCAAAGATCTGCTAGTGAATGGCAACCCTGGAAGAACAAACATTCTTACAGATTATTTTTCCTCCCATGAGTGAGATAAATCCACGCAGATGAGCCCCGCATTGAGGTCGAAATATCTCAAAATTCAAGCTTTACTTTAGAGAGTTTCTGATCATTTCAGTCTGCATGTATAATAATCTGAGGTAATCTGACTTTGGACACTCTCCCTTCAGACCACAATAAGATCACGGTACTGATGCCAGGCTGGTAATATTTGTAAAGAATACTGAGTCAAAACAAGGGAGGGAAAGAGCCTTAAACCCCTGGCAAGGCACTTATATCATGGCCTATGGTGTTTGCACAGGACATACCTCAGGAAGCTGAGACAACTGAGAGTGTTTGTCCAGCTTTCAGCCTCCTCCATGCATACATAGGCAGAGCACATACATGCAGCACATACAGCACAGTACATACATAAATCACATAATGTACATTTTGTTTATATGACCGTACATATTAACAGTAAATGTATCCAAGACTGTAGATCTGTACATTAGATACACACAGTAAATATGTAGAGTATTTACATGTGCACTTACATGCAATGATTAAGTAAATACACACAAGCTTTAAATTGTGGTTAATCAAGCTATTAATTCATTATTTCAGCCAATTACGTATTGGCGAGAACACGGGGAACAACAAAGATTTAACTGTCTTGCCCCAAAACACAAAGATATAAAGACAGGAGGAGCGGGAAATTGAACTGCCAACCCTGTGATTAGTGAGAGACCCACGCCACAGTCAGCCAAAGTCAAAAAGCCACATTTACACAACGTCACATTTACAGTGATGTAAAAGCAGGAAGACAAGTCCTTTTTCACACAACCAGAGAACAGAGGGATTGTTTTCTGGATGCACGACTTAACTGATTAAATACGTAACTCTTTAATCATTTCAAGGCACATTTTTGCACTCCTTTACATTTTTTTCAGTGTAGCTTTTCCAGCTGAAACAGCTGCAAGTTTATTAAATATAAACCCACAATGAACTCTGTTAC
The DNA here is from genome assembly GCF_051167445.1 of Perissodus microlepis. Lineage (NCBI taxonomy): Eukaryota > Metazoa > Chordata > Actinopteri > Cichliformes > Cichlidae > Perissodus > Perissodus microlepis. The sequence goes on along the minus strand of NC_140480.1, from coordinate 5,868,850 downwards.
CAATACAGATAGACAAATAGAGCACTCCCCCACTGTACGCATCTTCTAAATGTGTTTTCAGCCATTAACAAACATAATCAACATTTAACTAAACACCCAGGGGCCTACTCTGCAGCAGGTGCTGGCTCTGTTTCTTTTTCTTTCTCCTTCTTCTGCCATAAGAATAAGAATAAGAATGCCATCGCATTGCCCCGTGGGAAGGCCCGGGCAGACAAATGTAAGCACACTGCAGCGGGGCGGCTGGTCTTAATTATTGTAACAGACGCTGAGGGGGATTCACTGGTGCCCACCAACGAGAAAGTAGCTTAGTGCTGCCATTGCCAATAATTAGCACAGGGAACCCCCCCACCCCCACCCTCACCACTCACACAATCATACTGTGACACTCATAACCTAGATCAAACACAACGACTACATTTTAAGGGCCAAACCAAGAAATACGCGGCATTTTAAAGCCGTGTATCATCGTGTGTCTCATTTCCTTAATCTGTCAAAATCCATCCAAAACACAGCTGGCAAAAAAAGCAGAAAACAACCAATGCAGGCATCTTGCGTTTATTTGGGAAGAAGACTTGTCCAGAAAAGTTGCTTATGAAACAAAAAGATCATATGGCAAGAAATATCTGTGCCATACACTGGGTCCTGTGACTCAGCCATTGTCAGAGCCAATTCCAGTTTTATTGAAATGATTTCAGATGGTTGGAATCCCTATTAAAACCTCCTCTGTGTGTCGGGGCAGGGAGAATATGATTTAGTAGCTGTTTTTGCTCTGCCCCTGTTCGCTGTGTGTCACCGGCCCTTACTGTGGTATGCATGGCCTTCCTCTGCACAGGGCTATGAAAGCAATTGTGATTGTGATTCTGTAGTCAGCAAAACGCTTGAATGGCCCCGAGTTAGCATGCACGGGCACACACACACACACACACACTCACAGTGTCCCCACACTGGGCCACTGATTACTTCAACCCATTTGACTCACGCTCATCCTTTGATTCTCCCTTTCTGCCTCTCTGTCACATACCACAGAGTTTATTACAACAGTGAAAACACTGCTCAACATGAGCAGGCACTACAGCCAGCATTACAGGCACTGGCTAATTTGTCAGCCATCTTTAAGTACTTAAGTTATTAAAAATAGCCCCCAGTAGATTGAGGCAAAATGAACCGTAAATTCATGAACAGTGTTTATTCAAGAGCTTGTTTCAGTTGAGGATGATCAGTTGATGGAAGCTCGCTGACTATGTTAATGCAAAGTAATCAAACCTTTGCACAGCACAGACAAGGAGACAAGGTAGTTCTATAATAAAAAATAAAACTGAGATAAGGCATTCAAATGGAGCGCATCATTCCCCAGCTTATCTGAGGCAGGGGAGACCACCAACTAACAAAGCCTGCTCTTCAGTTCTGCTCTATCTAACCAGATATCAGTTGTTGGGAGGATATATGAGCTGGGTGGGGCCTGAGTGTATAAACACAGGCCTTACTATCTCTGCACTCTATTGCTATATTGTAGGCAGCATCTCACTCCAGCTACAGCAGCAGCAGCGGCAGCAGAAGCAGCAGCAGTCAGCAATGTTTGATTAAGGTATTCAAATAAAGGAGCAGACACTGTGTTCCCATTTCACAGAGCAAACCAAAAGTGCTGGACAAACGAATAGCCGCAGTACAATTACAGTTGGACATGTTGTATACGACAAGATGTATCTGTTTACTTTCGGTGCTTACTACACTGCAAATTTGTGCACAGCATATATGAGTAATGTCTGTGCCATGCAGTCTGTCAGGAAGCTGACAGCATTAAAAACACAGTACAGTTTCATATCACCATCAGAGCACAAAGCTTTTGTAATGGTATTATTTTGTGTGATTTCTCCCTGGCTGTGGGAGTTCACCCCAGTAATAACACAGACTCTCACAGTGAAATAAAGGGAGTATTGAAAGTACTGAGCTAGATATCTCCAAGGTTATTTATAGACCTTTGTGAATCACCTCAATCTGCACTTAAAGTACCTTCTTCTCATTTTTCTTGCTTTTATACCCTCTTTTTTTTCCACTGAACAATGGATCAGTAAACACAGCCTTACCACAAACTGATTTGGTTAGCAGATGATTCATGGTTTTTAATGGATAACTAAAGACAAACCACTGCTCCAAAACCTTGGAAAACTTTTCCTACCTGCAAAATGCTTTAGTTGGTTATGGATAACACTGCCAATTTAACAGAGGTGATTTATGCACTGTCATACTGGAAGATGTTACAGAAAGACTAAGAAACACCTGACCTAGAACATGCACCGAAACATGAATGAAACCAACGACGGCTCCAAATGAGCAACATCACAAAGGTCGAAAGCATGACAGGAGCACGTGTGCCCTGGAAGTCACAGAAAGTTGCTAATTACTCAAACTCAGCTTGTGTCCGCACACAGTATCCAAATTGAGTCAGCAGCAACAGCAGCACACAAAAAAAGAGGTTTGCAAATAAACAGCTAAAATACAAACACATGCTCATTTTATCCAATTAAACTCGTGCGTGACTCAGATTAACACCATTAATTTCACAGCGATAAAAGGAGAAATGTTTTCTCAGACTGTAAATTGCTTTAAAAAAAAAAGGGAAAAAAAGCAGCCGTAGAAAAATAATGCTAAATCGCATCTGATGTTTCTTTTTATTCAAATTATTTTGAATCTTTTCCAATAATAATAATCCCAACTGAATATATTTGAGCTAAACTGAAAGCCAACAAATCCACCAACAAATTCAACTACAAACCAAAATACCCGCGTGAATATGCAAAGTAAGCCCTTCAAAACAATTGACCTCAATGCTATGATTAGCCTTTTTTTTGGCTCTGTGCGTAGCTTAAGAAAGAGACACGGGATGGGATTTGAAACTGGCCAACCAATTTTTGTCAGAGATGGTTAGCAGCAGGCAGATGTGATCTGTAGATAAAGTACCTACACAACAAATCTGAAGTCTGTTTTATGCCGCAGTCGCTTTGACTGAGGAACTTGACCTTGTGCACTGTGTCAACAGGACACCAAATGATCCCTGCTGGGGCCTGCCTCATTTGCATTGCTAGTGAAGGTAGTTAGTGTTACACATGTGATGATAACAAATTATTCCTCCCCTGGTGGAAAGAAACCCAAGTAAAGGCAGTGAGGGGGATTTCAATAATTCAAATGAACACTTGTATTTTCGAGGGCCACCACACTTTATGTCTAAGTGACAATAGTTGGTTTCTCCTCTGCGAAAGCTCTTTATATCGTTTAATATCTACTGGCTTTGTTTCCGAGATTCATGCAGTGCCTGGATATCAGCATATTCTTAGGATTATCCGCATGGTGGATGATCCCAATTCATTTGACCTACAAAAAAAGATAGCCTGTGCAGAGGAGACAGTTATATGGGCCCGTTTTTGTGTCACAGGTGTATCGATAAAAGCTTTATATGGACCTTATTTGTGATCAAATGGGAGGCGCTTATGAAAACCAAGTCCAGTTTGCTTTATCTATCTTTGACACTTGGGCGTTGTGTGATCAAACCTTAACAAAGATAACTGTGGTGCTTTTTTTGTTTATTTTTTGTATCTATGTATCTACACTTGATTACTGGAATGTCCCTGTCAGTTACAAAGATTTTCCATTGCCCACACAGTGAAAGTAAAACATCCCCAACTGTCTTTTGCATGATTTCCCTCATTGTCATACCTGAAAGCTGTGTTTTATTTGAGAAAGCCAAAGAGCTCCAAAGCACCGTTGCCTTATAAGAAGTATACAGCAGCAGGTCAGCATCCTGAGCCTGGTGATTTGTAATATTCCAAGCACGGTGAGTGAAAACAACAAACTCTTATTCAGTGATTGCAGATGGCTGAGATGCTGTTAACACTAGCGGAAGCTGTAAATTAAGCAGTTTAAAAATTGTTTTGCTAGTATTTCCACGGGCCATACGTTCACTTTGCGGTACTTATTAGTACGTCACCTGTAATCTCTTCTTCCTTTGTGGTGTTTTTATCTCTCATGGCAGCTTTTCAGTTGAATACATTTGGAGTTCTAGTGTTTTTCCAGCTTCTGGATTTGTTTGTTTTTTTTGTTTAGTCTTTTTTTTGTTGTTGTTTTTACACTGCTCGGTCTTTCTTTCATGGGCTGATTTATTTATCTGCTTCGTAGTTTTGGAAAATGTCAAACAGCAAAATATTCAAAATGTTGTTTTAAATGCCACCTGCTCCCTCACTCGGGTCAGTGCAGTTCACAAGGCTAAAGGCGCGGGTGTCAAAACTGAAGGAGAGAAGAGGGATACTTGTACAAGCCAAACTGTGGTTTCTCGTTGCAAAGTAATTAACGGTACATTACTGGCACGGATCCATTTAATCGCTGAACTCCCAGCGGAAAAACCATGTAAACCATAAGAAATCATTGAGAGGGAAGATAATGTTGGATTCAGAGAGCAGAGCGGGGCAGTATGGATTCTATACAGTCCCTGGTATTCCACATCGGGTGGGACACTTAATGTTAGCTTTGCGCAAAATTCAACTGCAGTTTCACCGAGAAAACAACATAATAAACATGCTTGCAAAAGAAAAAAGAAAAGTTGTGCTGCACATTTAAAAAAACAAACAAACAGGAATACAGAAAAGATTACAGGTTTAACTCTAAAGTAAGTAATATAAATTGTGACAGTCTTGCTCCGCACTAGATTAAAACCAGTGCACCCTGACCCAGGTGCGTTCGGAGCAAGTGGGTGCCTCTGTATAAAACGCCTCCAAAACACGCATTTTTATTGCGTGAACGTGCAGACAGACAGGTGAGACATCGTTTCAGTGCACGAGACTACACAAATAGTTATTTACCTTGTTCGTGTGATAATAGTCCAACGAGCTCAGGCAACTTGGATCAGTCGGTAGGGAGCATGAACCCACATTTGCCGGGGGCGCAGGATAAAATCTCACGTCCATCTCAGACTGTGCGAGACTGAAGGCATGAAATCACTTTCAGCGTCTTTGACGTACTATTGTCCTGGCAAACACAGCGCCAAAGCGGGAGAGACGAAAAGAAGTGAGGGAGTTTTACTCGGCGCACTCTTCCCTCCTATCCGTTCGCGGCCGAACTTCGGCACCAACTCTAAGTGATGCGCAGTCCTCCTCAGAGCCCCGCGCCGGGATGCGAAACACTCACTCACTCACTCAGTCACTCACTCAAAAGCGAGAGTACAAATTCACTGATAACACACGTGCTGGCAAAACAATGCAAACATCCAACTTAGATCCTGTCTTACTGGGTATTTCTAAAAGCTGAACAGCAGCCCGCAAACCTGCAGCCTGTCCTGTCCCGCCGCTCTCAGGACTCCATACAGGCTTTGTTATGGAGGTGCATATTCTTGCATTGGTTCCAGTACAGAAGTGGTTGGACTTCCCTCTGCCATGCGACCTCTGCCGATAATAAACGGGAAAGAGGAACGGAGGGAGAAGGGGGAGGGGAGATTGGTGGCTGCCTTGGCAACCGCTCTCCTTTCTGCAACTGCGCGCTTCTGATTAGCTGGAAATGTAGTAGTGTGCACGAACGTGCATTATAAAGCGCACTCTGGTTCCATCAGAGCTTCATAAAGGCTTCCATTTGGGTTATTGTGCCAAGGCGGATGGGAGGAGATTGCACAGTCTTTCTGTAGTTCGATCATATTTTTTATGTATTTTCATTTTTCATCTGCTTTAGACATTGTAAAGCTCCTTGAGCAACTTTATATATATATATATATATATATATATATATATATATATATATATATATATATATGCTGCGATCACTCCATTATAGCCTATATAAAGACCCATCACCCTCCAAAGCAGTACGAATGTACATGTATGCCCATCTTCTGATTTACTGTATTCGTTTTCTATTAAAGTTTTATACAGTTTTCGGTGTTGAAACAGGGATTAAAATGTTTATCTATGTAGGGTCTATATAGTGTTTTGCAAAAATATACCCAGAAACATTAAAAAGTAGACAACAATGCAATACAAAGATGCTGCCTTGTAAGTGTATAAGATATGGTGTGCTGAGAGTGGAATAAGTACAGGGAGGTTTAATCTTGTATTGCCACACAGTTGCAAATGTGTATGGAGACTAGCTAGGCTTGTGAGAGCTGTATCTGACAGCTCACTGAATGTGATGGATAGCACACCCTTGCCCTGTGATGTGCATGCACATTTGATGTTGAAATGGCCTATCCATGGGACCATTGTCTTTCAATCATGTCAAGGCAAAGTACAGAACAGAGCACATTTTCTGCTGCCTGGCGTTATTACTATGCCACAATCCATACACCGTGCCTGCACAGAAATGTTCTTCAGTCCTCTTGCTATGCTGTTCACTTTAAAGATACCTAATTTGATCCTTTTTGGGATGCATCTGCATTAAAACAGTGATAATCTGGACTCTTTATCAGTCTTTATAGTGCTGCAGACAGGCTTTCATTAGGTGAACCTGCATGTGAATAAGGGCGCATGTAACACAGAGGAAGGGTGTAATTGTTTTCACACAAACCGTGACAGCAGCATCTGCCCACTGCTGCAGTTCTTATGTTCCCAGCCTACTGAAATTCAAAAAGCCGGTCATTATTTCAGCAGGTCTATTATGCTGCAGTGCAACCTCTTTATTTAACAGTGAGGGCCCTACACTGGTAGGCACGTCCTGCCACAGCCCGGCACACAAAGGGTTAACCACATGGCTCTGTGCCATGGCTTCATGGGAATGGAATGTGGAGTGCTGTGTGTGCAGGGCTCCTTTCCCAGCATCCCTCACTGCCCAGGCGCATGCTAATGATCAGTATTATTGAAGCACAATTGATGGGCTAGCAACCAAACAAGAGAAACTAATTACTACTAAAGCTTTATTGTCCTTTAATTACCGAAGCTCTATGGCAATTAGTGCTGCACAAAGACACAGCCCTACTTTAATCTCAAATAAAATGTGATGCAGATGAAAAAATTTGGAAGATGAAAGGTAGATAAGATAATTTGGCTTTCGGTTCATTCTGCAGAAATGATGCCTGATTTGGGTAAAGCGTGGAACAACAAAAGAACTGCTGAGGACCGTGCTAATTTAAACTGAAAATCATCTCAAAACAGATTCAGCGTGTGATATTTCAGTGACCTTGGACAGCTAAATAGCCAAAAAATGTGGATGCTGAAAACCTGTTTCCAAGTTACTGTAGAAAATATTCAGGCAAGCCTCCAACACTTGAAGTCATTAAAATATGACTTACAAAGTTGCCGTTATGAAAAAGAACAGTGTCTTTGCAAAGTCACTCTTTAGCTGTGTTACACCTTTCTGAGCTACTTCTTTACTGAAAGAACTGTTCAGACCCAGCTTGGGCAGGGGAAAGGGAACCTGTGTAATATTTATAGTGGCTAGGGCAGTATATGTAGCTATGCTCAATATCAGTTTATTCTCAAGGAGACTGTGACAAGATTTCAACTTGGGACAAGATAACTTCAAATTTGAAATTGTTCTCTTTGTTCTCACTTTGAGCAGTTGCTGAATACCCTCCCTCCCCCCTTCTGCATCAGACTTTTCACAGTTTCGAAAGTATCATATCCATTTTAAACATCTAAGCGGGTTCATGCATTGTTAAAGGAGTTTCAAAATTAGTGTAAAACATACAGTAAAGTGAAGCTACACGTGTCAGTGATAGCCTCTACTAATTAAAACTAGCATTCATAAACAAAGTCACAGAGTCGAACAATATGCAATTTATCTGGAATTTGGCAATCTAGCTTCTCTGTCAACAATCATGCATACACAGCTGCTGATGAATTTCAGTTACAAAACTCTTAGCACACTGCAGAGTGCAACAAAACGTGGCAAAGAGGACAATAAATAGTTGCGATATGCACTAACAAGAAAATAATATATAAAGAAGCAGGCAGTATAGTAGTTAGGTAGTAAGTCAGAGGTAAAGCTGGAATAAAAGGCACAGAAAAGTTATGGTAATGGTACAGTGTGTGTTTTTTCACCTCTTCAGCCTCATTGTGTTAGCAAACCAAGTAATCTGTTGTTACTTATTACATTCTGATTCTTAACCAGCCTTTTAGTATTATTGAATTATCTCATTTTTTTTATCATTATTTGTTTATTTTTTACATTGACTTGCTCATAACTGCTACATAAAGCGACACACAAAAGAAGGAAATTGCACAATGTTTTTGTCACACAGAAAGCCATGTGGGGGTAAATGTAGGTGATCTAAAAGAAGTGTGTTTAAAATTTTTTTTCCAGTGATTATTTTGCATTGAATCGAAAACAAATTTACATGATGTAAACTCACACGATTCTTAGCAGGTAGCCCCTCACCTTATTTTAAATAAAGCAGCACATTAGCACTTTGCCCGTGTGACTACATGTATTTTTCAGGGGAATTAAAATTATTATAATTCTTTTATGTAATAAGATTAGAAATAAACATTCATTTGCATGCAGCTGAATGAATTATACCACATGAGAGCATGACTTCTAATTTCTTATTTTTTTTCTTTTTCTTTTAAAAAAGTTAATTTGAGGTTGTTGGATTTTTTTATTTTTTTTTTATTTTTAAATCATTTAGATATAAGGAAACTGAAATAACAAGGAATGACCTACATGCCATTTTGTATAGGAAAGATTGTTCTGGTTTTGGTTTCATATGAACTTGTGTATATATGACAAACCCAGAGTAGTGCATACAGTTAGTTCTGTTCATGAACACTACGTCCCTAATGGTAGATTTGTTAAGATATTTATCCATGTTATTGACACAAACAATATTAAAAAAAACTTCCTCTACATTAACCAGGAAGGATTATTCTGTCATTTATGAGCATTAAATAAACCTTACAGTATATACAGCTTCTTCCAAAGAACACATTACCTACTCCCATACCTGCCTTGCCATCACTCCATAATAAATAACAGCAAATTCATGAATGCCTTCAGGGCACGTCCAGTTAAATTCATCTCGGGGCTAAGGGATACATTCAAAAGGTTGTTAGTTTACTGAGAATTATTTCATAAATTGTTAATGGACCTGTGTCATTACTCTTCTTTTAAAAGAAAGGAGTAGGAATATAAACAATTACTTTCCCTGGTGCCGTGAGTTTAACTATTATTTGCAACTCTGTCACCTGAGGAAAACCTAAGGGGAAACAGTTTGTCCAGGAGTGTTTGTCCAGGAGCCTTTGACCCCTTTGTCAGGTTGCACCAACCTGGATTATTATAGTAGGGCATGGGAACCAGCAGTGTGTCCCGAGTGTGTCAACAACCTGATCTAAGTTTACAAACATTAGATAAAGTAAGATGTTAAAAATTCATTTACAAAAGAATGATGGGTAATTTTCCATCTGTCGTGAATATAACTTTAACCATGCATTATGAAACAGAAGAGATTAGAGGTGGTGGTATATTGTCCACAGTGCAGCTCTGCAGACAAGGAGGTCATGACCTAGTTTCCCCAGAGGTCAGCTCCCACAGTCTGTTGCTGGACTTTAAGCCTTTAAAATCTGAACCACTAAAAGATTAAGTCCATGTGTGGTTTTTCCTGACTTACTTCATACAAGGAAAATGCTCACTCAATAACAGACACAGTGCCTGTAAATCTGAACTAGCAGCGAGGAAAATGCTGAGATATTACTTGACTGACATCATGTCCTCATTGTGTCATCCACCTTGCAAATCAGCCTGAAGCATAATTAAGGAAAATCACCACAGGGCTTACATGCATTGACTCTTGATTTGGTAAAAGAGACATGTATACCTTTTTCCCCTCTGCATGAATGGCTGCAGGAAGACAGAGAAGCTCAGTGAGAAAGAGAGCAGACTTGTCAGTCTGTCCACGTTTCATTTAGCACTTAATTTCAAGGAAATTTAAGAGTCTTTTAATTGCCTATAGCATTTCAGCTCTCATTCTGGGTAAGAACATACTGTAAGTCTGCAGGAGCTTACTTCACTGTTTTTTCACATCATTAAAAAGGGCCAACAATGTCTGAATAAAAACAAAGAGTGCGTTATTTTGATTGCCTGTGTTTAGTATGGGCGATCACAGCAAGTCGGCGACATTCGATCAAGATTTTTATTTTTATGGACATATCTTATCTGATACATATGAGCGAGTGCATGTTTTGTGCACACGCAGGGAAACAGGACCTATTCTTACTTCTAATCAACGTGGCACACGGCATCATTTGACATCGAAAATTGTTTGTCGTTCAGGCGGAGATATTATGAGTCATTTCTATATAAAGAAATTCAAGCATCCAATCATGGTCCCTTTCAGATGAGCAATTAGGACTCTTTTTGAGTGCTCAAATTACATATGTTTTTATCAAGTGGGAGAAAAAAAAAGAAAGAAAAAAATAGGCTAATTTGGATTCATGCATCTTTTCATGCAGGAATAATAACTGATAAACACATTTTATTTTTCAGTCAGTGCATTTTTTTTTAAATTTACACAGAGTGTGCTAATATGTTATATTTGTATCATTTCATATCATATAACAGATACTGGTATCCCTAATTTATTTAGATCTGTATATGTATTATATGGAACAACCATAAATTTCTATAGAAGTAAGTAAGTAAGTAAAACAATAAATAACTACATTTTTAATGCAGATTCTAGGTAATCTCTATCATGCACGGTAGTGAAGGAGTTCTTTTGTTTCCATGTTCCAGCCACTGATTAAATGAAGCATACTTGATCTTTATCTGGGTTGAAGTATGATGCTTGCACTGGCCTTATCCAGGTCCTGTAAGCTCTGAAATAAGAAAAACATCACAAATTTATAGGACAAGTCGAAATAGTTTCAGATTTTTATATTGTTTCGTGTATTTATTTATTTTTTTTATGTATAAAACATTTAAACATTTACTAAAGCGCTTTTTAATAAAAACAGTGGTAGAAGTGACAATTTCAATTAGAATATATTGGTTTTAAGGTACTGTTTACTGGATGAACAGGAAATATTACAAATAATCAAAAAGAGATCCTGTTATTCACTGGATAATTGGAAAGTATTTCACTTATTTAGCCTACATTATACAAGCTCTTCTTCTATGTTTTAGCTTTTAAATTGGGAAAAACTAGTACACCCAGTATGTCTTTGTAACTTTGCAGACTTAAAACACTAGAGTGGGAGGACTGCTTTAGCATCAAGCAGGATATGTTTTTGTTAGCAGGAGTTAAAATGTTCCTAGTGATTAAAACGATCATACAAGTGTCCATAAAGCAATTTAACTACAAAGCTATTTGTACTATAGCAGTTTATAGCAATCCTGTATTTTGTAGGTAACATATTTCTTCCCTATGAAACACTGACTACTCTAAATTGGCCTTGTTTGTTTTTATAGACAAAACATTTTGTCCAAAGGAACATTTTAAATCCACAGCTAAATTTTTCCAGGAATTTGAATGAAAGAAGCTCAAATTATTATTCTACCCAACACACAAAACAGTTAGTCAGTTTAGCTCACAGTTCAAGGCTATGTTCCCAAAGCCTTCTCACGTCAGCCTTTTTAAAGGGACAAAAATATTTTACTCCTACTCTGCAAGAAGATTCACGTAGAAAGAAATGACTGTAATTACAAAATATGCAGAAAAAAATGGTAAAATGGTTAAATTCCTGAAAAGGTTACTGCTCATTGTGATGCCTCATTGCAATTATGCATCACTGTACAATGCTTTAAGTCAAACCAAGGTTTTATTGCAGTGGACACACAATGGTGTGCTTTGTGTTGGCTAGCAAGCCAATCTGGACTATATTCTTGCTCAGTGTTTATGTGCTATTAAACCCCACCATACCTTTTTGACAGCATTAAACACCTGGGTGATTTGAAAGAATCTGTTATGTAATTTTGACCTATTGTAGCGAAGGTGCCTGTAGGGAGGCCTGAGTGCCTTATCATGTCTAAACACACTTAGTAATGACAGAATGGAGCTCTGTCAGCCTGGTAGGAGCGGCATTGTTGCACACTGGAAAGCAGAATGGAGAACATAGTTTGTCGGTGGATCCCTTGAGAGATTGTAGATTAGAGTTTTATCGACGCTACCTCACAACAGGATGAAGATTTTCTTCCAAAGACAGACAGAGTTGAGTCAAAGTACGTGTACTGTATGGGTCTCTCCTTTGGACTTGACTGCTTGCATGAATAAAATATGGCCGTTGAACACACTGTTCAACACTCAGGGAACAACAATATCCTTTTAAGAGTAATTTCACTTAGGCTGTGTATCCTCACCAGCCTCACCCCTTCTTTATTCCTTTTTTTGCAGACACAAACAAACACAGAGACTCATATTTTCAAGGGTGAGAGAATGCTACATTGCCATTACCAGTGAACAGAGAGGCTAGGAGGAGGGAGAAGAAAGAGGGAGGGGAGTAGGGTGGAGGGGTGGGATGGGATAAAATCCATCAGATTTGATGGCATGGTGATGTAGATAATGTTTTCTCTTTTTAGCTCAGCTCACAGAAAAGATGGCAGAACGCAAGCACTTTCACTCTCTCACACTCTGTGTTTTGAATGTAAGGGAGCACAGTGTACCGAGTTTGTGCGTCTAACATGTCTCTTTGTGCACAAACACCGTGCCCTTATACCTATCCGAATGATTGCCCCACCATTATGTGATTTAATGGTGGAAAAACCTCCCACAAAAAACAAAACAACATATACTCTTAATCCCGCTACAGCACTCTGGCAGAGGAGCTGGGCTTATACTCTATGGTTTAAAAAAAAGAAAGAAAAAAAAAGAAACACAATTATCCAGTTTCTCATCTGTTTGCACAAATAGGGCAGAAAAGCCTTAAAAACTGCTCAACGCTACGGTAATTTGCTGCAGAGAAACATTGGAAAACAAATGTGTTCAGGAAATGTAGATGGGTTTTTAAGGTCTGAAAGCCACAGCTGCTTGGCAAGCAGGAACTGGCTCCTTTTGTCTTTTATCTTCTTCTGTAATGTGCACAGGTGCTGCTTAATTCAATTGGAGAACGTTGCCATGGTTTTACATTAATATATTTCCATGTTACCATTACGACTGTTGTCATGGAGATGATAGGACCTATTTGAACTGAAAGCAGTGATGGTTTTATGGGGGTTCTGCTCTCTCCCTCCTCTCTCTCTCTCTCTCTCTCTCTCTCTGTCTCACTCTCACTCTTTCACTTTTTTTCCCTCTTTCTCTCAGTCTCTCTCTTTCATTTGGTTGCTCCATGTCAGGTCACATGGTATGCAGCCAGATTTAAGGCTTGACTTCACTGTTCATTTCCCCCCTTTTTTACTGCTTCTAACTTAGCATTGCTGGAACAGAAGATGCATTGCAATCGTACCTGGCAACCAACACACCGAGGGATAAAACACAGCTCTCATTTGCTCATACGGGACTTTCACAGCACAGTGTACTTCTGCTGTGATGCAAAAATCATATCCAGTATTGTACTTATATGACAATGAAAAGAATTTTCACTTATGTTTCCACTGACTTTCATTACCATTGAAATTGTGTTGACTGAATGTCTTTTGAATCCCAAGAAAAATGCTTATATGTAAAAATAACCAGGCTAATCAGGCACAAAGGCTGGATTGCAATGGAAATGGAATTTGCTCAAAATCAAAACAACTGTATGCAATGCAGACATTTTTTTGAACATAGTCTACTACAAACATCTAATCGAGACACGGTTATTCCAATTAAAGTAATTGCACACTTTCATAAAATCAATACTGCTCCCTGGAACCGTAATTGCTTCTTTCAATCAATTTGATGCATTTTCTAGAACAAAAGGCAAAGCAGGGGTATTCAATTTACTCAAGCATACCAAAGTTGATGGAATGCTTGTATTGGCTATTAAGGCATTGCTTGTTTTCTTCTTCTTCTTAAGGATGCCAGTGGAATATCTTCAGAGGCAAGTTCAAAGTCACCTTGTTATCTCTGGATTTTGTCTTCGATACCACTGTAACTCATTATATCTGCAAGCACAAGAGGAGAAACATATTAGTACCCTGGTACCTTTCGGAAATGAGATGCAAAATGTGCCACAATATGCAGTAACTTTGTTGAAATCGACCTTAGTTTCTTAGTTTCAGTTAATGAATGTACTCACACATAAACACACACACGGACACACGTAAACAGGCTAACTTACACCTTGAAGGTCCAAATGAATACAGAGAAAATCTAACAAAAGCACCCATGAGAAACTGGGCTATACTGACAGCTTTGATCCATCAGCAAACCATGATGCAAAGCAAAGTCAAATGTGCCCTACTTTTCTTTGCATTGACTGAGCTCAAAACATTTTTCAGAATTTTTACACATACAGTATTTTAGGCTGCTCCTCCCTCAGCACTGTTTTGAAATGAAGCAAGTTAGAATTAGAAATGGGTTACAGTCTGTCTCTTCTTCTCACTCTATCTCGGTCTCGCACACAGACACACGCACGCACGCATACAGACATGCACACGTGCACATACACGCACACACAGAGGGGAAAAGACAGAAAAACCCATGTTTAAGGCACTGCAATTTTTTTTTCCTTTTTCTGCATTTCATTCCCTCTTTTTTTCAGATAATGAAAAATGTCGGATATGAAACTCTGGACTCGCAGCGCAGCACCCAGCTTTCTGCTATTCTTATACAAACACAAAGTGACAAGATGGTTACTCTCTCTGCACACTGACAGTTCATTCCAGACTAGGAAAAATGTCAAAAATGTTTAGTCACGGCTGAGTGGACTTAATTACCATCCTCTAGGCTGCCTCAGAACTCAGTGCCACTAATGGTCCCGAGCTACAGATAAAATTCCATTTACAAGAATGTTTCAGCCACAAGATCTGATTTGGCCAATATGAAATATTTACTTTGATGTAATTAAAGTGACAATGCTTATCACCCATCCTGGCCCCCAAAAGAAGGGACTATCCCATTTAGATAAATATGAAAACAATGATTATTGGCCTTTTAGATCAAGTTGAGATTAAATTTAGCTTTTGCTGTGTCTGGAGATAATAACTGGAACAGTGTGAACTTTAATGAATTATTTGCATACACTGACAATCTTGGTCTTAACAAGGTTACTTACAGAGATAAAGCTGGCAATGTTTCGAGGAACCCTAAAGATAACTTATTTAAATTAACTTTTCATGAGAAAAATGTTTCTATAAAGTTTTATTTAACTTTATGTGCGTATCTTATAGCTTAAAGGTACATTACATATTTTAGTGTTACTCCTGTCACGTCGATTGACTTTAACATTCAGACCTAAAATATTGATATCTTCTGGTGATCTTCAGCAATGCTTTTGGACACAATTTTACAAATTCTCTTGGCTTTTAGAAAACTATGTGTACTTTCTGCCTTGATACAAGCAATATTTAAGATTTAAAGTGTAATCTTTATGGCATGCTGCTCAGTCAAGTATTAAGGTGCTACCTCATCACTGACAGAAAATGTGTGACTTGATTTATTCATTGCAACAGGAAATCTCAATCAAACAACATCAAATGTTTATGTAAGTCTTAACCATAGGCTGAATGTAAAAGATAGATGTAGACACAATGACCTCCCTGTTAGTTTGAGTCTCTTTTTGAGATTTTAAGTTTAGCTTTATGGTCAATGGCAGCAGGAGTGACCACATTTGGACATTTGGAGTGTGGTCTACTAAGGTATTAGCTAAGGTTGATAAGACTGATTAGCAAGCAAATACATAGAATGTATGGGTGCACTGCACACATACAGAGATACCTGCTCTTTAGTGATTAAAGTAACATAAAACTAAAATACTTTAAAGTAAAGCTGAGCATTTCAGAATGGGTAATTAGTTACTTTTGGAGCAAAGGCAGTTGGAAAAATTAGGCTAGTGACGAAGTGCCTAAAAATCTGCATCGTCTCTGAAGGCCACCAGGCGATAGCTTTTGCTGCACAAAGATTTTTGCTCCCCAGAAGACTATAAACTACAAACATTTTCATGTTGAGTCTTGGGGCTCAAATATTATATTCCTATTAACTGGTAAATTAAGTCTATTTTGTAAATGTTGATTTTTACGATGCTTTAATCAATTGTTACAGTTGTTACTCAAAAACAGTTATAAGTTTTGTTTTTCTGCGTGCCTAGCATACAAACAACTGAAGAATGTTTGTAACACAAGAAACGGGAACTTGTAACTGGAATGTTATTACTGAATTTAGTTTAGTGTGTTACTCAAAAATGTAATGTGATTACAGTAATGAGATACTTTGGAATGTGTTCAACCCAGCACTGCTCGTCAAATCTGTTTTTTGCAACAGTGGAAATGCTCATCCAAAGGCTTCAAGCGGGACTTCAGAAACCAATGGGCGACGTCACAGAAGTCCATCTTTTATTCTGTCTGCCTGTTTCTGTCTGTTTCTGTCTGTCTGTTTGCCTCAAGTGGCCACTGAAGGAACTGCAGTTTTTTTGCACTTCATTTTGGATTTGTTATTCAGTTCTTGAGTTTGCATGGTTGTAATCCAAGCAAGACCTTTTATCTGGTCAAAACTACCCACTGTAGTAAAGCTAGAATTAATTTTTTAAAAATAAGATAAAATAAAATAAATTTTCTGTACTATTAAAATGTACACTTCATATATAGTTTCCCTGGTGGTAGCAAGGCGAGCCTACTCAAGACCCCATGTGGACATTGTGCCTAATAACATTCATTTACAGTCATTTTCCGTGCTCTCTAATTTACCTATAATGCTGTCTAAACATAAAAATTGTTTATTTAGTTTTAATTTGTTTATGAGATATCTATCTCTGAGACTCCTGCCAACACAGCGGTAACATCATGGAATAATTATTAATAGATTAATATGCATATTTTAATCTGCTCACAGTGTAGTGCACTGCTTTGGAAAGTTTGATACTTTTAAGCTGAGACCTCTGCAAATTAGACTGCATCCCTCACGTCAGTCCAATAAATAAATAACTAAATAATTTTCACTGAGATTCAGTCTCAACCAAAGTGTTGTGTTTGGCTGACTGTCAAACACAACACTATGTTTAATGCTAAAAACCACAAGAAGCTCCTGTTGTGACGCTCAAGCCTGAGCTGCTGTATGGGCCATTGTACCTCTCCTCATCCTTCCCATCCATCATGAGAAAGTGAGTTCATGTGCATTGCTGCTAACATAATGTTCTTAAAAGGCTGGGAGAATGGCTCACCTAACATGCAAGATGGCACAATAAAGAAGAACCCACTGACATTAATGAAAATGTATACCATTTAAAACCAGTGGAGGCAATGGCTAAGTGGAAGACAGAGCATTATTTATTATTAATAAAAGGCTGAGTGACTGGCTGTTGATGGCATGAGCTATTTTAATACCATCTCTGTATAGCTGATGGGCTTTGTTGCCATGTTTTTCTTCAGTTCCGTTGCTTGTTGGATTTGTCGGCTTGATATCTGGTATTTTTGGATAATTCATGTAACATGTCTGTGGCCAAAAATCTTTTCATTGAAGATTACAGCGACAGATATTTTAAGTACTCTGAGTATCAAGAGCTACATCAATTTATTAGATAAATTTAAGTTGAAACTTTTTTTTTTTTTTAAATTTAAGGCCATTTAAAAGGAACCAGTTAAAGGAGGCTCCAAGGTTGTAACTGACTGTGTGTATTAAAACTGCCAATGTAAGGTTTCTGGCAAAAGACTTAATAGCGCATTGATTTTTACATACAAATGTGCAGAATTGATGATTTTTATTCAGTAATAATATATAATGTTATTTATAAAAATACAAAATAATAAATGCCTTCTTATAAATCTTATACACTGAGGTATTTCAAGTCTTCCCCAGTCCTAGTTTTATAGCCCATATTTACATCAGTAAGACTAATATGCAAACCTCCCTCCTTACACCATCTTCATCCTCCCTTTATCCCTTCCACCCTGCTCTCCCCCCTCCCTCATCTCCCTCAGTTTGTAACCTGAATACAGTAGCGCAGTGGACCAATCGATCACAGGGAGTCCTTTTTTTTTCTTCCCAGCAATTTTCCTCTGAGGAAAGGGGGAATAATGTGAGCTAACAGTGTGGAAAATCAATGCTCCACTGGCATAGAATAACTTGGAGTCTGGCTGGCAGAGAGTACCGGGCTCCATGAGGCCAGTTTGAGTGATAAAGCCACCCCACGTCCCTCCTCTCATCCTGCATGATATGCAGCTGCCCCTGCAGAGCTACACTCACTCTCAACAGTAGGTTAACAATTTTATTCCCCAAATCCTGCGGATTTATAAGGTGTACACTTACGCCATAGGGCTTTGAGTGCATAATGGATGTGCGAGTGTGGCTGTTGTTTTCCAGTGTTTTCCTATATGCTTTCTACACACCAGAGCTCTATGTAACCGATAACATGTAAATCACTTTGACCCGTTGGTGGCCCAGTCATTTCAAACCAATGCTGTGCAGCTATACTTTGCTCAAAGCCAGAGAGCTTAAAAAAAACCCCCAAAACTAAAAAAAAAAAAAGATAAAAAAAGTACCGTAATGCCAAATTACGATACTGTTTATGCCAACAAATTTTTATTAGCATGCCAAATAAGTCGGGCTGATTTGCATAAATGATGGAGACATTAAAAAAAACCTTTTAAGATTTAGTGATTTAACAATATCTTTTATTCTAAACTTGGATAAAGAGCTGAATCACGCTAGAACTGTCAGACAGTTTGAAATATGAAGATATTTTTCAGTCACAAAAACTGATTATTTTTTTTAAAGTAACCCCAACACTGGAAGAAAAATGAAAACATTTCAAACCAAATCAATATGCAGTGCTTGTGTAGAGACATTCACTGACATTCAGCACTCACTGTGTATGTACAAAGTTTGGGCACATGCAGAACTGCAGGATGCCATTGTTTCAGTTTGTGAAAAGGTTTCATAATCAACAAGAAACTGTTTGACACCCTGTCATTTTTCATAACAGTACTGCCACAGGTACACCGCAAAGTGTGCTTGTCTGCCTATATGTGTGTGTGTGTCTTTTCAGTGGTATGCAATCCTTTCTTAAGCAACCACCCACACTGACCCAGGCAGTCTCAAACCTGCTGATGTTGCTTTTAGTAAAGTTAGATAAGCTCAGAGAGAGAGAAAAAAAGATGAAATGTGACCTAAAACCAGATAGATAGGTAGACCTATCTATCTATCTATCTATCTATCTATCTATCTATCTATCTATCTATCTATCTATCTATCTATCTATCTATCTATCTATCTATCTATCTATCTATCTATCTATCTATCTATCTATCTATCTATCTATCTATCTATCTATCTATCTATCTATATAAATATAAATAAATTGATTGCCAGGTAACAACACAAGTTTTAGTTCCACACGAAAGCTCATGCATATGATTTCCTTCAACACAACATAATTAAGAAAGTTGCTGGTCTCTTCATTAGGAACTGCATGTTGTAACAAAGGATGGATCCGCATGGGAGACACCAGTCACATCTCGTCTTGCCAATTACACTTTGCATGATTCCTCCCCCAAATTAGGATGAGCCAAGATGGAAAATGATTCTTGGCATGTCGTGGGCCCTAATTATCCATTGAACAAATGGAAATATCACTGATGTTGTGTTCTCAATCCAACCGTAGACAGAGAGCAACAAAGCACTCTGACAGTTTTTTGGCTTGCGGAATAAAAATGTAAGACTGCCGAAAGCAGCATGTTGCGATGAGCAGCCTGGGAGCTTAAATACATACCTTGTCATTAAAATTGTATATGTGGTCGATGCAGATTTCTAGCTTCATTTTTGGTCTGATTGGATAACTTGGTCTGATGATCACAAGACAAGGAGGTAATGAATGCTAAGCTCATTGGAGCTCAGAAGAGACAGCAACCTTGAAAAACAAATGGCACTGTATTGCAAGAAGTTTTTAATTGTGCTATTGTATCTGAAGAGCATAACTTGAATCCAGAATGTACTCCTGCGTGAACAGAGGGGGAAAAAACCCCACACACATACACACAACCTCTCAAACACAGACTGGGAGAAGAAAATATCACCCATCAAATTTCCAAGCATCACTTCTATAGCAAGACGCGAGCAGATCTCAGCAGCTACCTCCGAACACTTGTTATTCACAAATACACACCGCAATGAGACAAATATTATTTTAAAAGAAACTTTAGATATGTAGTGCATCTGCAAATTTGACTTTATAGGAATAGCAGTGAAATAACATTACCATAAGCTTGGTGCAATGCATGCATAATAGATTGTTGTTTTCACTCTGCATATGGTAGGAGCTGGATTCGCTTCAAAGTGCACCAAATTTGCATGATTCGATGTGAGGGATTCTGGGATTAGAGAACACCACTTCCTCCCCCCACCCTTCTTTCACTCAGCTATAGAAAGGTATCACATTCCCACAGATGGTGGGGAACATTGTGAAAATGCAGCCATTATGATACAAAAGAGCAAGCACAGGAAACTAAGAAAATAAAACAAAAAAAGCATTTTTTTTCTTTGTCATTTTTTATTTTGTGATGCATGTTTTTAATGAATATTAACAGGTTCCGGCATCAACTTTGTAATTTCTTTTTGTTCAGTTTTGAAGTAACATTTTGTCAAGATTTCTGAATACTCTGGTCAGAGATGAGATTTTTTTTTTACCTCTTCCTGCAAGTTTGGAAACTTTTAAGATGTTGTGATTGAAAAGGAAAGTGACAGCTCTTACATGTGCCAGAACAGACCAGCATCAACACATGACACACACACACACACACACACACACACACACACACACACACACACACACACACACACACACACACACACACACACACACACACACTTCTGTGCGGGTGCTTGTTGCTGACATTCCTCACCCTTGTCTACAATCACTTAAAAATGACAGAAAACAGAGAAAGCGAAAGAAAAGCCTGTTTGACTGTAGACAAGCCCCAGAGGCTGTTTCTGAACACTGTCTGGCAAACAAGAACAAAGTGATTCACAAAGCATTAACAGCACTCAGAGCTGTGGTATTTATGAAAAAGCAAATGGCACAAGAGAAACGAACTGCTTCCTTGCAACACTTGTAAATTATTTTCTCTCTCTTCCTCTCTGTCTCTCTCTCTTTTTCACCTGCCTGTTGTCTTGTCTTGTGTGATTTTGGTGATACGCTTTCCTAAAAACACGAGGTAAAGGTGCATGTCAAATGCGATGGGGGTGTTTAACCTCTTAAGCCCCAACGCCCCCTGATACGGGGGCAAAAGGCAGGAGATCAGTTAGGCTTGGGGCTTAAGAGGTTAAGGTAGTGTGCACTTTTATGCAAATTGCATGTCCATCAGTGATGAGCAGTTCATCTTCTCACTGGATAACCTGATTATAATTTAGATCAGGGTGTCCATCTGTTAGGTGAACACCCACGCAAGGCATTATGCATATAGGATGAATGAAACCATGCATCCCCCCCCAGTTTCTCCCTTAGAGACAACGTGAGTGAAGGTAGGCAGAAGGAAGGGTTTATCTTTACTGGTCTCCTGCAGTTTTACCATCAATTCCTGTTCATTTTTGGGGATAACTAGATAGATTTGAGGGTGTAGTGTCCAAAACTGAATAAACTGTAATAAGTTTACAACATGATCCTGACATCAACCATTTGCAGCAGATTTCTGTGCTGATGAATCCAAGCCAGCTGAGAGATATCATTAATATGTTCACCAGTCTGAGGACTGAATCATTTCTATATTAAAGACAAAGGTTTGTAGATGGTATTTTACAGCTCCTGAAATTTGCCACTGGCGAGTATCATGTTACAGTGACTGCAAAACACAGCAGAAAGATTGGTTTGAAATTGAAAAGTCATCTACCAGAATTTTGTGCCCTGCATGTATTTGACTGGTTGATGGAATTACACCGCACTGGTAAGATCTTAGCATGTTTTAGTAAAGTTGGAATCCAACAACATGAGAACACAGGTGCCTAATAAATGAGAAGGCTGTCATTGTTCTAAACAGTGCATCAATGGGTCGGTGAGGCTGAGCAGGGGTGTAGTACAACATTCTGGGCCATATTTATAACTAGTCTCTGTGGGCACCCTTCCTATTATAATCAATAGCTCTCATGCATTTTTGAAGTGATATTAAAAATAACTGAGCAAAGCTGTAGCGCTTATCAAGGTCACACCACATAAACAACAACACCCGGTGATGTCAGTGCAGTCTCACCAGTAGTCTACAATTATAGTGTGATTCTGTTCGTAGCGGTGGGAATCACACAGTACTCTTACTATACACAGGACACCTTAACAATGGCATCACTGTATAGTGATTCTGCTATTCTGTAATACTTAAATGTAGTTACATCATGGAATATGTGAGAGAGAGAGTGAAGAAGAAAAACAACTAAAAAGGCATTCATTTACTGCATTATGGTGTCAGTGCGAGTGTATTATTATTATTTTCTTTAGCCAAGTCAATTCAGCTCAGTTTAATTCAGATTTATATGTAAATATATAAAACTAATCATTCAAACACAAGCAACAACAGTGCCCTACAAGACCCTACAATACTTACACTACACAATATACTGATACTTTTTTAACCCCCAACTTTCACGCTGGTTAAATGAGATTTGCAGCATTGTGCTCAAGGCAAAAGGACAAAAATAGTTTTCATTTTTATTTGACTAATTGTTATTCCCTAGATACAAAATATTGTTAAAAACAAGTTCCCCCTTAGTTTGGTAACACCTGCACTGGAGAACTGCTTACAGTATTTAATGGAAGACCACTTTGCCAGACTTCCCTATGTTTTTTTTGCAGTCTATTTCTTTTAAATACAATTTTCCTGTTTGAATAGTTCAAAAATATTTCAACTAAAAATAAATATTATATATAAAAAAATGAAAATTTTAAATTTTAATTGGGTTAAAATTGCTCTCCTTCTCAGCTCTTGAATCTGCCCTACTTTGAGCCCTTTGAAAATGAAGGTCCTCAAAAGAAGTAGAAAAAAATCCCACAGGTCGCTTGACCAAGCAGCTTATTAAAACCTATTGTTGTATTAATAATTTCTGCTGCCCTTTTTTCCCTGCCTGATCTCTCTTGAAAAAGAGAGTTTTAATATCAATCAGACTTTTTTTTTTTACCTGGATAAATAAAGGATACATATTTCAAAATTAAATGGCCTATAGCGGTTGTGTGAATGACTGTATGCAAAATTTGATTTTCACTCCTAGAAAACAGAGATTCTTCACATGCATTTAATGTTGTAAAATACTTCCTTTTAACTGATCCTGCCTTTAGATAATTTTTGCCTAAACCTAAGCCGATTTATTACAGTGTCTGTAATATAATATAACATTTTCAGACATAAGACTCTAACCCTGGCAAATGGTAGAAAGTTATGTGTGGTTGTGCCTTATTAGATCACAAATAAAATCAATCAATTCATACCAAACTGGCTACCCTGCTGGTAAAAGTGATAAAAAGTGAGAAGTGTGCTCCAAAGCTGAATAGTTTCTACCACAAGGTTGGCGGCACCTCAGGCAGTTTGTTAATAACCTTTAGTTGCCATTTCATGAGCTCACTTTGACTGCATGCTTGGTAACATTCTTGATGGCTTGGTTTCTGAAACTCAGGGCTGAGTGTTTCATGATGTTAAGCTTTGCTGTGTTGCCAGATATAATGAATCTAGCTATCATGTAGAATTTCTGGCTGACTGCCTAGCTCACACCATTGTTAAACAATGTTTGTATGGTCACCTTTTTGTTTTCCATTAGTTTACTTCTTTCTCTGTCATAGCGCACATCTGCAGTTGCTCAGCCTGATCGGCTACATTCAGGAAAGAGTCCCAGTTTCCAGTGTAGGGGTGAACTAATTGAATTGATGTTTTTGGTGTCTTTAAAACACTGTATGTAAAAATTGTAAAAATTCAACAGTAAAGGACCTGTCCCAGCAACACTGAATAATTCACTGAGTGCTCTCAGCAGGGACTACTTCTTTGGAAGAAAGAGGCTCAGATCAAAACTGCACCACATGTTGCTTGAATCTCAGTCATAAATCTCAAAACCTGATTACCACTTGAAGTAAGTGTTTTTAATGCAACTTTGGAGACCTGACCTTTTAAAATCCAATTAACATCTGTGGTATAACGCGTCCCTTTTTAACCACCGTGTGTCCACTGTTATGCTGGAATCTATTTTTCCTGCTTTACTGATAGAACTTAGGCAGAGTTATTATCTGTAGTGCTTTGGATTAAAATTTGTTTGATCAGCAAACCAAGGATTTCCTTTTTTTCTTTTTCTTTTTCTTTTTCTTTTGCAAATCTACAGGTGACATATCTTCCATGAGTTTCAGGGATAATCTGGTTCTGTGCAGAAAATAGTTTAATAAAAAATAAAATCTCCTCCCTGCAGGTGTACCTGAGTAGTTGACAGAAAAAGAGAGGAGCTGTTGAAGTGTGTCCTTCTGGCAGCTGGTGGAGGATCAAGTCTTGTGATGCCCCTGACCTAATATGGCTAGGTCTGGACTATCAGCTGAGAATCAGGTGCTTACTAAATATTTAGGAGGATAAAGACTTCCTGCTGGGCTGAAGCAGTCATCATAAGGCTTGGATCAGGCTTTCTTTTCCATCGCTGTTTCTCACTCACACTGCATACAGCTCACCCGTGTGTCCTTGTTCTCTACCAGCGTTGTCTTCTGTTCCGCATATGATCACATCTACTGTCGGCATCCAAGAGATTTTGTGTGGGAAGTCTGGATTTTGTGTGGGAAGAAACATTTAAAAAACAAAAAATAAAAAAAGGGTTTCAGTTCTCCGAGAGGACTTGAGTTTTCTTTGAATGCTTTAGATGCGATTGGTATGAACCATGTTGATAATTTCCAGCAGTTAAATTTTTGTTGTCATTAAATAATATTAACAAAGGTAATTCCATATTTTAGTGCTGAAGAATATTGATTTCACACACTTTATCACTGATGGATGTCTTTGGCATGTAAACTGATTTTTTTGTATGTTAAATTAAGCGTTTTGAGCCAAAATAAACCAAAAACTAACAATGAGGAGAGCTAAAATTTGACAGGCCCCATCGTATGATTACTGTTGTTTCAAAAAACAAAACATTTTGTAATTATCCATCATTTTGCATGTTTTCTGTCTCTTACAAAAGTGTAGCAAAATGACTGTTGACCTTCTCCTTTTAATTTCAAAAAATGATTCCTTGCACTATGTTTCTGCTACATGCGCAAAACAGGCGCGCCTCCAGAATTTTTTCTCAGGGGTGGCCATATGGGGACCAACCCTGAAATAACTGTGGTGGGTTTATGATGCTTTTGTCAAATATATGTTACTTAAAAATATGGCAAAAATGAGTGAAAGAAAAGAATTGTATGCCTAGTTAATTTCCTGCTTTTAAAGCTGACATCACTGAAAATGGGTACATATGAAAAACAAATAACATTTTGAATTGATAATTATCTTTTATAAATAATAAGTTAATGCTTGAACTCATTGCAGGATGTCTTCTCTTTTGGTCATGTTTGTTAAAATTATTACCAGCATGGGGCAGTCTTGCCAGGGTGGGCCACTGTTGGGTTCCAGCATTTTTTCTTGGGTGGGGGTCAGTGCCCCCCCTGGCCCCCACCTTGAAGGTGCCCCTGAAGCAAAATTCAGTAACCATAAGTAACCTTGACCTACAAAAAATTCCTCTGAGGAACCACCCACTAAACAGGAAGCACATGGTTGTACAGTGTGCCCTTAGAAACTTGATGATGATGATTCAAATGATCCAAATCTAAAGAGTCTGTGTTTTTTTCCCCTAGCAGCGGGGTTACGGTATTTTTATTTTTACACTAACTTTCAATTTTAATATTCAGTTTAAATTATCATGTACCCTACTGGCAAAAGTTCTAAACTTTGCTGTAGCTGCTGATTGCATTCATGTAAAACACAGCACAGTAAATTATGAATTTTTAACCATGAAGCAGGAAAATTATGTCAGGGTCTAGATACTCTTGAAACTGGGAACATGCACCATTAAGCATAAAGTTGTGGTTGCAATACAGCGCACATTATTCACATTGTCCGTGCTTGGTGATCATTTCAGCCTACACACATCAATACTCAGTCACTGTCACAGTACCCCCTACAGTTAACAGGAAGTCATCTGATTTGTGCTTTGATATGGACAGATACAGAGCGAGCAGAAACAGGCAAAGCTGGTGAGAGACTGTGGATGACATGCCTCAAAGGACCCGACCACAATTGAATCTTGGCCGAGCAGGGACATTGCCTTGATTTGCTCATTCGATCATCTGACTTAGTAGGCAAACATATTACACCTCTGTGTAACATTGATAAAAGCCCAAGCCTGAAGACATCTACATGACCGTAATTACCCCCCCACCCACCCTGCCTGCTACTAGCTGTGTAGCACCCTAGCACAAAAGGTAAAAGGGCCCGATCATAGCTGCGTGCCATTTTTACTTTTTTTCTGAGCATGTAGCTGAATCCTTGCTGATTAAATTCTACCGTAAATGCTTCTGCTCAATGAAATGCAAGCAATTAAAGTAAAAGCCTGATCAAATGGTGGCTCACTGTCAGTCAAATAAGGTGACATGTAATTGAAAATGCTGCTGTTCTCTTGCTCTCTACTGTCCCTGTAATATGAATCCGTTTAAAAACAGATCAAGTTTCCCTACTGCAGGGGAGTAGATGATACTTAATCAACTAATTGACACAACAAAGACCTTTTCAAATGTGTGCGTTCAGTAACATCTGGTCCTTCTCATGTTTAAGGCTAAATTATTTACCAGCCATAGAATTCAGTGTTTGGCATCCAAACTAGTAACAACTCAACATTTCAGCTACTGATGTGAGTGTCAGGCAGCAAAGGTTAAAAGGTTAAACTGAAGTAAACCAAAGTAAAGACCCTGGTAGTACAGCTGATGTAAAATGCAACTTCACTTTGTAAATGTGATAATAAACATGCTGGCACCTTCTGCAAAACTGATCTTTGCGACAAAAAGAAGAAAAGGCCAAAGACTTTTTTCATTGATCGGCTATAGTATTAAACGTTATTACTCGTCAGGCTTTGCAGATCAAAGGTAATTATTCATAATTCACCTTTCCAAAATCCGTTGGTGTCGCTCTGCACTACTACAGGAGCAAAGAACACAGAATACAATTTAATGGATTACCATTTTTCCTGTGCTTTATGACACAATTACCTTAAAGCTTATTTTCAAGGCGGGCAAAAGAGGATTGGGTGACAGAAAAATAAGGCGACTAATACTCCCAGCTGCATTTAACTCTGACAAACTTACAGGCTCAAGGCATTAACTGTTACCTACTCGTTTGTGTCGTGCTGCAGAGAGTGGGAAGGGCCTTGCATGCTGTAGCTACAGGTCATTGTTGGCCCACAGATGAACTAAGTGACAATAATTGAGTTAAGAGGGGAAACAAATGATGTCACGAGCGCATGAAGTGGAACGAGTCGACTGATTTATTTTTCAAAACAATACATGCCAAAGCAAATCAGTTTTATTAGGAGGTATACGGGGGTGGGGAGTGAAACTGTAGCTTTAATTCACTCAGCTTCAGTGTAGCTCCAGCATAAGCAAAAAGTTTCTTTATGCGTGATTGTAGGAGGGCAAAGATTGCAAAATGAGAGAGTGAATACTTAAGAGGCAGGAATACAATTATCTGTGACTTTTACTTAAGCATGGCAGTATTATCTGCACATCTTTTAAAAAGAAAGGTAATTTTTTATGCCAAGCATGCTCTTTTAGAAAATTACATTCTGTTATTGTATTGTTACTGATGCCTTAACATTAATCAGGTCCAGATGTTTTTCTATTAATTAATCAATAAATACAGATAAATACGCCTTCCTTGGAATTAGTTAAAGTGTTCTTGAGCTGTAGTTCTCCAGGTTTCCTTTGGAAATGTTTTTTCACTCTTTTGACCATTTCAAGGGGAATGTTTTTTGAATGAATCACTCAAGTATAAAAAAGGCACCTAGCTTAAGGGATAAACCAGCGTTGTGTCAACACATAACAGATAAATTAGCATAAAATTAACTTTAAATTCTACTTTTAGGCTGTTACTACCATTTGTAAAATGCATTATTTGTTCCCCACAGAAAGTGCCGAAGATTACACAGTTTGACAAGCATCAGCGAGTATTTTTGGAAATATTTTTGAATCCCAAAGAGCTCTTAGATGAAAACTTGGCCTATCTCAGCAAGTGCATCCTTAAAAAATACAAGGAAACTGGACAATTGGAAGACAATAGAAGACATTGCAGGCCATCTCCTGTTCACTGAAGCCTCATCAGAAATGATCTCAAGGTGGCTGTCAAGAAGCCATTCTTAAGGAAGGAAACAATGAGAAACAGTTGTGGTACTGGATGGTAAATTAGCAACAGGTCTTATGGAGTGATGAATCCAAATTAGTATGTATATGGAGGAGGTCAGGAGAGAAGTGCAACAGTGCGTGTCTACAACCATCATCATTGTAAAACACGGCGGATGCTCTGTCATGGTTAGTAGTTGCATTTCAGCCAGTGGTGTTGAGGATCTTGTCAAAAATAAAGAGATTGTGAATGCAGCAAAGTTAGATTTCGATCCACCATGCAGTACCACCTGGAAAGCATCTGATTGACAATGACTTAATTTTTCAGCATGTCAGTAATCCCGAACACACTACCATATATCTGGACTGAAAAAAAAGAAAACCCCAAACATAATGGTAGACTGTCTCTATCAGTCATAGATTGAACTCATGACAGAAGTCATTTTGACAGAGAACAGAACAAAAGGCAGTAAATATCCAAAGAAGAGCTTTGAATGTCTTTCAGGAAGCCTGAAGAACTATTCCTGAAGACTACTTAAAGAAATTACAAGAAAGTTTACCTAAGACAGTTCAGGCTGTGTTGAAGAATGAAGGTGGTTATGCCAAATACTGACTTCTAAGCTTGTTACAATGTTTCCATGTATTTATTTATTTATTTATGTAATTCCATTTATGTTTGCACATGTTTCAAAAAAATTGCTGCACCTATTTCCAGTTTTCCTAGCAAGACGTTTGCTCAAGACTTTTGCACAGTGTGGTATATTATCCTATCTTCCCTGCATCACTAAGTCTGATTCTGGTAACTGTGCTGAAATTAATAGTTTACTTCATATACTGTGTGTTTTCATGGTGATCAGACAACGTGACCGCTGTTTCAGGAAATACAACAGACACAGTGCACACTCTTTCTAAATACACTAATATACAGCACAGGTCACAGCATCATCTGAAAGAAGAGCACTAATGATGTGAAATAGGACTGAAGGACATGTTGAGTTGTTGACATTCAGCTGCAGGAAACTCAGTCCACTCCAGCGATGGGGGGAAAAAAACAGAGGAATGATTAAAGTGATAAAGGTTCTGTCTGCTCTTGTGCTTTATCTGACTGATAACTTCACAGAAGAGATACTAATTGCGCTCAGGATGAAAGTGGCCATAATTATATCCATATAATGGCACAGATGCATCCATTTCAAAGAGAGGTTGCAACTTCATATGAAGTTTGGCTGATGAAGCGCGAGTGTAGGGCTTTTTGTTCCTGCATGTTTACATTTGACTGTTTGAGATTTCACATGCAACTATTTTGGTTTTATGAATTTGTATGCAACAATGATTTAATTTAGGTCATTGACGCTGTTTCTATATATGCCTGTAACGATCTAAAAAGCCTATCAACTTTTGGGATTTTGCACATCTGGGATTTCAAAAAAAAATTAATGAAAATTTTGAAATATATTTTGAAAGGTCAACTGCTACACGTCAGTCATGGTTGTTTTCACAGCTGAGGGGGATGTTTACCTTCCAACATCAGTTTAAACCGGATCTAATCACTTCTGTTGAAATTTTAGGCTGCACCACATTAAAAAAAAAGAAGCTATTGCCCCAGTTTTAGTGCGTCAACAGTCACAGGCATGCTGCAGTGGTAACTACTGTGAAAAGTTTTCCTGTCTGTAGGAGTGCGGTAAGGCTCTTCTTGTACTCAGGTAGAATATGACTCACAATCCCAGATGACTCATGTGGTGAGCTGAAGTCACACCAAGGTTTGCAATATACAGGATGGGTATAGTTTTGACAAGATTGGAGCTTCTTCCTTTTGTTCTACTTTTTAACTCTTGTCTGGGGGATGGCTGTGTTGGGTGGTGTGTGTGTGTGTGTGTGTGTGTGTAAGACTCGCTTATCTCTGGAAAAGCTTGATATGAATAACTGTGCAGAAGAAACTAGAAAGTCTGTTAAATATGCATTTAACAGCAACAAGAAGTACAGACAGTTAAACTAGCTTAAAGGGATATTGTAGCTTTAGATATCACAGCAAATGATGCGCTGTGAATGCACCCCAAATGCCTCGGGCCAGCACAGTGACTAATGCATTTAGCTGTGATTAAACAGGCTATACTGTATATTTAATGTGAAAACTGGTCACATTTTCCAAGAAATAAAAGGAAAAACATGGGGGGAAAAGGTGGTTATATAACTAATATTTATAACTATTATTTTGAGTCTACCTAAAAAAAATAAATTCATGTATTCTCTTTAAAATTCATCAAATAGCTCACACCATTTAAAATGCTCTTACTCACTCTTACTTTTGTTTTCAGGGCAGGGTGTTACAGGAAAAGGGCGATACACTAACTTGTTATTTACTTGTTATTGTGGACTAAGCTGTTTCCATTGTTTGTCACAATGCAATCATACAGAAGAACAAAGGGATGCCATCTAAAACAGGCTTGAGCTCAGGAAAATGTATGGCCAGCACAAAAGGTACCCTAATTGTGTGCTGCAGCTAAACACACACACAAATATGTGAGCACACGCCACAATTTAAAAAGAAGTGAATGCATTAGTGTTTCTTTGCACTTTTCAAACGCTGCAGTTTCTGGGTCACAGCAGGGGGAAGAAAAGAGCCGTGTATAACTGCATTTAATACATTAAATTTATAATTTTTCATGGACACATGCATACCCTGTAAAAGCATTGCATTGTGGTGTCAAAAACACCCTATGCCACCCTATGGCTTATTACTCAAAGGCCATCCCTGTGTGCAACGATTTGTTACAATTCAGATTTGGTAACTGAATATCAGACAGCCGCATATACGTGACACTTCTTCTGTTCTTTTAAAAGGAACTATAAATGCTCATTCTATTTGAGATGATGTTACACTTCTTCACAGAAGCAGAAGTTGGAAGTTCTGGTCAGTCTCATATTCCCATGAGCATGAGCAGAAAGGACATCAGATCCCGGCGTTGACACTGGATTCTCTCACTGATGTTTACGAGGTAACGGAAACAATCCCGATGCCATAGTTGTAGAAACTCATTCCTTCTGTGTTTTCAGGTCAGTGGCTTTCATTAAATGTAATGGGGTGGCAGTAAATTATGAATGAAGAACCACTCTGTGGGCGAAGAGGATGATGCAGATTATTCATCCCTGCTTCCTTCGATGCCACTTCTCAGCAGAGGGATTTCACGCCAAAGGGATGAGGACTGTATTACTCAGTAGTGTAAAGTAAGTAGATTACAGGCTGCAGACAGCGACTGGTATCACCATCTGGATTATGGTGTGGATCAGGGGGTCCCCAAACTTTTTTATAATGTCAAAGACTACTATCGATATACGGTGGATTCAATCTTCAGTTGTTTAATCTGAAAAAACTTCTCCTGAGGGCTTTCTTTTAGTCACTGTTGAATCACTAATGTGTGTGTATTTCAAATGTATTTATGTAACTTTTGATCTTTGACCGAATATATTTTGGGGGGTTTTCTTTTAAGACAGGCTTCTGATCAAAGTGACGGTTCAGTTTACAGAAAAACGGGAAGGCTACATGGATGCTCGGCTTTGCTTAAAGATGATGATAATAATGATGTGTGGGTGGAGGAGCTGAAACAGCCTGGGAGTGATGGCGATGGAGAGAACAATCAGACGGACAGAGGATCCTGAACTTCACCATTACTTCCTTCCTTCTTACTTCCTCTGTTCGCCATGACTACAAGCGAGCTTAGCAGGAGAATAAATGTTTTTAATTTACTTTTAAAACACAGCCGTGTCTGGCAGTTTATGGGCCCTAGGCTAAATATCAGCAGCGTGGCAGGGAAGAATGATTGCTGCTGATCATGCAGTATGCAGGCTGCTGATGACTTCATCGGAACAGATCAAGTTATGGATGATTAATTTAGAAACTGAATCAATGCTTGCCGTTGGCTTCATCGGAGGCCTTGCTGACCTTACAAACCTTCATTATGTAGTGCGAGGCGACATGCTAAAGCTACTTCCCCCCTTCCCAGCATCATCACTTTTTAGCAAATTATCTTGGAATTTCCTTTAATTTCCTAGATGAACTATGCTTCCTTTTTCATTTGACTTTATTTACCTTTGTCCAGCTTACTGAAGTCACATGTGTCTGTCCCAATTCCCGATCTCATGATTATAAAATTTTATCAGTGAGCAGCCAGCTGCGCACGACCCGGATAGGAAACACTGATGTGATCTTGAGTGTTAAAAAGATACCATACTGTTTCCTGTCTGCTGTCTGGCAGAGGTATAGGTGGAGAGCAAACCACATGCAGAAGGAGAGAAGAGTAGGGAGGGGCCCCTAGAGGAGAAATGAGGTTGGGCTCTGACGAGGAGGAATAGTGAAAAGAGAGGAAGAGAAGGGGGGAAGCAGAGGGTGGGGTAAAGAGGAAAGGGGTGGATTGAGAGGAAGGGGGAGAAAAGAGGGGAACCGATATTGGGGGGGAAAAGGTAAGGTGAGGAGGGGGAGAAGGGTGCTTAGAGGGGTCTAACTCTGGCATAAAAGTAAATTCAAATACATTATTCATGGATCTCTGTGTCAAAATATCATTTACGTGTGCTGTGTTGACTCATGGCTCGTAAAATGAGAAGGACATGAAAAGAAAGAAAAGGAGGAAGGAAATAAACAACTCAGGAGGCTTTCTCTATTCTTGGCCAGAAATAAAAAAAATAATAATAATAATAATAAAAGGAACCTCAGTGCAGTCGCCCTCAACTTATTAGGCATCAATAATTTATCATACCCTTTGTTTACTATTCTTTATCCATGTAATAAGCAGCACCCCTTGTCAGCTGAAGTCTCAAATGTGTTGTCAGAGTTTCTAGGTTTGAAAGGGACGTTGTATTTGCGAATGTTGCATAAACAATATAAAGAAGAATAAAATAATATTATTTAGGACTGTAAAACTTGGCAAACGAAGCCACGGATTTGTGAGGGTGGCAATTTTAAAATCAACCATTCTCGCCCTCTCAATACATTTTTGAGTCTTCAATCATCTGATTAAAATATGGGCCAGCTGTTTGTGAGGTTTGTTTTTTTTTCTTCCCCCCACATTTTAATTTTCTGGATTTCCTGTATAATGAGTGCTGCTGCTGCTACTGTAACCATCATCAACCTTCCAGTTGATACAGTACACCAACACCACAGCAGCCCCTACAGGTACACAGCGGCGCTGCCATCAGCTCCAGTCAGGTTTAATTACAGTAATAGAGGTTTCCAAACTGCAGGTTGATTGCAAGATAAATTCAAAAGGTCACGAGACGATTAACGGGATAGGGAAGCAGACAAAACCTTTATACTGCACAAAATTAAATTCACGATTCCGGGCGCTTCTATTAATCTTTGCTTGTGAATTACTGGCTAATTTTACCTCTTTAGACATCTAAAAATAATTCAAATGCAGGGCAGGAAAATAAACTTGCACATTAAAATAAAAAAAACAGAAAAGAAAAAAAATCTCTTTGTAGGTCGTGAATGACGTACGAGCAAAACAATGAGCCACAAATACTTTGTTGTAAAGGTTTAAAAAAAAGAAGAAGCTAAGATCTTGTTTTGGTGATTAAGTGTAAAGGAGAAAAATCCAAGAACAGCTGGGCTTCGTTTTCTGTGTGGACAATAAATACAACCTTGTATTCTGATATAATGAAATGAAAATGAATAAAACAATGTTCCACAGACTTTTCCTCTGATTTCTTCTCTTCTTACCCCAGGTTTTCGTACACATGTGTGCCTATACACACACACACACACACACACATATATATGTATATACATACACATGCAGTATATATATATATGTGTATGGGGGGATGTGGGTGTATCCACTGACGGTAGGGGCACATATGACCTGCTCCACTTTTATTTTGATTTATAAGGCTAGTAGAGAGCATCATCACAGAATCGCTTCATCTTCTCTCCTTTATTACACCACATTTGTTTTCATTTTACTCCCAAGGCCTGGCTGAATACATTACAGATATCCCATGGGGCCGTGGGGGCCAGCATCTTCACCACAGGAGACAATGGGATGACGGGAAGGGATTTGCGAGCATGCTTCATCATTACAGGCATTAGTATTATTTTGACTTCAAAACACTATCTGAGGGATTATCATTATTCTTGGTATTAGCACAGCAAGCGGACACGTGGGTCAAACACATTGATCGTAATAAGAAAAGTAATTATTTGTCAAGCCTGCTGGCAATAATTGGAGACATTAGTGTCAGGTGTCCGTCAGAGAGGCCAGTGCTAAAGAGCTAAATTCTGTTTCTAATCAGAAAATGATGCTTTACATGCTCACCTGAAATTTCCCCTTTCATTTGGAGCTCTTCGGTGTGTGCTTTTACCTGACTATTTGGTGAGTCAGGGTCCAACCCCTCACACCACACAACCCCCAATTCTTCTCGCTCATTCAAGACTTTTCTTCTTCTTCTTTTTTTAAGCCCGGGGGTAAAGTGGGAGACAAAATCTGATTCACTGGGAGTGGGACATTACAGTGGAGATAATATGGCAATTGGGTTTAGCATAGAGAGGTCAATGGCAGGTTAATGCACAATGCAATACATCATTCAGTAGCAGATCTTAGAGGGGAGGGGCCTAGAGGTCAAGAGGTGGCTCCGAGTCTTGTTTTGGGGCACAAGAGCACAAGATGAGTTGAATTATGTCCATTTATCACGTTTGTCATATGATTTTGTCATGATGCTGGAGAAAGGAAACCTAGGTTGTACAAGCTTTTTATATCTTTGTTACTACATCAACATTTGCTTTAATAGTTCATGAAACAGGTCCATATTTAATTTCAGAAAGCTAGACATCCTTAAAAAAATAAAAAAAATAAAATTCCCCCCGTCCACGTTGTGCATATATCAATTTGCAGTTGTTCATAGCTACATGGCCACATCTATAAGCCTGTGTTTGAGGACAGTAGAAAAGGAATAATACGGCCATAAACGTGGGCAGATGACCTTATTTGAAGCTCTCACAACTCCAGTCATCACCACCGTCACCTGCTCGATTACAGTCGCACCGAACCATCTTTTTTTCCACCTCATTCACACGTTCAACATTCACAGCCAGCAGTGAAACTGATAGCATCTACATCATTTCAAGGACATACAATAACACCCACCAGCCAAGCCTTGTTACATGAATACATAGAGGAAAGGCTTCCAGCAACACTATTCCATGATTGAATTCCCAAGGACGAGAGGAAGAGGGAAAACATTGGAGGAATAAAAGGGGAAGCAATGGAGATGAAAGGAGGTTCGGATGGCTGAGAATGCAAAGTGAAACATACCTCAATTTTCTTTTAATAAAACCAATTTATGAAAATACTTATTTCTAACCTTGTTTATGGGTTTGAAACATGCATGTGCAAAAGTATTCAACATACAAACCTTTCAAACTGTCCAGTATTCCACACAACATTTGAAACCAGCTGACAGTAAGAACAAATGTCAGATCTTGAAAAGCCCACCGATGAAATCCCACTGGCTACTAAGCTTGCTATAGGCATGACGGCTGGACATGTAAATTGCACGGCCTTTCCACTCCTGGGGATAAAATTTGTCCTCTCTACTCACTGCACCCCGTATAATAACCCATATATAATATCTCTCCTTGTTTGAGGATTCAGGGGATGCCTGTCAATCATCTCAAAGGAACACAGAATATATTTACATAGTTATACCACAGTGCAGCATCTCAGAGACACTGACAAGAAATATTGTCTGAATAATGTCATTTTTATGAACAAGATTTATGACACTATCAGATTTCCTAATTTTGATCTAAACATTAAAGCAATCTAATGAAACACTTAATCTTGGCTATTGTTAGGAAGTGATCCATCTTAAGCAGCAATTATGTTTCACTAATAAACTTATTTGACTGGAGGATGATTAAAAAAAAAAGGTTTCGTTTGCTGAGATCCTCGAATGGAGACAGCCACCCAGAGGATAAAAGAGGTACTACAGTTCATGCATGTCTATTACTCTAATACCAAACTATTCCTGTGCATGGCTGCCTGCACTGCCATGCACTTTAAGGAATCACTATTACTTTAAAAGCATTTGTCAAAACCTTTATCGCCATATTTCATATCAACACTGAGGTTCTTTTTCCTATTAAGTAAACCAGTTATGACAGATCCTTTCTTTAACTGTTATTACAGCCCATCTGTGGCCTGCAGGATGCTCACCAGCTACTAAGGCTTCCTGTTTACAGCCCTCTTCCTGTTACTGCGATGGCCGAAATGTCACTAAAACCGCTGACAGAGCTGCTCACACCACAAGAGCCTCGCTATATAATACTTAGTTAAAACACTTTGGGAAGCATTTCACATCATTTAGGTTGTGCTTGTTAATACTTTATTTAACATTAATGTTCCTTTTATTTGTACTTTTTAGATCATTTATTTAGATCAGATTGTTCATTTGATTTTAGTTTCAACTACTTTTCTTTTTTTCAGTTTCATTTTTATTGTGTAACATGCATTTCAGTATCTGTTTAGTGCTATTTGGAGGAAAGATTTAAGAACTTAAAACAGGTATTGCAATACAGTTTATTCACTATCATGTCAACATAAAACCTCCACACATGCATAATACTAAATAGGATTCTGTGCATTTTATTTATATATATATTTTTATAAGGGAAAGAGTTTTGAAAAGGACCACACCCACCCTAAACAGTAACTTTAGAAATCTTTCATCGAAACAATAAAAATATAAAATTATTATTTTGTTCTCATTTACAAAACTGAGTGCAAAACATATCATAATTTAAGGATTATGACAGAATTTCTTCTCCAGTGATAAAACGACAAACAGCTTTAAATTGATTTGAATGGAAAATTTCCAAGAGACCCTCTTAAAGTTATTTCTATATCTTTATAAATTATAAAAATACTGGCATCTGCCAGTGCTACCCCCTCAGCCTCCTAGTACAGCGGTCCCCAACCCCCGGGCCTTGGACCGGTACCGGTCCGTGAGTCGTTTGGTACCGGGCCGCGCGAGTTGAGGCTCAGGTGTGAAATGTATGGTTTTCAGGGTTTTCAGCGTTATTTTGTTATCGTTTTTATCGTTAACTCGGTTTTCCTGGGTCTTCTCACGTGTGTTACGAATAAATCTTCTTTTTTTCGGTACCGGTACTAGTTTTATTTTGTTGTATTTATCCGCGACACCTTAAAGGCCGGTCCGTGAAAATATTGTCGGGCATAAACCGGTCCGTGGCGCAAAAAAGGTTGGGGACCGCTGTCCTAGTAGACACACCTATTACATTTCAAAATCCTACATCGCCTTGTTGTCAAGTTTTTGCAATCACAAGATTTTCAGAACACTTAACCTCTGACCTTTAAGGGGGAAGATACTGAGATTCAACGATTTTCTAGTAGATACACCTATGGTATCAATTTGATACCATACTTCGCCTTGTTGTCGAGTTACAGCAAAAAACACAAAACAAACCACAATAAAAAATCCAAATATGATTGATAAGCTTTTCGGGTTTTTTCCTGTTTTTGGTTTTTACACTGATACCCACACAGATGACAAGTGTGAAATGCATAATATGCAGTTATAATAATATTGTTGCTCAATGAGGATTTAAAGCTAATACATGTCAGGCAACAATTACAGTGAAAACTCTCCTGAGCAACTTTATTAAAAAGCAGATGGTAATAGCAGTAATTTCATTCTAAAATATTTCATATATTTCCATTCATTACAAATACAAAAAAAAACAACTCCAGAGATGTTAAACTCAATGTTATCAGTGTAAAATTAAAGCAGCTTTGCATCCTTCACTCAGTCACAACAGTGCACATTGAGATGTAGGGGAAATAAAAAAACAAACAAAAAGCATTGTTTATTTATCAGTCTTTATTTATGAAAATAGCTTTTTTTAAAAATGCATTTGTACAAATACAACAGGAGTGAAAGTTTCTTATTGACTACATCTCATTGTTCCCATGTCGTTTTTGTTATCAGATGTATTCACACTTCGTCATTTCAGGCACGTTGAAGACAAAACCAAAGACACTGTATAACGGTGGATACAAAACCTGTATTTAATACCATGTGCAAATGACTAAAGTCTTACCGCTGATTGTCTTTGTGACTAAAGCACAAATACCTTAAACAGCGGGTCCTTGGAGAACAGAAAAAAAGTTTAAAAAAAAAGAGGAAAAAAAATGCATGGAATTGTGTGACTTTGCAGACTAAAAGAAAACTATAAATAGTAAATAAAGCACTGATTGTAGCTAGTACTCATCTCTGAATAGAGTCCAGTATTTACTTTCAGTGTATGGCAATCTCTTATTAAACGAAAAAGTGAGTCCGCCTTGTCTATCTTGAGTCTGTCTTTATGGTTGATATGAAATGAGTACGATTTTTTTACATTTGTAAAAATGCTTATTCTTTTTAAAATGTCTTTGAAACATTCATTACTATCACCTCTGTGCCTTTGGTAGAGGCTAGAGGAATCAATGTGGAAGAGAGACTCGGGTATCCCTGATGGTTGGTGTGTGGAGAAAAGTGTCCGGGCACCATCCACCAGCACACGCTCGCACTCACCGGCATCAGAACACTGCCAAGGTTAAATTTAATTGGGGAAAATGCATACCTTTAATATCACACACTTTCCCCAAATGTAAACACGAGTTAAACATCTTGTAAAGTGCTCAGTTTAAACTAGTACCATTCAAATATTCCTCATGAAGAGACATTCACTGCATTAGCGTGAAAAGCACTAATGTGATTTTAAATATTTAGACGGCTTAGATTTTTTTACAAAATCGATTCACTTCTTCAGCTACCAAGTCAAATCTCCTTTTAGATAATGCCCCCTTGAAAATATGTAATAAAAATATCGTATTGACACTAGCACAGGCATTTTTTGTTTTTTTACAAACCCCCCAAATTTTCCCTCGTCCAAAATCTGACTTGATATATACATGTACCTCCCAGCCAAAGAAGAACCTGCTAACACATCAAACGTAGACACCGTCCTGAGCAGAAATGTAGTGGAAGCTCCCTTTCATTATTACTCTTTTAACAAGGATAATTTGGATTCTATATAGAATATATATTCATTACTTCTACACAGATTTTTCCCTGTCGATAAAGACAGACATCGTACCATTTCTTATACCGGGTCACTGCTTTTAGAGCTCTCCTCCGCCCCTTTGGCAGAGGCTAGAGGAATCAATGGGGAAGTGAGATTCAGGTATCCCTGCTCTGAAGGTTGGTGTATGGTGAAAGGTGTGCGGGTGCCATCTGCCAGCACACCATCGTCCACCTTCACCCGACAGATTGCATCCAGGACGCCCAGTTTGTTACCAGAACCTGACGTCAAACTGATGACAAACCACAGATGATATGAAAATTGCCCAAATTACAAATATCAATCAATATTTTAGGTCAGCAAGCTGTTCTCTTAAAATTGTCTTACCTTAGTGCAGACGTATGTAGGATGCTGTCAGTGAGAGCATCAGTGGGAAGCATTTTTCTGGCATTCTGTTGATCATTTAAAATTTATTAGCAAGCATGCCAACATATTTTTTAATACAGTGAGATGAGAAACATTTTTACAGTCTTTTATTCTTCTTTTATTAAAAAAAAAAAACACCAGCCATTTAGTGAAATGGCAATCCTGTCATTTTTAATATGAGTATAGAAAAATATTGCAAAAACATAAAGATGTATAAAGAGCTACCTCCATGCTGTAGAGTGACTGGACATTCCTCAGAGCACGCTCTAAAGAACTGACTTGATTGGAGAGTTTCAAGGTTTCGTCCTGCAGTTGTTTGTTTTCCACTTCTAAGAGGTTAACCCTTGAACACAATAATGTTCACAGCATTCACTCACAACTTCACAATAATTTTTCGAACATATCCTTTACATCTTTAGTTACAAAAACATTCAGGCTAACAACTAAAAAACATGATTCTGTTGTGTTAGATACTAAATATAAAGCTTTCCAAACATCTCAATATATGTACAAGTAAATGTGATTTCTTAGCACTGTATTATGCAACTAATGAAGTTAACAAATAGTATTTTATACTTCTGGTTGAAATAATTAAAAGAGTAATATCCATACTGTTCTGCATCATGTACATGTGTAAACAGTGACTGAGGATACCTATATTGAACTGTTGAGGCGGTCTTCGTGGCCTTGCTGCCCATCTCCTCGGCCTCAATTATCTTCTGCACCAGTTCCCTCTTCTCCTCCAAAAGCTTCTCATTGACTTCCATCACTAACTGGATCCTCTCTTTGTCCTATCACAATTCAGAAGACAAGAGAAAAATTAATGAAAATAGATTTTGAAGAACACTTTTCTACAGTGCTTCACATCTCTTCAGGAATATTTAGGAGTCAGCATTCTGCTTCATGTGTGTGACCTTCTGAGAAAGCATGGAAGCAAGCTCGAGATCATTCTCCAGTTTCTGGATGGTGCTGTCTCTCTGTTCGGTTGCCTTTAGAAACACCTGCTTGGCCTGACGCAGTTTGGTCTTGTGTTGACTCTGTTTTTCA
The DNA here is from genome assembly GCF_051167445.1 of Perissodus microlepis. Taxonomy (NCBI): domain Eukaryota; kingdom Metazoa; phylum Chordata; class Actinopteri; order Cichliformes; family Cichlidae; genus Perissodus; species Perissodus microlepis. The sequence continues at coordinate 5,827,966 of NC_140480.1, read as the reverse complement.
TTGTACTTTCTGGTTGGTGGAGCAGAGGCGATTGAGAGCAAGAAAGGCAAAAGGTTAATGTAACCTAATTACCATTTACTTTATTTTATATTATGGTTGTTAGATGCATCTAACCTGACATGCACGTCGAGTTGGAGGAGAACCTGCTGCAGCTCATCCTGCAGTCCTTTACAATCCTGCTGACTGGCCAACAGCTCCTCCTGCAGCTTTTGACGTGACGCCTGGCTGTCCTTTCCCTACAGAACATATACATTTCAACAGATATTACAAGTGCATAAAATGTACAATCGTGCTAAACACAGTGAAGCGCTGACAGCAAACTGCTTGCAATATGATAGATTTTTTTTGTATATCTGTCAGCAATCAAGCAATCTTAAATAATGTACTTAATAGGTTAAATGTGCCCTGTATAGCAGCTTACTGTCAAAACTGAGTACGCATTCCTCTGAAAAACTTTCTGGTTTGCAGCAAAGGATTGAAATCTTAGCTCGAAAACAGAGGAAGTGACAGAAGATACATACTGCGCAAACAATGTTTGATATGGGCTGTCAGCAGGGTGCCTTAAAAAACAAACAAACAAGACACTTAATAACACACGCCTTTTAAGGCGTGTAGCAAACTTGGAATGGGTGTATGTTTTGACTGTCACTTTTTAGGGAAAGCTTTCAGTTCAATGAGACCTCAAGTGCCACAGCAGATCTTAGGAAGCACGGTACACCATTCCTCACCTCCTCTCTAGCATTGCTAAGCTCAGCTTCCAGGACTGATAGACGGGTGTCCAGCTGCTGGACACGGTGGCTGAGCTCTGCATTTGTCCTGGTCAATGAGGCCTCCTTATGCCTCAAGGAGCGAACCTGCTGCTGCAGCTCCTCCTCGCGCTGTTCTAACAGCTTCCTGAGAGGAGACCGGAAGAAGAAAAAAAAAAAAAAAAAGACTATTCAAAGCTCTTAAAAAGCAGGTGAAGAAAAAGGACAGTGTCAGCTGTGGTGCACTTTGTGGAACCTGGTGATGTGCTCTTCCTGCTGCTGGGCTCTCAGAGCTAACAAGGCGTCAGATAGATCCCTGCTTTCCCTCTCCAAGCGGTTGGTCTCGCCTACACGAGCTTCCTCCACACGCAGCTGGTGCTGAACAGACTTAAGCTGCTGTTGTAGTTCCAGGACCTTCCAAACCACAACAGAACCACAGGTTTTTCTCAAAAACACAAGCTCCTAACTTTACACCCATCAACAAAATATGTCAGGATTTCCTTATGATGTCAAACAAAAAAATAAAAAATACTCCACAATGTTCGCAAATAATGTTGACTGCAACCGCTTCTTCATCTTACTCAATGTTCAGAAAAGCATTAACTTCATTTGCTTAAGACCAAAACATGTCATAGACTGGATATTCCATTAAGGGCTCAGTATGGTGTCACTGGTTATTTCACTGATAAGAGCAACTACAGCAAGAATAACATAACTGTTGAATAAAACCACTTTGAGCCTTTAATAACAGTTGACACACTGACAAACCAGGCGATCCAGATTTCACACCGGACTAGAGTCTTTACAGTTATGCTAACCTTCTTGTCAGCAGCGATGAGTCGTGCCCTCTCAGCCTGGAGGTCCCCCTGCAGACTAGTAGTGGCATTGCGGTTTGCGGAGCTACGAGCCAGTTCCAGCTCCAATTGCCTGATTTTCTGCTGCTGATGTTCACATTCGGCCGCCTGACCAGTGACTTTCTGTTCCATCTGTACCACCTTTGTCTGGACCTGCTTCAGTTCTGCACTAAGCTGAGAAAACATGTGGGAGGACAGCAGATGTAAAAAAACAACAAAAAAAAAAGATGTTGAGTGTTCATTTACATGTTGATTGCAGTTACACATTTGTTCATAAGTTAATTCAAGTATCTAGTAACTCAAGTGAGGGTTGTCCACACAGAAAGGGATCTGCATGTCGCGCATCACCTTGCTGCTGATGGTTGGTTGATAACGGAGATTTCAGGTTATGATTGCCTAAGTAACACTCCTATGTAGTTACCAGTTTCATATGTCAATCTACAGTATTATTTGCTAACACAGTAGTCACTTCATTTGTGGTTATTTTTCCCATCATCGCTTTAAAATCATCCAGCGGTCTTTGGCCGTCATGTTGCTGTGAATTGCTTCCTATTTAGACATCTCTTAACAGTGGAATGAAGATGAGGACGTGCTAAGTAAATTAAGTGATAAACAGAGGGTTTCAGGGAATACTCACCTTGAGTTTTTCCTGATCCAGCAGCGTGTTGTGTCTCTTCAGGTCCAAGTTCTTCTCTTTCTCATAGCGTAACTCTTTCTCCGCTGAGGTAAACAGGCTCTGGGCCCTCTGCAGGTCTTGCTTCATTTGTTTAGCTTCTTCTGTCTTCTGCTTCAGCACCGAATCTTGGGACTAAAGATGGACACAGTGTCAGTGTTCATGTTTATGCTGATTTAGCAAATGAACAGAGATAGTCAAGTGTCCCCAAGAAAGATGTGGCTGTCGGACAACTGGCCCTTCTGTAATTTTAATGGAACACCAGTGAAAGAAGGCCATCTGAAGCTTCTGTGTTAATGATGAAAATAATTACGACATTATTACTTTTATCATTATTATTACTACAATACAAAAGCGAGGTAGACTGCCATAAAATTCCAGCTTTCTGTCTTTCAGTAAGATTGCTGAAGTTGCTAATTAATAAGAATATTAAGATGTCAGCTTCTTAAAGCATAAAGGCTAATGCCGCTGCTACAGTATGACAATTATAGCAATAAAGAGACAATTACATAATAAACATACAGAATAGATTTTTGTTTTTCATATGTACCTTAATATGTGCCTGGGCTTCATTCACCTGAGCCTCGAGGGCCATTTTGTGCTCAAGACCCTGCTGCCGCTCCTTCTCTAGCTTATTCTGTACATCACTCAGCTCCTGCCCCAAAGAAGACAGTGAAAACATTTATATCCATCTTCTATAGTTCTGGCATAAGAAATACCCTATTTACCCTAACCCACCTAAAGGAACCAATCCAGTTACCTGAGCCAAGCACTCTTCTCTGCGGTTTTCCACTGGACGGACTCTAGGTTCAAAATGAGCTATGTGCAGTTCAGGCTTCTGGCTGCTGCCAAGCACTTCCTTAGTGGTGGATAGTTGGTCTTGATGCCACTGAAGCTGCTTAACGAGGCGCTGGATCTCCAGCTCCAATCTCTCCTGTTTGCCCTCTGCTGCTAGCTTCTCCTGAACACTAGAGCTTAGCCTGGCCTGTAGCTCTGCAGTCTGCATCCGCTCAGAAGCCATCTCATCTCTGGGAAATATTCACAAATATGCAAAGTAAGTAAGCTACAATGTTCCAGTCTTATCTCATCACTGACTATGAAAAAAGGCACAAGTAACAACCGAGGCAGTGATATCAGTTCTCATCCAACAATGATCCACTTCAATCCACATCTCATAAATACCATACATGTACTATATATTATTTGAATTTCCCAAATATGCAATGAATAAAATATCTTATCTTATTGTAGGACTGGAACTAAAAAAAACAACCTCAGGCTGTTGTGTGCTGTCTGGAGGCTGCTAAGATCAGCAGTAAGCCGGTCAGCTTGTTCCTGCAGCTGGCTGACGTGTAGCATGTTTTCCTTCATCTCTTCTTGGGTCTGCTTACTGTCTTTGTAGCACTGCAGCTCTCCCTGGAGTCTGCTATAGGCACGCTCCATCTGGGAGACCTGACAGCCAAAGAGTTAAAGACAGTAAGGTGATGAGAAACTCACGTTGGGGGGTGTAAATGTCAAACTAATGCATGCCATAAATTCATACTGACACGTAATGTACAGCCCTGCACGAAAGTCTTGTAAAATAAGTACATTATTTGGAGAATAGTTAATAAATGTACTTCTAATTTTCAGTGTCAGAAATACCTTATGTTAATGCTAAGAGTCTGAAGTTTGTTTAATATGCTATAATTTTGTATTACCTAATAATCATGAACCAGTCAATTTGAAGCTGGAAAATCTTTTGTTTCGTATGATAATCAGTGAAATTCTAGTCAAGAAATGTTCTCTTTTTAATAGAGTAAATACAAAGAACACAAATCTCAGTTTGTTATTTTATCATATGCATAATAGCCTGCATATACAGTGGTTATCATCCTGCAAAGGTGTAAAGAGCTAGTTCATAAAGTCAGATTTGAAAGAGAAGGGCGTCTTTCAGAAATCCCAAAGCCGCTTCAAGTTTCTTTGTTTATGCTTCCAAATTTTCTCCTTCATTTCTTGCCCCCAATGAATGTCCCATATATCCATAATCATAAATAAAACTTGAATAATTAAATAAAGAAATCCCCAGTCTCTCGGTAGTGCTTTTTAAAATTTCTGTCCATTCACCACTTAAACACAGTGAAGACGCCTGCAAACTTAACAGCACACTTGCACTTGAGCTTTTTGATTTTATCTGGGATTTATTAGACTCATTGGTAAACTTATTTAATTAATTAGGAGTCAAGATATTTTAGTATTATACACACCTGTTTTCATATACTCTAAAGCTGTATTGTGTGCAAGGTATTTTTACTTTTTAAACCATTTACACCAAAGGCCTATTTCTGCCAAAATGTTTATAGTCTATAACCATTTTCCTCTGAAGAAAGACTGTGACAGTTTCATCATGTTTAAAATGAAAAATTAACAAACCTTTTCTTCCAGAAGTGTTTTTTCCACCTTGACTTGAGTTAGACTCTTGATGAGTGTTTTCCCCTGTTGGCATTCTATATGAAGGCTGTTGTTCTCAAGTCTCAGTTTGTTTCGCTCTCGCTCGCTTATCTGCAAAGCCTTTGGTGTAAAGAACCGAAGAATAACACCCAAAGAATACACGTGGTAACTGTGTGGCATTTAGTTTGTAACATTGTTAAAAACATTCTGAAAATACAACCATAACTCTTTGCATCAGTCCTAAATTGAATTTCTGTGTACGTGTGGCGTTTCTGTTCTGTATTTCACACAGAGCAAAAGTCTAGTTTTTTACCTCTTTCTCTTTCTTCAGGGCAGCCTGTGCAGCACTGAGGTCCAACTCCAGCTGTTTCCTCCAGTCTTTCTCCTCAGTCAGACGAGCCTCAAGCATAGCCAGGCTCTCTTGACCACTGTTCCTTAGGTGCTTCATATATGGTGGGACAAGAACACAGAAACAGACATACTGCATAAAAACAAACAAAAAAATTATTCATATCACATCATAACTCACACCCCCTTTGTACTTTGTAGTGAGCTTTACCTTAGTTACTCATTTAAATTTGTGTATTTAAGACCTCCACGGCTACTGCATTCTTACCGCACAGTGTTGTGTAATGATTAAAGGGCATTTCTTACCAACTTTAAGCAGGACTCTGTGGTTTTGACCTCTTCTCCATTCTGTAACATTTTCTCTTGGGTTTTCTGCTTCTTTATCTCTGCCTCCAGGTTTGTGATCTGCATAGAAATGTAAGACTATTAGTCATTAGGTAAACCTGTAACTAAACTATAGTAAACTGCCATTAGTAATTAATGACTGTGAAAACAGCTTTCTTCTGGTGCAGGGGTGTCAAACATAAGGTCTGGAGCCAGAACTGGTGTGGCAAAGACAGACAGACAGATAGACACACACACACACACAACCCCTTTCAGCTATCTTAGTGAGGACCTTCATTGACATAATGCTTTCCCTAGCCCAGGGGTGGGCAACTTCAGGCCTCGAGGGCCAGTGTCCCTGCAGGTTTTAGATGTGTCCTTGAACCAACACAGCTGATTTAAATGGCTAAATTAGCTCCTCAACATGTCCAGAAGTTCTCCAGAGGCCTGGTAACGAACTAATCATGTGATTCAGGTGTGTTGACCCAAGGTGAGATCTAAAACCTGCAGGACACCGGCCCTCGAGGCCTGGAATTGCCCACCCCTGCCCTAGCCCCTTACCCTAAACCTAACCATTAAAAATGAATGCCTAACCCCAACCCTTACCCTAAACCTAACCATAACCTAATTGTAACCCTGACAATAAAACCACATTTTGAGCCTCAAAAATGCCTTTAAATGCCTTCAAATTTGTGAGGACTGGGTTGTGTGTCCTCACAAGTGACTGTTGGTTCTCACAAGTACAGTAGAGAATGCAGATTTCAGTCCTCACAAAGACAGCTAGACAGGAACACACACACACACACACACACACACGTTTCTTTTTTTTTTGTTTGTTTGTTTTTTACAACAGGTCCATGGTTAAAAAAAATTCTGTGAATTAACAAAAAATGTGTTTTATAATTACATGACAGTCAGGACAATGGGCTACCAGAACTTTTTCTGTAATTTTACACATTTGTTTTTACAGGCTGTTTGTGGCCCACAATGTAAAATGAGTTTGATATTTGATGTTTGAACCAGTTCTGATAAGTACCCTTCTTCGCAGGCCCTCGAGTTCTCCCTCATGTCGATGCCTCTCCTCTTTGCTAGCATTCTGGGCTTCCCCCAGCAAGGCCTCCAGCTCCTCGTTCCTCTCCTCCAGCTCTTCATGTTCCTTGCGTAGCCTCTGCAGTTGTCGCTGCAGCTCTTTCACCTGCACAAGCCCATCTTCCACAGCCTCTTGACACCTAACCGTCAATAAATTACAATTAAACAGCCAGAGAGAGCAGATTGTGAATACCCATCATAATTTAGTTATCCAGGAATTCAAGTTTTTACCGTTTGTGAATGTGGTCTTTTTCATGAGCTGATAAAGCAGACAGATTGTTTTGTTGGTCACTGCAAACACTTTTGTCTTTTCTATCTTCTTTGGCTGCATCATTCTTTGCCAAGTGAAAAAAAAAAATACAACACCAGTCAGTGCCAAGCTTCTGTCATAACTTATTTTATTCATTTTGTTATAATAAATTAATAGGTATGATCTGTAAATACTAACCTGGTCAAGGAAATTTTTCTTCTCTGACTCCAAAATACACACTCTGTCCCTCAGAGCTCTGTTCTCAGCATCTAGTTTGTCATTTTGCTCTTTAGCCTGCTGCAACTTCCTCACATCTGTGGAGTGAAAAATGTATTAATGTGAGATTAAAATGCCGGTGATCAGCAAATGTGATCATCCCTAAAAAAGCAGAATGTTTTGGCAGTTTGCAGTATAGCCATAATAATAGTGGTTTACATATTTGTCTAACAAGTCATAGATGCCCAGTTTGATCTAAGGAGAGGATACAAATCCCCTGAGGGTTGCATGAGGAGCGGTATAAAAATCTGCCAAATCAAATATGCAGAGGCACAGATTGTGGAAACCTCTTGAGACAAGGAAGCAGCAAGAGTAGCTGTTTTTTCTGCTCTGGAGCGGGTATGTGTTAAAACAATGCCAGTCATTCACCCCGAGGTCTGACCATGCAATGTTCAGAGAAATTTAAAAAAACCCAAGAGCTACAACTCAGACTCTACAGGCCTCATTTAGCATTTTAAATGTTAAAGTTCATGACAGCATAGTTAAAAAATGGCTGAACATGATATGCTAATTTGGAAGGACTGCCAAGTGAAAGTCTCTTCTTTCTAAAAAGAAAAGGGCACGGCTTAGGTTTGCAAACTTGCATTCGAATAAAGCACAAAACTTCTGAAAAAACTGCCCAGATGAGACTAAAGTAAAGATGCCTGGCCATAATGCATGGCACCCAGTTTGGTGAAAAACAACACAGCAGACCAGCACAAACACCTCATAGCAACTGTCAAGCATAGTGGTGTACGAATGATGTTGCAGTCACTGAACTGAATATCAGGCAAAGGGGAAATATTTGTAACATTTATATAATGAATTTTTTTTACTCCAGTGTTGTAGAATTACAAGTAGCTTCTCTCTAACAGTGACTAAAGTCTAAAATTTATTAATTCTAAAATAATAAAAAATAAACAATTTACTAGATGAGTAAAGTTTTTACATTATCTTTATTTTTCCTATGAAAACAGATTAAATACAAGCAAAACTAAACAAGCACAGTTTATACTGAGATACAAAATATCTACATAGTGATTTTTTGTCCACCTAAATTTTAAAATAGTTAAAAAAAAAAAAAAAAAAAAAAAAAAACATCTGAAAAGTTTCCATCAATCTGTCTCACCACAGTGTTTAAGATTTTCCACTTCCTTCCTCAGGTTCTCTACTTCTTGGACGGTTCCCTGAAGCTCAGATCCTGAGAGTAAAAGCACATTTTTCATTCTGTGGACCACAAATATGCTTGGTGCCAATTTGTGTCTATTCATATTAATATTCAGTAAAGTCAAAGATGAGGTATGTTACCAAAATCTATGGGTATAAATAACAGGTAACTGACATTTCATTAGGGGAAGACATCAAAGCTACTGTTATGCTGACTTTAAACACTGGAAAGGTTAATAGGATGTGTGTGCAGGGCAAAAATTTAGGACCATACTGTAACTGCAACATACCGCTTGGGTCTGGGTTGTTGTTTTTGGCAGCATCCAGTTCATTAGTGAGTCTGCGGATATCCTGATGAGCCATCGCCAGCCTCCGGGATGCTTCTTCCAAGTCCCGTTCCAGTCGCTGACGCTCATTTCGCTCTTGGGAAATCTCCTCACTGTGGGCCTGATGTACAGGAAATAAGGGATTAACAACTGGAGTAGGAGAAAGGGGAGGAAAGAAAAATGGTAGGAATGGTAGACTGGAGATGCATGGACCCAACATGCAATTGTTAGAGACATGCATTTTCAGATTGCGAGTAATCATCTCTGCAGGCCTGGAACAAAGCAGGGGAAATTAAGTATATATTTATATCCCAGCATTCACCTGCACAGAGAGACCAGGAAGACCAAAAGTGCACATGCTGTTACCTGTGTTACGCCATCACTGCCCTATGATAAATTATGTTCTTTAAATCAGTTTTTTTTGTGACAGCCACAGTAGACAGGAAATTGTTGAGGTGAGAGGAGGGTATGACATGCAGCAAAGGTCCACGCAGACAGTCAAATGTTTTGTAACCATTAAGAACCAGGGACACCCTTAAAAAATGCATTTATAGATGTGTTAGTGAAATGCTCTGCAGCACAGCAGTCATGCAGATAACAAGGTATATTATTAATGTGGAAAACATTTCAAAAAGCAGTGGCCCTCTGAAACAAGCCGGTGAAGTTTGGCTCTTTATCATGATACCACTGTTAAATTACTTAGCATAAGCTATAAAGTGGAGACCTACAGGGTTAATACTGTGCTTGCTCTGACCAGACCTGCGAAGGCCAAACAGCTTCTTCCACGGACTCTGGGATGAGCACTGCTGAGAGGAAAAACCACTGTATACACACTCACAACAAACACTATTCGGACATGGATCTCAGCCAGGGCAAAATGAACGTCACTTCACCTTCACTGCGTTATTGAAGGTCTTCTGGAGATCCTCCTTTTGCTGTCTCAGGTCATCCCCCCTCATATGGCAAATAAACTCCTGTCCAAATGTCACAAAGAGACAAGGCCTTACTTAGCATTTTACATACACATACAGTCTTTGCACATGTTAGCTTTAACCATTGCTTTTCACTACAAGCATGAAGCCTTTGGGCATACTATTTTACTCTATTAGCTCTCAAAACATTTCAAAATTACGTTGGTCCCACGAGATAACTGACATCCAAATAAAGCCTTTGATTTACGTAGGTCAGCTCTTTACCTGGTGGTCAACTTCCTTCAAGTTAACACTGAGACTCTGACTTTCCAGTCTCCTCTCAGTAGCCTCCAACCTTTCCAGCAGTGTGGCCCTCTCCACCAGTAAATAAGCCACTATCTCACTGGGGCTGGTCAAGCCCATCTCCACCAGGTCCTCCTGAGCAAGCATCTCTGCCAACTCCTTGCTCTGACTCTCTAGAAGAAAGGAGGATTTCCTCTGGTCAGCAGTTTGTCATGTACAATCATAAAAAAAAAAAAAACCCACAGACCAACAAATGATGCTCTACAGCAACATAGTAATTACAAAGTACATTTCCACTGGTAAGCAAAGCTAGGGGATAGCCCAAAGGAAAAAATGCCCAACACATTGTACTACAGTTGTGAAAAATTCACCCAGCTGGTGTTGAATCTGGTGAAGTTCGTGCTGCAGCTGTTCATTGTGCCTTTCATATTCTGCAGCCAGGCCCTCTCGCTCTTCTAACAGCCCACGAATATGTGCAACATAGCTCTCCAGCTGACAGACAAAAAGAATTGCAGTGCAATTTAGCTGTGACACTGATGTGTCCCGCACATGTTCATGATTGTACTTCATGTGAAAAGTGACACGTTCTTTTTAGACTGCTTGTTTGGGCGTTTCATTACACATCATTGGCTCACTCTATGATGAAAGTTGGTCAAATAAAACAACAAAGGAGAGTCTCACCTCCTTCATCTCATTGGCTTGCTGCACACGTAGGGTCTGCACCTCTTGGGTAGCTGCATGAAGCTTCGCCTCACTGTTGAGAAGCTGCTGCCAAAGGTGGCACTGCTTCTCTTCTCCACTGGCCCCTGGCGATAAGCCATCCTCCTGGAGCCGCCTAGAAATCTTGTCCAGCTCCGTCAACACCTGAAGGTCCGGAGAAGGTCTAGTTATCATATTTTTTTAATGGAAAGTTTACCTGCAGCTTTTAAGAATTTATACATGAAAACACCTTTCAGTCATCTTGTCGTTGCATATGCAGCTTTGGGTATTATAATTCTTTGTTTGCTAATGTTTATTCAACTCCAGTGTTATTTAAGTAAGAGTGAAAAATTTTTAAATTTTGATTATTTTTCTATACAGTTTTCCTGCTAGCTAACTACAAGACTAAGCATAATGAACAATGGTATATCTTTTTGCAGTGGCACACGGTTCAATGATGTGACATTGAACACATGTTGCAGAATTCAATACTGTACGTTGTAGGGCTGGTAACTGGAGCCAGCGGTCATGCAAACTGCATACTACTCTGGGAGCTGTCACGGCTCCAACAACATCCTGCATATTGTCACAGGTTGGGTATCAGATCTCATGTACTTGTAGTCAAACATTGCACCACCTGGTCTATGCTATCGCGGACTAAATGGTTAAAAGATCAGAAATTTGGTGATTGTGCGTGCAAGATTTATTTGCCCCCAAAACCAGTTTAGGTATGATGTTTTCGTAGTTGAAGAAAAGTTACATTGGCCAGCACATAGGAGCATAGCAGATAGGTCTAGTGTATCTCAAAAGTAGCCAATGCTGTGTTACCTCTTTATTATCCATCGTTACAAATTAAGTTTGGCACAGCAGCGTCTGTAAGGGATGAATTTTATCTCCATCAGTCGAAGTACTGATCCCACACAACATTTCTGCTAACTCAGGCTCCAACGATGCGCCAGAGATCAGCAGATCCTCAAACTTCAGCACTCACATTGCTGGAGTAATCCATCCAGTATCTCATGTCCGCTCTGTGAAAGACGCGATTCTTTAGAACAGTGCTGCCAGGTAGGACAGGCAGTCATAAACTTAGAGATTATCTACCTCCTACCTGCGACAGGCACATGCATTTTAACAGCTGACACACATTGCATCACCCGAGGCTATGCAAAACTCCAAACTGGTGAGCTGTATTATCTGCTGTTTCCTTAAATGGTAAGGATAACACATCTAGCCCTAAGCTTCCTCTCCAACATTTAGGAAGATTTAATGGAGCAGGGAGATCTATGAAAATTCCCTGCAATAAAAACAATGCAAGTGTCTTCCCAATAATAGACAAGGATCATTTAATTTAGTTAAAAAACATCTTATTTTCCCGGCTAACCTTTCTTTCCAAAATGTCTGACGACGAGGAGCAAACGGGGATTTTTATATTTCTTTTGGCAAGATCTCCAGTCAGAGATATGTAACAATCACAGATGTGTTAACCAAGACAAGCTGTTTTAGTAAGATATTACACAACGAAAACAGACAGATGTGACTTCCCACGATGCTAGTTAGCAAAGTTCTTTCCAAACTTACCAAGGCATACTTCACATTGAGCTAACGCTAGCTCGCTAACGGTAGCCATAGCTTTTACCACTGGCCGCTTGGCAGCAAAAGATAGACTCTGTGATATCTTAAGACTCCTACTTAACCCTAACTTCTCCGAGGCGGTAAAGCTGAGCACACAATGCAAAGTTAAAGTTCTACAAACCTTTTAGAGTAAATACGGACGGCTGTGGACAGGCGTGGCAGTGTAAATTGGCTTCTACCAGCACCTAGGCAACGGACCGTACCATTAAAAGGATGCAGAGGGGACAATCGATCACGAAACGTCACCACCAACACAACACTTAGGCTTTTAGAAGATTAGCTATTAGGGATCTTGCTGACCTAGAATGAAAAGAGAATGACGTTTATCGTCATTATACGGCCGTACAGATTGACTTTGTACTTGACAATCTGGCAAGTCAATAACCATGAATACAGAAGAATCCCACTCTTTCCAGCTATATTAGTTCATAGCGTCTTTAAGGATTTCTCATTTCTCAGGTCTTACTCGAAAACTGTAGAGGGCGACAAATGTTTGACAACTCGAAGACTCCTTATCGAACAACTTCATTGCTTGAGACTAGGGTTAAAGTATTTGCACATCATAAATTACTCTAGTAGTATATCCATCCACATTTTATTTGGTCTTTGACGCACATTTCAGAGTTTTCTGCAGTGTTATAAATGATATGACTTTATCATGATTACTTAATAAACTTTATACAGTAGTTCAAGTAGATCATCCAAAAGAACTAAGAAACATGTCAAATAGGAACACTGAAACATGTTCTCCACCTGCTGGTGAAAAGAAGCAGCTGCATGAACCCCGTGCAGCTGTGTCCAAATCCAGCCATTTGCAAATTTTCAATCCAGCCCACATATCACTACAGGTTCTTGATCAATTTTGGCCTGTCAAAATGTGGCATGCACAGTGATGTGCACCCCAAAGCTCACCTTCACAGCACCTTTAAGCTAACAAGCATAACTGACAGAAGGCTACAAAAATGAAAGCTCAAGTTAAACGCAGACAAGTTCAGCTGAAGTGGGAGACTGGTTATCATGCAACTTTAAAGACTGCAAAGAAAGGTCTGTGTATTCATTTGCAGGTCAATATATGTCATGCAAGGAAGAAAAAAAATAAAGATTTTTTACTTTACCTTTAGATCAGGATGTGTTTTGTTATATTTAATATCTCATTCTATCAGTGGCTCCCAAATCAAGCTTGTTAAAACAGGTTGTTGTGAGGTGGCTGTATGATAGCCTTCTTGCTGAATATATGATATGCTAATTTTGCTTGACTAAATGGTATAAAGCCTAAGAAGTTCTTTTGATGGCTGTTTGGCTGAGGGTTGTGTGTGAGCCACACTGTACATGCAAAAGCTACATGAGACATATATTTTTGATGAAATTAAACTATATAAAACAACCCCTTCATTTTATTTAATTATTTATTTTCCAGAATGGCCTTTAGTGAATTCCATCCAATACAGAAATGTGTGCTCATGGTTGGCTGTCAGACAGGCAGATGTGTTATTCAGACTATACACCAAAACATTGTGCATCAGAAAAAAAAACCATTTGGTGCAGTTCTCCAAAACAGTCTGAGTTTCTCATGTGGCCCTTTGGGAAAAATTAAACGGGCAATATTCAGACTATTTTACCAAGCCGTACATATAATACAATCTCTACTCTTCTTGTTCGCGCTCACCTATGCTGATGTGGACTAAATGTAATGAAGAGGGAAAAGGAGAAGAAAGAGAGAGGTTATTTTCCATCTGCTGGAGAGGAGCTAAAATAAAAGGTAGCCAAGGACTACAAAACACATGAGCAGCAATAATTTATTTACAATAAAACAGGCCCAGGGAATTTAAAAAGCAATAAAAGACAAACAAGAAGCCCCACTTATATACTATATGCACAGGTGTAACACTCTTGAAACAGATGCTCTAGCACCAACCATCACAGAAATCACACTTTTCACTCGTTCTGTCTCACTGGGAAAGGCCTTCTACAGGGTTCCAACACTGGTTCCACAGACAATTCCAGTCCCATCTTCTTAGTATCCCTCTGACCTATCCATCTTGTTGCTGCTGATGCTCTGCTGTGGCTTGCACTCCTCCTGTACATGCTCCTTGACTGTCCTCACCTCTTATCTTTATGCAGAGTGAGCAGGTGTGGATATTTTCTTTGAATAGTCACTGGTAGGTACATGTAACAACCTCAAAATAAATGCAAAAAATATACAAACATGCATAAAACTATACTATAAAACCAAACCAACAAAGCACACAGTCTAAAAACATGAAAACTACTTCCACCCTGTAACACAAAGATACTGATTTAGTACTTGACAATCTGGCAAGTCAGAAAGAATGAATACATAAAAAACCCTGTTAGTGTCATGCTTTATTTACTGTTCGCAGGTCATATTTTTTTTGTTTCTCATTAGTCCATAAACACTAGAAGGCAACAAATTGACTGGATTTCTTTCATTCATCCTAAAATGTGAACTACAATAACAAAAAAGTGTTGTTGACTGTATTTGTTCTGAGGACATTTTTATTTCTGATCATCAGTTTTCTTTTTCACTTGTCCTTTGTTGTGTCTCTGTCTCCCGTTTGCTACATGGTTCGCTCTTCTTCTACTACTGTTAAATATTCTGACACTTTTAATGCATTTTTATTCCCTCAAGATAATGTTGATGTCTCAACAAAATGGTTTTTTTTGTTTTACAAAATTTTTTTTTTAACAAAAAGTGTGTCTTGTTATAGCCAGGTTAGCTGCTGTTTTGAACTCTTCTCCCTGGAAAATTAACAGTACTTGCTGTTTAATGTATTCTTGCTGAAAAGTTGAGTGCTTGCAGAAATCAACTCTTTTACACAGTCATCACCTTCATTTAAAGGATCTTTTCTTTTCTTTTCAACAGTTCAGTGAAACATGCAAGGACTGCCTTTTGTTGTGAGGCACAAAAAAAATCGTTTTTTGAAGACCTACCTATTTCACAGACTTTCAGGTCACTTTGAAACCGGCAGCGGCTTTGTTCTGGCTTAGTTTATCTCGGTTACTTATGTTAGGTGTGTGTGTGTGTGTGTGTGTGTGTGTGTATGTGGCAGTTGAATAGCGTATTGGTAACACTACATGCCAGGATCGAGATATAATCACCCCCACCATCCCTACTGCGGCCATGACTGATCTGCAACAAGGTAGGAGTGATCTTGGAGATGATATAAGATAAACAGTCACAAGGAGCAGTACCCTTCATGGAGTACAATCAAGACCAATAAGGCAGTGGTGTACCATCCAGGGTATATTCATTGTGGCAGGGGTACAATATGAGAGCAGCAGCTGCACCAAGACTGGAGACAGAGCAATACTGGAATAACATATGGGAGAACCTGCCTGAACAGGATCCAGACATCCAAGACACCCAAGAAAGGTTCTCCAGTATAAAGAATTGGGCATGATTTATGCCTACTGGCTGAAGAAGCTGACTGCACTCCATGAGCGTCTGGCAGCACAAATGAAACAACTACCAGATCCCCAAGTATCCCCAGAAAGGACCGGTCTCATCCAACTACCGGCCAGTTACCTCTCTCAGTACCACACTGAAGCTTGTGTCAGGCATTAAAGAACTGGTGAGTGTCAGAACCCCTGTCCAGAAACATCCATGAGTGCATCAGGAAGATGGCTCCAACTGACTGCATGCTTAGTGAATACCTCAGGTAGCAGAAAGGGAGCAAGAGGAGGAAACATCATGGAAGGACAGGCCCCTGAATGGCATGTACCACCAGCAGATAGAAGTACCTGGTAGATAAATCCTACCAGTGGCTGGACAAAGCTGGACTGAAAGACAGCACAGAGGAACTGACCATGGCGGCACAGTAACAAGCTCTAAGTACAAGATCCATAGAGCCTGGGGTCTACCGCACCAGGCAAGACCCCAGATGCAGGCTGCGTAAAGATGCCCCTGAGACAATCCAGCACATAACAGCAGGGTGCAAGATGCTAGCTGGCAGAGCATACATGAAATGCCATAACCAAGTGACTGGCATAGTATACGAGGTCAAAATAGGACACACCCCACAGGGTGGTCGAAAATGACTGAGCTAAGATCCTGTGGGACTTCCATATACAGAAAAATAAACTGGTAATGGCTAACCAACCGAACGTAGTAGTGGTTGGTTAGTTGGTTAGTTACAAGCAGAGGAAGTCGGCTGTAGTAATAGATGTAGTGATACAGAGAGACAGCAACATCAGGAAGAAGGAACACGAGAAGCTCGAGAAGTACAAAGGGCTGAAAAGAGTTCGAGAAGATGTGGAGGGTGAAGGCAACAGTAGTCCCAGTGGTAATTGGAGCACTCGGTGCAGTGACCCTCAAGCTGGGCGAGTGGCTCCTGCAGATCCCCGGAACAACATCCAAGATCTCTGTCCAGAAAAGCGCAGTCCTAAGAACAGCTGAGAAACTGCACATGTATATGCTATATATGTTTCTATAGGCATTTGTATATAGGTAGGTGTGTGTGTGTGTGTGTGTGTTTAAGCATTTTTTGTGTTTTGACGTGGTACTGTACATCATGACAGTACAGTAGATTATGTGGGCTGGCACCACTTCATCACAATCAGGGGACCGAATCAGATAATCTGGCAGTCCAGTCTCACAGCAGAGTGATCAGAAGTCTAACACAGACTAGGCTGTGTGTCAGCTCATGCAGAAACAAAATGCAATTGTGCAGACTGATATTATCTCATTAAATTTGTCCCTATCACTACTATCATGGTTCATGGGTATGATATCATATAGTGATGTTTCTGATGTTTCATAGAGACAGAAGAATAATCTGCAACAGATAGAAGAAGAAAAAGTGAGCAGTGTGCAACAAGCTTGTTCGGAGCTTTAATCGAAATGCTGAACCGACAAGATATGAAAGAGAAGAAAACACTTACAATTCATTTCTCATCCTAAAAATTAGTAATCTCACATGTATCGATTAGTTGAGACAGAATGAAATTATAGTAAGAGGTGAACAGACCCAAGGGATACCTATAAAACCCTGAGGGATAAAAAAAAAATCCTAATGATAAGATACAGAACACTATATATTACCTCACAGAATGTACAGGGTAATTTTATTATACGATTGTCATACAAAGTGTTCTCCTAAGTCTCCACAGTCTGATTCAACTAAAAAAATCAACAACAACAAATAACAAAGGATTTTAAAAACATTAACAAGGACATAAAGTACTGAACAAGAGATTAACAATTAGATTTCAGACTAAAATTATTTCTAAGAAATGATAAACCCTGGGTACCAACAAGGTACATTAGTATAAAAAGTTAACATTGAAGCGGTGTTAATCTTCTTTATGACCATGTGGTTTTTCCCATGCTGGATAAAGAAGATATTGAAGCCTGTCTTGTTGTATTACTAATATTCAAACACAAGATTCATATCATCATTTGAGCAGAAAGAACCCCCCAAAAAACCCTAAATGTGCCTGATTTGACACCTTATCAGAGATAATAAATCTATAAACACACAAGGATCTGGCATCCTTAACTGGCTGCTCAGTCAAGAGGTGAACATGGACAAACGCTCGTCTACAGTTTATGTGTTGATTGTAGCACTTTGAGCATTTCCGCACTTTGGCACTGGTTTTTGCGCAGCTACTTTGAGAAGCGGTGGCATTTTAACAGGCGAGTTTCTTTTGTCTCGATTTGTATTGAGTTTACAATCTGTCTACTTATTGATTGTTTTCAGGAGAATGCCCATGGCACCTTAATCTTGCTCTGTAACGTATGGGAATGACAGCTGTAGTAGAGACCACATATGCTGTACTTATGATGGTGAGAAAGTCTGTGTCCCTCCTGTTTTCAGTACGTGTTACAATGTTTAATGTCTTCTTAAGAGTGTGTGTGAAAAATATCATTAAATAAAATAACAAGCATGTAGCCACATTTGCATTTACTAGAGCTTCTTGTCTAAATGGATGTTGCTTCTTCTTCTTTTTTTGTAGCAAAGCCAGGAGTGTGCCCTGTCAGGTTATATATACATGCAGACTGTAATGAATCTTGCTCTAAAGACAGTGACTGCCCCGATATTGAGAAGTGCTCCTTCAAGGGATGTGGACATGAGTGCATGGCTCCAGTCATAGGTGAGAAATGAACAAAGTAGCAAAAACCACCCCAAAGTGAAAATGAGTAAAGTTAAAGTGAAGTCACTGTTGTTCATGGACATTTTTTTCAGCAGGCTAGTTTAATTGCTAACATATAAATGCAAGATACTATGATACACGACACTATTATAACGTGTGTCTGGTATGATATGGTATCAAAGAGACTAACTCTGCAGGCACAAGGACCCAGCATCCTCTAACTGGCATGCTCAGCCTGTGGTTGTGGACTAGTATACACACTCTGACAGTATTTTCAGCAAGAGCTTTTTGGAAATTACAGGCTTTTTTTTTCAAACTCAGATTTATTCAGCTTTGCATTCTATCTAGATATGTAGTTTTTTTTCTCATTTGCTTTTTTTAAGCAACCAATTTGGCAACCACAAATCGTAGAATTCATATCTCATTTCCTACAGCTGATCACATTTCTTTCTCGCTTTATAGCATCAGGTACATATTTGTTAACTGAGTTTGTTTTCCTTCCAGTGAAGCCAGGAGCTTGTCCTCTCAGGCTTCCCGTAGCCTTTGGACCATGTGTTAAATCTTGCTCTACTGACAGTGACTGCCACGATAATGAGAAGTGCTGCTCCAATGGATGTGGACATGAATGCAAAGGTGAGAAATGAACAAAGTAGCAAAGACCACCCCAAAGTGAAAATAATCTACAAGATCTGTTTATTATATCATCTGCAATAGAAGGAAGAAAAAAGAGGGCAATTTGCAAGCGCCTGCTTAACACTGTGTAAGTTTTGCCAAAAATATAAAGAATAAATTGAAAATTTGACTTAAATTTAGATTTTATTCATCTGGATCATCAGTAAATCGATACCTCAGCCAACAGGTAGATGGAGATACAGCAGTCTCCCACTGGGAAACAGAATCAGGGCAAAATAGAAAACTAAGAACATGAACTAAAAATCACTAGGGTGAAAAAGAAAATTAAATATTGAGTCATGGGGCAGAAATGTCTTTGAGAAGAAAGGGAAAGAGGAGGATGAGTGAAAAGACAGCTGGGGCTAATGAAATGTATAAAGATATCAATTAAGTTAAAACCTTGAATAATACTAATGAAGACAATGGGAACAGGAAAATCAGATGACAACGCTGAGTAGACAGCTGCTTAAAAAGTCAATAAAATGTTTCACATTTGTCACATACTCTTAGACAGAACTCATACCGCATTTCCTACAGCTGATCACACTTCTTTCTCGCTTTACAGCTTCATGTCCATATTTGCTCATTTCTTTATACTGACTTTGTTTTCTTTCAGTGAAACCTGGAGTGTGTCCTCTCAGGCATCCCCCAGCCTTTGGACCCTGTGTTGAATCTTGCTCTAAAGACAGCGACTGCCACAATAATGAGAAGTGCTGCTATAACGGATGTGGACATGTATGCATGGCGCCCTACATAGGTGAAAATTAACAAAGTGACCATCTACAGCATATCTGTTTTATCACATCATATAAAACAGCTAGACATAGACTCTATTTAATCCAATACTGGGGAAATTCAATAGTTACAGCAGCACAAGAGACAGGAAGAAAAAGTTTATTAGAGAGAATTAGAGATATATTAAGAAAATAAAAATACAAAAGATAAAGATGAAAAATAGTGTACAAAAAAGCCTAAATTCTAAATTATGTGCAAATAGTTACTAAATACTGTAAAATGCAAGATTTGATATAATATGGTAAATGGTAAATGGCCTGTATTTGTATAGCGCTTTACTAGTCCCTAAGGACCCCAAAGCGCTTTACACATCCAGTCATCCACCCATTCACACACACATTCACACACATAATATCATACAGATAATGTGATGTGCACTTACTGCAAAAAACTAAGAGATGAGTTGTGGATCATGTTGTGAGACGTGATTCGTCTTTATGACCATGCAGTTGTTTGGATACTGCAAACAACCACGTGGTCAATGACTGAATGGGGGGTTTAATAACCTCATTTGATATTTTGCAGAGGGAAAGCGTAACACTCTCTTATGAAAGGTCTTTGTCTTTAATGTTTCCTTATTCTTTTTAGTGAAGCCAGGAGTGTGTCCTCTCAGACGCTTGGATGACAGACGGTGTCCTGACTCTTGCTCTTATGACAATGACTGCCCCAATAATGAGAAGTGCTGCTTCAGTGGATGTGGTCATCAGTGCATAGAGCCCTACTTTGGTAAGATATGAAGAAAGTAGCAAACACTCCCTAATCACTTTTCAAGAGGTTAAAGGCATTTTGTATCCTATTCTTCATTTTGGTCTATCTGTAAAGTCTGGCGGGCTCTTGTCTGAGGCCCCCACATGTGTGCTGAGTACTACATCATGATGGTCAGGGTCCAGGACATCAGACGTGCTGTGATCACACCTGCAGTGAGCTCTGCTGATTAGAAATCACATTTTTCTTTCTTTGATGTGATTCCGACCTTCTGTTTCTGATGATAATCATGTCTCTCTTACACATTTTTCTTATCATTTCTGTTGGCATTTTATTCTTGTTCATTTACAACATGCAATTTTACTTCAGTGGGAAAAACAATGTATTCAAGAAACAGTGTTTGACTATGAATAGTATATCTGTTCCATTTCTAATTAAAGAGTTATAGCATAATTAATTGTGTGTTTTTTCTTTATGTAGACCAATAAAAACTGCCCCTCACCTGTTGATTTGCTATACATTTTTAATAGGCCTCTGATTTCTGGTGAAAACAAGAAGTCATGCAATCAGCTGCCATGGCTTGCATGCACACTCGCCACACAAGACTCCACTGCTGAAGCGAAAGCATATTCAAGCATGTTTAATGTTTGCTGAAAAACATTTTAGACAAGCCTGTGAAATATTGGGAGAATATTCTCTGGTGAGATGAGACCAAAACTGAACTTTCTTGAGGCCATAATACACACCATGTTTGGAGGTCAAAAAGGCACCACATATCACCTCAAAAACACAATACTAACAATGAAGTTTGGAGGTGGGAACATCCTAGTGTGGGGCTGTTTTTCACCATGCAGCACTGGCAGGCTTCTTATAACTGGAGGAAGGATGAATAGAAAAATGTAATGAGACATTCTTGATAAAAAAAAAAAGAAAAAAAGAAAGAAAAATCCCACCTGAGCAATGCATGTGACTAGCTTTTCCATACAGGAGGCGTCTTGAAACTGTCATCACCAAAAAAGGCTTTTGCATGAAGTATTAAATACACTTCAGTGAGCATGTTCCCCTGTTTCATTTCTTATTATTACACTTAACTTAATTTATGGACGTATATGGGTTGATTTCTTTGCATGTGTGGATTGAATGGGTTGTTGACGACATCGGGCGAGAATTTCATGTCAATAACACCTTTAGAAGTGAGTCTTGTTACATGCTCAATTATCCAGGTAAAGAAATCCCCAAAATTTGATTTTGTTCATCTGGACGTAACGTTTTCAGTGGGAGAAGCAAATCTACTTGTAAACAGTATATTTACATAGTGACTGAAAGTTTCTCATTTCAGTCACTCGAAGTCAAGAAGTCAATTGGTTGAATGACGAAACATTTCTCCGACTGAGAATGATACTGTTCATTCTGTCTAGATGAATAAAACCAACTTTTGGGGGCTATTTATTTAGAAAATTGATGACACATTGTCACAAACGGCAGCAAGACTGCCCCCGTGCTCACTTGGTTGGCATCCACCAGGATTGTAAATGCACTATCAAAACATGGAGCTGCTAAAACAGGAGGGAAGCACAACAAAGGCTTTATATTGTCAAACGCTAGCTGACATTGTTGAGATGAAATTATTTCAAGTGCCTTAATTCTGTGCTTTATATTAACTAAAATGCCATATAACCATATAGTGTAGTATTAAGTGGACACGGCCCTGAAATAAAGGCATTAGACTACGTGTCCTTGGGGCGTAGAATGCTGTAGACTCTCGCCTACGCTTGCCTGGGAAAAAGTAGATAACAGGGGACCATCTTCTAGATGAAAGTTACTGAGACACTGTTGTTTAGACTAGAGTGAGAGAGCTGGTAATAAAACTGTTAGGCGCGCACCACCATTTTGAGATCTGCGGCAATGTGCCATGCAGGACGCACACTTCAACAACTCAGTCAGTGGGAATACAACAGTGGAAAGGTTTTTACTTTGACTCTTTAGGAAAGCAGAACGCCTTTGGAAATCAACTAAACTTGAAGTTCACAAGCTTCACTGACTTTTAAAGCTTTGAATCATGACGCTCCTGTTTACATTTAGGATCTTTTAGAGCCTCACACTCCCTCTTGCAGCCTGAGATCATCTAATCAAAGGCCGTTGGTAGTCCCCCGAACATGTTTTAAAACCAGAGGTGATAGATCTTTTAGAGCGGTGGCCCCCGGGTTATGGAATTCTCTCCCTCCATCTTTACGTTGCCTGGATTGTATTTATTCTTTTAAACATCATCTTAAGAATCATTTATTTAGACTAGCTTTTAATTAGATTTTTGCTGTAAGTTTGACTGTACTGTTTTATGTTCATCTGTTTTATATTATTGTGGAGAGTGCTATATAAATCAATAAATCAATAAAGTAAAACAAACCTCTATAATAACTCTCCAAACCCCAAACTCTTTGGAGTTCCTTCTTTGTTGTTGAAGGAAGATGCTCCTCAATTGCTGCAACCTTTGCTGTCACATTGGCCACAAGCCCTCGTCACACCACACGGCCAAGATAGATCACCATCACCTTAGCAAACTCACATTTAGCCAAGTTAATAGTAAGCTTGGCATCAGCCAGTCGATCAAACAATGCTTGGATGCGATTATGATGAGCATCCTACCTGTCAGTGACCCTCTAAGCCGGTCACAGCTTTATTCATTAATCACTGAAATGCTGCCAGAGCATTTCTTAAACCAAATGGTATGACTTTATGAGAATAAAGAACAGAAGGGGTAGTGAAAGGTGATATTTCCTGTTCCCGTGCCTACAATGGCACCTGCCAATAACCTTTAAGCAAATCAAATTTACTTGAAAATGTGGCCGATCCAACCTGGTCAATACAGTCATCCATTCGTGGGAACAGAAAAGAGTTTGTTACAGAATTGACTTTTAAATCTGTACAAAATGTTTTATCTGGCTTTGGCGCCAGGATAGATGGAAAAGCAATGTCATTTCAGAGCATAAAATAAACTTCAGCACCCATATGTTTAAGCTTTTCGGGTGACCTGCGATAGAATCACTTCTTAACTGGCTGTACATCTCCAACATCAATATCATGTTCAATCCCGTCAGTGCAAAATGGTATATCACCAAACAAACAGGTATACTTTAACCACTAAGAAACAGACAAAACAGGGTGCACAATGTCCTTAACACTCTGACTAGAATTTTGGTCACTTATATTATACAGTTTGAGTTTGTTTATAAGACAAAGCTGAACTGACTTTGTCCAACAAACCAATTTGAGCCTGAACAATAATGCATGAAAGGCAATTCTCTTCATGTATTAATCACCAGGAGATGTGGCATGTCCATTTCACAGCTGGTACTTTTTCACTTTTACTTGAGTGAAGAAGCTTAATCAGTAATTCAACTTTTACTGGAGTAGTTTTTTTTTTTAACAATAGCATCTATAATTCTACTTAAGTACAGAATATCTGTACTTTTGCCAACTCTGGTCATGAGATGGTAAGGACTACAGATGAATTTAAAAAGAAAAAAGAAAAAAAAGAAAGAAAGAAGGAGCACAGGAAAATAGTGAAGTGCCAGGGGCTGAAGGAACAACTGAGCAGATGTGGATGTCACTTATATGATACAGTTTGAGTTTGTTAATAAGACAAAGCTGAACTGACTTTGTCCATTTTGATGTTGAAACTAAATAGTTCAGATCAGAAAGCTTCTCTGACCATATGAAGGTCTGTATATCAGGCCTGAAATAGAGATCCCACAATTGGAGACGGCACCACAACTTGATCCCCAGGATTAAACTGACGATGTTTTGTGCCACAATCATTCACACTCTTCATTCCAGTCTGTGCATTTTGCCATAAAACCAGCTACAAACAATTGGAGTCTAAATCCATTCACAATGACAGCCAAGTTTTTAAGTGGTTCTGAATCAACCCCATTATCTTTTAATGCAGCCAAGGGTCCATGCGCACTATGTCTGAACACAAGCTCATTAGGGCTCAAGCCTGTGCTCTCCTGGGCTGCCTGTGTGTGTAATGTTTATGAGAACTCCTTACTGAAACTGGATGTAAATATTTGACTCTGTTTCTCATCTTAATATAATGCCTCTCATAATGCATTCTTGAATGATTTTTTCATCGTTTAAGGTGAACAAAACTGATTGCTTGGTAGACCTGTCTTAAATTGTTTCACCACAGAAGACTGTTCCTTTTCTTAAATACAGGTTACCAGCTTAAAGCATTAATTTTTATCAAAAGCATTAGTTAAAAAATGTACAGTCGCTAAAGATGATAAGTTTTAATAAATGATAAAAAAATATATATATATCTTGCTACTCATTCCTTTGATCTTAAGAATTTAAAAATATAGTCAATTTCTAATGCATTTTAGCCAAACTCATCCAACATGTAAACACATAGTGCAATAAATTGTAAAGATAACTGTTAGTAACAGTTTCTTATGCTTTTTAAGGTGAGGATTAAGGATCCTTTTTACTGCGCTGTGTTTTATTGTCCTCCCTGACTAATAACAGTTTGTTATCAGTCTTTCCTTTTAAGTCAATGTTTGCGTCCGTTTTTAAACTTTCATCCCTGGATAAATGCCAGTACTCGCTGTTTAAAGTGTTCTTTGAAAAGTTCATCTCTTGTGGAGATCAACTCGTTTACACATCCATCTCCATCCTTTAAAGGAACTTTTGTTTTGTTTTTGTCAGGGCTCTGTGTGCGGCCAGGCGGAGGTGAGGATCCAAATGCAGGACTCGGAGGCTGAATGCAAGTCAAAAACCTCAGCTTTCTTGTTGGCAGAAAACAAAACACGAACTGAACAATGAATACTGAGAACAGAAACACACAGGCACAATCTGAGGGACACGACACTGAGCAAAGGCAAACACAGGGCTAATATACACAGGGGAGTAATCAGGGAATGGAAAACAGGAGGGAGACACAGCTGGGAGAGGTTAGGGCTAACGAGACAGGGGGAGCGAAGCTGGACACACTGACATAAGACATAATCTTTCAAAATAAAACAGGAACCAATAAACAAAGACGCAGACTAAGAAACATGGACTTCACACTGGCAGAATTAAACCTAAACCAGAATAAGCTGGAACATACTAAATATCATCATCATCATCATCATCATCGTCTGACAATAGATCAAGAAAATAACCAAAAATACAAAATTAAACCAAAACATGAGAACTCAAAATGCTGGGTCAGAACTGACCCAGAACCATGACAGTTTTTTTCAACATTTCAGTAATACATGTGAGGGACGCCTATTTTTTCAAACCTGGCTTCAAAGAGCAGAGGTAATCCTAAGGTATCATTCAGCAACCTTACATTATGTACTCCTTCTTAACCAGCTGTATCAGTTCTTTCAAATTAGGCTGTAAAAGCCTTTTTGTTGTTTGTTTATCGTTGTTGTACTCCAGCTTTTTACCTGTTCGGTTACCTGAGTTGTCAGTGTTAGCTGACTGGATGAAAGCATCCTTCTGTTCTCTCAAAATTTGACCTGCACCTTTGCTCAAAAATGTGTTTCAGTCTATCTGACTCTGTGTGCTCAATATAATCAAGGATCCACTAGAATCTGCTTGTTTTGAGAATCTTATATATCCACCCACTTAAAAACAAACAAAAAACAAACAAACAAAAAACCATTTAGCTAACCTTAAACATTACCATTTACTTTTAAGAGTTTAGAAAAGGTTACAGCTGTGCAGCCTACAGCTGTTTTACACAAACACAGCATTTGTGAAAATGTCTGTTGTGTCATTGAGCTCATTTCAGTGAAACAGCTCTTCTCAGTGAAGTTATGAGAGACAGTGTTTTGTTTTGCTGACGATGGACCTGACCTCTGCCTTTTATACTAGTGAACACCACATTACTTAAAGTATTATTTATAAGTGTTCATTTATCTCATCATAAGTACATTTACTTGTTTTTGTTAGGAATGTTTCCCCACTTTTGATCACTTTGGACTATTTCTTATGCCATAAAAGAACTGCTTAAACAATCAAACCTTACATGTAGTACAAACATATTGTGTACATCCTGACAGAGTACAGTAGATTATGTGTGCTGGCACCACTTTATCACAATCAGGGGACCGAATCAGATAATCTGGCCGTCCAGTCTCCCAGCAGAGTGATTTGAAATCTAATACAGACTAAACTGTGTATCACCTCATGCTCATGCAGAAGGAAAATGCAGTTGTGCCGACTCATATTATCTCATTAATTTGTCCCTATCACGTCTCTCATGGTGAATGGACCTCACGTAGTGATGTTTCTGATGTCTCATAGAAACAGACGAAACATCAACAACAGATAGAAGAAGAAAGGTTTGTGCAAGAAATGAAAGAAAAAAAAATACTTAAAACGCATTGATGGTAATGTGATCAAATATAGTGCATTAATTTGTTATCCTAAAAAAACAGCAAAATCACTTAGACTATTAGAGACTGAATGGAATTCTAGTAAGAGGTGAACAAAAACAAGGGATATCTATACAACCCTGAGGAAGAACAAGGAGAAAAAACAACAATAAAAAGACGATAAAGAACACTTTATAGCTAAGGATAATTTTGTTATATGAATGTCATAGTGAGTTGACTCCTCCTTATCTAAAGGCACATTCTGGTCCTATCTGAACCACAGGAACAGAAAAAATAAAAATAAAATAAACAAGGATACAAAGCACATAAAGAAACAAAATATATTGTGATTGTGTTGTCCAGTTCTCTTTCTAAGAACTTTTAAAAATCTTGGTTACCAACAAGGTTCAGCAGTATAAAAATAAAGTTAACATTGGGATAAAGTGGTGTTAATTTCTCTATGACTATGTGGTTGTTGTCATGCTGGATAATAAAGATAATGAAAACTGCCTAGTTGTTTTACTAAGATGTAAACACAAAATTTGTATCATCCTTTGAGCAACAAGGAACATAAAAAACTAAATGTGTCTGATATGAAACCTTATCAGACAGAATATAAGACCACAAGCACAGTGATCCATCATCCTTTAACTGGCTGCTCAGTCAGTGGTTGCGGACAGTCTTTTTTTAAAAAAAGAGGTGAACATGGACAAAAGCTCGTCTACAGTTTGTATATTGATTGTAGCACTTTGTGCATTGGTGCACTTTGGCACGGCTTTTTCTTTGGTGACACCTGAACCTGACGTTTTAAAAAGTGAGTTTCTTTTGAGTATTGTTTCTTTCTGAAATGTGCATGTTTGTCACCTCAGCTGTCACCTGATTTACCACAGCTGATCCATATCCTTTTTTGCCTCACTGCCTCGGGCGACCGTGGCTCAAGAGTTGGCAGTTTGTCCTGTGATCTGATGGTTGCCGGTTCGAGCCCCAGCTCGGACAGTCTTGGTCGTTGTGTACTTGGGCAAGACACTTCACCTGTTGCCTACTGGTGGTGGTCAGAGTGCCCGGTGGTGCCAGTGTCCGGCAGCCTCAAGACATTTTGATTCATTTGCTGCAGGGTTCAATAAGATTTTTCAGAGGGACAACCTAACACACACTCTGGTTAGAGTTCTTGGTCAATTTTGATTTCTCATTTCTTTCAGGAAAGCCAGGAGGGTGTCCTCGCAAACGTTGGGACTTTGGACTGTGTGAAGAATCCATTAAATCTTGCTCTAATGACTATGACTGTCCCGATAACGAGAAGTGCTGCCCCAATGGATGTGGACATGAGTGCATGGCTCCTGTCGGAGGTGAGAGATGAACAAAGTAGCAAAGATCACTCCAAAGTGAAAATTATCTGCAAGATATTTCTTTTATTATATCATCTACAATAGAAAGAAGAGAAAAAGAGTGATTGCAAAGGATGTCTCTACCTGACTTATTTAATTGAACTATAAAAAAACCATTTACTTGCAACTTCATGAAACTTGAGAGGTCAAGAGGTCAGTTTTAAATATGTACGTTGTATATACATACATATATGTGTGTGTGTGTGTGTGTGTGTGTGTGTGTGTGTGTGTGTGTGCGCGCGCGCGCACATAGGACAAAAAGTATGAGATGGAGGTCCAGCACTGTGACAATCAGAGCAAAACAGAAAGATACGAATTTGAAGTCAGATAGGGTGAAAAAGAAAATTAAATCTTGAGTCAATAGACAGAAATGTCATTGAGACGACAGGGAAAGAGGATGAGTGAAAAGACGGCTGGAGCTAATTAAGCGTTTAAAGACATATTTGCAATTAACTTGAAGATATTTTAACAAGCAAGTTTATTTTGCCTCAGACATGTTCAGTTTATAATATGCTGCTTACTGTTTATTACTAAAATGTGCATGTTTGGTTTGTCTCATTAAACAGCCAAACTGGCAATCACACAGCATCAGAACTCTTATCTCATTTACCACTTTACCACAGATGATCTATGTCCTTTTCTGCTTTAGTGCTTCCTCACAAACCAGAATGTCCACAGCATCTTAATCTTGCTCTGTCACGTAAGGGGTGTAATGACTGTCCTAGAGACCACGCATGCTGCGTCTATAATGGTGATGAAGTCTGCGTCCCTCCTGTTCTCAGTACGTCTCACAATGTTTGATTTCTTCTTAAGAGGCTGTGTATTTAATTAAATCTTTTTAATTTTAAAATATAAGAAGTAGTTTAAAAATAACGTTTAGGCTAAATTTACTGCACTCTCTAGTTGGAGTTCTTTGTTTGTACTAATTTACTTTTCCTATCAGCAAAGCCAGGAGTGTGTCCTCGCAGGCACCTGACTTTTGGACTGTGTGTTGAATTTTGCTCCAATGACAGTGACTGTCCCGGTAATGAGAAGTGCTGCTCTACCAGATGTGGACACGAATGCATGGCACCATACATAGGTGAGAGATGAGCAAAGTATTTTTGCACACTTAACCCATGTGTGACCCTCGTAAAAAAAGGGACCCGTGCATTTCACGAATGCATGGCACCTATATATGGTGCCATGCATTCATGTCACACATGGGTTATCTAATGAGATCATATCTAGAGGGAGAGTTTTTCTTTAATGTTTTCTTATTCTTTTCAGTGAAACCAGGAGTGTGTCCTCGCAGACGCTTCGATAACAGAAGGTGTGGCGAATTTTGCTCTAATGATAGTGACTGCCCCGATAATGAGAAGTGCTGCTTCAGTGGATGTGGTCGTCAGTGCATGGCGCCTTACACGGGTGAGATATGAACAAAGTACCAAACACTCCCTAAACACTTTTCAAGTGGTTTAAGGAATTTTGTAACTAAGCCTATTCTTGACTTTGGTGTGTCTGTAAAGACTGGGATCTGTACCCTGTCTGAGGCCTCCACATGTGTGACGAGTACTACTATCATGATGGTCAGGACATCAGACGTGCTGCAGGACAACCTGTGATTACACCTGCAGTGAGCTCTGCTGCCAATCTATAAAAAAACATCATTAAACTTACTGTGACCATCTCTGCAAATTAATCCAAATCACTTTTTTCTTCTTTAGTGTGATAAGCACTTTCTGTTTCTGATGATAATCATGTCTCTCTGATTTTCTTCAAACTGACATATTTGTCTTACAAATAAAAAACGGTGTGTTGGCATTTTATTCTTGTTCTCTTATTTACAACATGCGAGCTTGCTTCAGTGTGAAAATATTGAAGAAACAGTGTTTCACTATGAATAGTATATCTGTTCCATTTCTAATTACATAGTTATAGCATGATGCCTCGTGTGTTTCTTCTTTATATATACCAATAAAAATTGCCCCTCACCTGTTGAAATGTAGCAAGAATGGAAAGTGCTTATTGTCAGAACACAAAATTATCCAGATGGATTATCAAAACATTCTGTTTCTCACTTGTGTCTCAAACTGGATTTTAAAAGCATTCATTCTTTCACAAATCTTTGTAAAAGCAGACTGCATGACTAGGTGCTTAATTTTATGCACCTGCGATAACTGGACTGAAAACCCCTGAATTCAGAAAGAAAGTGTGGCCCCATACTTTCATCAACATAGTGTACCTGCTTGAAAGTGCTTAAAATTGACACGTCACTAATGTAATGAGTCAACAAATCAAATGCAACACTTTATGACATTCAAGTAATTGTATTTACCTTATAAAGTGTAACTAAAATTAGTGCAAAAAAATGGTAAAGGGCTTCCCCTTTTATCTACAATCACTAGAATCACTTGGAAAACAAGTGATTTCCTGCTTTGAAATGTAAGAAAAAGTTCCCTCTAAGCCTGAAGGGAAAAAGAAGGAATACACACATGTAAAGGAAGCTGTTAAAACATATGGTTATCCTAATTGAGCTTTCATCAAGTAAGCAAAGATGCACAGAAAAGAAGATCAGAGACCAACTAAGAAAGACAAACGCAACAACATTGTCATCCCCTATGTAACCGTTTTATCAGAAAAACTCAGGAGAGTCTTCTCCAAGCACGACATCCCAGTTTACTTCAGACCCAGCAACACACTCAGACAAAAACTGGTTCATCCCAAACACAAAACTCCTAAACACAATCTTAACAATGTAGTATATGCTGTACAGTGTAGTGAGAAATGCCCAGACCTCTACATTGGAGAGACCAAACAGCCACTTCATAAACACATGTCACAACATAGAAGAGCCACCTCAAGACTCAGCTGTCCATCTGCATCTAAAGGACAAAGGTCACTCCTTCGTGGACACCAGTGTTCACATTTGGGACAGAGAAGAAAGATGGTTTGAAAGAGGAGTGAAAGAAGCCATTTATGTCCACTGTGAGCGACCATCTTTGAACAGAGGCGGTGGTTTACGACACCAACTGTCTGCCATCTACAATACAGTTTTAAGATCACCTCCCAGACGCCTTAACACCCACTCACCTGATGAGAGGTGTAACATCTTCAAGCAACTTAAAGAAGTCCAGACGCTTTTCTTTCCAAGCTCCTTAGACATATTGTGAAAAATGCAAAACAAATTGAGGTAGACTAAGTATATTAGTTAAAGACTGATATTCCGCTATTTAGCGCAAGATAAACAAGTTAGTTTGCTGTAATGTCACAGGTTTAAAGCCATAGTTCGGTTATATCAACTAGATATAGTTGATATGTGTGACCCCCCCTTTTGTGAGTGTGGACATTTCCTCTCGTTGCTCTTTAAATGCTTGTTGTTTTTTATTGATTTTTATGCTGATTTTTTCCGTATGAGCTTACCTGCGATAGCTTCTGGACACTTATAGATCATTAGGACTAAAGCGTTCTTAACAGAAACAGCAGCATTTTTATAGTTACCGTATCTTCAGCGCTCCGTGTGTCTGTGGCCTACACACAGCTGAAGCCTGATTACAGTGTCTGGGCACCGAACAGCCTCAATAGCCTGGAAAGGTACTAACCGCTAGGCTAACTAGCAACAAGATGCCTTCCCTCTACACAGATGACTACCACAGCCTCCTGCAGAAGATTGCAGTACTGGAGACAAAAATTCATCGCTTAGAAGTAAACGTGGAGGTAAATGGACTGTGTGGAGATGAAACAACCTTGCTTTTGATTCAAAACAATGGCGATGAGCAAGCTAGTACACAGCTAAGGAGCACATAACATGACCAAGAAAGTAGACTCTGTGCATTATAATAAATCCTCAAGCAATAATACCCCCTTGGACTGTTTTGGTGCAAAACCAAGACATAAATCATGTCTCGTGGAAGGGGGAGGACGTATCACAGGCAGGGCACAGCAAGTTGAAATCTCTGAAACCGACTGGCCTTCACTTCCTACGAGACAGAAGCTCTTCTACCCCTGTATACGGGAGGAAACAGGACTGGACAACCGTGAATAGGAAGGTTCCCAACAAACCTCCAAAACAACTGATTGTGAAACTGCAGAACAGATTTGCTCCACTATCAAAGGACCCTGGATCTATATCGGACAACCATCCATCTAAAAGTAGCGAAGGTCTGAAAATCTGTTGAAAAGTAAAAGGCCACAGGGAAAGCTAAAGGCTAGGCCTGAAACTCTGATTGTGGGTGACTCTGCTGTAAAGGATGTACAAAGGATGTGCGGTAAGAACACTAAAGTCCTCTGCTTTCCTAAGGATATGGTCAACAACCTGAAGGAGAGAATTCTTCAAATTGCAGATGAATATCCAACTGTGACAAACATTGTTCTGCATACAGGGTCAAACGATGTGTCCAAACAACAGACGGAGGTTCTGAAACAGGACTTTACTGGACTATTAAATACAGTAAACTCTCTGAATGCAGCTGTATTCATCAGTGGACTTGTCAGGTTTATATTGTTGATTGTCATTTATGCTTAGAAATATCTACTCATATATGCTTAGAGTTTTATAATCAATGTCATGTTGGTAGAGGTTTGATCCTTAGTAGTCTGTGGAGACTCTGTGTGCCTCCCAGATCACTCTGGCATGCACACACAACTTAAGGTCAGGAGAGAGGTTATATCTGCTTTGTTACGTCCCCACAGGAAAGCTAGGCAAAGAGGGTGGGGGACAGTAACAGTTGGATCCGGGTTGAAATGAAAAGAACGCCAGGCAGAGGTAGTTAACACAAAATATATCTTTATTATAATCAATTAACTCAAAATTCATACAAACAGTAACAACAAAAAGAGACAGCAATGCTGCTTTAATGATAAATCAGACAGGCCAACCCAAAGAGATGGTGACCACTTCAACAAAGAAAACAACTATAAGGCTTCAACAGAAAAAGACAGCAACGCTGCTCTTAGCAATAACCAGGCAGGCCAAACAAAATAATGGAGGCTGCCATCACTTGAGCAAAACCACTGCTCAGTTAAGAGCTACTCACAAAGAGCCACGCACGGTGGGGTGATGAGCAGCAGGTGTGTCCTAAAAGGAGAAGGCAGGGGCAGAGAGAGACAGGGGAGGGGCAATAAAGAAGGAGGAGGAGAGGGAGAGGACAACACCACGCCCACACACTCCCACAGCCTCACAGGATGTAACATGCTCTTACTGATATATGGTATAGCAAACACATGTATATCTGTTTAAGTCTAAGTGCCTTTTGTTTAGATGAACTGCTGGACTTTCAGACCAGCAGGTTTAGGGAAGTCATTTATGGGGTCACACTCTGACCCCACACACACATACTCACACACACACACACACATACTTACACAACGCACAGGCAAGGTACTCTATGTGTGTAGGTAGACGTCATATGTTAATGAACCTATGTATATTCATGTAACCTCAATAAAAGAGCAGTGTTACGGGGGAGCGGACGAGAGCAACTGGGATCAATTGAAGGAACGGCGTTTGTCCAGTTCTCTCCCGTGCACGAGAAACATAAAGAACTTTGCCTACTCGTGTCTTGCTTTTGCTGTGTAGTAAATTGTCTTGAACGTTCCAGCGAATAGGTTTAAGCTACAAACCTATCAGACCTGTACCGCCCTTCAGAGGAGGAGACGAGAGATTCAGCAGGTTGTTTGCACTGAATAAATGGCTTATATCAGCATGTACTGACCACTCAGTGCATTTTATCAACAATTTTAATATTTTTTGGGAATGCAGGCATCTGTTTAAAGCAAATGGATTTAATTTTAACAAGTCAGGGGTGAAACTGTTCACCTCCAACTTGTTTTATTCCATACGTCATCCATCTGTGTTTGGTGCCAAGGCTGAGATAAACGAGGAGTTATCTCATAAAGAGGAACAAACAGTACTCCAAGAACAGACAAAGCCCAGCAGAAACCTCGAGGAGGAGCCTCATCTGCCCCCACCTGGGATGAGCTTCAGAAAGGAGAGACATCAGAGGGGTCCCTATTTGCCTCCAACTCTCTCAACAACACCAACGACCAGGACCAGGGACCACAACCTTCCCTAGTCCCCCAAACCCCTGACAGGC
This sequence comes from Perissodus microlepis, assembly GCF_051167445.1. NCBI lineage: Eukaryota > Metazoa > Chordata > Actinopteri > Cichliformes > Cichlidae > Perissodus > Perissodus microlepis. Next base: position 5,793,846 of record NC_140480.1, on the reverse strand, counting down.
CATCACCCTCCTCCCCCTCCCTTTCTCCCTCCTCGCCACACCTGAAATTCACTGAGGAGATGATGGAGCGGGTCAATGCTGGGCTCAGATCTACCCCCCGGCCCAATCCCTTTTTGTCCCCCATAAACCCCCCACCAGAGCAACCAAAGGTTCGGCATCGAGCCCCGCCTTCAACAGAGCAATCAAAGTTACGTTGCCCAGCCTCGCCCCCCTTAGTTCCTCCTTACCACCTTCATGCTCTGTTTCCGCAGTCTGATGTGTGATGTGTGGAGGGTCCGGGCTGCGAGGATTATGGCAGTCGTGACTTTTCCCAGGAGAAGCTGGGACCCTGTCTACTAGAAGGTTTTAAAATTTCTGTACTTTTAGGTGACAGAAGGAGACATGTGGCCTGGTCAAAACACAGAGAGCGGCACTCTAAAAGATCTTTAAATATAGTAAACATACCTTGTGTGCCACAGACTGCTCCCAAACACGAGGGGGCAAATAATACCTCTAAAACACTTAAGTTGGCTTTATTAAACGTTAGATCTTTAGCTGGGAAAACATTTTTAATTAATGATTTAATCATTGAGCACAGCCTTGATTTTATGTTTTTAACTGAAACTTGGTTGGACCAAAGTAACAGTGGAGCTGTTCTCATTGAGACGACCCCCCCTAACTACAGTTTTATCAGTGAGGCCAGGGTGAGCAGGAGAGGAGGAGGGGTTACTGTCTTATTTAATGAATCATTTCAATGTAAGCAGCTATCTCCTGGAAGTTTTCAGTCTTTTGAATATGTGGCTTTGCAGCTGAAGGCCCCATCCAAAGTTGTGTTTCTTAATGTTTACAGGCTTCCCAAATACGGCACAGCCTTTTTTAATGATCTCAGTGAACTGCTGTCTGTGATCTGTGTTGATTTCGACTGTGTAATTATTGTTGGGGATTTTAACATCCATGTGGACAACCCTCAGGACAAAGGGACTAAAGACCTGAGTAACATTCTGGGCAACTTTGGGCTGACTCAGCATGTAACAGAGGCCACACATAATAGAGGACACACTCTTGACCTACTGATCTCCAAGGGCCTGAGCATTTCGAAGGTTACTGTGTCTGATGTGGGCCTGTCTGATCATTACTGTGTTTTCTTTGAAAGTAAAATTTCAGCCCACACAAATATATCAACAACAGTGATCACAAAACGGTGTATAACTGAATACAGTAGTGAGATATTTAACCAGGTCTTCCCCTTAACACCTGGCCTGTCCAGAGGTTCAGTCAATGAGCTCGTCAATAGCTTCAATGCTAAAATGTTAAATGTAATGGACACTATTGCTCCCATTAAGGTGAAGGTTATCTCTGGAAGGAAAAAGTCTCCCTGGAGAAACTCCACACTGGTGAAAAATGAAAAAAGAGAGTGTAGGAAAGCTGAGCGCAGATGGAGAAAAACAAACCTCCAGGTTCATTCCAGTTATAATTGTGAAGTTTCTCTTTATAGATGTCAATCTATAAAGAGAAACTTCACGATTATAATTTACAACTGAGGAGTGCAAGGAGGTCCTACTTCTCTGACATCATCACCAAAAACAGTCATAATGCTCGGGTCTTATTTTCTACAGCTGACAGGCTAACAAACCCTCCTGGTTCAGTGACAGCTGAACTTCATTCGACCATGGCCTGCAATGACTTCGCCAAATTCTTCACAGACAAAATCCAAAAGATTAGACAAGCAATTGGCACATCAACAGCATATTCAGGATATGTACCGTGTCCACCGAAAAAATGTTTAAACACCATCAAACAGTTTCACCCTATTAACAGCAAAGACCTGGAGGACATCTTAGGTCAACTGAACTCCTCCTCTTGCTGTTTAGATGTCCTGCCAACAAGTTTTTTCAAAAAGGTCTCAAAGACTTTGGAGTCAGACCTGTTACAGATCGTCAACTTTTCTTTAATGTCAGGTGTGTTTCCAGAACCACTAAAAACTGCTGTAATTAAACCTATACTGAAAAAGGACAATCTTGACAAGACACAAATGAACAACTACAGGCCGATTTCAAATCTCCCATTTTTAAGTAAGATCATTGAAAAAGCATTTTCTCAACAGCTCAATTACTTCTTAAAACAGAATAACTGCTATGATTCCTTCGAGTCAGGTTTTAGACAGAACCACAGCACTGAAACCGCTCTGACCAAAGTGTTTAATGACATATGTCTGAATACAGACAGTGGAAAAATGTCAGTCTTAGTTTTGCTGGATCTCAGTGCAGCATTTGATACAGTTGACCACAACATATTACTCAAACGACTGGAGAACTGGGCAGGTCTTTCAGGAACTGTACTAAACTGGTTCAAAACATACTTAGAAAACAGGAAATACTTTGTATCAATAGGTAACTTCACATCTGAGCAGACAAGTATCACATGTGGAGTTCCCCAAGGTTCCATCTTGGGACCCCTTCTGTTTAACATTTACATGCTCCCACTGGCACAGATTATAAAGAACAACAAAATAAACTATCATAGCTATGCAGATGGCACAAAAATATATATCACAATGTCACCAGGAGACCGAGGCCCTGTACAGGCTCTTGGTAAATGCATTGAGGAAATTAATGACTGGTTGTGCCACAATTTTCTCCAGCTAAACAAAAACAAAACTGAAGTAATAGTCTTTGGTGCCAAAGAAAAACGATTACAGGTCACCAGAGAACTTCAATCTATACACCTAAAAACCACAAACCAGGCGAGAAATTTGGGTGTAGTGATGGATGCAGACCTAAACTTAGAAAAACACATTAAGACAATAACAAAATCAGCTTACTATCCCCTCAAGAATATTTCAAGGATAAAAGATCTGATGTCTCAACAGGACCTGCCTGTCCGTCAGAGGATAGACTTTCAAGTTCTGATGCTGGTCTATAAAGCTCTGAATGGTTTAGGACCAAAATACATCAGTGACCTCCTGACCCAGTATGAACCTTCCAGATCCCTCAGGTCATCTAGATCCATTTTTTTATCAGTTCCCAGAGTCAGAACCAGACACGGAGAAGCTGCATTCAGCTTTTGTGCTCCATATATCTGGAACAAACTCCCAGAAAGCCTCAGATCAGCTGAAACACTCATTTTATTTAAATCCAGGTTGAAGACTCACCTATTCTCAGCTGCATTTGAATAAAGCACCAAATCCACACTTTTAAGCTTAAATTTCAAAACTTATATTTTAACTACTGATTTTATCTACTGTTCTGATTTTATCTACTGTTTTTTTTAATCAATTTTAAATCATGCTTTTTATTGTTTTTGTTTTTTAATGTCTCTGTAAAGCACTTTGAATTACCTTGTTGTTGAATTGTGCTATATAAATAAACTTGCCTTGCCTTGCCTTGCCTAGAGGTGAATCTGAAGTTAAGTTGATGATGCTGAGATTTATTCACCAAATTGCACCTTCATACCAACTTTATAGTGTCTAATATAAAGACAGCAGTGTAGTGCCAGTGTAGAGGATGGAAATCAGCCAGGACAACTCATGAAACATCTGTTAAATTAAGGTGTGTAAATCCACAAAGAGGAGTGAACCTCAGTAGGCCAGCTGATTACAGCCCGTACACTAAGAAAATTAACTGGAGCTCTCAATAGAAGTTATTGTGAACTGAGCCACTACAACTGATTCCTCCACCTACTGAATCCCAGTTTAACCTCTTCCCTACTCATTTTCCTGTTTACAGGTAAAGGCACCCTCTACGTGGTAGCCAAAAGAAAATAGAGCTATTTTTTTCTTCTTTTTCTCTGCTAATGTCTTACTTTACTGATTCAAGCTGAGTGCATTCTTTAGAATTAAAATACAGACTAACATAAAGTTTGTATTCTCATAAAATAATATTATTTTATCATTACATTAATGTAGAGCAAGGTTCTGTTGGCATGCCATAAAAATGGGTGGTAGAAAGGTTCTTCAAAGAGCTACTTTTACTTTCTTGTTTTGAGTGCATTTCACAGCTGGTACTTTTTCACTTTTACTTGAGTGAAGAAGCTGAATCAGTACTTCAACTTTTACTGGAGTATTTTTTAACAATAGTATCTGTAATTCTACTTCAGTACAGGATGTCTGTACTTTTGCCAACTCTCGTCAAGAGACGGTAAGGACTACAGATGAATTTTGTTAAAAAAGAAAGAAAGAAGGAGCACAGGAAAATAGTGAAGAGCCAAGGGGCTGAAGGAACAACTGAGCAGATGTGGAAAGAATAAAGAAAGAGCAGGACACAGCATAGCAAGCAAAGCCACATGAATGGTCCTGTCCACTGTAAACGAGACAAACTGATCCCTGATCTGAATGCACTCTAGATAATTTTTTTCTTGTGCCATGACTGAAAATTATGTATTTTTTTCCCTGTCAAATATCTGGATTGTTTCAAACGGGTGTTAGTTCACATGGGATAAGTGAAGACTTTTTAAAAAAAATTCCCATATGGCTGTCAGAAAGGTGTTTATGGCTTTTAAGCAGCTTTGATGCTTTGAGCTGGTTCTAGGCCCAGCCATGAGTTGCCCATACCACTTGGTCTGATCCATTTTGAAACACGTAGCAACCTATAATAATGGATTGGATTTATATAGCGCTTTTCAATTCAATTCAATTCAATTCAATTTTATTTATATAGCGCCAAATCACAACAAAAGTCGCCTCAAGGCGCTTCATAGATACAGAGAAAAACCCAACAATCATATGACCCCCTATGAGCAAGCACTTTGGCGACAGTGGGAAGGAAAAACTCCCTTTTAACAGGAAGAAACCTCCGGCAGAATCAGGCTCAGGGAGGGGCGGCCATCTGCTGCGACCGGTTGGGGTGAGAGAAGGAAGACAGGATAAAAGACATGCTGTGGAAGAGAGACAGAGGTTAATAACAGATATGATTCAATGCAGAGAGGTCTATTAATACATAGTGAGTGAGAAAGGTGACTGGAAAGGAAAAACTCAATGCATCATGGGAATCCCCCGGCAGCCTACGTCTATTGCAGCATAACTAAGGGATGATTCAGGGTCACCTGGTCCAGCCCTAACTATATGCTTTAGCAAAAAGGAAAGTTTTAAGCCTAATCTTAAAAGTAGAGATAGTTTCTGTCTCCCGAATCCAAACTGGAAGCTGGTTCCACAGAAGAGGGGCCTGAAAACTAAAGGCTCTGCCTCCCATTCTACTTTTAAATACTCTAGGAACAACAAGTAGGCCTGCAGAGCGAGAGCGAAGTGCTCTAATAGGGTGATATGGTACTACAAGGTCATTAAGATAAGATGGGGCCTGATTATTTAAGACCTTGTATGTGAGGAGCAGGATTTTGAATTCAATTCTGGACTTAACAGGAAGCCAATGAAGGGAAGCCAAAACAGGAGAAATATGCTCTCTCTTTCTAGTCCCTGTCAGTACTCTTGCTGCAGCATTTTGGATTAGCTGAAGGCTTTTCAGTGAGTTTTTTGGACATCCTGATAATAATGAATTACAGTAGTCCAACCTGGAAGTAATAAATGCATGAACTAGTTTTTCAGCGTCACTCTGAGACAGGATATTTCTAATTTTAGAGATGTTGCGCAAATGGAAGAAAGCAGTCTTACATATTTGTTTAATATGTGCGTTGAAGGACATGTCCTGGTCAAAAATGACTCCAAGGTTCCTCACAGCGTTACTGGAGGCCAAGGTAATGCCATCCAGAGTATGAATCTGGTTAGATACCATATTTCTAAGATTTTCAGGGCCGAGTACAATAACCTCAGTTTTATCTGAATTAAGAAGCAGAAAGTTAGCGGCCATCCAGGTCTTTATGTCTTTAAGACATTCCTGCAGTTTAACTAATTGGTGTGTGTTATCTGGCTTCATGGACAGATAGAGCTGGGTGTCATCTGCATAGCAGTGAAAATGTATGCTATGTCTTCTAATGATGCTGCCTACTTTTCAAGGCACCCAAAGCGCTTTAAAATTCCACTATTCATTCACTCTCACATTCACACACTGGTGAAGGCAAGCTACAGTTGTAGCCACAGCTGCCCTGGGGCAGACTGACAGAAGCGAGGCTGCCATATCGCGCCATCGGCCCCTCTGGCCATCACCAGTAGGCGGCAGGTGAAGCGTCTTGCCCAAGGACACAACAACCGAGACTGTCCGAGCCGGGGCTCGAACCAGCAACCTTCCGGTTACAAGACAAACTGCCAACTCTTTGAGCCACGACCGCCAAATATGTGAATATTTTGTTATTCACATAATTATCATATGGAGCAGTTGGAGAAATGCTGGGTTTCCCAGCAAAGGGAATAAGGAGGCCCTGGACGGAAAGCCCACAGCCAACTGAGGCAGAGGCCGGCCATCCAGGACGTGTTCAGGGCCTGCTGATGCCACAGCATACAAGGCCAAAAATTTAAAGAGTCTACTTTTTGTTTTTATGTTTTCGAAATTTTTTCTGAATCATTTGTGATATTATTTTGAAAGGTGCTATATAAATACAATTTTACTGACTTACTTAATGTATTCCTTTTGTCTCATGATGGGTTTTCATTAGAGCTATTTCCTTACTTCTAATTAGTTTGGAATACTTTTTACAATCGATCTACAAATGCAATAAAAACATGTTGGGTGTTACATCATGAGACAGCAGTAAATTTGTGTGCTGGCACCATTTTATCAGAGTCAGGGGACCCAATCACATACTCAGGCAGAAGGAGCTCAGTGAGACTTATCTGAAGATCTGAAATCTAATACACACTAAGCTGTGTGTCAGCTCATGCAGAAACAAATTGTAATTGTGCAGACAATCTCACTAATTTCTCCCTGTTCCTACTATCACAGATATGACATATAGTGATGTTTCGTTGGTATCATCTACAACAGATAAAAGAAGAAAAAAGTGACAAATTGGCAAAAAGCCTGTCTGGAACTTGGTAGAGAGGCTAAACAGAAAAGAAATGAAAAAAAAAAAAAAATTCAAATGCAGGTATATGGATTTGTTTAGAGTCAAAATATTAATTTGTTATCCTACAAAACAATAATGTCATATACATTAGGTGAGACTGAACAAAATTCTGGTATCAGAAATAATGGATATGCGTACAATAAATAATCGTTGTTAAATGTGATTTAGATAACTTTATAGCTTCATCTGAAGAACGGGAACAATCAAAAAATAAACAAGGACACAGTGTACACAAGGAAGCAGGGGACTGAACAAGATAGTAACAATTATATATGAGAGAACAAGGAGAAATATGTGATTCATTTGATACTTTTATAAATCGTAGGTACCAACAAGGTATAGCAATATAAGAAAGTCAATTGTGGGAAAAATCTTCTTAATGTTCTTCATGAGCATGTCGTTGTTGTCTTGCTATATGAAGAAGATATTAAATACTGTGTAGATGTTTTACTAAGATGCAAACACAAGATTCATATTATCATTTCAGCAACAAGGAACGTAAAAAACTAAATGTTTCTGATATGACACCTTATCAGAGAGAATATAAGACTACAAGCACAACGATCCAGCATCATTCAACTGGCCACTCAGTCAGTGGTTGTGCACATTTTTTTGAGCAAGAAGTGAACATGGGCAAAGGCTTGTCTACAGTTTGTGTATTGATTGTAGCACTTTGTGCATTGGTGCACTTTGGCACGGTTTTTTCCACAGTGAAAACTGGTGGCATTTTCACAGGTGAGTTTGGGTTTTTCTTTTTTACATAGACGTGTTCAGCTCATAACTGTCTTCTTAACAATTCTTTCTGAAATGTGCATGTTTGTTAGTTACTTATATGGTCTGTTTGGGGACCACACAGCATCATAACTTTTGGTTTAATTACCACACCTCATTCATATCCTTTTCTGCTTCACTGCTTCTTCTAAAACCAGAATGCCCACGCCATCTTAAGCTTGATCAGTCATGTAAGGGGTGTGAGCACTGTCCTAGAGACAGACTTCTTAAGAGAGGATGTGGAGTAAATTTTTGGTCAAACATTCTCAGTTTATAAAATGAGAGATAAAAAAGTTTCTTCAAGTTAAATCCACATTTACCACCCTCTCTGGTTAGAGTTCTTTATCTGCACTAATTTCTCTTTCCTTCCAGGAAAGCCAGGAGTGTGTCCTCGCCGGCGCTTAGACTTTGGACATTGTGCTGAAATTTGCTCTAAAGACAGAGACTGCCCCAATAATGAGAAGTGCTGCTCCAACGGATGTGGACATGAGTGCATGGCTCCATTGTCAGGTGAGATTGAACAAAGTGACATTTTAACAACCAAGTTTCTTTTGACTCAGATTTGTTCATCTTATAATCTACTGCTCACGGTTTCTTTCTAAAATGTGCATGTTTGGTTTGTTTTGTTAAACAGCCAAACTGGCAATCAGACAGCTTTATAAGACTGACTTCATTTACCACAGCTCATCCATGTCCTTTTCTACTATACTGCTTCCTCCAAAACCAGAATGCCCACACCATCTTAATCTTGCTCTGTCACGTAAGGGGTGTAATGGCTGTCCTAGAGGCTGCATATGCTGTATCAGTGATGGTGAAGAAGTCTGTGTCCCTCCTGCTCCCAGTACGTGTCACTATGTTTAATTTCTTCTTGGTGTGTGTGGTAAATCTTTGGTTAAACCTTCTCGGTTAATAAAATGACAGATAATAAAATTTATTCAAGTTAAATCCACATTTACTGCACTTTCTGATTAGAGTTCTTTGTCTGCACTAATTTCTCTTTCCTTCCAGCAAAGCCAGGACAGTGTCCTCGCCGGCACTTAGACTTTGGACATTGTGCTGAAATTTGCTCTAAAGACAGAGACTGCCCCAATAATGAGAAGTGCTGCTCCAACGGATGTGGACATGAGTGCATGGCTCCTGTCATAGGTGAGATATAAACAACGTGACAGTTATCCACAGGATATCAACTGCTGCAACACATATCACGTTGCAAGTTGCAAAAAGGCTGTCACTGACCATTAATTTGTGCAGACATAATTAAATATAGGAAAATATATATATTAAGATTAATAATTTAATATATGTATACTTGGGACTGCATGAAATTTGAGAAGTGAAAACTTGTGTTAATCTCCTTTTTTTGCTTGGGGGTAAGTTGGGTACTGAACAACAAAAACCATTAAGACTCTTGTAATGATGCAGTATCAGACTGCACAAGTCTTGTCTGATATATGGGAATTAGAGTGTAAATGTGGGGTGGTAATATGAATTTAAACTAGACTTCTCCAGGAAACTCATTCCTTAGCAGGAAGAAAGAGGTCCAATAGCATCATTCCGTCAAACAGAATTCAAGAAAAACAGAAGAGGAAGAGGAGAGAGGAATTTGCTGCACTTCAGGAATAGCTGCTGCACAACAAAATACTGTGATAGTGACTGGCAGGGTCAATGCATGCAGACAATATAACAGCATGCAATCTTTGACCACAAAAATGAAACACAGCACTAAAGTAAAGTGAAAGGAAAGTGAGATCAAACACAAACACTGCTGCTCATTATAACATTTTTCAGTTGTCTGGTTTCATTACTAATATTAAACACAAGCTATGTACCATACACGCCACTATTGGAGCATGGTTGAAAATGAAAGTGTGTCTTAAATGACATGTTATCAGAGAGACTGCAAATCTGTGAGCACAAAGACCCGGCATCCACTAACTGGCCTTCTCAGTCTGTGGTTGTGCACTAGTACACAGACAGTATTTTTGCAGACAGGAGCACATTCCTTTGAGCAAAAGATGAACGTGGACAAACACTGATCGACTTTGTCAGTTTTTTGTTTGTTCTGCTAGAACTTACTGCAAATTAACAGACAAGTTTTTGGAGGGGAGGGGCTCAGATGTGCTCAATTTATAATCTGCCTGCTTACGGATCCTTTCTGAAATGTGCATGTTTGATTTTGTCAAACAGCCAATTTGGTGACTGCAAAGCATCACAACTCTTATTCCTCACAGCTCATCCATGTCCTTTTTTGCTTTTCTGCTTTTTTCAAACCCAGAATGTCCACGCCATCTTAATCTTGCTCTGTCACGTAAGGGGTGTGAGGACTGTCCTAGAGACCACATATGCTGTGTCTACGATGGTGAAGAAGTCTGTGTCCCTCCTGTTTCCAGTATGTGTCACAATGTTTAATTTCTTCTTAAGAGGGTGTGGTAAATTTTTCATTGAGTCTTCTTAGTCAGTAGAATGAGAGAGAGTCTAAAAATCAAATAAATTCCAGTAAAATCCACATTTACTGCACTTTCTGATTAGAGTTCTTTGTCTGCACTAATTTCTCTTTCCTTCCAGCAAAGCCAGGACGGTGTCCTCGCCGGCACTTAGACTTTGGACATTGTGCTGAAATTTGCTCTAAAGACAGAGACTGCCCCAATAATGAGAAGTGCTGCTCCAACGGATGTGGACATGAGTGCATGGCTCCTGTCATAGGTGAGATATAAACAACGTGACAGTTATCCACAGGATATCAACTGCTGCAACACATATCACGTTGCAAGTTGCAAAAAGGCTGTCACTGACCATTAATTTGTGCAGACATAATTAAATATAGGAAAATATATATATTAAGATTAATAATTTAATATATGTATACTCGGGACTGCATGAAATTTGAGAAGTGAAAACTTGTGTTAATCTCCTTTTTTTGCTTGGGGGTAAGTTGGGTACTGAACAACAAAAACCATTAAGACTCTTGTAATGATGCAGTATCAGACTGCACAAGTCTTGTCTGATATATGGGAATTAGAGTGTAAATGTGGGGTGGTAATATGAATTTAAACTAGACTTCTCCAGGAAACTCATTCCTTAGCAGGAAGAAAGAGGTCCAATAGCATCATTCCGTCAAACAGAATTCAAGAAAAACAGAAGAGGAAGAGGAGAGAGGAATTTGCTGCACTTCAGGAATAGCTGCTGCACAACAAAATACTGTGATAGTGACTGGCAGGGTCAATGCATGCAGACAATATAACAGCATGCAATCTTTGACCACAAAAATGAAACACAGCACTAAAGTAAAGTGAAAGGAAAGTGAGATCAAACACAAACACTGCTGCTCATTATAACATTTTTCAGTTGTCTGGTTTCATTACTAATATTAAACACAAGCTATGTACCATACACGCCACTATTGGAGCATGGTTGAAAATGAAAGTGTGTCTTAAATGACATGTTATCAGAGAGACTGCAAATCTGTGAGCACAAAGACCCGGCATCCACTAACTGGCCTTCTCAGCCTGTGGTTGTGCACTAGTACACAGACAGTATTTTTGCAGACAGGAGCACATTCCTTTGAGCAAAAGATGAACGTGGACAAACACTGATCGACTTTGTCAGTTTTTTGTTTGTTCTGCTAGAACTTACTGCAAATTAACAGACAAGTTTTTGGAGGGGAGGGGCTCAGATGTGCTCAATTTATAATCTGCCTGCTTACGGATCCTTTCTGAAATGTGCATGTTTGATTTTGTCAAACAGCCAATTTGGTGACTGCAAAGCATCACAACTCTTATTCCTCACAGCTCATCCATGTCCTTTTTTGCTTTTCTGCTTTTTTCAAACCCAGAATGTCCACGCCATCTTAATCTTGCTCTGTCACGTAAGGGGTGTGAGGACTGTCCTAGAGACCACATATGCTGTGTCTACGATGGTGAAGAAGTCTGTGTCCCTCCTGTTTCCAGTATGTGTCACAATGTTTAATTTCTTCTTAAGAGGGTGTGGTAAATTTTTCATTGAGTCTTCTTAGTCAGTAGAATGAGAGAGAGTCTAAAAATCAAATAAATTCCAGTAAAATCCACATTTACTGCACTTTCTGATTAGAGTTCTTTGTCTGCACTAATTTCTCTTTCCTTCCAGCAAAGCCAGGACGGTGTCCTCGCCGGCACTTAGACTTTGGACATTGTGCTGAAATTTGCTCTAAAGACAGAGACTGCCCCAATAATGAGAAGTGCTGCTCCAACGGATGTGGACATGAGTGCATGGCTCCTGTCATAGGTGAGATATAAACAACGTGACAGTTATCCACAGGATATCAACTGCTGCAACACATATCACGTTGCAAGTTGCAAAAAGGCTGTCACTGACCATTAATTTGTGCAGACATAATTAAATATAGGAAAATATATATATTAAGATTAATAATTTAATATATGTATACTTGGGACTGCATGAAATTTGAGAAGTGAAAACTTGTGTTAATCTCCTTTTTTTGCTTGGGGGTAAGTTGGGTACTGAACAACAAAAACCATTAAGACTCTTGTAATGATGCAGTATCAGACTGCACAAGTCTTGTCTGATATATGGGAATTAGAGTGTAAATGTGGGGTGGTAATATGAATTTAAACTAGACTTCTCCAGGAAACTCATTCCTTAGCAGGAAGAAAGAGGTCCAATAGCATCATTCCGTCAAACAGAATTCAAGAAAAACAGAAGAGGAAGAGGAGAGAGGAATTTGCTGCACTTCAGGAATAGCTGCTGCACAACAAAATACTGTGATAGTGACTGGCAGGGTCAATGCATGCAGACAATATAACAGCATGCAATCTTTGACCACAAAAATGAAACACAGCACTAAAGTAAAGTGAAAGGAAAGTGAGATCAAACACAAACACTGCTGCTCATTATAACATTTTTCAGCTGTCTGGTTTCATTACTAATATTAAACACAAGCTATGTACCATACACGCCACTATTGGAGCATGGTTGAAAATGAAAGTGTGTCTTAAATGACATGTTATCAGAGAGACTGCAAATCTGTGAGCACAAAGACCCGGCATCCACTAACTGGCCTTCTCAGCCTGTGGTTGTGCACTAGTACACAGACAGTATTTTTGCAGACAGGAGCACATTCCTTTGAGCAAAAGATGAACGTGGACAAACACTGATCGACTTTGTCAGTTTTTTGTTTGTTCTGCTAGAACTTACTGCAAATTAACAGGCAAGTTTTTTGGGGGGAGGGGCTCAGATGTGCTCAATTTATAATCTGCCTGCTTACGGATCCTTTCTGAAATGTGCATGTTTGATTTTGTCAAACAGCCAATTTGGTGACTGCAAAGCATCACAACTCTTATTCCTCACAGCTCATCCATGTCCTTTTTTGCTTTTCTGCTTTTTTCAAACCCAGAATGTCCACGCCATCTTAATCTTGCTCTGTCACGTAAGGGGTGTGAGGACTGTCCTAGAGACCACATATGCTGTGTCTACGATGGTGAAGAAGTCTGTGTCCCTCCTGTTTCCAGTACGTGTCACAATGTTTAATTTCTTCTTAAGAGGGTGTGGTAAATTTTTCATTGAGTCTTCTTAGTCAGTAGAATGAGAGAGAGTCTAAAAATCAAATAAATTCCAGTAAAATCCACATTTACTGCACTTTCTGATTAGAGTTCTTTGTCTGCACTAATTTCTCTTTCCTTCCAGCAAAGCCAGGACGGTGTCCTCGCCGGCACTTAGACTTTGGACATTGTGCTGAAATTTGCTCTAAAGACAGAGACTGCCCCAATAATGAGAAGTGCTGCTCCAACGGATGTGGACATGAGTGCATGGCTCCTGTCATAGGTGAGATATAAACAACGTGACAGTTATCCACAGGATATCAACTGCTGCAACACATATCACGTTGCAAGTTGCAAAAAGGCTGTCACTGACCATTAATTTGTGCAGACATAATTAAATATAGGAAAATATATATATTAAGATTAATAATTTAATATATGTATACTTGGGACTGCATGAAATTTGAGAAGTGAAAACTTGTGTTAATCTCCTTTTTTTGCTTGGGGGTAAGTTGGGTACTGAACAACAAAAACCATTAAGACTCTTGTAATGATGCAGTATCAGACTGCACAAGTCTTGTCTGATATATGGGAATTAGAGTGTAAATGTGGGGTGGTAATATGAATTTAAACTAGACTTCTCCAGGAAACTCATTCCTTAGCAGGAAGAAAGAGGTCCAATAGCATCATTCCGTCAAACAGAATTCAAGAAAAACAGAAGAGGAAGAGGAGAGAGGAATTTGCTGCACTTCAGGAATAGCTGCTGCACAACAAAATACTGTGATAGTGACTGGCAGGGTCAATGCATGCAGACAATATAACAGCATGCAATCTTTGACCACAAAAATGAAACACAGCACTAAAGTAAAGTGAAAGGAAAGTGAGATCAAACACAAACACTGCTGCTCATTATAACATTTTTCAGCTGTCTGGTTTCATTACTAATATTAAACACAAGCTATGTACCATACACGCCACTATTGGAGCATGGTTGAAAATGAAAGTGTGTCTTAAATGACATGTTATCAGAGAGACTGCAAATCTGTGAGCACAAAGACCCGGCATCCACTAACTGGCCTTCTCAGCCTGTGGTTGTGCACTAGTACACAGACAGTATTTTTGCAGACAGGAGCACATTCCTTTGAGCAAAAGATGAACGTGGACAAACACTGATCGACTTTGTCAGTTTTTTGTTTGTTCTGCTAGAACTTACTGCAAATTAACAGACAAGTTTTTGGAGGGGAGGGGCTCAGATGTGCTCAATTTATAATCTGCCTGCTTACGGATCCTTTCTGAAATGTGCATGTTTGATTTTGTCAAACAGCCAATTTGGTGACTGCAAAGCATCACAACTCTTATTCCTCACAGCTCATCCATGTCCTTTTTTGCTTTTCTGCTTTTTTCAAACCCAGAATGTCCACGCCATCTTAATCTTGCTCTGTCACGTAAGGGGTGTGAGGACTGTCCTAGAGACCACATATGCTGTGTCTACGATGGTGAAGAAGTCTGTGTCCCTCCTGTTTCCAGTACGTGTCACAATGTTTAATTTCTTCTTAAGAGGGTGTGGTAAATTTTTCATTGAGTCTTCTTAGTCAGTAGAATGAGAGAGAGTCTAAAAATCAAATAAATTCCAGTAAAATCCACATTTACTGCACTTTCTGATTAGAGTTCTTTGTCTGCACTAATTTCTCTTTCCTTCCAGCAAAGCCAGGACGGTGTCCTCGCCGGCACTTAGACTTTGGACATTGTGCTGAAATTTGCTCTAAAGACAGAGACTGCCCCAATAATGAGAAGTGCTGCTCCAACGGATGTGGACATGAGTGCATGGCTCCTGTCATAGGTGAGATATAAACAACGTGACAGTTATCCACAGGATATCAACTGCTGCAACACATATCACGTTGCAAGTTGCAAAAAGGCTGTCACTGACCATTAATTTGTGCAGACATAATTAAATATAGGAAAATATATATATTAAGATTAATAATTTAATATATGTATACTTGGGACTGCATGAAATTTGAGAAGTGAAAACTTGTGTTAATCTCCTTTTTTTTGATTGGGGGTAAGTTGGGTACTGAACAACAAAAACCAACCACACAGGAGCACATTCCTTTGAGCAAAAGATGAACGTGGACAAACACTGATCGACTTTGTCAGTTTTTTGTTTGTTCTGCTAGAACTTACTGCAAATTAACAGGCAAGTTTTTTGTTGGTTTT
Source organism: Perissodus microlepis (assembly GCF_051167445.1). Lineage (NCBI taxonomy): Eukaryota > Metazoa > Chordata > Actinopteri > Cichliformes > Cichlidae > Perissodus > Perissodus microlepis. Next base: position 5,778,391 of record NC_140480.1, on the reverse strand, counting down.
TTTTGGGGGGGAGGGGCTCAGATGTGCTCAATTTATAATCTGCCTGCTTACGGATCCTTTCTGAAATGTGCATGTTTGATTTTGTCAAACAGCCAATTTGGCGACTGCAAAGCATCACAACTCTTATTCCTCACAGCTCATCCATGTCCTTTTTTGCTTTTCTGCTTCTTTCAAACCCAGAATGTCCACGCCATCTTAATCTTGCTCTGTCACGTAAGGGGTGTGAGGACTGTCCTAGAGACCACATATGCTGTGTCTACGATGGTGAAGAAGTCTGCGTCCCTCCTGTTCCCAGTACGTGTCACTATGTTTAACGTCTTCTGAAAAGGATGTGGATTAAATATTTGGTTAAATCTTCTCAGTTAATAAAATGACAAGCAGTTTAAAAATAAAGTTCCTTCAGGTAAAGGCCACATTTACCACACTTTCTGGTTATTTGTCTGCACTAATCTCTCCTTCCTTTCAGGAAAGCCTGGAGTGTGTCCTCGCAAGCACTTTGCACATACAAATTGTGCTAGATCTTGCTTTGATGACAGAGACTGTCCCTTTATTCTGAAGTGTTGCTACAATGGATGCGGACATGAGTGCATGGTACCAGACATTGGTGAGATACGAACAAAGTGACAGTTATCTAAAGCAGCTGCCCCCGACCTTTTTTGCCCCACGGACCGGTTTATGTCTGACAGTATTTTCATGGACCAGCCTTTAAGGTGTCGCGGATAAATAGAACAAAATAAAACCAGTACCAGTACCCAAAAAAGAAAATTTATTCATAACACACGGGAAAAGAGCCAGGGAAACCGAGTTAATGATAAAAACGATAAAAAAATAACGAAACCCTAAAAAACTATAAATTTCACAACCGAGCCTCAACTCTCGCAGCCCGGAACCAAACGACTCACGGACCTGTACCAGTCTGTGGCCCGGGGATTGGGGACCGCTGATCCACAGGTTATCTGTTATCATGTCATCTACAATAGGTAGAAGTCAGATAAGGCTGTCTCTAACAATTGTGCAAAAAAAAGAGAAAATGTTTAATTTCATACACATTTACTTGAGATTGTATGAAACATGAAAGAGTGAGAACTTTAAAAAAAAGCTTGTTACTCTTCTTTATGACCATGTGTTTCTTTGTGTACTGCAGACCAGAGACTTACTGCTGTCATTTTGTATGAGACTGTATAAGTTTTGCCTGATATTTGGGAACAACTGGAGTGTACACGTTGGGTGGAATCTAACTTGAAACGAGAGATTAATCAACTGGATCTCCATGAAACTCATACCTTAGTCGAGAAGAAGGAAGTGCAGTAAGCATCCTTCAGAGAAACAGGGTGGCCACAGCCTAAAACACAATCAAATGTTTCACAATTTCCAGAAACTCTTAGAAGAGATTTTTATTAATTTACTGCAATTCAGGGTTCAATAACGTCAAAGGATATCTTTCAGAGGGACAACCCACCACACTCTCTGGAGTTCTTGGTCTATACTCATTTCTCTTTCATTTCAGTAAAGCCAGGAGTGTGTCCTCACAGACACTTGGGCCACGGACGTTGCCTTGAATCTTGCTTTAATGACAGAGATTGTCCCTTTTTTGAGAAGTGTTGCTCCAATGGATGTGGACATGAGTGCATGGCTCCCTACAGAGGTGATAGATGCACAAAGCAGCCAAGACCCTTTAAATAATTCACCAAGTGGTTAACGGTATTTTGTAACTAATCATATTTTTGGATTTGGTGTATCTGTGAAGGCTGGCTCCTGCCCCCTGCCTGAAACCACCTCCATGTGTGCTGGTCAGTGTCCAGGAGAGCAGAAGTGCTGCAGGACATCCTGCGGTCATGCGTGCAATGAGCCCCGCTGATTAGAAAGTACCAAGTCAATCTACATTAAACATCTTTACACATTTACTGTGGCCTTCTCTTTAATGCAATACTTTTTTTCTTTCTGTAATATTATTAAGACTTTCTTTTTCTGATGATGACAAATGTTTTTGTAAAGGCAGACTGCGTGGCTAGGCACTTGATTATATACGTCTGTGACAACGGGACTGAAAAAAACACCTCAATTCAGAGAACAGGGAGTGTGGCTCCAGACCTGCTGCTTTTACTTAAATCTACTTCAAAACAAGTGATTTCCTGTCCCATTAAAGATAATATTCATTACTTTTAGGTATCTTTCTTTGTATTTGTTTGTTTGTGAGAGTATTTGGATATCGTGTTTTGGACAAAGTTTGCATTTAAAAACAAAAAAGAAACCATGTTGAATTCACTCTGACATGATGTATCTCTGTATCTGATTGTTCCTAGTAGGGAGATTGAAAAGAAGCAATAATCTCTCCATGTGAGCTCAGAGTCTTCAGAGGGCAGTGAGATATCAAATCAGAATAACCTGATTTGTATTTTATTACAGTTTCCTCACAGTAACATCATGCACTATGATTTAATGGAGTTACAGTTTCAAACTTCCAGAAAACAAATCAATGTTCAAACTAGAGCTGCAAAAAATAAAAATAAAATAAAAACACCAACACTGCTATCAACAAAAATGTTATTTTAAGCACAGCTATCGAGTTTTTATAGTCAGTGCATGCCTGGTTTAGACACTGCCCATTGGTTTACATAAACAGATATAATATGACGATATTCCATTTATAGTCGCATATAACGTTTGAGCATAAGCTAAGAAACAAGTCAAGATAGGAACACGAAAATATGTATCTGACAGCCTCCTTTCTTACAGAAAACATGACTCATGTTCGTCACTTTGTGGTGAAAGGAAGCAGCGGCATCAACCCTTACTATACCGTTCTCGTGTGATTCCTCTGGGAAGTAAAGTATCTTAAATTAGGCTGTGAGTGATATGAATTTTGGCCCGTCAAGCTGTGGGCCCTCCTCCACAGCAGCCTCAAGCTAACAAGCTAATTAATAGAAGGCAACAAAAAAGAAAGCTTAAGTGGGAGACTGACTATGGTGCACCTTTACACCACAGATAAAATACATTATTAACACATTCAAAGCAAATGTAACATTTTTTTCTTCTGTAATTAGCAGCAGTTAACAGCATCCAACATTATTAAGGGTAATTTTGTGCTGAGGATGTTTAACACTGTCATAGATTTGTATAAATGATACCTGCTGCTAAAGCAAAACACACGGCTGTTTCCATTATTGCTCCCCATTCTGTGCAGGGGAGGAATTTAAGTGCTAAAAGCGGAAAATCAGAATTAAATAGCATGAACATTTCACAGTTTGTGAGCACACAAAAACTGCAGAAAAATGAGTTTGTCAGAGTGGCCATATGTAGGATTTCACACACTCAATTTGGAAAGCTCTGTTGAAACAACCAGTTAAAATCAATCGTTGACATCTTTCAGTCCTATTTCCAAATAAAAAATATTTCAGTTTTAATCAAATGTAATGATTTGTTTTTATCAAGCCAAATCTTTATTTATTTATTCTTTACTTTGTTTATCATTTCATTTTATCAGTGCATCCCTAGTTTTAGCACAGCCTACTAATTTACATAAATATGATACTATGTGACAATATTCAGTCAATAACAGCATGTAATGTTGGAACAAAAACTAATAAACAAGTTAGATTGGAAGACTAAGACATGTTCTCCACCTTGTGGAGAAAAGAAGAAGTAGCTGCTTGAGACTTACCAACACTTCTTGTAGAATTTCTGTGGGAAGTAAAATATTCTGCAATGGACTGTGTGGTCTGCACAGTGGTGTACACGCCAAGCACACACCCAACTAAACTGAACAGAGAAGCCATCCTCCACATCACCCTTAAGCTAACACGCTAAACAATAGTTATTTTGTATAGTCATAAAGTCATCTCATCCAATAAATGCTGTAAATCATCACCAGAGCATAAATTATTAGTCTTAAACAGAATCGTTATTAATATTGTGGACACCTTATGTATTATTGATGTGTGATTTAAACAATTTAGGGCCAACACTGACCCCTGGGGGACACCAGAAGCATAACTTCCTTCTCTAATATATGAGCAAGAATTCATTTAACTTCACAAACTGGTGCCAGTCTCTTTAAAAAAAAAAAACTCTGAAATTACTTTAAAACTCCTCATCTGATCTATTGTATCAAATTTGTTTCTGAAGTGTGTAAATAATCCAACCGCATATTGTTTTTGTTTTTTTGTCTATGGAGTCTAATAATGCTAGATGGAAATGCGGGCTGGTTCACTGGTTAAAAAGAAAATAAACCGCTTTGCACATGTCAGATACTGTTGGAGGAGAAATTGATTCATTTGCTGGAATCACTAAAATAAAGTGAAGGTAAAATTAGGTCACATGACAAAAACTATTGGCCATCATAACATTTTTCAGCTGTCTAGTTTTATTACTAACATGTAAACAACATAAGACGATTCATACCACAGTACGTGCCATATTTTATCTGTAACTCTACAGGCACAAGGACCCAGCATCCTCTAAGTGGCCTGCTCAGCATGTGGCTATGGACTAGTGTACAGTATTTTTGCACACAGCAGTACATGTTTTGAGCAAGAAGTGAACATGGACAAACACTGGTGGACAATTTGCGCATTGATTTTAGCATTTTGCGCATTAGCGCACTTTGACACTGTTCTTTCAGCGAGCGCTTGTTGCAAAATAACAGGCAAGTTTCTTTTGACTCAAATTTCTTCAACCCATTATCTGACTGCTTACGGATTCTTTTTGAAATGCGCGTGCTTGTTTGTTTAGCAACCAAATTGGTAACCACTCAAAATCATAACTCATGTCTCATTTGGCACGGCTGATCCGTAATGCTTTTCTGCTCTTTTCTTTCAAGTCTCAGCTGTCTAAAAGGTTTCTTCCAGTCAAAAGGCCCGTGTACCACACTCTCCCGTTCTATCTCTTTGTCTATACTGATTTCTCTTTTCTTTCAGTAAAGCCAGGAGTGTGTCCTCGCAGGCGCCTGGGCTACGGACGGTGTGCTGAATTTTGCTCTAATGACAGTGACTGCCCCGACAAGGAAAAGTGCTGCTCCAACGGGTGTGGACATGAGTGCATGGCACCGTACGTAGGTGAGAGATCAACAAAGTAGAAAACACCCCCATATACATCCCAAGTGTTTAAAGGTATTTTATAACTAATCATATTTTTTTGACTTCGCTGTGATCAGTGAAGCCTGGCGGCTGTCCTCTGCCTGAGACCACCCCCATGTGTGCTGAGTACTGCTATCACGATGGTCAGTGTCCAGGAGATCAAAAGTGCTGCAGGACTACCTGTGGTCATGCATGCAGGGAGCCCTGCTAAGGAAGTCCATCATCTACATTAAACATCTCTCCTTTTGTTTAAACGGACACATTTTTCCCACAAAGAAAAAGTGGCCTGTTTGCATTTATTCCTTGTTCTCTTTTTTTTACCGCGTGTATTCTTACTTCAGTGTGAAAAACAGTATATCTGTTCCATTTCTAATTAAAGCCTTAGAGTATGATGCATTGTTTTTGTTGTTTTTGTATGACCAATAAAAATAGCCCAATCCTGTATAACCTTGCTATAAATGTGTTTTTAATAGAGCCTGGAATTCACAAGCCTGTCGGGTTTTTTGAGTCCTTTTCCCTGCAAAAACAAATGATGAAATGTAGCAAGAATGGAAAGTGTTTCCTGGCAGAACACAAAATGATTCAGACGGACAATGAAAACGTTCTTAGTTTTCAGCATTGTTGCACACTTGTGTCTCAAACTGTATTTTGCTGTTTGTTATTTAAAGAACATTTTAGTTTTTTATAAATTACTAGTTTGACCAAAGAAAGTTGCAACAATCAGTGACAAGTTCCTTTACTATATCATGTCCGAGGAGAAAACTTGCAGTTTGTAGCAGATCACATATGAACATCAATTTCTACATGTGGAAAGCTGCTTTTTGCTTTGTTTTTGTTCCACACTGTTGGCAAACACACAGGGGTAAGAATTGCTGACCTGGCAAATACAGAGAGACGTCTGTGTTTGTTCCTTCAGAGTCTGTCATCAGTGAGGCCAACTATGTTTACACAAAAATGTGGGCACTCAATGGGAAGTAATAATGTTCCCACTCCTGTTTAATTTAGAGTTGGGAACTTTCACATCTAGTAATTTGAAAAATGATGTTTGGCAGTTTATTGAAAAGACAGTGACAGTAATAACAATACAGAACATAGTCAAACATTCAAATGGAGCTCACTGTTTTACAGAAATATTTTTCTAGGAAGGAAAACAAACAAAAAATGTGTGTAAAAGGCTTAAACAAAAGTAAATGCATGGCAGTATTTTATTTAGTATTTAACATCTACAGGAGCTGCTCAGCCATAGAACCCAGGACCACAAAGCTCCAGGCACAGTTTTAGTGCTGATGTTAATCCCAGCGGTGTTTGGAGTTCTGCAGTTGAGTCAGCAGTTTTGGTGACTTTTAGACTGTATCACCTCAGCCCTTGGTGACACCCCTCTGAAGATCTACATGTCCAACAATTTGTGGCCGAGTTGTTGTGGCTCCTAGATGCCTCCACTTTGCTATATCACCACTTCACCTGATCATTAAATATCTAAGAGGGAAGAAATTTCATGAACTGACTTGTTGCGGTGGTGGCATCCTATTACACTACCATACTCTGGTGCATCGGCCCAACTAGGGGGCTCTCTAACTGGTGGGGAGGTTGTTATATCTTTGCAGGTGGTCTCCTCACTACAGGAGCTCACTCTGCAGGTGGGGGGAGAGATATAGGAGAGGGGGAGAATGAACTCAACCTGGGTGTCTATTGTCTTGTGTAGTTTGGGAGATGATTGGATGATGGGGTGGGTGCAGTTTTCTCTGGGGTGGGGTCGGGTGGGCTGCCCCGGACTCTATGGGGCTGGGCGGTGCTGCTGCTAGGGGCCCGGTCCGGATGGGCCTGGGCCCCCTTGCCCTGGTGGGTTCCAGAGCGTGGGGGTGCCTACTGGGGTCAGCGGGGGAGCTGGCCCCCAGGGAGGGGCCGCTTGCCCCTCCCTTTCTTCCCTCCCCATCCTCAGTTGCCTCCCTATTCCCGCTCTACCACACCCACCCACACACGCAGGGCTTGGGGTGCAGGTATATCACCAGGGTGCAGGGGAGGCACTCCCCCTCTGTCCCCTTCTGGCCGCCTGTGCCTCAATTTTATTCTGCAACCTAGACATCCACATTACTCACACTCTCACATAACACATACATATAGGGCCTTGGGGGTGGGCACGTTTTACTGCATCCAGAGGATAGTCGTTGTACTCCAACCCACCTCTGGCGCTGGTGCCCTACCCTCAATTTTAAATGCATTTGCACACTAAGGGTTTTCGGGAGGAGCCGTGCTGCTCTCTGAGAGGAAGCTAGTACCATGCTCTCCTGAGTTTTAAATGCACTTTAGAACAGCACACAGCAACACTACATATGAGCGGGCGTAGGGAGGTTTGAGGTCTTCACTCACCCCGGTTCTGTTAGCCGTCAGGGCTGGGGGGCTGGGAGGAGGTGCTGGCCGTCAGACTGGGGTCTGGGATGCGGGGCCTCCCTGCTACTGCAGATAAGGAGGTGGTCCGCTTGCCTCCACCCCAGAGAGAAGGGTTACATCTCCTGGGTCTAGGTGCGGCTTGCCCCTCTGGGGGCGGGGGTACCTGGACCTGGGATATAGTGTATGTTTGGGGAGTGCGACTATCTGTGCAGTGTCTATTTGTGTCTGTCTACACGTTGGGTGAGTGCCGAGTATTTGGTTGTGCATATGGGGGTGGGAATGCACGTCTGTGTCCGCGTGTGCCTGTTTGTCTGTGTCTATATGTCTGGTTGGGTCTTAGACTCAACCTCTCTGGGTACATCTCAGGCCCTCTAAAGTACGGAGGCCTATCTCCCCTCACCACACTCCCTGCCGGTGGCTGATGCCCTCAGACGTTGGTGTGTTGGTGGTCCTTGTCGTCTGGGGCTGGGCGCTCATGCATGTACCGGCTCACTCCTGGTGGCCGATTGGCGGGGCCGGGCGCCTGTGGCCCGGCTGGGCTCCTTCCGGGGGGTGGGATGCCCTCAGGCCTCTGGCCTCTGGGCCTGAAGCTCGGTCCTCTCTGGCACAGCTGGCTGCCGGCAGAGCCCGCGGGCACGCCACTGCAACCCCCTCTGGCCTCTGCTCCGTAGCTGCGGGGTGACCTCTCCTTTGGGGCTCTACTCAGCTCTTCCCAGGAGGGTGGCACGGTTCCCCCCCCTTTGGTGGTCCTCCTCGGGTCCTTGTACTCTGGGGCCTCTGGATATCTGGGGCCTGGATCTCCTCCATACCTGCTTCATACCCTGGTGGACGGGGCTATGGCTCCCCACACTCCCTAGCAGATCGTTACATGGAGAAACCTTTGGAATACAAGCATGCTGATCCACACAGGTATGCACACAGGTGTACACACGGGTGTTCACAGACGCGGACTACACCTTTCTTGGCTGCTGCCTCAAAGCACATTGTGCGCTGTCTATCTTGCGTGCTGCACAATATCGTTTATTATTTAGTATCTACTGTTATCTACTGCTAGCTAGTTTATTGTGATGGTGCTGTTTTTATTATGTTGCTCTTTGTTGTTTGCTTTCTCTTGTTTTTTTTCTCCATACAGGTGATCCAGGTGTTTTGTTTGTTTGTTTGTTTGTTTTTTCCTTTCTTCCTCCCCTTCTCACCGTCTCTTCTCCCCTTTGGTTTTCTTTCTCTCCCTCTCTTTCTTTCATTCTTTCTCCCTGTCCTATCCCCCAGTCATGTCTGTCCCGTTTGTAGCAACCGAAAATAAAATAAATTCATAATTATAATAAAGGTCAATCAAATGGACCAATATGGCAAGGCCATGATGATCCACTTGGTAAAATAAATCCGCTTGGCATCTTTCTTGGCCTTAAGACAACAATTCTGATGGCTAAAGATCCAAACGGGACACAAAAAATAAATAAATAAATAAATTAAAAAAAAGAATTGCTGACCTGGCAAATACAGAGAGACGTCTGTGTTTGTTCCTTCAGAGTCTGTCATCAGTGAGGCCAACTATGTTTACACAAAAATGTGGGCACTCAATGGGAAGTAATAATGTTCCCACTCCTGTTTAATTTAGAGTTGGGAACTTTCACATCTAGTAATTTGAAAAATGATGTTTGGCAGTTTATTGAAAAGACAGTGACAGTAATAACAATACAGAACATAGTCAAACATTCAAATGGAGCTCACTGTTTTACAGAAATATTTTTCTAGGAAGGAAAACAAACAAAAAATGTGTGTAAAAGGCTTAAACAAAAGTAAATGCATGGCAGTATTTTATTTAGTATTTAACATCTACAGGAGCTGCTCAGCCATAGAACCCAGGACCACAAAGCTCCAGGCACAGTTTTAGTGCTGATGTTAATCCCAGCGGTGTTTGGAGTTCTGCAGTTGAGTCAGCAGTTTTGGTGACTTTTAGACTGTATCACCTCAGCCCTTGGTGACACCCCTCTGAAGATCTACATGTCCAACAATTTGTGGCCGAGTTGTTGTGGCTCCTAGATGCCTCCACTTTGCTATATCACCACTTCACCTGATCATTAAATATCTAAGAGGGAAGAAATTTCATGAACTGACTTGTTGCGGTGGTGGCATCCTATTACACTACCATACTCAAATTTAGTGAGCTCTTTAGAACAACCTTTAACAAATAAAGGCAGACTGCTTGGCTGTTACCTGCAGCAACAGGAGTGAAAGCACCTGAATTTGGAGAAGAGGAAGTGTGGCTCTGTAGTTTTGTCCATAGTGTATTTGTTGTAAGACAACGAAAGTGCTTAAAACTGATGACTTAATAATTCAACAAATAAAGTTTTTATTATGCTCAGACAATTGCATTTAACATTCAAAACTGTAACCATTCAAAACTGTAACCAAAATCAGTGCCAAATAAATATTTGGTAAAGGGCAGCTCGGTTTTACTTGACAACGATTGATATCCTGCGTAGAAACATGAAAAAAGTTCATTTTATCACTTTTAAGTCTATACTTTTTAGAATTCGTTTCACACAATATATGACATCATACTGGAATGAGTTTTAGAGTTTTTAATGCGCTGTCATGAATGAGTTTCAATTAAGATAAGCAGTCTAAAAAGAAAAACGTTATGACATCCTGAAGTGACTTTGACTTAGTGTATCTCATAGTGGCGGAGATGCCAAATAAGTCTTAAGACCACTTAGAGACCAAAAGCGATTATATTTCTAAGTGAGCCCAGAGGCTTCAGAGTGCAGTGAGATATGAAATCACTGTTTCCTCAAAGTATCAGTATGCCTTAATGACAGTGTGGCATTATGATGTAATGGGTTATAGTTTTAAAAATCCAGAAAACAAACAAACAAACAAAAAAAAAAACAAAAACAAAAAAACCCTACCCCAAATCCCCCAAAACGAAGGGGTATTAAAACACTGCAGCCCATTGCTCAGCTTTGGTTCCTCATATTTATCAAACAAGAACAAATCTTCAACTTCCCGTCTACTTTTTTTGTCCTTAGGCAGCAAGAAATTGCTTTAAAACACAAACGTATCCATCTTATTCAATTCAACAACAAAATCCTCAAGTTGACAGGTTTTAAAACATTCATAGCAGTATTTGTCCCAGTTCTTCCCTGTATATTATATATTTTCCAGTAGTTTCAACAAAAGGAAAACTTCCTTTCTAAAAGATGCCACTTGGCATGCTCACAAAGCCTCAGAGTGGCGGGACGCCCCTCATCCTTCGGATGACGTTAGCGATCCGCTTGGCCAGTCCTGGGTTGGGCTCTTCGATCTGGAAGCTCCGCGTTAGTAAGTTGTATAGAGAGCCGTAGCCCACAGCCACTACAGTGCATGTCAGGCAGATGACATTGTAAGGCATGCTGAAGTCTGGAGTGGGCAGATTGACAAGCAGAGGCTCTGTGTAGATGCGGACAAAGTAGCTGGACTCTTCTTTACAGGGAAAACTGGTGAGAGAGGAAAATTTGATCATCCCATTTTCTAGATAAACGTGTCTGTGCAGAAACTCAAACAGTCCGTGAATAAAACACAATAAATGTCATTTTCATCACGGTGGGTGGGCGATGGGGGCTGTGTACTTACAAGCTGCTGAAAAGTGGTCGTTCCCGAGTGCTGTTTGTATGCATGGCGACAGTGCTTGGTACAAGAGAACTAATAACTGAAGATCTAAATGTTAAAGACAAGGACAAGGACTTTAGTCAATAAAAGTCTGAAATTAATTTAAAATCCTAAAAAATAAAAAGCAAAAATCATTTGAGAAGCAACACATGTCACACATGCAATCCTACGTGCATACCCGACATAGAAACCGTGGTTGGGATCGGGTGGGTATTCAGTCCATTTGAGCAGAGCCCTCTCAAACTGCACTGTAACCTCAGTCACAGAGTTTGGAGGAAGCTGGATCAGCATCTCCAGCAGGTGGGGCTTCACACGGTCCTTAGATGGCTCGTAGTGGATGTAGCCTAGCAGAGGAAGAAAAAAACAAGTGACCAATAATACACTGATTAAATGTTCAAACTAGAACTGCACAAACACAAAGGCTCTGGCATCTGCTGTCAAGAAAATTGTATTTTAAACAGCTATCAACCCAGAGTTTTTACAGTCAGTGAATCCCTAGTTTAGACACAGATCACTGGTTTATATAAATTACATAATGGGACAATATTTAATCAATAACAGCATGTTATTCAAGTTAGAAATGAACACCAACATATGTATTTGATAACTGTTTCTTACAGAAAACATGACTCATGTTCTCCACCTTGTGGCAAAAAGAGGCAGCTGCATGAACCCTTACTAACCCTTCCTGTGGGTTAATGTGGGAAGTCAAGTATCTTACAGTGGGCTGTGAACAGCATGACCAACTTACCCCTGTAAGGTCAAATGTATCATATTTGAAACATGAGTTTTTGAGACCTTAACATCATTAGTGTGATTTCTTTAACCTTAAACCCTTTATACATTTTTGCTGAAGATGAATAGTCATCAATAAATTGCACAGAAATGCTGGTGTAGCAAAAATCATACAAGTCAAAACTCATAATTCATGACAGGTTCAATAAAAACTCCAGCTTCAAGAAAATTCGATTTTTCTGGCAATTATTTCATGGTTCAGATTTTACAGGGTTAAGTAAAAGACTGAATAATAATATCCATCGTTGAAGAAGTCAACATCAAAAATCAAAGCCTGCAAAGATGATCACATGTCCACAGGACATTTAAGCCAACTAACAGAAGGCAACAAAAATGAAAATGAAATCAAGTTGAAGGCACACAAGTTCAGCTCAAGTGGGAGTCTGACTATCGCGCACCTCTACAAAGTGTAAAGAGAAGGCTGTGTATTCATTTGCCACTGACAATTTGTGCTTTTAAAGAACATAATTAGCATCATCATGTTGATGTTTGAATCAAGGTATGGGGGTCAGAGGCAGGGGACAGCACCTTCAGAAAGCCACTAAACTGAAAAGATGCACTCATGGACTGTTTCTTTGAGCTGTAAGTGCAACTTTCATTTTTATGTGCAGGTGTTTCATGGCAATAGACAAAGCTGCAAGAGTCAACTAAACAACATGATGTAAGATCTTCTACTTTTCTTCTTTTATTTAATTAAACTTCCTAAGAAATGATTCAGTGGTCATATTCAGATCCATGAAACAGTCCAAGTAAGACTTGCAGACATAGAAACAAAAAAATAAAGATGTATTGCTTTACCTTTATATCAGATCTATGCTACCAAATCAGGCTTGTTAAATAGGTTGCGGGGAAGTGGCTGTGTGATAGTCTTCTAGTTGAATTTGTGATATGCTAATGCTAAACAGCGCAAAGGCTAATAAGATTTTTTTGTAGACTGGTTGAGGTCCTCTCCGTGAATCGCTACCTTATCGTGGTGGAGGGGTTTGTGTGTCCCAGGGATCCCAAGGTCGATGTTGTCTGGGGGCTTTTGCCCCCTGGTAGGGTCTCCCGTGGCAAATTGGTCCTGGATGAGGGACCAGACAAAGAGCGATTCAGAAGACCCTTATGAAGAAAACATCGAGGGAACCGTTTACCCTGCCCGGGATAGGGTTACCGGGGCCCCGCCCTGGAGCTAGGCCCGGGGAGGGTGCCCGACGGGCGAGCGTCTGGTGGCCGGGCCTTAGTCCATGGGGCCCAGCCGGGCACAGCCCGAAAAGGGGACATGGGCCCATCCTCCCGCAGGACCACCACCCGCAGGAGGCGCCATAGGGGTCGGGTGCATTGTGTGCCGGGCGGCGGCCAGGAGCGGAGGCCCTGGCGGACTGATCCCCAGCTGCCAAGACTGGCAATTGGGACATGGAATGTCACCTCTCTGGTGGGGAAGGAGCCTGAGTTAGTGCGTGAGGTTGAGAGGTACCGGCTAGATATAGTCGGGCTCACCTCTACGCATGGCTTGGGCTCTGGAACCAGTCTGCTGGAGAGGGACTGGACTCTCAGTCTGGAGTTGCCCCTGGTGAGAGGCGGCGGGCTGGGGTGGGTATTCTAATATCCCCTCGGCTTGCTGCCGGTACGTTGGGGTTTTCCCCGGTGGATGAGAGGGTTTGTTCCCTGCACCTTAGGGTCGGGTAACGGGTCCTGACTGTCATCTGCACTTATGCGCCGTGTAGCAGTTCAGAGTACCCAGCCTTCTTAGAGTCCCTGGGTGGGGTGCTGGAAGGTGCTGCACCTGGAGACTCTGTTGTCCTGCTGGGAAACTTCAATGCTCACGTGGGTAATGACAGCGAGACCTGGAGGGGCAAGATTGGGAGGAACGGCCTCCCTGATCTGAACCCGAGTGGTGTTTTGTTATTGGACTTCTGTGCAAATCACAGTTTGGCCATAACGAACACCTTGTTCGAACATAAGAGTGTCCATAAGTGCACGTGGCACCAGGATGCTCTAGGCCGCAGGTCGATGATTGATTTTGTAATCGTATCACCAGACCTGTGACCATATGTTCTGGACACTCAGGTAAAGAGAGGGGTTGAGCTGTCAACTGATCACCACCTGGTGGTGAGTTGGATCAGGTGGCGGGGGAGGACGCTGGACAGACCTGGTACACCTAAACGCGTAGTGAGGGTGTGCTGGGAATGTCTAGCAGAGGCCCCAGTCCGCGAGATCTTCAACGCACACCTCCGGCAGAGCTTCAACAGCATTCCGAGGGAGACTGGGGACATTGAGTCTGTGGGACTCCGGAGGCAGCCGACAGGTATCGACAGGCCAAGCGGAATGCGGCTCGGGCAGTGGCTGAAGCAAAAACTCAGGTGTGGAAGGAGTTTGGAGAGGCCATGGAAAAAGACTTTCGGACTGCCTCGAAGAGATTCTGGCAAACCGTCAGGCATCTCAGCAGGGGAAAGCGGTGCTCTACCTGCACTGTGTATAGTGCTGGCGGAGCGCTGCTGACTTCGACTGACAAAATTGTCAGGCGGTGGAAGGAATACTTCGAGGACCTCCTTAATCCCACTGACATGTCTTCCGAGGAGGAAGCAGAGTCTGGGGATGAGGGGAATGACCCGCCAATTTCCGGAGGCGAGGTCACTGAGGCAGTTAAACAACTCCTTGGTGGCAGAGCCCCTGGTCTTGATGAGGTCCGCCCCGAGGTCCTGAAGGCTCTGGACGTTTTAGGGCTGTCCTGGTTGACACGCCTCTACAATGTTGCGTGGAAATCAGGGGCAGTACCCCTGGACTGGCAGACCGAGGTGGTGGTCCCCATCTTTAAGAAGGGGGACTGGAGGGTGTGTTCCAACTACAGGGGGATCACACTCCTCAGCCTTCCTGGGAAAGTCTATGCCAGGGTGCTGGAGAGGAGAGTTCGTCTGCTAGTCGAACCTCGGATACAGGAGGAACAATGCGGTTTTCGTCCTGGTCGCGGAACACTGGACCAGCTCTTTATCCTCTCAAGGATACTTGAGGGTGCATGGGAGTTTGCCGAACCAGTCTACATGTGTTTTGTGGACTTGGAGAAGGCATTTGACCGTGTCCCTCAGGGTGTCCTGTGGGAGGTGCTGCGGGAGTATGGGGTGTCTGGCCAATTGCTACGGGCCATTCGATCCCTATACAACCGTTGCAAGAGCTTGGTTCGCACCCGGTGGGTGATGGGCTCCGCCAGGATTGCCCTTTGTCACCAATTCTGTTCATAATTTTTATGGACAGGATTTCTAGGCGCAGCCAAGTGGTGGAGGGCTTTCACTTCGGTGGCCTCAGAATCTCATCTCTGCTTTTCGCGGATGATGTGGTTCTGTTGGCTTCATCGGGTGAAGGCCTCCAGCTCGCACTGGAACGGTTCGCAGCCGAGTGTGAAGCAGCGGGAATGAGGATCAGCACCTCCAAATCTGAGGCCATGGTTCTCAGCCGGAAAAGGGTGGAGTGCCCACTTGGGGATGAGTTCCTGCCCCAAGTGGAGGAGGTCAAGTACCTCGGGGTCTTGTTCGCGAGTGATGGGAGAAGGGAGCCGGAGATCGACAGACGGATTGGTGCGGAGGCTGCAGTGGTGCGGAGGCTGCAGTGATGCGGACGCTGCACCGGTCCGTCGTGGTGAAGAGGGAGCTGAGTGTAAAAGCGAAGCTCTCAATTTACCGGTCGATCTACGTCCCTACCCTCACCTATGGCCACGAGCTGTGGGTAGTGACCGAAAGAACGAGATCGCGGATACAAGCGGCGGAAATGAGCTTCCTCCGAAGGGTGGCTGGCCTCTCCCTTAGAGATAGGGTGAGAAGTTTGGCCATCCGGGAGGGACTCAGAGTAGAGCCGCTGCTCCTCCACATCGAAAGGAGCCAGCTGAGGTGGTTCGAGCATCTGACAAGGATGCCTCCTGGGCACCTCCTGGGGTTGGTGTTCCGGGCATGTCCCACCGGGAGGAGGCCCCGGGGCAGACCCAGGACACGCTGGAGAGATTATATCTCTCGGCTGGCCTAGGAACGCCTTGGTGTTCCCCCGGATAAGCTGGAGGAGGTGGCTGGGGAGAGGGAGGTCTGGGCTTCTCTGCTTAGGCTGCTACCCCCGCGACCCGGCCCCGGATAAAGAGGATGAAGATGGATGGATGGATGGATGGATGGATGGTTGAGGTTTATATGTGGACCAAACTGTACATGTGAAGGCCATATAAGACATACATTTTTGATTTAATTAATAATTCATAAGTCAGCTGCTCCATGATATTCTTATTTCCACAGTGGCCTTAAATGAAGTTAAGGACATTGTACCGGACCAATATCCTGTACTACACTGTGTACTCACTGTACAGGATATTGGTCATCTTTCAAAGGTAAACTGTTTTTGGGACTATGTAAATTTATTATTCTGATTGCAAATTAACAGTGCACACATCCTTTACTGCTTTCTAAAAATACTCACTGGGCTTGTTGTCCTTTCCCTTGCTCGTCACACTGAGCGTGTGGATGTAGAGACGAAGATACCAAGGCACCGAGTCCAGCAGCAGTACAGGGAAAGACCTGTATGGGTGGTTGTTGTACATTAATGTGTGAATCTCTCCTGTCTGCAGCCCGTATCCAGCCACATAACGCTCAGCATGGAGCAAGGGACGCAGCATTTCACCTGAGGACAGAAAGTCAGACTGATTTTAATAATTCACTGGGTGTAAAACAAATGTGACAATCAAAAAAATGCCTTAAAAATGTGTGAAGTGTGTGCATTTTATTATCTTGTTCTTGTTTCATCATACATTCTTCAAGACAATATTCTGACTATTATACACAGCTTTATACATTATACAGTCTTTACTCTTCTGGCTCACCCTCATTGGACTTCCATCGAATCAGCAGGTTGAGGGAGCGCACAGAGCCAAAGGTGGTTTCTTGGGTCAGATCGTACACAGAGAAGGTCCGTCTGTCTCCCAGCACCACTGCCTGGCTCAGCAGGGAAGTGGCTGGGCTGAGCTCAAACTGCTCCCCCTGCAAAATAAAAACAGGTTTGTTCCAATCATAACTCTTACAGAGCTTCAATAATAAATTTGACATTATCTATACATACAAGTAGTGCCGTTTATCAACAGATAATCCACTAGATCAGCAACACCTCCATGTTCATATAGCTGTCACAATTCGATGTTTTGTATTCTAAGGTTTGAATTATCTAATGATTTAGATTTGCATATTTTATATTAAAGGAAAAGCAAACCTGAGGGTTGTCTGTGATGTCGATATATAGTTTACTGGAGGAGGCCAACGGACAAGCTTCTGTCAGGGTCCGAGAGAACATCTTGAACAAAGACCACTCTGAGGGAAGAGACAGCTTGAATTAACAAAAGCCAGGGGAATGTTACCAAAACCCAAATATGGGACAGAGAACAAAAAAAACGTGCTTTCGCTCACCTCGTTTGGTCTGTCCAGAGTTGTGCAGGTCAAAGACTGAATTCAACGTCTGTCTCAGCTCCCAGGATGTGGTTTTGCACTGCCAGTCCTGACACACGGACCTGATGTGCACTGCCTGGGAATGAAAACTGCTGTGGAAGAGTTTCTCTGACTTCAAAAGGACAGCGAGACCAGCCTGTTCGGAAAACATAGTGAGGAGAAAACTTAATACGCTAACAGATGGCATTGATGTCCCGTGTTTTTTTAGGAAGAAAAATGCACATGTAAAGGGGGAGAGAGAGAGAGAGAGAGAGCGAGAGCGAGAGAGACATTTACCTTGGATCCACATGGCAAGAGTTTCTTCCAGGGTGTCAAATTCTCTGTGCAAACAATTTCTCGTGGGAGGGTGGCATAGCGAAGGAAGCTGTGGTCTGTCACTTTAACACACACACAAATATTGCATATGCAGTACAGTGAGTCGTGGGGCATCTGCAGTGCTGTAATGGGTATTCAACTGTCTAACATGCACCTCAGAATAAGAATATCACATGCCGAAATAAAATCTAATATATATATTAAAAAAAAGAGGCACCTGAGTACAGGTAAAGCACTCATTTTATTGCAAAAGGTTTCTTTAATGCAAACAGGACCTGTGTAAAAAGTGTTCAGCTGTTTACTTATTCCCAAACAAAACAACAACAACAACAAAAAAACACAACTAAACCAAGTTTCTAACGGGGTGCAGCACACCTGACAAGCTTGACAATCATATCACCTGTAAAGTCGACCATTTGCAGTAGCATGAGGTGTAAAATCACTAGAAACTAGGGCTGGGCCATATTATACCGTTGACAGTAATACCGGTACAATGATAAGCAACGATAAGAAAAGAAAATATCGCGATAGAATATGGGTAAAACGCGCATGCGCAGTGCCTTTGTTTTCGCACATGGCCGAAAAAGCATGGCGGCAACAGAGAATGAGAAGGGAGAAAGCGGATCGTTGAGTGAAACGGATGAACCACAATTGGTTTGTAAAAAATGGTGCAACTTCAGTGGTGTGGAACTGGTTTGGTGTTTGTCCGTCAGATACCAACCAAAGCACATTTTTTTTGTAGAACATGCAAGCGGGCCGTCGTTTTTGCCGTATTTGTCGGACTAAGGTGCTCGTAAATCTGGGAGTAATCTGTGTCCTAAACTCCGCTCCCTTCAGGTCCCAAAGTCAAACGAACACTGCAGCATCACTAAGAGTTAAAAACCGTCTAAATTCTTTCATCTTTAATAAAACGATCAGCATTGCTGCTTTACCAGGTGTAACTATGAAGTTTAACATCCAGGCATCCATGAAAACAGAATTTATTACATTTAACGGAGTTAGAAGTTAGCAGGAAGTTAGCGGAAGTTAGCTCGCTAGTTTTGCTAGTTACCTAAGCATGATATAGCATGTTCTGACTGAGAGATTTCTGAAAAAATTCAAACATACAGCTCTGCTATCATTTCCAACATAAATGAAGACAGGAAGCTACACAGCAGTGAGGTTTGTAAGGTTACTGAAGTTGGGCTAGCTGGTATTTAATGATGTGCTAGGTGATCGCTAGAGACACAGCTATGTTAGCATAACATAAACAGTGAAGCTGGAGGATGAACGCTAACACTTTTCCACTCGATAAAAGTTAGCGTGAAGGTTCCTGATGGTTAGAGACAAATGCAATCGCATGGCAGGATGCTGTAAACAGACCAAACTTCAGTCAGGAGAACAACTGAGATAATCCATCCACAATACAAGGTTAGTCGTTAATATACTGCAACAACATGGGAATATAGCAGCTGTGATAGAATACAGCATTAACGAATCAATGGTACAGAAGTGGAGGAAGAAGAAGATGAGTTGAATAAAGTTTGATTTATCTGACTGCTTTGTTTCGCTTAATGTGTCTTATAATCCCGTGCACCTTATGGTCCGAAAAATACGTATTTGACTTTTTTATTTGGCACACTGCAATTTAATGTTGCAAAGCATCTCTTTTTAACTTCAGTGGATATTATACATGGTTATGCTCAGGATATGTCAGCCCATTTCTACTGGAAATGCCTTTTGGTTAAACTTTCAACAGGGAATTTGCATTTGCAAAACAAAGTTTTGAGCAAAATATTCAAGCTACCACAGTGTTTGTGACTCTGACAGACACAAGGTAAAAATGACAGACTGATCTCCAGTAATCTGAAGCACTTTATCGCAGCTGATGCTGCTAAAGTTGTATGAATCATAACTGACCAGTGATGGGACAGGGTGAGAAGAGGATTACTGCAAGAGGATTTTCTCTAGCACTAATTCTGTATAATAACGTGATATTAGACAGTTCAATGGTGGCTGATGACACAATTAGCTTTTGCAGAGGTTCATTACTAGAGATGTTACTCTAAATGCAAAAAGGAGACTGACTGTACCGTTGCCTATTCCCAGGGGTTTGAAGGAGGCACTGGGCTGAACAGTGTTGGTGGAGTCAATGAAGTTCAGTGATGCACAGAAGATGCCTGACAAAACATTGGTTAGCTCCTTCCATGTAGCATCGACACTGGGAAAGGCAGAAAAAAGGCATGTGGAAATGTTAACATGATTTAGCAAAGGTAGGTTAGGCAGCAACTATATCAAAACAAACTGTAGTCAAAAGTTGTGAGAGTAGAATTTCTGGCAGTTTTACATGGGTGGGGGGGAAAAAAAATCAATACAGCAAACCATTACGATACTTTGTATGGTGATATTGTATCGATACAGGGTCACCAAATATTGATACTCTGGGAATATAACGAACAAGAGGGTTCATCACATGCACCACCATCCTGAGATGATGTTAGCTGAGCAAACTTGCATTAAATTCAATGAAATTCACATTTAATTGATGTATCATCTGAAACAGATTGCATGTAATTCAATCGCAGACTGATGACTGATGACAGATTATCTCCGTCTTAATGCAACAAGTTTATGGCCAGTTTTTACTGAGAGTTATTTTACTGCATAACTTTTTACTGCAGCAAAAAAACTACCTGAACTGTCTGCTAGTTCGGCATATGCTTGAGAAACATCACTGTCATTATAAGAACTAAAGGAAAAACACAAAAGCAAAAAACAGCAAGGACGGTTATGGATGAGCAAAACTGGTAGGTTGGTGGTTCAATCCTCTACTTGTCTAGTCTGCATGTCAATGTATCCTTGGTCCACATACTGAACTCCCAGTTGCCGTTGATGCATCCATTGGAGTGTCATGTGTGCATGGTAGGTTAAAAATGCTAAGGCATAGAAAAAATGTTTACGAAAGCAGGTTAATGAATGTGTTTGTGAATAAGTGAATGAGGCTCATAGTAAGAAGGGGCTTTAAATGCTCAGAGTAGAAAAACACATAAGTACGGGTCTGTCCCCCCCCCTATTAATCCACACATTCATTTCATCTCTGTTGTACTCACTCTGTCACTGAGTCTTGGAACCAGACCCAGAGCTCAGCTCCAGGTGGGGATGGTATAAAGGGTTGCCCCCACTGCATGGTCCTCCAGTAACCTTGTGTAAAAGAGATGTGCAGCTCTCTGACTGAGAACTTGGAGATGACCTGGCCCAGAGACTTGGGGAAAAGCCGGTAGTGGGACACTGAGAAATGTAACAATGTGGTTTAGAGTTAGAAAGACCAAACATTGTTGTAATTTTGAGAACAGGAGAAAGAAAATCTTATTGAATTAATGTGGGGTGTATTAAACTCGTATAATATTTCCAATAATGTATAAACACTCCTGAAACCAACTAAACAGGAACAGACGCAGATTTTAACAGGACGTGGATATCAATAAATCAACAAAAGTATGGTGATTTATAAAAGAAAGTCAACTGACGGAAAATACAGATGCCCTATCACGTGGTAATCTTTTTAATGTTTCAATCTGACAGATTATAGGAGCATCGAGAAGCAAAATATGAACCCTCATTCCGAAACATTTAAATGCTTGTCATTTTATACATTTACAGCTTTTCTGTCAGCTATTCGACAGAGTCAAGTATATTCATAAGTTACTTCTATAAGAAGATAAAACATTTACATGTGTGTATTTTCTTATTCGTGCCTAACAGAGTGTTATCTCCCTACTAGCAGTTAGCTTACCTTTGTTTTCTCTCATGAAGTCTGTGTCCCACAGGGTGCGGAACTGGAAGCTGGCATAAATATCTCCGGAGTGCAGAGGTCTGATGACCAGCTCTTCTTGGAAGTCGTCTTTAGGCTGTGGTACCGACGAAGGTACCACTGTTTCAGGGGCAGAAGTGCCCTGAATGTCGGCTGCAGCATCAACCGTAGCGGCTTCTTTATCCTCGGTTGCTTCCCACCGTCTCTCCTCCACCGCGGGCTGGTCAGCCGTTTGTTCCGCTGTTTGTGCATTATGGTCCGCTGTTTGTGCGTGGTGGTCATTAACTGGCGTCGTTTCATGAATGTCTGCGACAACAAACACGGACGAACTAAAAAGAATAAGCAGCCAAGACCAGCAGCTGCACCTGTGAGCAGCCATTTTTCTCGAGGCGGTGGTTGACTTCCGCGTTAACGCGTCATGAGTAGAATCAGCCAATGAGCTGCTTCCATATGGAGTCATTCTTGGCACTGACACGAGGCTGCTTTGTTTTAAGCCAAAATATTTTCTTAAAAAAAAAACATAAAAATAAATTATATATATATATATATATATATATAATACATGCTAATATGGAATATGTTTCTGATTTATTTTAAGCAAATTCTAAAATAAAATAAAGAAATACATTTCAAAAGCGATTAGTTACATGTGAAGGCGGTATGGAAGCGGTATGACAAATTATAATTTATATGTAGATTAGATAAATTATATTTATATCCATGTGAAGACAATAAATGAATCCATAGATAAATGTAAACTACAGTAAATACACATAATATGTCATATGTCAATTTGTGAATTGTAACCAATCAACCAATTACAGGCCTGAAAATTCTCAATTAATTTAGCCTATCAAACGTCTGCTCATTTTAATCTGTCATTTTACAGCATTACCAATGCTGCTTGCAAATATATTAAACCTTATAGACCCTGAATAAATGGTGCTACTGGTGTGTTGCCAAAACTCATAAAAAAGCTACATTAATAATTAATAAAGGCCATAAATTCAGGTTATCGGTGTGCGAATAAGCATGGTGCTCTGTTGAATATTTGGTCGCGTTGCTGGACAGGGATGGGCATCATCAACCCGTTGGCATCATCGGGGGCAAATCACCCCTCCCTCATCCACACATCATCGCGCACACAGCCCAGACTCACACGCACACACAGACACACGCACATACACGCACATACACAAACACACACGGAATTTCGGCTCAGCCATGGCTCCCTGTTAGGTGCTCAAAGCGGCTGTTGTCAGAGCGAATTAAATCTACTCTCGCTCGCTGCTTTCCTCCTGACCTTGCCTGCCTCCGGTTGGGTTTTTAATATTTTATTTAGGATTCCTGCGCTGCCTCCCCATGGCTACATCGGATGGACTAGACGGCTGTCTGCAGCGAGGCAGATCTCAAAGTGACCCGAACATACTCACCGAACCGGGCATCGAGTTGGCTCACGGCACAGGTAAGATAGGCGTTATTTTGTCTACATTCATCCGCTCCATATGCGAGTTTTTATTTTTATTTTATTTTATTTTTCTAAGGTTGCCGCTTCTTTGGCGTTGCAGACCTCCTTGTTTGCCTAGTGGGATGTCAGAACACTAAGGCACAATTAGCGCATATGCTCCCGACACTGGATGTAGAATATGACTGTAACGCTGAATCGTGGAGCTGCATGTTGAAGACGAATGCCATCTCAGCGTCTGTGAATGGCTGCATTCCCCACCAGATTTGCGCCTTACAAAGACGCCTGTAGCCCTTTTGGCTGATATGGATGCAAGTAGTATTTGGGAATCCGCGTGTTGGCCGTTTAATGTGATATTACCGTGTGCAACTTTTACTCTATTGCCTATCTATTCCCTTCCATGCTATCCCAGCCCCTTTATAGTGAACCCATGCTATTTAGCATCACAGAATCTGCATGCATGTGTGGTCCATGATCCAAGCTTAACGAATGTGTTGTCCTGTCTGATCCACTGCTATAGCGTTGTTATTAAGAGAGATCCATGGAGGGATTCATGTTTTGACGTGTTGCATTAAAAAAGAAAGAAAAAAAAGCACATGCTTCTCTTATTGTAGGCCTATGCCTAGAGCTCTGTCCCTGTATTGACAGCACTGAATCCCCACCCCATACCGAACTGATCACTGCTGTGATCAATAGCCGACAATCCACGTGATATAGGCTATAGGTGGAAATGTACCCAACTTATCATCACAGCCTTGTACTGGTACAATCGGACTGGCCAGTTATTGATCCTTCAGGTGATCTTTCCAATATGGAGTCCTTGTTTGTTTCTCTGTGGGTTAGTCATCTAATGTTACTCATCTTTCTGCTTTATGGAAGAGGATAATGAATTAAACTTTCATTAATGACAGAACACCAGGGAGCACTCATGCCGTGCTCTCCTCTGGTGAGCTCCTGGAAGTGAATTTGGTTGTTGTTGTGCTGGAAGCACTAGTAGCCTATGCATTCACCTAAAATACACTGATTTATTTTCTTTTTTTTTTACGTAAGTGAGACTATTTATGGTCATACTGTGTGGGTTTAGAAAGAGTCATTGCTTACACCCACACATGGCGAGTTTTACGCACATGAATGCTTGACTGAATGATTCAGAAAAAAAAAGCAGAGTAGTTCACCTTTCAACTTATCACTAACGAGACTCGCTTTTTCACATTTCCAAAATCACACCTGCCTGCACTCATCAACTGGCCATAGCACGTTTATAATGGAGCCTTGCTGAATTCAACCCTCCCAGGGATGATTTAATTCACACATAGGTGAATGTGATGATGTCACACTGGGTCTTTGACACACCTGAATAAACAACGCAGCAGTTTGGCGGATCAGCCAGGCCAGTGATGAGAGCTAAAGCTGTCAGGTAACGCTGAACGTCAGCCTCCATCCCTGGAGTATGCACAACTGCATCACAGTTTCAGACACGAGTATGCTACATGAAAGACGGAGTAAATACAGTTGTAACAGCAAGGACAATATCGGTGTCTGGTGGCCCAAAGTACACAGCATCGCCCACCCCTTCTCTGCGTGGATCACCACTGCACTAATGTCTGGGGCACTAGTCTTTGCCAAAGTAATCCTTTGGCAAAGACTGCCTTTTTTTTCTCCTCCCAATACAGTAGATCTCGCAGCTGCAGAGGCTTACAATGTGTTCATACACTTACTCAATACTGGGAGGAGAGTCAATAGAGACAACAGTTACAGCTGACCATCTCAGAAAATCAGAGTAGTGTTTCCTTTTTGAATGAGGCTGCAGTAATACTACAATACAGACTCACCCTCTCAGAGAAGGGCAAGTCGATCGGTCACATTGCAAGTGTCCAACAATGCAAATCCTACTGTCTTTTAATAAAGCGCACAGAGTGACATTGCATTGCTCTGTTGGGAGTTTATCTAAATTAAGGCAACCTCTTTGAGCAGCAGATTTACAAGAATGATTCAAAGTTACAGGAACATAAGTCCAGGAACAGGAGCAGCAGTATAAACACGTTTAATCAGTTCATTTGGACAAGGAGCCCTTAGATTCCCCTGCTAATAAAATGTCACTTTCGCTCAAAGTTCCACTTAGTCATTGCAGAATGTCGACCAAGGTAATGGTGTGGAGAGGACACCTTGACGCTTTGCGGACAGGGAGCTTGTCCAAGCAGGGTTATCCCTATGGCTTCGTTCCTCAAAATAATTCTTTTCCCCTGTAGAAAGATGCAAAGCTGGAGAAACAGTGGAGATGAGTTGAATCACACAAATATCAGCACAAGCAGATTTATAGTGCACATAAATCTGCAGTTAGAGACTATTTCTATTATTGATTAAGTTTCACTTTTTTATTACTTTTTTATTACAAAGAATACAATGCACATTACAGTTTCCAAAGTAGTTATCTTCAGACTGTTAAATTCAGTTCACAAAATTACAAAACACAGAAAAGAAGAATATCCTCCTCATGAAGAAATCACGTCATATATCCACAGTAAATTCTAAAAATAAAAAAATATATTCAGATGTTTTTAATCTTTTAAATAATTTCTCAGTTTGTTTGACATTTCATTGATTAGTTGCAACACTTTATAAAGATGGCCAACTGCCCCTTCACTAAACACCATCCTTTGGCAAAAGACTGTAATAATTCATGATGAAATCACTTTCACTTGCAACCCCTCCCCACCTGCAGCTATATACCACATTGCTGAAGACCACTTCTGGTCTCCGCTCACATGACGACTTATCCAATAAGTACCTGCTGATCTGTGTTTTTTTTCTCTCGTTTTGTTTTATCCTTCTCTCCTGGTCTTACTGGTACAAGAATAATCCTCTCAGATCTGTCAAAAAAAAAGAACAACTGAAGAATTCAGGTAAAAGGCGGGGACCTGCCTAATGAACAAGACGATATGTCAAACCCTGCGGAAGCTGATATTGAGCCATGACAATGACTCACCCCAAACCCGAGCGCTGTGTCGTACATAATCCCTCTTATATTCAGGGCTTGGTGAGCAAATATGGGAAATTATGAGTCAGCAGGTCTTATATAATGTTCCCGCAATTAACACAACATTGTTTGAAAGTAATAATGTAAACAAAAAGGTATTAGTGCCACAGGAATTCCTTACATAACAATGGTTTAAGACCCAGTTTCAGATTTCAGCGAGTTGCGGCGGAATAAAGAAACTGTAATTACGTAACAAACAGAGATATATATGACCCTACCTTAGGAAACAGCCCTGCTTCAATTAAAAAAAAGGAACTTTGACGTTTTCAGGTGAAGAGAGGGTTAAAGATGCAAAAACATGGACTCCTTAGAAGTTTAAAAGGCACTCTTAAAAGGAGACAACCCGGTGCTGGCAGGCGGCACATTTGAAGAATGTTTTTCGTTCAACTGTAATGAGGCAGTCGAGTAGCTTGATGGTGTGGAAGAGGGAGATAAAGAAACGCTGGATGTGGCACAGCATTTGGTGTGGCCTTCAACTGGCGCTGGCTCTAAACAGATAATTACACTGCACACAGTAACTATCTAGCTATCAATCCAAACCACTGGCAGTTCATCAAGTTGTTGGGACGAGTTGTTGGGCTTGCCCGTGTTGACAGGTTTTGTGATGAGCAAAACTCCACCAGTATCTAAGGCAGTTTTATAATTATTTTCTATTCCGAGTAATTAACTGTAAATTAAACTGTTTGAAATTGCAGTTTTCATTTAAGACAGATTAAGAGGCAGGCGCTCAGCGGTATGTGATGCCATTACAGCCACACATTCTGTCTTCCTGTGAGTCTATTTTTTCCCCACCGAGTGATTGTCAACATCCTCAAGAGTGCAGAGAAAAGGGTGTGAAGTTGTTGTATTCTGCTGCGGGTCGTACGTGTTAAGTGGTTAAAACAAAAGAGAGAGCGACGGTGACCGTGAAGTGGATACAAGTGAGAAAACAGAAAACGATCCCTCTGTTACAGTTTAGCCCGTGACACCATGCTGTCTGTGCTTAGATAGGTCGCCAGTATGCAAAACACAACCTCGAGTTTTATTCATGTGGTTGGGTTTTTTTGGAGACTTTTAATTTAAACAGGACATAAACTTCATCATGCACATGCAGCTCAATACTGGTCTCTCATTTTTGAATTTTGTTTGTTTATTTGTTTGTTTTTTAGCTGCGGTCAAGTTGAAAACTGTAAAACCCGAGGATCTATCAAGCTACATGCACACGTATGGCTGACATAAACAAGTTTAAGAGATCTGGATGGACAACGAGAACATATTGTATATAGATTTGCTCTTTGTTTAGAACCTGCAACTTTATCAGACTCAGCCAGGAAAGCTGTAATTCACGCTGAAGTCACGACTCATTCATCACGGTGAGCCTTAAGGGACTGTGAGTCAGTCGAGGCCACCTGTTAGTAGTAGCCACTGGAGAGCTATTCATTCTTCCCTCCACGATGCACAGAGGTCCCTTCAGAGGCCAAGAGAAAAAGTACATCTAATGTCAAGTTGAGAGGAGCCTTCTGGTTGCCATAAAAGGTATTTGTCATATTCAGAAAAATATGACTCTCAACAAATATTGAGTCAGACTTTCACCCAGGAGCCAGGGGTGCGCTGTTAGTGCCCACATGTCATATATATATATATATATATATACATACACATATATATATATATATATATATATTTATGTATGTATTGTCACAGTAACATGCTAACATGCCAAGTTCTCAAGTTTTCAGGCAGAACGCCCTCAAGGCTAACTTATCCTTTGTGTGTAAAATGTTCAGACATTTCTGATTGTCAAACCTAATGGATCATGTCCACTGTTAATGTGATGAACTACTCTGCTAGGGGCACTTGTGTGAACTTGAGCGTAACTGGCTTTTCATTCTCTATAAATTACTTCAGAACAAGTTAGTCATAGGCAACTGCAACATGCCAAATACAAGTGAAATGAGCTCAGGGGAAAGGGTCAAGCATCATTTGGCTGTACAAAAAGAAAAGTTAAAATTCCACAATTTTGTTTTAAAAACGATAAAAAGGGAAGAATTTGTCTTGAGTAAAATGAAAACTAACGGGTACACACACCCCTGTTCTCTGCTGGCCATCGGGGCGGGGGGGCTGGGAGGAGGTGTTGGCCGTCCGATTGGGATCTGGGATGCGGGGCCTCCCTGCTGCTGCGGAGCCTGGGGTGGTCTGCTTGCCTCCACCCCAGGGGAAAGGGTAACATCTCCTGGGTCTAGGTGCCGTTTCCCCCTCCCGGGGCGAGGGTACCTGGACTTGGGGTATAGAGTTTGTTTGGGGAGTGTGATTGTGTGTACAGTGTCCATGTATGTCTATCCCTACGTTGGGTGAGTGCTGAGTATTTGTATATGTGTGCATGAGGGTGGGAATGCATGTTTGTGTCTGTGTGTGCCTGTTTGTCTGTGTCTATATGTCAGGTCGGGTCTTACACTCCACCTCTCTGGGAACTCCCAGGCCCTCCAAAGGCCTATCTCCCCTCACCACACTCCCTGCCGGTAACTGATGCCCTCAGGGGTCAGTGCGTTGGTGGTTCTTGGTGTCCGGGGCTGGGCGCTCAGGTATGTACCAGCTCACTCCCGGTGACTACTTGGCGGGGCCTGGTGCCTGTTGCTCGGTCAAGCCTCTTCCGGGGCAAAGGGGGCAGAGCCGGCGGGCACGCCACTGCAGCCCCCTCTGGCTTCTGCTCCGTGGCTACTGGGTGACCCCTCATCTGGGGCTCTCCTCAGCTCTTCCCAGGAGGGTGGCACGGATGCCCCTCTGGTGGTCCTCCTTGGGCTCTCGCACTCTGGGGCCTCTGGATGTCTGGGGCCTGGATCTCCTCCATGCCTGCTTCATGCCCTGGGGGACGGGGCTATGGCTCTCTACATCCTCTAGCAGACCATTACATGGTGAAACCTTTTGAATACAAGCGCGCTGATCCACACAGGTGTGCACACGGGTGTTCACTGTTCATAGACATAAACTACTTAGCTAGATTAACGTGATGGTGTTGTGTTTAGTATGTTGCTCTGGTTTTTTTTTTTTGCTTGTTTTCTCTTCTTTTTCTCTCAACAGGTGATTCAGGAGATTTTTTTTCTCTTCTTTCTCTTTTTAAGTGCCCTTTCTCACTGTCCCTCTTCCCTTCTGTTTTTCTTTTCCCTCATCTTTCTTTCTCCCTTTTCTATCCCTCAGTCATGTCTGTCCCGTCAGTAACAACTGAAAATAAAATAAAATAAAATAAATAATAACAACAACGGTCGATCAAATGGACCAATACGGCAAGGCCATGATGATCCATTTGGCAAAGTAAATCCATTCAAAGAATGAGACATAATTAGATTATCAAAGAAACATCTACAGAATGATAGCGGTTCTTGAGATCCATCTTTGTCAAATAATAATTCAACTGACATGGATCTAATGCCATCAAATTTGTGTAAATAAAACCACGGGAAAATTCCAACCAGACTGCACTGAGCATAAAGTAAAGATCAGATGTGGGAACATCAAAGTCGGGAGCTGTTTTTTACTTACAGTGGCAACATCCACCTGTTGAAAGAAACTTTGTACATCAGAAATCCGAAGACCTGTGGCCCTCACAAAGATTTCACTATAAATCCCTATGGAGGGGGGAAAAAAAGCTTTGCTGCCTTAAACACAGAAAACTCTCAGGCTCTCAGCACAGTCACTGTAGAAACCATGGGCTTCAAATATTCAAATCTTTTCCACCAGTTTTAAAATTAAAATAATGATTCTTACTATCATGAATTACTATCATCAACATTTAGTATTGGGTATCGTTAAGGATGGGAATTCATAAGAATTTAGCGATTGCGACTCCGTTATCAGAGTCACCTATCGATTCTCTTTGGGATATCATTAGCTCGGCTTTGAGAGTCAACACAATCTCTAAGCAGAATATCAAAGACATTACATCTGTTCACATTAATGTATGCTGTGTGGTCTGATATTTGCGCAGGTATTTCCCCTCTTTGTTGTGATCAGTGTTGGGGTCATTACTCAAGAAAGTAACTCAACACAAATCCCTATCCCAACAAGGACACACACATGATCTTTCTCTTAGTAGAACACAAAGCTGACAGCAAAAAGCAAAGATGAAAACCAGCAAAAAGACACTTTAAAACAATTGCCACAGTGGTTCTACTGAAACATGAGTTTGTTACCTGTTAAAGTTCAGGGTCTGGCTGCTGGGCTGGGCTCAGCCTTTACTGAGCTTTATCAGCACTCTGGGTTCTTGGCTAGCTTAGTGTTAGCTTGCTGTTTGGCTAGCTTAGTGTTAGCATGCTGTCTGTGCAGGTGCTTGTGAAGTGCTGACGTTATGTTAGCAGCATAATGCAGCTGTTTCTGTCCTAGATGCAGTTTACACTTTACCATCATGATCTTGTCCATGTGTAAATAAAAGTAATGTCCATAATGGCTACCAAGAACCGGTTCTCAATTCCCATCCCTAGGTATCATATCACTCAACACTCCCGCTTAAAAAACTGAGAAGTCTATTAGTCATTTAGTCTCTTTGTGTTAAAAAACGGTGATGATGGGATCTCATGCTTATACCAAGTCATCACAGTATACCAACTAAATTCATTGCTTTTTCTCCTTCAAACCAAATCAGGCCACAAAAAAGTCATGTTAGCCTTATGTAAAAGGAAAAAAAAGTCCTTTCTTCATTTGGAACCAAAATGAACACTGTGCTAACAATTCTGTCACATTTAGGATCCACAACTGCTGAGTGGTGAGCTAAGGAGATATGTTGCATGCAGATGCTTTGTTGAGCTCTGCTCTCCGTAGATGCCTTTACAGTCTCCCAGTTGCCCCCAAAAATGGAGCACATTAAATGACGACAGCAGCAGAAGTCCTACATCATGCATGCTCCCTGTGGATGTGGGAGCAGATTAGGCATTTGACAATGTTTGAGCCATGTGTTAGTGCGGCTGTTGTTTGGGCCATGTGTTGCTACGGCTGACACCCGTGCGCCTGTGTGTTTTTTTTGGCAAGTCAATCCATGTATGCATTCATTTGCAGAAGATGTAGCAGGTTTGTGCAGACGTGGAAAGAAAAAAAAATCACAGTGTGTGCTAGAAAAGACAGTCACCCTTTTGAGAACAAAGAGTCGAAAAGCCCCGCGCACCTGTCAGAGACCCCAGGGTAAAGGCAGCACGTAATGGAGCTATTAAGCCTCTAAAAGCCGGGGTTAAATTGAGTTCAGGAAGTTGCATGCACTATGTTGTGAAGGGTAAAAAATCTAAGAGAGAGAACTCCTTTTGGCATCGACTCTGTGGAGCAGTGGAAATATATTTCGCAAGAAAGCAGAAAAAGGAAAAAAAATGCTGGGGAGAAAAGGAGAAGGAGGTTAAACTAGTGAGGCAGAGAGGAGATGGAGGAGAGAGAAAGAAAGGAGGAGGTGGCAGCTTTTATTGAAAGAAAGCCAAGATGTTATCCTAATTGCAAACTGGCCACAGCGAGATGATGGATAGGCTGTAAGAGACCAGTTGCAGGCAGTGACTGTGTGGCTCTGGCTGGAAGACCTCTACAGCGTTCCACAGATCCTATACAGACCCTAAAGTGATGCAGTTAAACCAAGAATGCTGATATGCCAGATTTTTTTTCCTCTATCATTTTCCTCATTGATAATTACCTCAGACGTTTAAGCCAATTTAGTTAATTGAACGGTTCCTTTTAGTTAAATGTTCATTTCGACAAACATAGAAATGAACTTGCAAAGACTTCAAAAGCTTTTGACTGAATTTATTAAATCTAGTTACAGTCACTTGTCTGGAAACTCTTTGCCAGTATGTTCAGTTATCAAGCTTGAAAATCAAAAATGTAATTTAGGTTTCATCTTTCTTCAGGACTGCGGCTAATGGTTCTCATCACTGATCTTAATCTATTTTTTCAATCATTTTTTTTAAATGAATAAAATTTAACAAAACACTAAAAATCATTCTCATTGTTGCTTCCCAGAGCCCACAATGGCAAATATAAAGTTGAGGAGAGTCGGGTTTAAGGCTTTATAAATGTTTACATTTTCTCATCAATTGATAATTGATTGATGTGGTGAACTTGAAACTTCTCTGCTTTGAGGAATGATCAGTAGTAGTAACGTGGACATGCGTCACCCCTGATAGAGGGTAAAAGTGAAGATCTATTGGACTACTCATCAGTCAGATCTGTTCTTTTAAAAGTCTGTCTCACACTGTTGTCAGCCATGTCAGGAAGTGAGTGATTAAATTGTTAGGGTGTCCCTTTTAAGTAACACTGGATGACACAAAAAAGAAAGCTGTTCTATAAAGTCTTGTCTGGCTTGTTTCAGCATCACTGAATTGGCAGCATTCACATCAGAGCCCCCTCTCTCTCTTACACACACGCAGACATAAAGTCATGCATTGCACCCGTCACACCTGCTCATATCCCCAGCTTCTTTCTTCCCTATCAAATTTGCCAGACTCAGTCTGAGATCAGTGAAGTGAGAAGAGGCGAGTCCTGGGCCCCGTCAACAACACAAAAAAGCTCTTGTCTGTGACAGAGAAGCACAGAAAGCAGGAAGAAACTAAGCACATGTGATGGAGTAGGGAAGTACAAAGATAAACTAAAAGTAGGTAAAGCTCGTGTACCTAACACAATGGAGGTATGATGTTATGGCAAAGCGACAGACATTGAACCACCACAGAGAGGAGGGAAAGTGGTTTGAGGCTGTTTGATAGCCACTTACAGTACAGCATTATTGAACACGCTCTGCCAGGGCCACTCAGGAGATGGTAAATTAAATGCATAGCCAGATCAGATAACTGTACTAGAAGGAATACAGTCATAAAAAGAAAATGAATTAAAGCATTTCATTGTGCTGTCAGTCAGACAGACAGTGAGTGAGTATAAAAAAAGCGAGTGGAGGTTAGAGAGTCTGACTGTATGTTTATCCACTTTGGTACTTTGGTTCACAGGTTACTCGCTTTTCCGTTTGTCACTTTTTAATACCACGATGTTGAACTTTACCTCGTTTCTGTGATGGGCTTTAATACAAACACATAAACATACCAGATGAAACACAAAATGAAAGTTTCATAAGTCAATGAT
Source organism: Perissodus microlepis (assembly GCF_051167445.1). NCBI lineage: Eukaryota > Metazoa > Chordata > Actinopteri > Cichliformes > Cichlidae > Perissodus > Perissodus microlepis. Next base: position 5,745,357 of record NC_140480.1, on the reverse strand, counting down.
TAGTCTTTATAATTTGTTTTAAATTGGGCTAAAGCTAAAGAAGATCCCATTTATACTCTGTTTTGAGTTCCAGTGAACAAAAAGTTTCACACATTTATTTATACTGAGGTTATCTGTCAGGGATTGAGGTAAATTCAAGTTTTGGTTATTTTGAAAAGGTTTGAAGTTCAGAAACTGCACCCTGTGACTTTGAGCAAAGCCGTATATATAAGTGACACTCGTCACGCAGTCAAAATCCGTATTCCGTACTGTGACAACTTTTTGGAGTGTATAAATTAACTACTTCAGACACCGCTCAGGTCTGCACCCTCGCATTGGGAAGCCATCTAAATGTAGACGTAACTACGATGACATGTAATCTAGTTGATAGTGACAGTAGACGTCACGCCTTAAACGTCTACCTTCTAGAAATTTCCAAAGCCCATGGTTACACATTTCCTTGCCAATCGTCATCATGAATGAAAATATCAGCAGCCCAAAGCAGCATGAGCAGTTTATAGTTTAGCGCTTATGCGTGATCATAATTGTTGTCATTACTGACTGATGATTCTCGCAAAACTGTCATTTCCATCTATGACGCAGAAAGGTTTAATCGGTTAGTCAACTGGCAGGCGTTTATTCTGGCGAACAACTGATTAAATAAGAAAAAAAATGGAAATCATTTGTTGAGTGACGGCTGAAAACAAGGCTTTCTACTTTTGTTACAGTGTTAGTGATTTTGACGGGATAGCGGTGACTAATTTTCAGACTAAGAATTCAAACTGTCAAACGGTATGATGCAAAAAGACAAATGGCGAGAGGTCTCAAACTTGACTCTGATGTATTACACCAGGGTGAGTTTCAGCACCACGGACAGAGACAGTCTTTGCATTGCGGCAGGTTGCTGAACTGAGCAGAGCCGTGTTCTGTGTGCTGATAAGTCTGTCCTGGATCTCAAATGCTTTGACTCAACTGAGCCCTTGATCTGCTGGGAAAGAAGCCCAGCATGTTTTGTTTTTTTTACCAGTTTTTCTTTCTTTCCTCTTTTTAAAATTTTATATATATACTTTTTGCAGCGACACATTAATGAGGAAAGCACATTGTGCAGTTTGAGGCACAAATTCCGCTTAATGTAATCATCGGATACATCTACAGTTTGCAAGCCAAAAGCTCAACTCCAATCCCATTAAAACTACTATTAGAACTGTGGCCAGCCCAGTACGGTGACTTGACTGTTATTGATAACTGAGTGGCTTCTAGCAATTTCTTAATAAACACAGATTCGTCATTGAGCCCACACCTTTTTAGCTACCAGATACAGTAATGCCTTTTTTACACCACCACAGCGTCCCTGTGGCACAGAGCAACTGCTGTGAAGCTTGTGTGATCACACTAATGAATGTGTTTCAGTAACTGGACAAAATCTTTTGTTGACAGTTTTCCTATGCTGCCAGTCCCATACAACTCTCTGACCAGACTGTACTGCAGATTTGATTACTTTTTGCTACAACCATGCTGCTTTTTTCTTCTTGTATTATATCATAGGAAATTTAGAAACTATCTTTCTATATGGTGAGCCTGCAAAACAAAACAACCCATGAAATCTTCTCAAAAACCAAGAAAGGAGTAGAGGTTTAATCTGCTAAGGTTATAGGGTTGCTGTTTAATTATTATTTTAATGTGCATATTTCATACCCTCATCTCTCTCTTCACAACCAAAAGGCAATGCATTTATTGAATCTTGTGCCCTTGAATAGTTTTCCATAACATGCATGAGATGATTGTTGACATGGCTATTTCTTGGAATAATGAAAAATGTGAACATGCATTTAATGTCTGGCCTGTTTAAGTAGTCCATATGTCCATGGCAAATGGGGCTACAGGACAGTTAGCGCATTGACTCGTGTCTGCACAATCTGTCATCACAAAAAAGTGCTGTTTTTCTACTGTTGATCCTTTGCCTGCAAAACCCTTTATGAAGTCCAGGACATGGGATGTAAACCTGCTTTCCCATCAATAACATGGTAGGAAGTGTTCTATGTTTAATTCGGTGCTTCCCTTGAAAAGTTGCTGCTTTGGGCACACTATTGTATACTGTGGTTCCCTGTTCTGCTTTCCATTTAAGCCCAAACCATCCCACACACACACACGAGGGGATCCGAATGCGAGGTGTATCCTTGCTGTGGGACGTGTTTGGAAATTACAGTGCTAACAGTGGTGAATTGTGCTGTTCCTCTGTGCACCTCCCATTGTCTTTCATGCTTGTGCTCTCCTCCCAGCAGAGCAATGAGAGCCCAGCGGAGACGGGCTAACAGCAAGTGCAGACAGAAAAACTTTGGGCTCTCCTTCTCCATCTCAATGACACACTCGACATGCTTTGTATTACATTTTCATGAACAGAGCCCAAATCTGTGGAAATAATGGCAATAAAGTTCACCCGCCTGTGTCTGCTGCTTGAGTTGCTAACTAACTGCACCTCCTCTGACACACCTGCGCAAAAACTTTTGTGGCGAAAAGTGTTACATCATTGAGTAAGCGATTACTCAAGTTATTGTTCAAGTTTGCGTAAAGCACTTGAGAGACGCACTCTGTACTGAAACTGTGATCTTTTTAAACACGAGTCTTTCTAAACACAAGGCTGCCTGAGAATTTGAGGCATTCAGCAGGAAGGGGAAGTTTAATTTTATAATTAAATAATCACCCTGTGAAGAGGAAAGTCTTTTCCAAGCAGCACTTATGACGATATAAAAGGAGCTAAAGGAGTCAATATGAATCTCCCAGTTTGTTAGATTAATGTGGTAGACTGAAGGAGCAGCCCAAGGTGCAAAGGGTGAACCAAGACTTCCATTACGTGATTGGAGGGAAGCTTTCTGAACACGTCACTTCAGCTTTCTGAAGTGACGTTTCATGGGATCGGTATAGGGAACGTGGCCCAAAACTTAAATATGAATGTGAAGCATGCCTGGATGGGTTCTCTTCCTTTATTTGGTAGTTCTCTGGAGTGAAGGTTGGCATGAAATTTTCTGAGGCTCCCCCTGTTGTGTGGGCAACAGGAAACACACTTTTAGCAGGGACATTTTCAGCCCACTGGGTGGATGCGATAGATACATGGAGGTTTTCACAGTCAAAGATAGCCTGGTTTGTTTTTTTGGGTTGCAGTTTCTACATTCTCTCTAACTTTACTCCTCAGTGACAACAAATATGTTCAAGCTTGATGATTGTCAGTGTATGTTGTGTCATTTGCTTGTGTTCTCAGAACATGGGACACAGTTTCAAAGGTGTGTTATAGTGATACAATATTTTAGTAAAGTTTTCAGCCCTGTGTACACTGATTTTATTGGAAATGCTCAGCTACACAGCAGTCTCAGATACTGTTAAAATGAACTAGGCATCACTGACACACATCGCTTTTGAGGCTCCAAGCGGAACCCACATAACCCTGATGATGTCACTAGGAGTCTTTGTTTTCACACTTGACAAAGGTTCCTGTGGGACAATGAAAAGACGATCTATGACAGTTTATGCTTAGTAGTCCTAACACTGAGGGAATGCACCTTTATTTAAAGGGTTTTTTTTATAATATAATGTCACACAGATATTAGCATATACTCACTGGTAATCAGACGTGACAGGGAACCTTACAGCAATCAGCACCAAAATGCCAGTACGTTTGTGCCCGGTCTAACATCTGTGCGACTGATAGCGCTCGTGTAAATCTAAACAGATGGAAGTAGAAACAGTGAAAACAGAGGAGCAGCCTTTCATCAGAAAGTGAAAATAAACTAAACTCTTAGTTCCTTGTTGATGATGCAGCAACGGCTTACAAGCAAAGCCACCCACCAGTCCCCATTCTCAGCTCTAACATATGGTAATAAAGAAGGGCTTCGGGCATTTTCTATTGGCTCCTGGACTCACTGACATCATTTCGCTCGCTTGATGCCCACACGCTGGTGTTTCACACTTTGGCTATAATTGCTTTGATGATCTAGAGACTTGACCTTTGCAGCCTTGCACCACGATACCCCGTTTCCCCAGACACAAGTTATATTCCCAAACAAGTTACAGTACACCACATACGCGTCAGACTGACGCTTTTATCTAATTAAACTGAACTTATTTATCAGGGTTAAAATGGATCAATCAGTAGAGCATAAACATGCTAATAATTTATTAGTTGGTAAAAATGAGAATGCTGCTTCTTAGATATGGCTTTCATTACGGAAATGATGACTCTGTCATGTCTAATGAAGTGTATTGTATGAAAAATGAAAAAGGGCAAACATGGAAAGAAGATAACAAAGACATGACCTCTGTGTCCTTAGTGGTGGTCGGGGTGCAAAATGTGCTCACTGTTGAAGCTATCGGCAAAACAAGAATGCTGTTTTGATCATTTCTAAATGTATTATTTAGTACTGCTGTAGGTCAATCAGGAGGATACTAATGTTGTAAATCTGCACATTGTGCCATTTCCTTTGAGTCAGGGGTCAATGTAGACGCAAAATATGTTTCTTAGAATAAAGAGAGCTAAGAAATAAGGCTTTAATCTGTCTGTGGCATGCCTGGGGAAGCATGAATAGAGTCATCTTCTGGACATGTTCATAATTCTTTCCTTTTTTCCTCTTTAAGTATAGCTGACCGCTGCCATTCTTGGTCTCAGCCTTTCCCTCTCATTCACACTCTGGTCATTGTATGTTGCTTCAGCCCTTCTGCTCCTCACTTTCTCCCTGCGAGATGATAGCTGTGTGCCCTGACTGTGGCCGGGCCCCTGAGGCAGAGGGGCTACAAACAGATGGCAGCACAGTTGTAAAGCCAGGGGGGTAAAGTGATGAGGTTAGCTGGCGTGGTAAGGAGGTGCTCCATTCAAGGGCACACTGTCCGTTCACAATGAGACTCTGTATGGTCTGCAGGGATGATAGACACCAAGGGGGAGGTTTGATGTATGTGATAAGGCCAGTGAAGCTCACATATATTATAGTTGTGTGGTGACAACCAATGCTAAAGATTTGGTTCTGAGATGTTCACAGTATTTTGAGCAGGGTACTAATGAGAGTCATAATGTTTCAATCATAAACATGCCAACATACTAAAATGCAGACTATCAAGTTTTTCTAATTAAAATAGCATTTGGTGGGTCAGGTATTGGGCCTTTAGTCATTGTATTGTACACTCAAAGGACACTTTTTTAAGCACACGTGTTTAGCTTCTCATTAGTGCAAGTATTTAAACAGCCAATCACATGGCAGGAGCATTTATGCATGTAGACATGGTCAAGACAACCTGTTTAAGTTATAATTGAGAATCAGAAATGGGGAAGAAACTTGATTTAAGCGACTTTGAATGTTGTTGGTTCTAGTCAGGTTAGTCTGAGTGTTTCAGAAGCTGCTGATCTACTGGGATTTTCATGCACAACCATGTCTGGGATTTACAGAGGAAAAAAAATTCTAGTGAGCAGCAGTTCTCGGGGTGAAAATTTCTTGTTGATGTTGGAGGTCAAAGGAGAATGACTAGACTGCTTTGAGGTTATAGGAAGGCAAATATAACAAAAATAACCACTTACAACCAAGGTATGCAGAACAGCATCCCTGAATGCACAACGCAGTGAACCCTTGGCACATCTGCTGCAGATATGTTACAGCAGCAGAAGACCTTACCGGATACCTTTTGTTGCCTGGTCTGAAGAGCCTCGAGTTCTGCTGCAACATTCAGATGGTAGTGTCAGCATTTACTGTCAGCAACATGAAAGCATGGATCTATCTTTCTTGTATGAATGGTTCAGGCTAGTGGTGGTTGTGTAATGGGTTCGGGGATATTATCTTGACATACTTTGGGTCAAAAATGGGCATCATTTAAATGTCACATCTGACCTGGTTATTGTTGCTGACCACGTATATCCAGTTATGAGCACAGTGTATCTATCTTCTGATGGATACATGGTAAAAAATTCTGATTCTGATGTAGTCTGGACCAACATTGTGGCCCAAATATCAGACACACACATTTTGCTGTTTGAGTTGTAACTTAAAATTGTAACATGATGGACAAACCGTATTTTCTCCCTCACTTCAAGGCCTTTTCAGCATTGGCATTCCAGGTTTAAACACCTGCCTGTAAAATAAGCAGTCTTAGCTGTAACGCAGTGAAATAACACAAACTATTATTGGCACAGTTTGATTCTTAGTTACTGTTGCCTTAATTGTGCAGTGCACTTCTATTTTGATTTGTGTCGGTGTCACTGAGTGAGCAGATCGGGTGTATTTAGCAAAGCAAGGCTTTGCCTCATGTAACTTCACTGCCGAAACTATGTCATTGATATTATCTTACTACCCAGAATGAATCAGTTTCATTCAATAGCTCACAAAAAGCTTCAGAGTTGTATTTATTGCTCACTGATGCTCTTTTGCTTCGTGGTTATCAGTGTGAGAGCATAACATTAAATGTTTGGGATTTATTTATAGTTGCACTTTAATTTTTTACTTTCTATTTTAAAATAATTGGTTCTTCTCAACTAGGGACTCTATGTGTGTGTACACATAGAGATGTGTGTGTGTGTGTGTGTGTGTGTGTGTGTGTGTGTGTGTGTGTGTGTGTGTGTGTGTATGGGTGGGTGGGTGATATCTTTTGCTCCAGAATGTGCTGACAAACTGGTTAAGTGGGGTGTAGTCCCCAGTGGCACACTAAAGCGCTGTTTTTTAGTTTCCTTTCCAAGTGACATTATCATATTGCCTTCCTTTTCCCACTCCTAAATCATTTCTGAGTTCAGACTTCACTGATGCTGTTTAGAGTCTACCATTTGTAGGTTATATTTACCTGTACTCCTAAGGTCAGGAGGTTTATGAGATGCCGGCACATGATTGGAATTACACTGTGTGCAGCCTCGCGTTGAAGTTGCAGGCAGGCGCACAGCAAACGACTGACTGGTCCCCTGCATGAGCATGACACATGGATTTAATAAATCCTATTTACATTAGCATAGTAATTAAAATCGCGCATCATCCCCACACGGTGCATGTCGTCCATTCATGCTTATCTGACACACATTTCGATGCATCCCCATTCAGCGGATAAAGGAAATCTCAACGTGCACGCATGTGTTTTCACCTAATTCTCGCGCTTTCGCCAGACTCCTGTCATTTTCCCTGAATAACCACCCCCTCTATGAAAAATGAACAGTTACTTGATATGCATTATAAATAGCTGCTCTGTGATTGGACGAGGCCGGGTTCTACTGCAAGCTCTTCCGTATAGCAACAGACCCCCCTCTCCCCCCTCCCATCTCTTCTTTTCGCCTCTTCTTCTCCCTGGAATCCCCACCCCCCACCACCCCTCTCTCCTCCTCCCCTCCATCTCCTTCCCTCTTTCAAAATGCAGACACATCTCATCCTCCATGTGGCTTCACCATCTACCCACAATGCACTGGGTGCCGCCACTGGCTTTAGATGTGGCGGTGTCTGTATAGGGGGCTCCTCTCCCCTCTTCTCTCTCCTCCTCTCCTCTGCTTCGGCCTGACTCGCTCCTCCCCCGTCCACCCGGCACCCACTGCTGCGGCAGCATCTGGATGTGGTCGCCATAGCAACAGCAGTGGGCCTGACCCCACCTCCTCTCCCCTTCTCTTCTCTCTCCTCAAACACACACACACTCTCCCCCTAACACAGACATACCCCTCCTACTCCCCCTCTCCTTCTCTTAAGCTTTTTTTTTCTCTCTCTCTGAGCGACTGGGTGCGTTTCCTTCCAGCTTGACCTGGATTTTGCGTGCGGCACCACATTTGCAACGCTGCATGTGTGACAGTGGTGATGATGATATGCCGAGATGGATGGTCAACTGACCTGTTTCCAGGAACTTTTAGGGACAAGATGCCAAACTAGAAATTTGCTTCTTTCATATGTCCCTCACCATTGCCTTTTTACGACCCCTGTTCTGTCAGTGTTCAGTTTTTAAATTTGTTCTTTTACTGTTTTTCTAACCTCCTTCTCTTCTTTTTCTTTTTTATTGGTCTTCTCTTGCTTCTTATTCTCCTTATTTTGCCTCTCCTCTTCTAATTTCCTTCCCCCAACCACTGCCTGCTTTTCACTTTCTTCTCCCTACCCATGTGCTTCAAGAAAGAAGCAAGGGCTGCAAAAAAAAGAGGCTTGAAACAGAGTCAGCTGTATCCACCCTCCTCCATCACTGTACTCCACATCACACCCTGAGCCACTCTCCAAATCCCCCCTCTTGCCCCCAAACCTCCTTTATCACAAATCCTTGCCTCCTCCTCAGCTGATTGTTTGAACAACGCTCCCGGCATTGCGAAGGCAGATATTGCTTCATTTTTGTCACAATGACGCATGTAGCTCTTAAACACGTAGCACATATAGCATATTTCTGCTTTCTTGGCTCTCTTTGTAAAAAATTGCAGGCAAGCCAGCACCAATATGCGCACATGAATCTGTAGACCCACACTTTTCCAGACATGAGTCATAGCCGCCGCCGTTCATTCAAAATACAAACTTCCTTTACGAAGGATGCGCAGAGCGCCACAGTCAATAGGGACAACTCATTTACCACAATAAATAAATCGTTACAGTCATGGACCGTGTCGATTGCTACCATATGTTTTAATTTGTTTCTAAAACTGTTTTTTTTTTATCTTTTAAAAATGAGATGTTTGTTTGTTTTTTTCATTCAGTATCATTTTTTGCTTGCAGAACGCAACACAAACACACAAGCACATGGTTCACCAGCCTCAGACACAATGTAAACAGACAAGAGTCTACATAGTATTAAAGTATCATGTGTTTATAGGACGATGTACAAACAGATGTACAAAATACAAATGAAGCATTTTTTTAAAATGCAGCTGAAATATATAAAATCAAAGGTTTATTTATCCAGATAAACGATCTTAAGGAAAATGTGCTTGGTATAAATTGAATGTACACCATCCATCCATTCTCATTCATCTTCTCCTTATCAGGGTTGCGAGGGGTGCTGGAGCATATCCCAGCTACCATAGGGTGAGAGGCGGGGTACACCCTGGACAGATCGCCTATCTGACTCAGAGCTGACACAGAGAGAAAGAAACCATTCACACTCACAGTCACACCTAGTGGTCAATTTAGAAAAACACCAATTGACCCAATCCTACTAACTGCATGAGGAAGCTGGAGTGCTTAGAGAGAACTCAGAAAGGCCACGGCCAGATGAGGCAACAGTGCTAACCACTGCACCACCGTGCTACCAAAATGTACACCAATCAAGTTCATTTAACTTGACCAGATCTCATAAAATGTAAAATTTTACACTGTACTTGTATAATAGAATTACATGGAAAATTTACATGTAATTAAATTAGGAGAAGCCTGTATTTTGGGTAGTAACAAAAAACATAATATACTGCATCTCAGCTGTATTTTGGACATTATGGAACATTTTGCAGGTATATACATACAGTGTGAGATACAACAAGTGACATATCAACATGAAGCACAGGAGTGGTGTAATAGAAATAAGAATGCTGACACAATAAAATGATGAGCCCTGCCTTAAAAGGCATCTGATACTATTGTTGTTTTTGGGAAAAGAGCAAAACTGGCACACCTGTTGGTCTTTGGGGAAATGCTTCTTTTGTAGTTTTGTGAGGCTGTCTGTGTCTCTGTGCTTTCATATTTTGCCATATCTTGGACTGTGAGAGAGATTTATTTTGATGCATGACGTACAGCTGGGTGGGAGGGGATTCACAGGGAAATAGCAGCCATCAGGGAGCGTGCCTTGATCAAATTAGTCTTTCTAATTCAATCTGTTCACAGCACTTGGACTCTATCATGGTTTATTCACTAAGGTGAGCATACTAATTGGGCCCTTGCTCCCCTCTTTCCCTCTCTCTCTCTGTTTCATTTCTCACCTCCACCCCTCTTCCCCTTTGACTTTTCTTTGCCTTCTTTTTTCTGTTTCATTCACCTTCAAATCCCCACCCACTCCGTCCTCAACTCATTTCGCCTACTGTAAAACCTCTCCACCCTCTGTCATCATGCAGTAGATGTGGTGGACCAGCAGAGGGTGCTGAGGACAGGTTGCTTGGTGACTGGGGTGCACACACCGCCAATCCGACGTAACAGCAAGCTGGCCACCCTGGGGCGCATCTTCAAGCCCTGGAAGTGGAGGAAAAAGAAAAACGAGAAGCTCAAGCAGAGTTCCACAGGTAAGATGAGAACATGTGTTTGTATTTCCAGGTTTCGTACACGGTGAAACCTGCAAAAAATGTATCATTTTTTTTTTTTTTATTTAAGCCACATAGATGAGAAGCACAACATGGTTTATACTAAGGAAAGACCTGATACATGTCTTTTAATCTTACTCTCACTGAATCAGATGATTGTTATAAGAGCAAAGCTGTAGGTGTGGCATAATGTCAATTAGAATATTTTCTCTTGCATTGCATCACATATCAAAGTTGAATGTTTTAAACTATGTTTCAGTGTTTCACATCAATAATCTCCTGTTTTTTACATCCCATTTTTTACTTTTACATTTCAGTTAGTCACAGTGGTAAACATCAGATGTTGTTATTAGAAAACATATTACCAGAGTCCCCAAAGACTTGTAGCCATCTGGCTGGAATATTTTGCCTGCTGTACAAGAGAAAGGATTTTAAACTTTTTCATAATTGAATATATTGATTTGTTAGTAGAGTTATAGTTTCTATCTTTTAAAATCATTCATTTTAGTTTAGTTTTTATTACTCTCAATATTTGTTCAAGTCTCTTTTTAATAATACAGACAAGAATTTTTCAGCGGCCAGTTAAAAGTTCAGGGCAGACATTACAATTATAAACACTTTATGAAAGCAAATCACTTACAGTCATGTAGACATCCCGGTCTTACACCAATCCCAAAAGCTAAATACAAAATGTATAAAATTTCATTTATTAAACAATATTTAATATTTATTATATTTTGATTTATTATTTCTAAATTTAAAAAAAATTGATACCCACTTTTAATTTTATTTAACAATTTTAAACTTCTTTTTCCTTTTCCTTAAAAAAAGTTAATTATAAACATTGTATTTTGTTTTAAAATATAAGCAGAGTGAGCAAAATCTGTATAGGGCAAATTAATAGCTGCATGACAACCATCTTCAAATTTTGAGGCTAAAATGTAATGGCTACGATATCAGATTGCTGCTGCTGCAAAAATGCATTTAATGTTTATTTTTGTATTCTTTTTTTCTTTTTCTTTTTCTTTTTTTTTTTAGATGCGATCATAATGTTAGGATCCACTCAAAGTATACGGACCTTAATATTGATTTATCCCGAGTCACCTTGTGTGTCTACTTTTAAAAGCAGCATAATATTTGCTGAAGACAAGACTAAATGTGATGGCCTTGCTGTAATGGAGACTGATGTTGAATGAAGGTGACGGAAAGAGTGAATGTCATTTAGGGAAATCACAGTTGGTCACATCAGAGGTGTGCAGCAGTGTTTTTCAGCCCATCCTGCTGATAACTGCTCTCTAACTGTTCTTATCTGGACACCATGTCCAGTTAAGAGCTGCAATCTGATTGGTTATTCTATAAATTCAAAGCTAATTTGGAAGAACTTAAAAACGAATTCTATCTAGCTTTATATCACGTGTGTGTATTCTTATGGGTGAACTATTCTCACCAACAAATGAACTACATTCAGTTTCATTCTCCATTCACAGATGTAGCATTATCGAGTGGCCTTCTATGCCACGACCCAAACTCCCCCACCCAAGGCTGCTGCTCCGATGGTGCGGTCTTACTTGGAGGATTTGGGGGACCATTGAATCCAAACCTCACAGTAAGCAGTGTGGAATACCTTGGTCCTGAGGAGGAGCATCCCCCTTCAGGTAGGACAATCTCCTGCTGTACTCAATGTAAACTAATCAATGGATATTATGGAACTGCAAAAGCAACAGATGAGGGGGAAATGGATTTGTGAAGTGGACGTGGCTGGATGTCTTTAACCCAGCATCAAAAGATCAATATGGTATAATGTTGCTGCAATTTGATAAAATGCTGTCTGGAGGGAAAAACGAACTTTATTTTGTTACTTTCTCGCAAAAGCTCACAAATGTATGTTGACTTTAGAATTTAATTATTAGTTTATGTATTGCAAGATATCATAAGGAAAGCCTTGAGTTGGATGTAAACATTTTGCAATGCAAGTGTAATCCACTGTGCTGGCTTTCTCAAATGAAACTGAGATGCTTGTTTATGAACCCGTTTTCGGCACTTTGTACCAGTGGAGGGCAGCAAAGGCAAAGGGATTTTAATCTTCGTGCTCAGCCTACACAGGGCTGGAATAATTACAAAACTAGGGAATTTGTGAATGCTTGGATGTGTTTGGAACTGGTGCAGCAAATAAGTACATTTTGTTAATTTTTTAAAGAGAGGCTTTGGCAGATTTTAAGTGTCAAGTTTTTAAATCAGGCTGAAACTGAGGAATTTTCATTTACTTTGTATTTAGCCAAAGTAAATGAGAGTTTGCATGGTTTCTCCACACATATTAAGTATGATCACTCTGTAACAAAAGTCCATAAACGAGCTGTTTCCAGCTTTTGGAATCAATCAAAATGACATTTTATTGATTATGTGCTGTGAAACTCTTTGATTGAGACTCTTTGAATAAATGCCTTTTTTCCTCCTTCTTTAATGTTCTTCAGTAGCCGCCCCTTTCCAAGACTGTGAACGGGTGGAGGAAAATGTGCGACTACAGGAGGAGGAGGGAAATGAGGAGGTGCACCCTGCAGGGGATTTACCTGAGGGACTGCAAGACATGGGAGAACAGATGGAAGAGAGATCAGAGGAAGAGATTCCTCCAGGAACTTCCCCACCACAAGTACCTCCAAAACTTTTGCCCCAGCTGAGTACTGGAGATGGTGAGTGCTGAGTAAATAACTGTCATTTTCATCCACATGTAGTGGCGTGAAAACATATTTACTCTCTTCTTGATTTCAGAATTTGTTTTAGATGATCAAATACATTTTAATATTAGACTAATATACCCTGAGCAAATACAAAATGCAGTTTTTAAAGGATAATTTAATTTATTAAGGGAGAAAGGCGATCCAGCCTGTGTGAAAAAGTAATTGCCCCCTAAACAACCTTTGTTGCAAGAACTGCAGCAATCGAGCATTTGTGACAACTACTAGTCTCTCACGGTGGAGTGGAGCATTTAGCCACGTTGGAGGGTTTTTGAGTGGCTTGTTTAAGGTCATGCCAAAGCATCTCAATCTGATTTAAATCTGGACTTTGACTAGGTCAGTGTTTTTTGAGCCATCCAGAGGTACACTGGTGTGTTTCAGGTCATTGTCCTGCTGCATAGCCCAAAGTGTTTTAGCCTCAGGGCATGAACCGATGGCTGGATATTCTCCTTCAGGATTTCCTGTACAGAACAGAGTTCATGGTTCCATCCATTAGAACAAGTCATCCAGGTCCTGAAGCAGCAAAGCCGCCCCAGACCATCACTCTACCACCACCATGTTTGAATGCTGTTATGATGTTCTTTTTATGAAATGCTGTCATAGGTTCACACCAGATTTTACTGAAAAAATAATTCAAAAAGTTCAGCTTTTGTCTCATCAGTCCAGAGAATATTTTCCCAAAAGTCCTGGGGGATCATCGAGATGTTTTCAGCAAATGTGAGACGAGCCTTTGTGTTCTTTTTGGGCAGCACTGGTTTTCTCCTCAGCACACTTCTGCCAGTTTTGCCTATTTTCTTATTGTTGAATCATGAATACTGACATTAACTGAGGCAAGTGAGGCCTGCAGGTCTTCAGATGTTGTTGTGGGTTGTTTTGTGACCTTCTGCATAAGTTGTCGATGGGCTTTTGAAGTAATTTTGGTAGGCTAGTCACTCCTGGGAAGGTTCTCCACTGTTCCAGGTTTTCTCCATTTGTGGATCATGCCTCTCAGTGGAATCCCAAAGCCTTAGAAATGACATTGTAACCCTTTTCAGTCTGATGGATGTCAATGACTTTCTCATCTGTTTCCAGATCACAGCATGATGGGTTGCTTTTTGAAGTCTTTTAGCCAACCTCACTTTGTCAGACATGTTCTATTTAAGTGATTTCTCGATTCAGCAGGTCAGGGTATGGCTCATATTTTTAGTATTTACTTAAGTTATATTTGTCTAATATTAAAATATAAAAATTGTTTGGTGATCTGAAACATTCAAGTGCAACAAATATCCAGAAAATTATGAAAATAAGAAAGGGTGCAAATACTTTTTTGCAGCACTGTAAGAGCTGTATAAAGCATATCTCTATCTGAACTGTATGCTGGTAAATACAATTGAAGCAAGATAACAAGCAAAGACATTTATTTTTAATAAGTGTAAATGTGATGTGAATGTACCCTTTACAGTCAACACAGTGCAATGCAATTAAACACCAATGGACTATTTTTGGAAGATGTGCTTGACAGTGTTTCCTCCACCATCATCACCACTCAGTGGTGGAGGAACTGTTTCCTTTCCTTAAGTAAAAGTACCAGTACCGCAGTTATAAAATACTGCATTAAAAGTAATAGTCCTAGCTCTTTAAATTAAGTAGTAAGGCGTACTGAATTCAAACTTATACTTTTGTCATAAAATATAATTCCATACAAGAGAGGTGCTCACATTTACTGATGGTCAGTTAATCAAATGCATGTGACTAGCAAAACCTAGCTGCTACTTATATTAATCAGTAAAAGTGTTTTTCACACACTGCTTCTGGATTTATGCATGTATTGTGCAGCTTTTGGTAAATGAATAATAACACACTATACCTGCCTGCTAAGGACCATATGAATTTTTTATTATGTCCTATAAATTAAACCTTAGCACTGAAAGAGAGTGTACTTTCTTTTTCACATCACTGTGTGGTTCAATAAAAACTGCAGAGCACAAATATCAATCTTATTTCTTTGCACGAAATCCTTGCAAAAACCTCATTTCCTTCACACACGCCATTCTCTTGTCATATTTAGCAGATGTCAAGAAATAAACAAATAATAGAGAAATAAAATAATATGCTAAAGATAGATAAGAAGACATTAATTAACCTGCTCATCTTCATTTGTCAGATTCAGGTCCTCTATCACTCCCTATTCATCTGCCCAACTCCTACCTCCCCAAGGAGCCTCTACCCAGGGCCACAGAAAGTCTGGCCTCAATGACCCTGCCACTAAGAGGGCCTCTGGCCAACCCCTCAGGGTCCCCACATCTAGGCAATATGATACACCCTCCCATGCCCCCTAGCTGCATAATGGAGGAACTGCAAAGAGCTTTCGCTTCTAAGAACAGACAGGAGAGGTGAGTCTGAAGTGAACCCATACAGCTGTTTACATGTGATTTTGCCTTTTACCATTGCCACTGGATTGCTACAGAGCTCTTTTGTTGGTTTATCACTATTCTACTACGTCAATTTATGACTTCATCGTAATATAGTCTACGTCTAATATACTGTGATAGTATTTTGTAAATTATAATGGCCTATAATTTCCTCAAATAAAATGTTGCTTTTAAATCCACTGTCCACATCCGCACCATGTTCCTCAGTGTCCACGATGGGTGTGAGCAGGGCTCACCCCCACGGATGTGGTGCTCCGACGGACGGCTCTCTCGCTCCTGCAGCTCGGACAACCAACACACATCGTCTCTGGGGGGAAGTTGTGTGGGGTTTGGAGGGTCTGACTGGCCCAAGAAGGAGGCAGAGGAGAACAAGGAGAATGTGCGGCTGGACCAGTGCTTCTCCAACACCTCAGGCCTCCCCACCGACTTGGACGGCTGGAACGAGTCTGTTATCTCTGGTGGGTTGGCCAATGTAAAAGTGCATGCAGAGTTTGCACATTCTGGTTTTGAACAGGGTGTACTTGTTTTACAAATGAAACATTTACACTCAACGGGATGAAAGTCTTGCATTTGCATCAATTTTAGGATTTTTGAGTAAGCTTACACTCATTATGGGCACAAATGTTCTGCTCATTTCAAGCTTTTAATGATTTCATTTAATTGTTCTTTTCTAGAGTGGAGTGATTGTACAGTATACATCTTTAATCACTTTAAAAACAAGAATTAGGTGCACAAGTTTGAATTCATTTCTCATTTTTTTCTAATCCACACTGTCCTGTTCCACTTGTTCTTATTCACATGTTGTGCATGATAAGGAGTCATGAGGGCTTGGTTATTGGTGATAAGAAAGACCTGAACACTTCATTTTCAAGTATGAACTTTACCATGTGTAATCCACTGTCTTATACTACACAGCAAAACACCCAACAAGTTTCTGCCCAAATATTTCCAAACGCCACTGTAAACAATTATCTGTTAGTGTGGAGGTTTGGATGAGATAAAGTAGCCATTGGCAGCCATTGTTAGGATATGAATAGGAAGAAATCCCTTACAAAGTTCTCCAAAGTTTAAAAATAAGTGACAGCGCTCTGTGTTTTAATGCTTGCATGCGTGGTTGTAGGCACACTTCCTCGCAGGCTAAGGAAGGAGTTGCTGGCTTTCAAACTACGAAACAGGCCCAGCAAGCAGGAGCTGGAGGACAGGAATATCTTCCCAGCAAGGAGTGATCAGGAGCGCCAGGAAATTCGCCAGCAGATTGAGATGAAACTCGCCAAGTAAGCTATGAAATATTCTTTTGACTGCTGTCTGTGGAGTATTAGTGATTAATTTGTTATAATACCTGCAACAAAACCTTGGTCATTTTATAAAAAGCAGTTTAGGTTATGTATGTTGCCTTGTGATGATATCTTTTAACTCAGTAACAAAAACTTTGCTGGGGGTTTTTAAAGCCATGGTTCCGTATTAGTGTCGTGCAGTCTCCATGTAATTCATTATGTAACAAATTATGTATGTAATGTAATGCACTGTAAGCCCAAAAAACATCTGGGCAGTGTCTTTCCAGGGTAAACGTATATTCTTAATTGCCTGGGTTACACAACAGCTAAGAGTTGGTGGAGGTGTGAGATAAACATTGGCTCTAACTGGATTATCCGAGTCTTTTGCACAGACTTGATTTATCTTGCACAATCTGCTCAGATTGCTTATGTGTAGTTCTTTTTTTTTCTTACTAAAGGTCAGTTCTTAGTTTTGGAATGTTTTGTTATGTTCTTAGTTTTAAACTTAGAAGTTACCCATTGTGGTAATAGTACATCTATTCAAACAAGGCCAAACTGAATAAAACAATTTAATTTATTCCGCAGAATAAAAAAATCTCATGTACCAGAAATTCTTAGATGCCTTTAAAAACTTGCCACTCTTCAGCTTTCTGGAATACAACGGGTACAGATAGACAGTGCTTCCAGGAAATGTCTCTGTACAAAAGCGCTGCCAGGACATTAATAGAACAACTGTTTTTTTTTTCTTTCTTTTCTTTTCTAATGCAAGTGAGAAACTTGATGTTCAAAGACTAACAGCGGAGGTCTCGTGTCACAAGACTGGGGCTCTTTAACACAGGCGTATCAAACAGGGGCACGGGACAGTGTTGCATAACCCACTGTGCAATAACTCCCAGCCAAGCGCAGAGTGCCACCCACACTTTCTAAAGAACAAGATCTACAGTCTGTCTGCGGGAGAACTAATAATACTCCCGCCTCCTCATTTTCTTAGATTTACTGGAGGAAAATATATTATTATTTAGGGGAGAGGAAAACAGGTTTAAAGCATTCTCGAGCAAAAACACTCTACGCAAAGGTGAGGATGGAGCATGGCTGTAGCTTACATAAGCGCTTCAGGGTCTATATTTCAAGACGGAGAAGTTCCACTTGTAGCACAGCAGTTGTTACATAAAGACTTATATACAGAGCACTGGCTTTTGCTGAACTACTCCTTCTTGATTTCATTTTGTAAAGAATTTAGACAGCCATAAATCAAAGGAGCATCAGTGGGGATACCCAAAGCAGTCTTATTTGGGTGAACCTCTGCACTGCCCAGGTTTGTAGAATGATCTGGGTTCAATACAATTCATATGAGTTAAGCGGCAGAGAAAAAAAATCTACCTCTCTGTACTCATGCTGAATGATCATCCATCCTGTCAGTGATAGATGACCTTTCTATCTTTAGAATCGCACCACCTGGCACTTGTGCTGCAATCATACTGTGCTGTTTCCAATCTTAGCTCCTGACACTGTTCAATAATGCATCTCCCCATGCGCTCCCTCGTCTCCATAAATGTCGGGGAGTTATAGCAGCAGAAATAATAGCAGGAGGGGGTGGGGGGTTTGCTACTGTACTTGAAACATGAAGGAAGCTTGGAATGGCCAATTTCGTCTCCTTGTTGCAGTTGGCAGCTGAAACAAAAGATCGAGCGCCTCCATCAACCACACATGGGCGTTTCTATTGTTTTGATTTTTTTTGTATTCCTCCCCCGGCAGGCATAGTTTGGTTTTCTATTTTAACTCATTTTTCTGCGAACATCTCAACTCAAGTGTCTAACGGAGATCCCTAAACCGATGGGCGTTTATGCGTCATTGCAGTATTCTGGGGGATCCCTTTTAAACATCTTACTTCTTCTCGTTCAGAAAGCGGTGGGTGATGCAGCGTTACAGTTATGAGTCAGAGTGTTGCCTCATCCGTGGATATTCAGGGTTCCCCAAAATATAAAATCTCCTCACTTGAGAGCAGAGGGGTAATGTAGCTTTCGTGATTCATACATCTCACAAGGAAATCTCATTTGCCCACCAAAATAGCATCCAATCTTGACAGTAATGTGTTATTTATTCAACTCACCCACAAAGACCAAAAAATATATAATTAAGGGGCTGTTTCTAAAAATAGCCACAGCTTCTGCATAAAGCGCATAGGGCTCTTTCTGGAGTAGTGAAATCCCCTCCCCTGTGTTACTAGGCAGAAGAGAGAATTTGTGCAGGAAGACTGTATTGTCTTAAGGATACCAAGTACCGTTGCTAAGCAACAAGGCGACCAGGTCAATAATATTGTGCCCACTAGGGCATTGGAAGCGATATTCCTGTTCCATGTGTTTAAAATGTAATATCCTCTGAGCTGTGGGAACACTTTGTCTTTGTTTATCGAAGAGTCATGAGGCAAAGAAAAGCAGCACGTTGGGCTGTTTCCCCCCAATGAGGTTTTAAGATATTGGCATTCACACAAATTTACATTAAAAAAATGAAGTAAGGCTTAATAAATACATATGTGTGCATGTGTATGTTTATAACGATGGGATCCTCATATTCTGATGGAACAAAATGCTGTAATCATTGTAGACACCCTTCTGCTTTTTGTTCCATTTCTAATCACACGTCTCAGAGGAGACCTCACCAAGGGAGCCAAGCTATTGAATAATTCCTCATGCAACTCCACGTGCCGTGTCTGGTCACACATGTTAATTAACAAAGACTTGTTGCTTGGATGTACTCATTATCCTATGCAGCGTTGAGTAAAAACACAGCATTTGAGAGCATCTGAAAAAAAAAAATCACACACCAGATTTTTCCGCTATCTTTTTTTTCTGCCAGTTTTGTGTCCCTTAATTAAAAGGCATGTAAAGAAAATGAGTTTGCGCTTAATGCTCATTACACAGTGCAACAGAGACCTGCATAGTTTGTGCATGGATGGTGAAAACAGCTCTCTCACAGATGTGGTTTTCTATTGTATTAACAGACTTTTAGAATACAACAATTTAATTGGCTGCTATGTGCCCGTCTACCCAGCGATAAACACAAAACCTCATTCAGCTCGTTCTATGTGACTTAACTTTGATCCGTTACAGAACAAGAACTATAAAGAGTCCAAATATTGGTTTGGTCAAAGGGATAAAGAGAGCCCTGCTGTGCTCTACCCTCTCTGTCCTTTCCACCTGTAGAGGTGCACTGTGATGTGTGCCGCACGCTGTCTGAAGCTGAGCCCTTTGTATAAATAATAAATGTCAGCAGCAGCAAAAGATATTGAACTTTGAAGACCTTTTGGGCTCTTTGATGGTGATGGGTCAGCATGTGGGAGCCTAAATTCAGTCATTTGAGCACCACCACTGAGAGATTGTATTATATCACAAAGTAAATTCTGTTTCTTATAACAATATTTCCTCATTTAAAAAACAAAAACAAAATAGGAAAAACTGAATTCAACTGGTGCAACAAAGAGGGTGAGAGATAACTGTGGCAGTGGTCCAGCGCACATCAGGAGGAGGCTGGGGATGCCTTTAGCGGGAGCCCGCTATGCCCCGCCTCCATTAATTCGGCATGCAGTAACCAGGGAGACTGGGGGGAGTCGCGCGCCAGCAGCTCATCACGACCCAGTTGAAAAGCGCGTGTAGCGAGTAGTAGAGAGGAGAGCCTTCACTGCTGCGGCGTTGTGCAGCAGATACTACCGCATCTGAGATGCAGCACACAGCACCCGAGAAATAATTAGCAGACTTCTCAAAATAATAATAACAACAACAAAAAAGGAGAATTAGCTTCGCTGATTGTTCCAGATGTGGGGAGCGCCTCCGCTGAAGTCTCACAGCCGCGGTTTGGATGCGAGATGGAAACATAGGGGATTCCTCTCGAGAACGCGCACAGCGAAGAAGCTGCAGCCCGTTTAAAGAGGACCGGACAGGTTATCTGAAGATACGATGGTTCAAAACGTGGTTTTGGTGTTTCTCCGCAGGAGGCTGAGCCAGAGACCGAATGTGGAGGAGCTGGAGAGTCGGAACATTTTGAAACGTGAGTTCAAACACCGCAAAACTACTCCCGAATATTTCACTCACAGCGAAGTATCTCACAGAGAGGCATGCCGTATTTAATACATCAAGCGCGTGCACTAATCAGCGCAGTAAACAACGCATGAGTACACTTTTTTCTTCATTTTTAAAAAAAATTGAATTATGAATTTTTAAAGGAGCTGTTTTTACTTTCTTAGAGAGAAACGACCAGACAGAACAGGAGGAGAGGAGGGAGATCAAACAGCGGCTAAACAGAAAGGTGAGACTCCGTTTCTATTAAATACACTGTTCTGATGCTCTGGTTACTTCAACGTAAACAACAGACGGTGACAAATGTTTGGCACCTTCTTGTCTCTTCCAGCTCAACCAGCGGCCCACGGTAGATGAACTGCGGGACAGAAAGATCCTCATCCGCTTCAGTGACTATGTGGAGGTAGCTAAAGCTCAGGACTACGACAGGAGAGCAGACAAGCCCTGGACTCGTCTGTCAGCAGCAGACAAGGTATGTATTGGATAGTGCAGTCACATCAAGTTGATCTCTATGTCTTATTGCCACCACTCACTCAGGACTTATCACCAAAATCAATTTCACTATTTAAGTCAGTCGGATTAAACAAATACCCAACATCTTTTCCCAAATTCCCCATTGACCTATTACTCAGGCTATCCAGCATTGGAAGTTGCTGTTATCAGCTTATCTCACAAAATCCCCTGTCCTCTTTAAACTTTTTAGCCTGATTTTATACACAAATATATATATTTCCTTCTTCCTGTTGTTGCTTTGCTGCTTGATGCACTGATGCAGTTTTTTTCCTCTTCCCAACAGGCTGCAATCCGGAAAGAGCTGAACGAGTTTAAGAGCACCGAGATGGAAGTGCATGCCTCAAGCAAACATCTAACGAGGTCAGCATTTGGAAACGCCTGCCTGTGTTTGGAAGAACATGCATGCATGGGTTGATGCTCTATTCTAAGCTGCAGCAGTCTAAATTTAGCTCTCCTTGAGCATACAGAGGTGCATGCAGGAGCTAAAGATAGATGGGAGTGCTATAATGGGGAGGGGGAGGTTGTCCTCCAGAGAGTTCTCACTACCAGGTAGCAAAGCATGATGAAAGGCCACCGTGTCCTCGGCTTAATCATGTTTAAAAGCACAAGACCTCGTGAGTTGTAACAGTGACCTAGAGGGAGGGTAGGAGTGTACGTGCCTGGCTTCTCAGCACTGTAAACGGCTGTGCTAAAAATAGAGCCACAGAACTGATTAATGGCTGCAATAACAGAAGGGCATCTGGTAACAAAGGCACCCTCTTGCTCTCACCATTTATTTATATTCCCTTTCTTTCTGTGTTTGTCTCTCCAGGTTCCACCGACCGTGAAAGTGTGGAGTTTCTTCTGTGAAGAAATGCTGAGCTTTGACATTTCCTGAAGCTGCTAGAAGCTGCTCAGTGGCGACAGTTCAAAGAGCCCGGAGCCTTTCTGTCTTCGGCGCGCCTTTTTTAAGAATCTTCCGCCACCCTTGACCATCATATTATCAGTATGAAGTCACGGGTATGGGAGAGATGATGATGGTAATGTTAGCACTGGCGTGTCCTGGAGACTGCTGAGTGCCAAACGTGGAAACTGGCAGGTGGAAGAGACTTTGGTGGAGCCTCTGACTCTCAGGACAAGAGCAGAGTATTAAAAAAACAAAAACAAAACAATCTTGTCATTCAGTCATGTTTTTTTTTTTCTTTTTTTTGTACTAATTCATGGACTCCTGACAAGATTGTGTGAATCTGTGTAGTGGGAAGAAGTTGTGCATGTGACCAGCTTCACCTTTTCTTAACTGATGAATAATGTGTCAAGACTGTGTAAAGACTGTGCAGCGTGGGGGAGGTGGCATTGGGGGTTGAATTTGATATTAACTGTACATACAGTATGTCAATCAGAATGGGACCGTCGACGTCTTCACTGAAAAGAGAAATACCTTTGTAAGCACTTACTTGTCTTCAAAATACAAGGCCTTTTTTTTAAACTGTGCTGCCTCATTTATTTTTAAAATAACTTTATTTTCATTTAACAATATGGTAGAGGAGTTATTAAAAAACAATCAATACAATTAAGATCTTGAAAGTTTAGTTGACCATTTCTAGTACTTAACAAGCTTCAATGAATAAATCAAGAATTAGGGTTAAAAATAGAGTCAAGTCAATGAATAGCATGGGAGAGCTTACAATAACACCAAAACTTACTCAATTTATAAAAGCCATAAAATAACACCAGAACACAACATTTCCAATAAAATCCCAAACACTGGAACAACGCACCATTAGAATAAACCAAAGACATCTGCATGGAATCAAAGCAGAATCCAGAAAAACAAACACTGCATGAAAATACTTTGAGCACAGCAGAACTGCCTAGGACAGCACGAAACACACAACCTGCTTTATTGCGTTCCGGGACAGTGTTGAACTCAAACCCGGCTCCCTCATCAGGGGAAGAACAAAGCATGCAGTCCTTTCTTGACACTCTGGAGCTCTCCCTCCAGCTATAAAGGACACAAAGAAACATTCCAGAAAGACGCTTAATTTGAGATCTTACACAACATCATCTGAGTCATACTTTTCTTTCAATGGTACGTGCTTATGCACAAGCTTTCACGGAACCATTGTTTTTTTGACAGAGTGACGGACACAACATTAAAGACACAATGGAAGCCTAGCTCTTCTGTGTTTCCTGAAGTTTCACCTGTTCATACTCACCATCTCACTGAGGAATTTGTCCTGAACTGACTTCATGTCTTTTCTGATCGTGCACATCTGAAAACAGCACAAACAGCAGCAGGGTTTTTGGGAGTGGTAATAAAGAATATGACACAGTCAGGACACACAGGGGGAGAATAAAAGAGATAAGCAAAATGTCACAAAGGCCACTCAGCAAAAGTCATATTTGATAGACAGCTTGACAAGCAGATAACCTCTTCTAAATTAAAACATATAAACACTGATTATTCAAAGCTGAATTTTGAGTTACAGCTACAGACTGCACTCAAGCAACACAATGAAGCAAATATTAGATATACTGTGAAGTCTATGCATGAGGATCACACCTCAGATGTGAATATTCTCTCCTCATACTCCAAGCTGTTGCACGTGTTACTCTGAAGCGCTCTCTTCAGGAGCTCATTTCTGGAAATAAGGAGACAGACAACCATGGAGCTGTATATCTGATTTCTTTTACACATTTTTAAATATTTTCATGGCAATCGTGACACTCAGGATGGAACTACCAAGATAACAAAGAACAAACGACAAATTAGTGACACAAGTATGGACTGCAGAGTATTGTGGCTAAAGGACCCATTTAATACAATCCCTTCTCAGATTCGAGGAGTTAGCAGCATAATAAACTGCATATGGAATTTTTTTAAAACAGAGGGCATAAATGGCAATTAATAAAATATATGTTTATCAAAGGAATAATACTGATATTGGTTTCTCATATACTCACTGAGTGACGAAGTCAGACATATCTGAAACGACTGTATAGATTATGTGTGTTAATTACTATATGGGGAAAGTTGATAAATGGGGGTGCTTTATTTTTATTTTCAGCTACTAGCAGTGTAACTATGGAGGGAATGCTTACGATAACCCCAGCTAAATGGTAGGAAGAAGAATAGGATGTATAGGACGTGTATTTAGTTGATGATTTCAAGCTTAATGAAAAAAGCTTTTTTCCAATCAAAAGTTTTAATCTTTCTTCCAACAGAAAAATTATATAATTCTGTGTATTCTTCTTTAAACCTGAAAGGACACCATTGATCAGAGTGTGGAAAGCAGAATTGTAAGACTCTTTTAGTACTCAAACACACACAAACACACGCTTTAATTTCACCTCGTGATTTCCTGCTTCTGGTAAGAATGGAAAGCCGTCATCTGTTTTTTCCAGTACATCTGTATAAGGAAAAACCATTGGCACTGGTCAAATCTACAACAGATCATCCTGGCGGCAGGTATTATTTAACAGAACATTGTATGGCTGGATATTTTGTTTTTAATATTGCTTTCTGCATTTTCTCTATGTGGCAGACAGAGTCAGAATAACCTACAGTGAGGTCTTTCTCCATGTTTTTCAGCACAGTGTCATCCTGCTCCAATTTGTGTATCTCCTCCAGGAGGACCTTCTGAATCTGTTTAAGCCTCTGAGTCCTGCAGGGAGGACAGACAATTAACCAGAAAAGTAGAAATCTACAAGGAAATACAAACAAAGGTTACAGTGCCCTATCACACTCATGAAAGACCACTGTAGGGTTGTAGCCAATAAAACATAAACAGGATTTATTAACACAGCAAACTGACTTCTAACTAGATTTCACATTTGCTAAGGACCCCTGTGTGAAGAAGCCCAGATACACATTTTTTTTGAATAGATTATTCTGCCAAATCTTTCTTTTTCATATTCTCCAGTTATGAACACACAAGAGAAAATAATTTAGGTTAAAATAAAATGATCACTATAGATTCTCACTTGCCTTTCAGGACTTCTCTGTTAGTGTGCTATCGGCCATCAAATTAATTAAAGGTTGGCGATAACAAATGTTGCATATTAACCAAAAAGATCAGACTTATAGTTCATTTACACACTGACAAACTAACTGACCTGCATTTGGTAATTTGGATATTAATGGAAGAGACGTGTTGCTGGACGGTCTTCAAAGACTGCTTGTTGTAAAGCTCCATCATGCTGTAACGTTTCTGAACATGAATATATATGGTTATGTAGCAGTTTTGTAAGTAATCATTCAACAGCAGTACACACTGCTGTCTCAAATACATGTTTACCACATACTAGATTTCTTACAACATTAAGTGTTCCTTTAAATTGTGAACACAGCACAGATGCAATGTAGTGTGCAGCACTATTCTCTAACTATGTTGTATGTCTGGACACATTTCCAACCTGGAACTTCTTCTTGAGCTCCGAGCTCAACTGCTGACACATGTTTCTTGGGTTTACAGCAATTTCTGGCAAATCTAAACCTTCATCAATGTCCACGTCTCCATCTGTTACTTCACCCTCCCAATGACCAGAGGAAGACTTCACCTGGCTCAACTCATCCACAGCAGGCACCTCAACTGTAGGTAACAAACAGGAACATTAACATATTAGAAAGGACAACATCAGAGTCAAATTCTGATTCAAGAATGTTTCATAGTTTTTTTTACCAGATCTTTTAAAGATGCCACTGTTATCTTAAATATCCTCACTACATCCTAAATCATATAGTTATAAAAAAAACAAAGATGTTTGGCTGTGCTGCAAGGAATATTTTGACTTCCTGTGTATCTGTTTTACATCACATATAATTTAACACCGTCAAAAAAAAATTTTTTAGGGGCATTTTTAACAAAATAGTTCCAAAAAATACATTCAGATAGATCACCTTAGATTAGATTTGGATGTAGTAAAATCCTGATCTAAGAAAAAAACACATGAAGAAACTTCCTGTGCCAAAGTTGAAACACTAAAATGACTGCAATCATATTAGCTTGTCTGATTAAGGCATGTGTAGTTAAGGTTTTCCTGTGCTTATCTATGTAAGAGACTCTGAATATGTCTTACACGACTTGAATAATTTCCGTGGCCTCAAATGAGGAGAGTGATTCCCTCTCATCTTGCTTCTCATACTCTCTTCTGTCTCCTCGTCCTCTGACTGACTAGACAAGGAAATGTGGCGCTTGCGGCTGGGCCCTGTTTCAAAAATCAGATGTGACAATTAGATAGGATGGCATTTTATAATGAAGCGCAACTTTAATTTGGTGCAGAGTGGACCTAACAGTGGAATTAAACTGTAGCAACCAGGAAATTTATGACAAACCCCCCCAAAAAAACAAGTTAAACGTTTATTTTACCTGAAACATGAGACTGTGCGAGTTTTGAGTCTTGGTCTGACAGTGGCGTCATCTATCAGGAGGACAGTAATGAGTTAGTTAGTTTGAGTGATTTAGTGTTCTTAAAGTTTTTTTTGTTCTTCAGCTGTAAAGTTACATTAATCAAAAAAAGAAACCAAAAATCAGTAAAGAGCCAATACCTCTGCTTTAACAGATAGAGCCAGGGCAACAGTGGGACCGTCCTTAACTTTGCTGGTGAGTACTGATGAGTTAATAGATGATGAGCTTAGTGAAATCTGGGATACTGAAGACACATTACTCAAACTACAGCGGTGGCCATGGCTAATTGTGTCATTTGGAAATGGTGACTGAGCAGGAGAAGGCAAGGGTGGTTTGTCCAGCTCAAGGAGTGTGGATGTCAGCAGGGGTCGAGTGGACAAAGGAGAATGAGGTGCTGAAGAAAGATGCTGTTCGATTGTACTAATCTGGAAACAAATAGAAGATTGAAGGCGGCAGAAAGTGATGAGAAATAATGTCAAAAAAAAAATATGGTGACTCGTTTTGTGGTTAGCTAATGATCATGTCATAGATAAGTGACAATAAATGAAAAAGACATTTCACACAATGCATGAAGAAGCACAGATTAAGTGCTGCAAAGCCATTATCTGCTCTGTACGGCATTAAGTAGGTCATTTCAATCATCATGTGCATTTCCCCATAATTAAAAGATCTATTTATTAGGAATTCCTCACATGGCTAACTCATAAGAATGGCTTAGTTTAGCCGTAGCCATCTCATGTTAGAGAAAATAACTGTCTGGAGTAGAATTTAGCAGTTTGCAAATCAAACTTTCCAGTTGCTTATAAAGGACAAGGTTCAAAATAAGGTTTTTAAGAGGAGGGAGTTATATTTTCAGTCATCCCTATCCACATTTTTCTCGGACAGTCTGAGAATTTCAGCCTGTCATGCTTAAGTCAGTGGCCTACGTTTTTACTTCAGTGAAATAATAACTCACACTACGATTCAAGTTATGCTACTGATTCTCACAAGACTGTTGACTGACATCAATAACATCTATGCAGAGTTAGTGCATGAATAGCTTAAAGACCTGACAAAGATGCCAAAATGAGTGTATAAACATCTTTATGGTGAGTCCAGATGAATTTAACAACTCAGACAGCCCACGGCAGATCGCTACAGATGTGCAGTATACTAGACTAACTTTATACAAAGAGGAGCAAAGACAAAATTAAATCAATAAGGCCTCCTCACTCTTTCCCTTCTGGCCTTTTCGCTGAGTTAGGTGTGACTACCCTTTCCATCTTCTTACTTTGTTATTTATTTTCTTTAATAACAGAACACCACCCACACTGGAATACTCCACTATTTGCTGAAGCAATGTTCAGAAATAAAAAAATATGCTTTCAACTCAACAAATTAGAAAAAACCCATACTCGTGTATTTTGCACTGTGCCGTTTTTTAGGGTGAATGTGAAAAAAGTATTTTTCTACCCTAAAACACTTTCTTTCTGTTTTAACCCTTGACAGATACCTTACCACAGTGCCATAATATGTCAGAAAGGTGATGTACCTTTGCTGCACTAAGTTCAGTCGGAGGTGCAGGGATTTGTCCTCCAAGTGAAGTGAGAGAAGGGACAGACTGCTTAGAATGAGTCTTGGATGAGCCATGATTCTTTTCTGCAGTGTAGAAAGAAGACTTGCACATTTCTTTACTTCTGACTTTAGGTTCGGGTAGCAGCAGGACTGGCGAGGGGGTGTCTTGGCAAGAAGGCTTAGGGGAGGCAGGCAGCGGGGATCCCCGCGGGGTGAGAAGAGGGGAGCAGGTCAAATCCAAGGTTGGGACTGACCTATCAGCAGCTGCGGGGATCCAAAATAAGCACAGATGTTCAAACAGCTGGCTTCAGAAGTTGGACAAAGAGTAGAAGGTCAATATACACAAGTTCCTCTACATAGAGGTTGGAGAGCAAAAGGTTTCTTTATGCAATGCTTTACATAAAGTGTTTAGAGTGAAAAGGTTTCACTGCCATGGAAACACACATTGCCGGCACCAAATTGTTTCACAGGGGTTTATACAAATATCTAAAAGCTGATAAAGAAACAGCATTACAAAAAGGGGGTTTTGTGTGAAGAGTATAATTTTTTACAAATATAAATGTTAATAAAGCTAACGAGACTCATCATTATGACTCGGAGTAATACGTTAAGTTAGCGTTTCTGACGATCTCATCTTTTGAGATAGTTAAACAGTCAATGTTTCTACACAATAATGAAAATCAAAGATTACCATCCACTCTTCTGCTGAAGAAAAAATATGTGTCACTAAAGGAAAACTTTTTTTCAGCCAAATGTTAAAATGGCTATTAAGTACAACCTGAATTCTGAAAAAATTGCGATGCAGTGAAAAATAAAAACACAATCCAATGATTTGAAAAGTTCATAAACCCATATTAAATTCAGAATAGAAAGAAGTGAAAAATGTATCATTTTAAGAAAAAATTCAAGTTCATTTTGAAATGAATTTCAGATGAACCTGTCATCTTTACTTCTGAGAAATGCACTTTTTACCCCCAAATCACGTTACTAACCTGTGCCAATCAATCTAATTAAGTGCATAATCTTTCTCCAATGCTTTCATTTTAGCACACGTAGTTTACCAGCCTTTTATTGCTTCCATCAAATCCAAAATGAGCTATTATTTTTCATGAAATAGTAAAATATCTCAGTTTAAACATTTAATATGTTATTTTCTGTGTTCTACTGTGAACAAAATATGGGTTAATACGATTTACAAATCACTGCATTCTGTTTTTATTGACATTTTACAGTGTCTAAGGTTGTCAGGGGGGAATTGGGGTCATGGTACATGTCACCACTGTGATGGAATTAACAAACCATTTGATCAAACATTAAACATTAAATAGACATTAGCAGCTGTCAGAGGGATCAAATGGCTCTTATCTAACTCTGACGCTAGAGAGCCGTTTTTTATTGTATCTTACATCTCATCTTTTCCATGAGAGGAGGGGATGGACAGAAAGAGGTCTGGCAAGTAACCCAGGAATCCTTCAATGAACTCATCTGTTCTTGGGCATTTGTCTTTTTCAATTTTGAAGTTTCTTGAGGAACATTTTCAGGCCTCTGCTGGAGAACAAAGTATGTTATTTATGACAACATATTATACTGTGAAATCCATTCAGAAACACAACCTGCAGGTGAAGATTTAAGACCACAGCATATTCTCAGCTAAATACAGCCAAAAAAAAAAAAATTTCTCCTTCTGACGTTAAATAATAAACTACTGAAATATATTCAGATCAAAGACTGTATAAATATGATAAACATAGCTGCCAGGTCTGATAAGAAAAATCTGGGGGTTTTCTAGTGAGTTTCTGGTCTCAGCTGATAGTTTAACGTCTCTATAAATTGCTTTCCCCTGTTGAGTCAAAGGGGTAAAGCAGGGCATGGTTTAGGGAAGTTCTACCTTGTAACTGAGAAGCTGTTAGCCTATGAATGTCATCGTTTTTCATTTAAATTTACCACTTGTTCGTGATACATGTGCTGTGTAAATTCTATAAAAATCAAACATGATCTAAGTCTGAATTACCCATCTATAACATATAAGTGTATAAACACTTAGTATCTGCAAAGATGTAAAGCTGTGAGTTGAAGACAACAAGTAATAAGAACATTTCTGTGCAGAACTGATGTCCTACCTTAAGTACAGAAGGTTTTTTAAAATCTGACTGGTTATTGTTGCGTTTTCTCCTGTAGGTAGCAGCTGCTTGCTCAGAGGTTTTCTCATGCTTCCTCTGCTGGTCTATAAAATATTTCTGTTGAAATTCAGAAGAAAAATAAATATGATATTGCTCCAGCCATTTCTCACATAACCACTTAGTAAAGATGACATTAAACACAAATGACCTTGGAAGTGGCTGGCTTCTTTGCGCATGGGTTTATATTGTTTTCCATTTGCTGGGTGCTGTCAGTCTTTTTCTTCTTTTTTTGAGTTGCATGAACTTCCTCAGTTTTCGCAGAGAACGAGTACTATTTATAAAGAAAAGAAAGGTGCAAAATATACATTATTATTGTTGCACTGGCTTGAAAGTTTGTTTTTTTGTCTTTTCACCAGATGAAATGTGTATTTTTAAAACTCACTATGGTTTAGTGAGTACTTTATTAACACTGTGACTGAGCAATATATTTTTTTGAGCTTAAAATTGTATGCCTTTAGAGTATTGAAAGGACGGCCAAAGTCCATGAAAAAAGGCGTTTTGATAATCAATATAATTTGGGGAGGCAGGATGAAGTTTGCCTTTTTACACTATATATATTTACAAAATGTTTTAATAAACATGTCTGCTTCATCTTTTGTTTACTCTGGACACTGTTGCCAATAGGATTACTTAAAAAAGCAAAGTGGTACCTGTTAACCGTTTAAAAAAAACAAAACAAAACAGTAACAATGCTTAAGAAAAAGAAGTCTGTCTCCTGCCTTGGTAGCAGGAGGATCCTCAGGTTCTTCTGGCTGACTGTCATCAGTATCTGGCTCTTTGTAGCTTCTGGTAGAGGCGGCTGCAACTCTCTTGGGCCTCTTAGTAGCTGCATGTTGTCTGCTAGGTGCTGCTGCTAGCTTTACTCTCTCCTTTGGCTGACCAAGGTCCCGTTTCATGCGGCCATTTTTCTGATACAACAGTGACACACTGTGGTTACTTAAAATAGTGCAGCTTGTAGCACACAATTTACAAAAACATTAATCATTCCTTACCTGAGTTGGTTTGTTATTACCCAATCCAGCTCTTGGAAAGGTTGGGACTAAATCTGGAGATTCAACTGTAATTAAACAAAACATGTATGCAATTACTGATGTTTTCAAATAATTTTATTGGCATACAGTCGTGATGCAACAATTTTCAGACTTTGAGTCTGAATGTAACTTTAATGGCCTACCAGAAGCATGGTGTGGGACAGGTCTAGGTTTGATGGGCGCCTGCCTGGAGTATTTGATAACCTTGGGTTTGGACTTTGTGGCTGACTCTCTCAGCCAGCTGACCTCTGTTGTGGCATTTTCTGTGTCTGTGTCACTAAACAGGTGCTTTTTTACATGCCCCTTCTTCTGTAACACAGAATACAGCAGAGGACAGACATGAGTACACAAGCATGAAGAAAATGTTTCCACAAACATACAATGAATGCCTACTTTCGCCACAGGCTGCTCTTTCTTGGTTGTGCTGAGGAGTACTGGGGAGTGGATGCCACTGTCAAACAATATGGGAAGTATAGATTTAAGAAAGATTTGTAACAAAATATTAATATTTAAGACAAATAAAAGTCACAGAACATTCTCAATGGGGCCTACTTGCTCTGTATGCCACAGGTGTTTATGTTCTCCTTCTAAAATGAAATAAGTGAAACAAGACTGTTAACTTTAATCCTGAATTTTCTAAGTTCTCATGCTGATACATGTCAATACATAAAACTGACTCACATTAGTAACACTTACCTCAGAACTGAGGGGTGTATTGGTCCTGAATGCAAAAACGTCATCTCTATACAACAGGGGAAAAAACAATTATATTCACTGAAAGACAAATCTATCTTCAAATATCTTTGAAATGTTTTAATCGACTTAGATTACCTCCGCCTCACAGAGTTTGTTTTGGTTCTGCTGTAGGATGTAATTGGGTTTCTGGATGTTTCTCTCTAAAATACATAAAATGAATCAATAAATTATCTTTAGTAAAATAAATACAGAAAAGTGCTTTCAACGTTTTTTTTTAAAAAAACTATACTTTAAAATTACTCAAATTAATCCTAGACATAATTCAAATATTGATCACTTACTTTTCCAGTTGATAACCAGCTCATATTGAAGATTGTTCTACTACAAAAACAACTCCATTAATGACATTATTGAAGTGGAAATTTAAAGTGGAAAAATTACAGCCCTAAATGTTCATACCTGTTGACAAGAGAAGGAAACCAGTTCTGAGTGAGCTTTTCAGAAGTGTGTTTTTCTTTAGATTGGCCATTATCCTTATAGCGGCTAGAGATGAGCTTCACCATGCTGCCTGCAGCCTCTGAGTCTCTCTGAGAGCAGAAATTTCAAGGAATAAAAAAAACCAAAGAAACAAAAAAAACCTTAATTCTTAACAAGAATTTTGGACTTGACATTAAGCTGCATAAACTTTACAGAAGTCATACCTTTTCTTTGTCTAATTGAGCCCTCTTACTTTCAGTTTCAGATTTGAGTGTTTTTTTCTCCTTTAGAGTTTTAGTTGTGGAGGTCTTCACTGATGGTTTCATTGGAACAGCACTAGTCTCCAGTGACGTCTGGCCCTTGCTCTTCCTTTTTGCACGGCCATTGCTCTGGGCATGTTCCGGCTTGGAAGTACATAATGAGGAAACATACTGGTCTTCTGCATTTGTTTCATTCAAGTCCCTTCTGATATCAGATGCTTCAGGAGGTGGAGAGTCTTGGTTCCTCTCCTTAAGGACCTGCTGCAGTCGCTCGCTGAGCTGGACATGCAGTTGCTTTTGGCAGACTGAGCTCGAGGCTGAAACTGACCACTTCGATGATAAGGAGCGCTCCTGAGGACGCAGCATAGCTGAACAAGGTTCTAAAGAGAGGAAAATAACTGTAATCAAAACCCTGATAATTGTTAATGGCATTAACATTTAACTAGCTTGGTTTTTGTATATTTTACTAGCTGTAATGTACAATGACAGTTTCATAATTTTAGCGATATTGAAGATATTTGTTGCCGCCTTAGTTTACCAGATCTTGGCAGGGAACTCGTTTTCTGTGTTGGCATCATCAGCATTTTTGAAACTGAAAATTTGTGCCAATTAGAAGCCCTGTAATTTAAATAAAAACATAAATATACTCAGATAGACCCATTACATACAGATATCAATCAGAACACTGGCTATGCAGCTATGCAAACAGACTGGAGGTTCTTCATGATACTTGCATGTTACTCCCAGTTTGGGGTTGGGTGTCAGGCACAAAATTCTCCTCTGCAAGTGAAAAGGCCAGTAATGGGTTGAGTCTTTAAACAAATAAAGCTGTATGTAACAAAGATAATACAGTTTATTTCTGAGTTAAGCAAAAAACAATGAAAATATATTTATATCATACCTCTGGATTTTTCTCCTCCTTGTTCAGCCAGAACCATGTTCACAGCATCTTTCAGTGGTATGCTCTGCAAATGACAGCAAATGAAACTGTATGATATTTCATATTTAGCAGAACACAGTTATTTACTTTGTGCCTCATACTAAATCCTCTGTTGCTTATAATTGCTGCACTGACTGCATTGTTAAGAACCCAACAGCAACGATTTTTACATCACTTTATTCTGACTGTGTGGAAATTATGTCTTTACATCAGGCTATGAGCATTAACCAAACAAACAAAAAAAGAACAAACCAGTACCCTGATGGAAAGTTACCATTATATCTAAAAAGACCCAGATTCATGAAAATTCAATGGTTAGGTGACCAGAGGAGGTCTAGATAAGTCTAGGTAGTTAAAACATCAAATTATTAAGAAACGTGAAAAGCAAAACCTCTGTTTACACAGCTGGATCATATTATGGTCTCCTTTAATCAAAAAGGTTAAAAAGATCATGCAAAAGTAGCAACAGTAGTAAAAAAAAAATTAAATTTTTTTATCATTTATAGATAGACTGTACCTTTTTGTATTTGTCATCTTTATTCTTGATGGCCTGTTTAGAGGCTGTGCTCTGTAGAGATGCATCACATCGATAGTAACTGAATAACTGAATTTCCTGGACCTAGTGTATAACTACTCCTAACTTGGCTAAACAGTACATATTACAAAAACATGAACATTTACTTTACATTATTTGTGCAGTATGCAAGGACTTACAGTATAAAGCAATATAATCAAAATATAACTAAAACTTAATACTGAGTACATTAAAGAGTAGCTGCTATGACTGCAGTTCTTAACAGTGGTGATATGTGAACTAACCACTTCAAGAGATGACTTTTCTGTTCCAATGCCATTGGCTGGAGTGTCTAAAAAGGAGGACAAAAAATATCATACTCATTCATCCTTCAGGATTTATTCAGTGGTTGAGAATGATACAACTGAGCACAAATGAAACAACTGGACACATAATAACTACTTAGTATTTACATATGAACTAAACTAACCCCAAAGGACATGAGGAATCTGATTCAGCTCTAGTATCTTTACATGTTTTCCCTATCCATACTCTTAAGAGTTATAATACAGTCTATTAAAAAAAAGCAAAAATTACTTGTATAGGGTGTTCTTTTTGTCTTCTTTCACAACATATATATTTAGTTGTGATTATGTTTATTCTTGTGATATAGCCCATTTATTTCTCTCACCAATAAAATAAAGCCTGTAACTTAGTACAATTACTGGAATTGGTGTGGCTGCAGTTCTTCACACTTTCTACTGTCACCTACTTGATGCAAGAGAGGAGGAACGATGCACACTTCCAGCTCCGCCGCTGCTAAAAAAGGCGGTGGCCTCAGAAATCTTCATCTTGGCTGGGGTGACCACCTGGAGGGAAAATCAGATGTCTATCAATCTTTATGATGGTCTGTTTTGTAGATTTTATTTCACATCAATAATAACACAGAAGTCTTTACAGAATAACTTCTGTGTTTAAGAGGAATTTAGTGTTTAATCCATGGTGAGGAAAATACTGCTCAATATTTATTTGGTGGCTTGTGTGCACCCCCTGCTGTTAAGTTTCAGGTGTGCCTTTCTATTGAAGTATCACAACCAAGAGTTGTCCTACGCTTTCATTATATAACTGATGCCAGCCTTAAAAAAGATGTTAGAGTGTAGCTGTTAGCATTTATATTAATAAATGGATAAATATTTATCTCAATAGACTTCATCTGATATTGCAAATACTGACTTTAGCTGAGGAATTGTTTGTTGTATCAATCTTCATTAACTTCCAACTTGTGTTTTGACACATTCATTTTCTCCGAACTGATCTTTTTCTGCTTTCCTTCTTATTTTGCAGGTAGTTGCATGTGCTGTATGTGTTGCATTGCTACATTAAATAATATTATACACATTACAGGGATTTTCCTGCATATCTCTAGAAGCAGCTAGTATTTTAACCGTTTTCAGTGGGGTTTAATTTATAAAGCAGAATTTTGTTCATACCCAGAAATACCAGGATAAATATGCACACTTCTGTAAAGTAAGCTAAAACACTGCCTTCACTGACTTAACTTTATGTTGATATCAATCATGGTATGCCCCCGCTCCCACTCCATTTTCCTGTCTAGTCTAAACTGTCTGTAATTTACAATTTAAATCTCTACCTGTGCTGGTGCAGCTGTAGCAGGTAAAATGTAGTTGACAGTACTTTTTTCACTTTCACCAAGAGACACCTGGCTCTCTGGAACAACCTAAAAAAAGATGAACATACAGGATGAAAAATCTTTTTAGACATTAACAAAAGATTTCTGATACAATAAAACCACATGAATAAAAAACCCCACACACAAAGGCTTGCACCCATTATAATTTCAATTTAAATAAGCCAGGAATCAATATATTATACATTTCAATATATTACACTACCAAATGTCCTTGGAGAAGATACAGAAAGCACTGAACTAATTATTACAGAAGTACAATAAGAACATTACGTTGACAAACCAATGTTTACCTGAGTGTTGTTCTCCATTAAAGATCTAGCTGTAGCTTTCACTACAGATGAGCCCTGACGGAAGAAGAAAGTCTTAATCCAAATACTTAAATTCATCATGACCACAGTTTAGCTTCTGTTTGGAGCCCCATTCTATCAGTGGAAAATATAGACTTTTCCACTTGGTGTGAAAGTCTTTTTAACATTAATGTATACCTTAGAATTTACTTGTCATGTATCTATTGTGGTGTAGCAAGAAAATTCAGTAAAGACAGATAGACTCTACTTTATTTTTGCTGTGTCCATAGACATTTTGCACAGCCTGCAGGATGTCCAGCGAGGAGCTGAAATGGATCGTAAGAGTGGATCCTTCAGCTGCACCAACAATGACCACCTCTGACAGCTTGATCTGCAAGACCTGCCTCTTACCCTCCTCTGGACATTAAGAAATTTTTTATTAGAGCAAATACTTATACGAAATGGCAAAGTCACATGCAAATAAAAATTCAGTGAATGTGAGCAGGCACAAATGCATTGGCCTTTGTGTATACATTACCTTTTACAGTGTAGCTTTGGACTTCATGCTCATTGAGACATATAGTTTCCCAGTGGCTATCCTTTGAGGGTAAACCAAAGTTTGTTAAGCAGATGTTGACTGTGCTAAGCAAAAGTTGAGTTTTTTAATGTGTATATTACTATGTATATTGTATATGTGTGTATATTACTGATTTGAGGTATCTGTACCTCTTCATCAGCCAAGGAGAAGTAAAAAGAGATGCTGTGGCTGCCGAGGTTGAAGTCAATCCAGAATTCCTCAAGTTTCTCATCCGAGGGCATCAGCAGCTGACAACATAAGCTGTTATTAGATTAAACAGACTAGGACTGTGTGGTGAGAGATATCTTATGTGTGTTCAGACAATTAATAACTGAGTTGTTTCAAATTCAGTTTTGTTTTTCACATTTTAGAACAGAATCACTGTTGATACTGACCTCACTGCTGTCCAGATAAGCTTCCAAACAAGGGTAGGAATACACCCTACAGTGCACAAAGAATTGTGTCATCAGAACTTTCAGTAAATATTTCCAGTCAAGATGGCCCAAATACAGAATGTAATTAGAGATTTTTATTAAAAGAGCTTGACAGGCGAAAGAATTTGTAAAATGCAATATTCCTAGAGAAATTGACAAACATATGAAAATTCATATTAACTCAGGTTTAGAATGAAAGTTACAAATGAAACCACATGTGTTGTATAGCACTGAGCTCTGTTATGTATGTACCTTCTCTTGTCTCCCTGCATCCCATTCACCATGTTTAGAAATGTACGACAAGCCTGAAATCACACAGACTTGCATTCAATTTTATGCAGCCTTTCAGCATAAACAACATCAGCAACAGCATCAGTACATCAAAAATCAAAAGCAAATATAAAATAAACCAAAACAGACTAATGTTACCGTCTCAAATTCAGAATCACGTATTTTGGCAAATGCACTGGCCACAAGGCTCATTCTGAACCATTTATATGCAAGTTCCTTCCTCTGGTCAGTTGTGGCCATTCTGCACAATGCCTCCATCAAGGATGACTGAAAGTCATAGTCTGAGGGGGAAACAGAAACAGTGTTTTACATATTTTGTTTTTAATAGTAATTCTGGGTAAAGAGAAATGTATAAAGAAAGCTTACCACCAACATCCATTATATGATCAGCCAGTTTGATCCTGTAATCAAATGAGCAATCTACTTCTTAATAATTAGTAAATGTGGTAATTCATTCTTGATTGTGATCATTCATGTTTCCAATTGTATTACATTTAATGTTAATAATCATTTAAGAAAACTACAGTGACATACATGATATCAGAGGCCTCTTGTGACATTAGGATCTTCGTGTCTTTTTTAAGTTCCACTGGGATTTTATCCAGAATTAAGTTGAATTTCCGAATTGCCTGTTAAAACATTATTAGGCAGTTAATCAACTGTACCAAACAGAGGTCTTTCAGGTTCAGTGTTACTCTAAAAAAAAAAATAGAAAAATTATTGTACACCTCTTTCTGGATCAGGACGTAGATTCTAGGGTCAACAGCCAACTGGCCAATAGGATACAGAAAGGACTCAGTGATTTTGTATGTCCCTGCAAAAATAAAATAAAACATGGTATAGCAGACAAAGTCAATACTTTTTCTTCTTGTATACAGAGTCATCATTAAATTGCTGTAAACTTATTAGAAACCTCTTTTAAGTTAGAAACTCTTATCCATCTTACACTTAAATATGTCCCCATTTACTTTTTTAAACAGTATAAAAAAGATGTCATTATCTACAGTACATAGAGATATGTACATCCATACCCTGTTCGCATGCCTGATGAACCACCTTTAACATAGAGAAAGTAAAAACAAACCAAATTAAGAATACTGAAACAGTTGACTTTACAAAGTGTGTTTCTTATTAGAAGTTAGCTCACCGTTAAAGCATTTAAAAAGTCTTCAGAGAGGTTTATTAAGTTCTCATCCCACTGCAGCCCACACTGAATCCACAGTTGTCTGCATTTTTCAAACCACTCCACCATCTGCACAAAAAAGGGTTCAATCAGACTATATAAGTTTACAGAACCCACATAGTATGTACCTTTATGTATTATTACGTGTATACTCATCTTTTTTATTAGACCCTGTGCTATTAACCCCGAAAGTCCTTGGCCACCACCAGGTAGTATTAGGTGTTTTCCACACTTGTAAAGACTGGCAAATCCCAGACTGGCCAATTTGGGGTCTTTTTGAACCAAACCCTAAGGAACATAAATATGGTTTCATTAATTCCACTGATAACGCAGCATCATATTGTGTAACTGGGTGTTTTGAGTTTTATCTCACCCTGCAGATAAGTTTATCCAATTTGCTGAGACACTGTTGAGAGCATTTCATGGGAGTCTCTTCATAAATCTCCCTCTGCAAGAACATATCCAGTGCTCGGACATCTCCGGACTTTACCGCCTCACTGATTATGTGCTCCAACTAAAAGGTTGAAGTATACAATTTACTTTTCACCATTAGGCCTGAATATTGATTAATTAAGTGATAGGAATATTTACAAAGGGAGAAAGTATATGCATTCCCACCTGCTTGTTCTGAGCAGGTGCCATCCTCCTGAGAAAAGGTTTTAGCCTCTTTAAATTGACTGTAAACAAAAACAGCAGACATAAACCTACCAATCATAGGCCTATCTGAAAAGGCCTCCCTTTATATAAATTATGTATTGACATGTAATTTTCAGAAGTTTAATTAATTTGCCATCAAAAAGCTAAACACTAAGTTATCTGTTATCTTCACATGAGCCTACGTGAGATGATTTATATAAATGTATTGCGGTACATGAAATCTGAGCTATGTCATGAGATATGCTGCTAACCTTTATGACCTCATCAGGCTTTATTGAAGTTAGCTAGCTTAACTTTGATGCTAATAGAAGCTAAACTTTCTCCTAGCCAACAATAATTTCAGACCATAACCATCAGCTAGCCCGGGATTACTACATACCTTAAGGAGATAATATCGGCGTGTATTTATATACATGGCTCTACTTACTGTGCTGTCAAATTTGGCACAAAAAGAGGACATGACAGGTTGCTTCTTATTTTAAGTTTTTCAGTTGATCCCCACAACGCGCGCGAAGTCTTTGCATTCTTTGCGCACGCGCGAGAGGGTTTACGTCCAGCCGGAATTGTCGACTCCGTTCATAATACAGTAAGACAACATTAAATACATTTTAAAAAAATCCTGTATACAGGCACTGTTTCTCAGCAGCTCTTTAGTCTGATTGATTTGAAATAGATCTGCTTATTCACCAGGGACAAGAGAACCATGTTTAGATTTTTTTTTTCTGTTTTGCGGTATAGTAAGTAATATTGAAGGGTAAACTGTAAGTATTTGTACTTAATTTTGTTCACATTTTTAAACTTTCTTTTCTACTACAGTTGTCTGACTGCTTTATTTATCAGTTACTTTTCAGGATCTTGCCTTTCTGTCCAGTTATACTATCCTCCCCATGTGATTTTTAACTTGATGTCTTCCTGATAAACTACACCTACAGGAGATGCTTGGCCATGAAACCCATATCAAGAAGCGCCTGGTGTTATGTTAGTGCGAGAGGAGTTTTGGAGTTCTGCACTTACTGAGTCAGCAGAGCGTTGCCAGCTTTTAGGGACCATGTGCCTCAAGTCTCAGCAACCCCGGTATGTAACTTTATATGGTCTGCCACTTCGTGGGTGGCTGTGGTTTCTAAATACTTCCACTTTTCAAAAATACCTCTTACGGTTAATGTTGGAATATCTAGGTGGGAAAATTTTCCAGGAAATTACTCTTTAAAAATGTGGCATTCTATTACAATACAACGCTCAAATTCAAATTGAGATCTTCAAACCTACCAATTATTTTACAAATGCTTGCTAAGCTTGAACACATGGCTATAGATGCTTGGTTTTATACACATGAATTCAAAGAGTGAGACATGCGACCCAATACTTTTGTCCTCATAGTGTATTTAAACACCTTTAAAAAAGAAAAAGAAAAACTTACAAAGCTAAAAACATGGTTGTTTTTCTGACAAGACAACAACACTACTAACTGAAAACGCTAAGTCTAGATGAACAGAATCAATTTTTGGGGAACCCTACTAACATCTTCCTATAGAACCCATTGTTCTGCAATAAACTACGCAGCAGCAATTAAACTTAGCCCCACTTTCAACATTACAGCAGTGAAATGCAATACACACAGGTATCAGGGCAACAGCAATTCAACAACAACAACACATATAAAAGGAAAACACAATCAGGAAGCATGTT
Organism: Perissodus microlepis; assembly: GCF_051167445.1. NCBI lineage: Eukaryota > Metazoa > Chordata > Actinopteri > Cichliformes > Cichlidae > Perissodus > Perissodus microlepis. The sequence goes on along the minus strand of NC_140480.1, from coordinate 5,704,315 downwards.
TCCCGCGATAATACTTGCATATTCACACCTAAGTAAGATTTAGAATACAGGATTTTAGCTGGTAGTGGGTATTTTCACAGTGTGGTAGGCCTACTGCTACTTAGAATCTGCCACTTTTGCAAATATAAAACATTACATTTCCCTTGAGAGTAAAGTCATTTATTCTCCTATAGCTGAAATATTTACAAAATATGTTTGTTAGAGTATTCTGTAATTAGGAATATACATAACAACTTTTTTAGAAAGGCATCTTCAAGCCCATTTGAGATGCAGGACTCCTGCATTTCATAAGCTAAATATGGCTTAGCACATAAGAAACATGTACACTGTATCTATGGCATGTTTTGACAACATTTGACTTCCAAATACAGATCCTAAAAACTCAGCAAACCGGTCCAGAAGACCAACATCCAGCTGGTAGAAAGCCTGGACTGTGAAGTCCATTAATTTCATTTTCACCCAAAAATTGTGTATGGGATGTTCCCACACTGAAGTGCAACTTTTATTAGGAAAATATAACAATTCAGTGCAATTTTTACAAACAAAAATACAAGTGGCAGTAAAGCTGGCACCAGGTGTAAGTGCACTTGTGTGTGTGTGTGTTTTATTCAAACTGCTAATATGCCAGCACTACTAAGAGCATGAACAGTTTCCTGTGTGTGGTTATGCCTCCATCAGTGCATTTCTTTATCTTATTGCCATTAACATTACACATAAAATACCCCCCAAAAAGACAAATCCCAAAGGATTTTATGGCAAGCTATAGCACGCTCAAAAACGTAATTTTTATGCAGATTGGTTAAAAATTGCAAAAATGACCCCAAACGGCCTTGACAGATGTGTTTACCGAGTGTTTTTTGTATAGATATTGCTACATGTAATCATTAAGTGTTCTAATGCTCAAACTCTTCTCCCTTTTGTGTGCATACTAACTAAGTGAAGTGCACCATGCTATCCTCGCATTCTTTGGGCACAGAGAGCTTGTAGTTCTTGCAAATTAATTTATAATTCTTTCCATCGTTGTTGTCCCAGTACTCAGCACCACAGACTTTGTACTGAATGGCAAACTCTAACACTGCTTCTGGTTGCAGGAATGGAGGTACAGGCAGATGAAAACGAAATGTATCGCAGCTGATTTGGCCCATTCTGCCCTCACAGTTCTTAGTGATGCTGGACACCCAAGAGGCCTTAGCTTCTGCACAACTCTTCCATCCTGTAAAAGAATAACGAGCCATCACATCTTTCTCAAAGTCCAAATTGAGGACTTGGGTGATTCCGATGACCCCCAACTCAAAACACAAGACTCTTTCAAGACAAACTTTCTGCTCATGGAGACGATGCAGGAATCCTGGATGGTCTCCAGGTTGCTGGGCAAATGCTGGCTTCAGGTATGGCAAAGAAATCTCCATATGCCTTTCATCTGCCATCTCTGCACTCATCAACAGTCTAAAGGTAACATGATGGGGCACAAGTGGATCCTCTCCCGATTTAAAAATCTTGACGTCTTCCAGGTCCAGTCCCAAAGAGTCAACAAACCGTACGCCAACACTTCTGCACTGCTTCTTCTTGTCAGTGGCAGAAGGCAGCGAGTGCGACCGCTGACGGATGATGGGTTTAGGCGTAGGTTCACAGGAGAGACTGCGGTGAAACTGTTGTTTTGGGAACGAAACTCTGGGGCTCGGGGGGCGGATTGGAACTGGCTTCTTCTGCGCATTAGGCTTGTCAGCCCGGAGCATTTCAGTCAGGTTAATAGTAACACACGACCTCCTCTGTTCAGACTGTGCTGGAGGAATCCTCTCAAGTCCAATAAACCACCCTTTATCCATGTGTGGTGAGAACAGGGGTTCAGTTCACCTGTAAAGTTGGGAAGTAAAAGCATAAGCTTCAGCATCAGCTTACTAAATGCAACAAGCCGTGAAGCAACTTTCAACAGAGCAACTTTGACGTTTAAACAGTAGAGTGGGCGTGTACTCGGGGAGTACGTGCCCGCATGCATGCATACGGTCTTTTTCTGCCTCTCTAAATGACTGCAGTATTCCTGAAACTGCCTTTAACATCACTTGCTGCAATCAGACGTTGACATCACCTCACCATGTGAAGATGCGAAGAGTCAGTCACGTATAAGCTGTAGGAAGCAGCCCAATCTCGATCCTCCATGTAGAGTAGTATTATCAGTGCTGCGTGTTTCCGTGCACCGTGTAGTGCCTGTTATTGGTTGCAACCGCGTAGCCTGATTTGTAACTGCTAACTGCCTTCATCGCTCTCCAACATCCCATACATGCATTCAACGTGAGGTCTATACAGATCAGCTGACGTGCTCGCAGTTAACAGGAAACTACACACGGACCAGAATGACGTCGCTTGGGTGATTGAGTACTTTAAATGAAGCGGATGCGAGTTCACGCTGTTTAACTCATTCTCTGGGACACGGTCCTCATCGGATCCCATCTTGTGCACTCCATTTGCTTATCGACTGCAAGCAAGACAAAAAAGGGTCTTCAGCAAACGCTTTAAAATGAAGCCAGCGCGCTTTTAACTGCAAGTCCCATGATGCACCGCTGACGCTCGCTTCGACACGAACAGGCGAGCCAGTCAGCAGCAGGTAAACAAACCTATCTGACTGGGACGGCGAGCCAAACAAAGCGTTTGCGCCGTGTCACCGTCTCGCATTTGTAATGGCGATGAGGACGACATCGGGGAAGGAGACGCGCCAGCTGTCAGCAAGCGATTCAAATAAAAGCTGATCTGCGATCGAGCAGCGGGGCCATAGGACGGAGATTAGGAGGACGTGTTTCAACCTGCGGATACAGGGGACGCTTGACATCTACGCACGATGCACTGCAGCATTTTTGAGAAAATGGGTGTTTTTAGCCTCATTATCAGACTGGAATATGTGATCCGAGATGTCGGTTGGGTTCTTTAGCTACCGTGTGATTTAACTGCGTCGGACTCGAAAGCAACAATCATCCCCCACTGTGCTGCAACATGGGGCCCATCATGCAGGAGCGCACAGCATCCACGACACTGAAACGCGTCGTTTCCAAAGAGAAGATTCGGGTGAAAAATACCGAAAATAGCGGGACAGTAACCAGGTAGGCCTCGTTTACGCTGACGGGTATTGCACGTTTTTTTTTTTGTTTTTTTTTTTCGTTTTATTTGTATCCTTGACGCGAAGGCGATCCTAACAAACCCGTGTTATGTTTTTGCAGTTCAAAGAAGGGTAACAAGACGAAGAAATCTGTGGGCCAAATGAAAAATGGTCTCCCAGGACCAGGTCAAGATAAGGACACGGTGACAACAGTGCACAGGGTATGTAAATGATACCCTGATAAATTAAAGGGATGTAAATGTATACAACGTCATTATTATTTTTATTATTTGATAGCAAGATAGTGTTGCCTCATGAGTTCCTACCTGTGTACATAAAGCATAAGTAATGAGAGATTGTTTTACAGGGTGCACAATCAAAAGGTGCCAGAGTGAAGTCTTGCACTACACGCAATACAAGCAAAGTGTCCAGGTAAGAGTGGAGTTGGGGGTGTGCATGCTTTGCAATTACTTTGTAAATCCCTAAATCCCCAACAGCTTTTCCCCGTCTGTCTCCTTACAGCCCCGAAGAAGAAGGGGATTTGAGACCTCAGCTCCGCAAGCAATCTTATGCACACAGGAAGGAGGAAAAGCGAGAAAATCAACGTGTGTCCCAATGCAGCAGCGAGCTCCAGCAAAACCGTGGGGGGATGGGAAAAAATCGGCGAGCCCTCTCGCTGCCTCTCTCTCCGATATCAGGAGTACGGCAAGTGCCGGCTCAGCCCCTGATGCACTCCCCAGCTCCCACTCCCGAGGCACTCCAGCAGCACTACAACCACAAGGATGATGACACAGACAGTGCAAGTGATCTGTCGGACTCTGAGAGGCTTCCAGTTCTGCCCTCCCCATGCACTCCCTGCACCCCTCCCCATCTCAACCTCCGGGCAGAGATCATCAACTCTAGCGACTTTCCCCCAGACTTTCCGGGACCCCATGGGGCCGTGGGTGATGAAGATGAGAACGAGAAACCCAGCTACAGTTACCCAGACTTTCTTCCTCCTCCCTTTAACAGTTGGAGTCTGAGACAGCTGGCAGTGTTTCTGCATACAGAGGGTCGTGGTGCCCCCCGGCCCAAGCCAGTAGGGCCCTTAGAGAAGTACCTGGAGAAGCTCCTCCAGCTGGAGTGGCTCCAGATTCAAACGGTGCAAGCAGAGAGCAGCCGTCCGCCTGGGAGCCGCCCAAGGCCACAGGGCTTCTCCTCTGCTACTACAGCTCATCAACCTAGGCCTCACACAGCTCCACCATCCCGACTCAACTCCCCAAAAGGGCTGCGGCACACCCAGCGAGCATTCCCATTTGCACCTGTCAACAACCCCCCATCACCTGCCTCAACCCAGCACCAAGTCTCCCGCTTTCCAGTCTGTCCTCACTGTCACATTCGCTACCCATTGTGCAATGGAAGCTGCTCTGCTTATGCCTACCAGCGCCACTCACGACTCAGCCCACTGCTTGAGCGCAGAGCCAGACCCGGTGCACCGACAAAAAGGAGCAGCAGTGAGACACGAGCTCCCTCCACAGAAGGTAGGAGCCCAGGAGGGCAAGGTGGAAGTGTGGGAGGGGCTCACACCCCAGTTAGCCCCTCAGCTGGAAAGAGTCACCACAGGCAAATGCAGGCTGCAGGCAATGCCCGTAAGCTACCCCAGGAATCTGGCACTAACCCAAACAGCAGAGGTCAGGTGAGGAAAAGCCGTGTCAGAGCTAACTCTGAGACAGATGTTAAAAAGGAGGCTGGTGGCATGAAAGCAACCGGTGCAGAGAAACGTGCTTTTGCTGCAAGTAAGAGAGAGACCATGACATCCAAGAAAGAGGAGAGGGACTGGCAGAAGACAGAGGCAGTAGGCCAGGCCTCTAAAACAGCCATGAAAAGAGCTGCTAAAGACCTGTCCTCTCTCCCCAAAGCCCCAGTCAGTAGTAAGCAGTGCGGCAAAACGAAAAATGTGCACTTTGTCGCAAAGTAACCCCTGTAGACTTGCAATATAGTGCTTTCCTTAGAGGTTACTCGGTACAGGAGCTTGAATCTATGCTTGCTTTCTGTGTAAACTGTGTAATATTAACATGTTCTAACTGTTGTACAGCTAAATCAGTAAGTGGTGTACAACCTTTAAAGGTCGAAACCATCAGCAATCGTGCAGCTAGAATACAGAAAATAAACAGCAAAGATAACTCGACATTTAAATAGAGCAGAACTATATACGCTGCATTTAATTCCGAATGTACAGTTATAGTTATATGGCTCACTATGAGCCTGAACACTGCTATTATTCAAAAAAGTAAAGCTTTTGTGTACAATAAATAAATAAGTAAAACTATTGCACTGCACAGTCATTGCTCAGTAATCCTCTAATGTTAAAATAAGCATTTACTGTCCCGCTGGCCAGTTTTCAGCATAAATAATCCACAGAGAAGATAAACAGAGGTCACTATGTTTCAACCATCAAATACGACCATAGCTGTTTCAGTGCAATTTTTGAATGTTGGATTGTATTTGTTTTCAATGTTCTTATTTTTTTTCCTCAATGTTGCTTTTTATTGTTCCTTTGGTGCCTCCATGTTTTAAGACACATTTTAAGTTAAAGCAAGTTTAGGTGAAAAGGAGGCACAGTAAGTGGTGGGGTACTGCAGTAATGTGGTCTGTTCCAGATATATTTGTGATATGGTTTTACATTTTCGGTTACAAGGGCTTTTCATGTTTGAACAGCTTGAATTGTAGTTATGATAATATACTGTATTTTGCATAGAGCTGAGCTCTTTCTATCATTGAAGACGGTGTAATGTTTGCTACGAATGTAAATGCATATTTTTCCAAATTTTATATGCCATAGTTATATTTATCAGAAGTGCTGTGGTTGACTTGTACTTTCTTCTTCTTTTCCCCCCCCATCATCATTGCTGTTTACACTGTCACGCACAAAAACAAAAACGCAAAGAAAAAGAGCTGAATGTAACTTTGTGTCATTCCCAGGATTCAATGGAAGTTCAGAGGATCATAGCTACTAAGCTGTAATGTTCTACATATCACCTCCATATCCCATACTTGACGTCTGTAGGACACTGTGTTTACATGAGTATTTTATCTGTTTCTTGTGATTACTATGTGCACTTGATTCATGAAAACACGACACCAATGTAAATGTGCTACTTATTCTGACTGCACCTCTTAACTTAAATATCTATGTAAACTATCAAAGCCATAGATAAGGGGCCTGGAGTGGCAGTGTTGTTCTAAATGTGTACATTACATCGACATGCACGCAGGAAGATTGTGGTATGTACAGTATTTTCTCAATGTTGAATGCGAGTATTTGTAAGGCATAGAAATAAATGTTTTGCACACAAGCGGCACTGGTCTGTTGGTCATTCTTTGAAGCACCTGAAGAAATGGTGCCAGATTCACAAGTGTTTTTGTCATTGACATTGTGCATGCAAACATGCAAACACATGCTGCCATTCAAGCACATTGATTATTGGATTCAAAAGGAAAAACCCTCTGTACTGGTGTATTTCTTGTTGACTGTAATGTAGGGTTGTTACATGGTTTGTAGTAGATTTTAAGCATCAGATCTGCACAGATAACTGTATAAAGCATTAGAGATGTATTTCCCCATAGCTGGCCGCTTAATTAGACCCCTCAATGCCACCCTGATCATTCAATCTTTAACACTAAGTACTGGAGTAGCAGCATTGTAGTAGAAAATCTCAATCTGATTATGCCTTCCTTTGGCATGGAAATGGTTTTAGAAGCTGGCGAAGCTGTTTCTCTCTGTCGTTTACACACCCTGCAACAAAGAAGAGGTTCTTAGAATGGGAATTACTGTTGCCTCGAAAAGAAAAGGGGGGGAAAAAAAACAGGAGCAGCACATTTAGGCTACCTAGGTGTGTGTTGGCTGTGAAACCTGAGCTGCCAAATGTTTGTAGGTTGGCATCCTCTCTGTAGACAGGACCATCATTCCACATGAGATCGTAGCCACCCACTCTTTTCTCCTTCCCAGTGAGCCTAAGGAGAAAACAGTCCATTAGAACGCAGTATGCAAAAAAAGGAAATGGAAGTAAGATGTTTAATATTGGTAAGCTTTTCAAAAGTGCTTCTTCACACCCACATTCTTAACTTTTAAATGTGCTATAATCCAGGCTCAGACCATATAAAATGACTGCAGGGAGGGGAAGCCCTCGAACTCTGCTCCCTAATGACAAAATGGAAAAACATATGAACGAGGTCTTTACCTTCCCTCCATATCCACAACATTCAAAGTGTCTTCCAGCAGTCTGCATTTCATCTCGTAATCCTCCTGACAGCTGGGCGTGTGTGATGGAGAGGCATTCACCTCAATTAACCACCTGCGGAAAGATGAAGGGTTGATTATGTTCAGCAAACATTTACTTTCATGCCACTGTGGGCCAATCCACGAGTACAGCAGACAGTTCATTAAGGATGGCTAGTATTTGCAGTAGACAGAGGTGCTTTAATTAATCCGTGTGCTGTAATTTAGCACAGCCCAGCTCTCAGCTTATCAGATATGCTGAGCATTTCGTTTGTGGTTATTCATGCATTTCTAGTGAATTCTCCTACCTTAGGTATTTATTTCAGTTTTATTTTATAAATATGTAATACAAGTTATTTCAGGCCATTGAGAAACCCAAAAATTCTTAAGCGTTGGCATGCATGGTTTACTAGTGTATGTTTAGAAATACACATAAATATGATAGTGCACTGTGTTGGCATGTGTTTATAGACTTACGGTTTGAGGTTCTGATCCAGTAGTATGTCATAACCATAGAGCTCAAAGCAGTGTTTGTCATTAATAATGACCTTTTGTACACTCTGCAGACTGCGGACAAAGATGTTGTCCATCTCTTTAAACAGGGTTTCTACCATCTCTCTGCCGTGTTTTGCAGTCAGGTATCTTCGAAGCTGTTGCATCTGCCACTTGCATCCCTGCTTATCATTGGATGAAACAATGCAGCAATAAAGAGATAAAAGCTGTTTAAAACAGACATGTTTCAGAACATAAAAGTAACATGAGCTCTTTTTCTTTGAGGTTCCTGAATTACACACCTTCTCGTGATCATAGTCAGGTGCTGTTTTTTGAACAGACACATTGGTGAGATGCATATCTGAAAATAGGTGCTAAGGAGAAAACTTTACTGATGGGATTCAACATGGACAAAAGCAAAAAAAAAAAATTAGGATGTGACAGTCTCGGAAATGTGGCCAAACTGAGCTATTTAAAATTTATTTTTACATGACAATTCCTTAGACAAAGCCTAAATTTATTATGCTGATAACCCAGGGCTAAATGTATATTAGTAAATGTATCAGCATTCAATTTAATGCAAAAAAAACCCCCAACAATAGCAGAAAAAGGGATACACTTGTCATCAATACTGCTGAGGGAAAAGCGAATGCCTGAGAAGCGCGCAAAGCCGTCTCGATACAGCCAGGCTTTCAGGGGTACATACTGAAAGAGAGACAAACTGATTTAACATGCAGCAGATTTTTCATTTTATATAAAACTATGCAAGCTACGGGGATCAGTACATACTGATGTGACCAGCACATAGACCCTCATATCAAACTTTCTGCCTGTTGGGGAAAAAAAGCATAAAAAGTAATGAAGCAAGGATACGGGCCTCTATTTTCTCATCGACAACAGTCAACATTGCTAAACAAAGTATTGTCAATTTTCATTGTATGTTAAATGAAACTGTAAATTAATTATATTAAATTGTATTATTTTAGCATGCTCATTACCATTGATTAAATAAGGGTTCTCTATATAGCGCTGTGCCACATAGCTTTTCACTTGAACTCCGTCCTTCTGTTCCTCTGAGCGGGAACCATCCTGTGTGAGTATTATCAATCAGACTCTCAAAATGTCTCCTTTTAGCAGTTTAACTTACAACCAGTTCTTTACATAACCCCACCTTCTTCCACTCTATGATGTCTTTCAGTTTCCTGAACAGAAAAATGCCTTTGCCTTGAGATTTTCCAACCTAGACAAAAGAGATATATTTTCATGGTATCGGAGCAGCATGGTTATAACTTATTTTTACTTTCTGAGGTCATAAAAACTTTTTTTTTGGTGTTTTTGCACCTGGTTACTTGTTTTTTTCTTTGCTTGTTTTTTTAACTAACCGGCTTCATGATCCAGGTGCTGCCAGGGCTTCGATTGAATTCCTCTACAAAGAGATGATACTCACTGGGCATTGCAAAAGTGCAAGGGAAAAAATCACAGTTGGATGCTTCTATGCGACCAACCTCCCTTTCAAGCTGTTTCTGGTATCTCTTGAGGTTTTTCACCATAAGATTTTTGCGAGTCAGCTTTAGTGCAAAACATAGAAACAAAGGAAATGACTTGTTTACCACTAAAATGTCAATTTAACAGTTACATGAAACCACAGGCTGATGATAACTCACCTCATAATGGTTGCGAAAGTGGTTTATCCTTACGTGCTCCTCCATGTATGTATGATCAAAATTCTCCCTCAGCCATCCCACATCACACCAGTTGAAGTCCCACTCACCATCACTGTGAGGAGGAGAAAAGAAAGCTGCAGGATCAAAGACACCACTGCCATCCATCCCTGGTGTAGCATTCTCTGGGGAATGTTCATGATTTCCTTCTGTATATGCAATCCTGCACATAATTCCACAGAGTCTTTCTAAAATATCAATCTACTCACTCTTTAACTTCAATCCAGTTTGGTCTTTGGTGCAAGACATCTTGTATGGTGTTACAAGGCAGGCCACATTTGTAGCGCACACAGCTTCTTCCTTCCCTGAGGAAACATTGCATCACAGTCAGTGCTGCCAGTACATGTATTTTTAAATGTACAATCAAATTACGAACAACACTTACCGCTCTTCATATGAGCCTTTGTATCCATATGCCTGTAAAGGTAAAGGAAGCAAAAAGAACTCAGTGGCTGTGAAGAGTGACAAAATTAGCGACAAAAATTAGTGACAAAAATAAGCAATTTTTCAGAATTGGCAAATTGCTGCTTAACCCCAACTTCCTCCTAATTTGTGGCTCTCATGTGTTACTATTTTATTTCAGTGTTAAGGCCACAAAGTTGGGATAACCCAAGGTCAACGAGTGTGTTTTTCAGACAACTGAATACTACACTGAACAGCACTCTTCTGTTTTTATTATTAAATTATTAGCTTGTGTATCCCGTAAGTAAGTTATAACTTAGCTAGGCTAAGCTAGGCAATGCCACATCCACATCTTTGTTATGGGAACAATGTCGCTTCTTTCTGTTTACCTTATACTTTGACATGGATGCCCTGACCGCGAACAACAGAGGAAATTGTGGAAATTACTATTATTACTAAAGTATTTTTAAAAAAACGTGAAAGTAACGCGTACTAGCTACAATAGCAAAAGTTAGCTACTGTTCAACAGTGTTTAACAACTGCTACCATGGCAACCTTGCCCCGTACTGTCGGAAGAATGTCCTAGTGTACTTCCCGTAGAAGACGGAGACTTATTTTTTCAAGCAGAAGCGCTATGTAACGAGACATAAAACGCTCGCAAACGTTATAATAATGTGAGGTTTTCATCCAGCTCATTTAAATCACAATCATGCACCAGCATCTATGACTGGGTCTCATGAGCTGCTCGTTAACCCGATAATATGGAGAACATATTAAAAATAACAGGCATACAAAAGCTTCTAAAGAATGATGAAAACAGTAATCATTATTATCTTTATTATTAGGAATCTGTTCTATCAATTCACCACTTAGTGGCGCCAAAACTCCAATGAGTGGGCCAAATGGTGCGTTTGTAGCATATGCTAATCAATAATAGTATTTTGTTTAACAGCATTTAATATTTATTTTTCCCTGCTAAATTAAATGAATTAATGTGTAATTGCATTATTTACATATTTGTATTATCTATCTGTCAACAAATATATAAATGGAAGCTAATACTGCTATATTATTATTATTATTATCATCATCATCATCATCATCATCATCATTATTAGTGTATATATAATCCTGCCATTAATAAAAACCAGAGACAGGAATTGCACTTAGTGAACTGCCATCACTATGGATTGATCTTTAATCCCTTGCTTCTTAAATTGACAGAACACAATGCTCTGTCAATGGTTAATTGAGCTCAGTTCAGTTCGATTTAATTTATATAACGCTAACCAACAATAACAGTCACCTCATCGTGCATATACACTGCAAAGTAAAGACCTACAATATTAGAGAGCAAAACCCCAACAAGCAGAGGATTCACGGATTGTATCTATTATGCATATTTTTCTTTGTGACCGAAGCCTGCTCATTTAAGTGGTCATTACTTTCCTCGAATTTTTTTTTTATGTCTCTGTGATATGATCAGGACCCACACTGTGTTCAACACCCACACCTTTAAAAATAAAAGTTCTCAAAGTGACACACTCTGAGCACCTTTATTTTTAAATATAGCATTCCCACTGCTTCGGCACCGAATATATTTTCCAGCTCCTTCCCACAGGAAGCACACCGCTCGTTCCTGAGTCCGGGCACTAGAAAGGGGCCGAGTTCATTAGTTGTAATCCATCTCACCTGTCCTCTCCGTCCTCCCGGCACAGCCCCGTGATCTTACCGTAACACCCCTCCATTGCAGCTGAGCCAGAGTCCACACCGCTGCCACAGTCTCATTGATCCTTTGGTTATTGTTAATGTTCATTTAAAAAAATCCGTGGTGGGTTGGGGTTACAGTACGTGGAAAGTATCTCTTTTTAAGCTATTTATTTAAGCTGTTTGCAAAAACATTGACATTTGTTGTTTTTCAGCGTACTGCCAACAAAGTGAGGGGAGCTTATGCTGGACTCACATTTCTGTGAAAAGTTAAATAAACCGGCACATTACTTGTTACCTCAAACAATCATCCATACTGTAGACTCTGGTTTATATGTATATGTAAATAAAATCTGATCAGGCTATTTAAGAAGACTTTAAGATGAATGTTGAAAACCTCTCAAACTGTAAAATGAATGGCACTCAAGCTAAACCAAAACCCAGCCTCAAAGCCTCATTGAAATGACAGCTGTTACAAAACGCAATGAATGATTTAAGGAACACATTAGACTGTGAGCCATTATGAGTGTTATTGTAATTATTGGGTCCTTTTTTTATCACAAAGATGAAGGCTAGATCAAATCTGCTCAAATGGCAAATTTTTATGTTTCAAATCCAAAACAGATGGCTATAAAATGGCATCAGTTTTCTTTTAACCTTCATCTGCTTTGCTGAGGCACAGAAGTAAAAACATGCACGTATTAATTTGGTCTCCAAATGGCAATAAATATTTGGACCACCCCCGACCGACTGTGCATGCATGCATAATTAAACGAGTGTGTGATTATACCACAATTACATGTAGGATGACTGAAAACTGACAAATTGCTTAAACAGAAATGTTAACGTGATTTAGCGTTTTCAACCTTCCTCTGTGAAAAGTAAGTGCAGATACTGAAAGCTGTATGAAACTTGAGCCATCTAAGATTTCAAGGTTTCCTGCTTTAGGTTACTTCTAATACCTTTTTACATTTTTCCTACAACCAGCAACCTTACTGTTTTTAAACAACACTAAATTATAGTGTTCTGTTGTCCGTTTTAGTTCTTTGTGTTTCTTAAGAAACATTCAAGCTTTACTCTTTCTCCTTGCTTTTCAAAACCCAGTGTGTGCAAAAAACTTTGTTTCCTAATCCCTGATAATAAGTTAAGCAGTAGGTGCCAATCAGAGGGCAGTGTTTCAGCAAGCTTTTATTCTGAGACACATTTCCTGCATTTGTGTCTGTGCAACAGTTTTGGTTTGGCACTCACTGTAGAGAGACTTTCTATCAGTCTCCAATAGTAGCTGTATGCATGTTGCCTGTAATTTTGGCTAACCGCTTATGTTTAAGTCTTTATGCAACAAGAAAAAAAACCCCAGCTCCATCACAAGTGTCTTGGAATGCAAATTGTATTTGGGGGTGAATCCACATGGGTTTCTCTCTTTTAAACATGCACCCTGTGTCTTCTGTGGATATGAAGTTAAATTCCAACTTTATTTTCCAATTTAAACTGTCATCTCAAATTTAGGTCATTCTCTCACAGGCCCTCTGTGACTGTTTTAGTTTGATAATATTGATTCAACCACTCTGTGGGTTTTGCATACCCACAATACCAACAACTTAATGTGAAGCATCACGGAGGTCATACAATTTCCAGCAAGTGCTAGTCATCAGTCATGGTAAACCATATGCTCTTCAACAACAATACCGCAAAGCAGGAAATCTCTGGGGTAGACGGGATCAGCTGCTACTCATTTGAGCGCTATCTTGCTGTGTTTAGTGTTATAATCCTCACCTTGGAAGGATGTTCCGTTCGTGGAAAGTTCAGCACAGCCAAACATATTTCTGCAGAGTCTTACAAAAATTGGTTGAAACCCTTGTCTGCATCCAGATGAAACACCTTAAGTAAGTCACTCAGTGAAGAAAGCTAAGGGAACTAGAGGCGCATGCACCATGACCGGTCAGAGGTGATGGGAGAGACACAGGACAAAAATTACCCTGTGGAAGTGAACCAGACATTAATAATAGCTAATAATTAAATGCAGAGTACATAAGCACATAGAGAGAAAAAGGTGAGTGAACAAGAAACAGTAGATCAATGGAAGCCCCTCGTAGCCTAGGGTTATAGCAACATAACTAAGGGAGGATTCAGGGTCACCTTATCCAGGTCTAACTATAAGCTTTCGCCAAAAGGAAGGTTTTAGGTCTAACCTTAAAAGTAAAGAGGGCGTCTTTCTCCCGAATTCAAACTGGGAGATGGTTCCACAGAACAATGAAGGCTCTACCTCCCATTCTACTTTTAAAGAATCTAGGAAGCCAAAGTAAACCACCAGTTTGAGCCTGAAGTGCTCTTCTAGGGTAACGTGGTACTATGAGGTCTTTTAGATAAGATGGGGATTCAAGACCCATCTTAGACTTGATTCTTAAACTTGATTCTGAATTTAACAGGGAGCCAATGAAGAGAAGCCAATATGGGAGAAATATTCTCTCTATTTCTAGTTCCTGTCAGCATTTTAGATCAACTGAAGGCTTTTTAGGGAGTTTTAAGGATTGTCACAAATTACTTGTCAGTTTTCCCACATTCTCACATCTCACACATATGGCTAAAGATTCACCAGTTAACATAACATGCATGTCTTTGGACTGTGGGTGCAAAACCAGAGCGCTCCAGGGATATCCATGCAAAAAACTGGGATAAGTCCCTGAAAGGCCCTTAAATCTATAAAAGAACCTCCCTGCTGTGAGATGATAGTGCTAACCACTGCACCACAGCGGCACCGCTCATTTTACATGAGTTCATCAGATTCATTTCAATAGGCTTACATATCCCTATCCATCTTAATACCACCTGTTTATTGTTTTTTTCCACTCCCTACCTTAGGAGCTCCACAGGATAATGAGCGTGGAAATCCCCAGATTTAGCACACACAAAATGTTTTCTAATAAAACATAAGAGGGCAAGAAAAACAGGACAAAGTGTTAGCTGGAATGCTTCTTCAATGTATTACGCTTCCTCATGTCTCCCAGTTCAGGCTAGAATGTGCTGCAAAGAGATTCCCTCTGCCAAAAGCACAGCTATAATAAACACTTTTGGCAGGCTGAAAGTGAACATAAGAATACACGTGTTATAATATGTAACTATATGCATGATTTCTTGAGTCAAAGCGAGGAGAAAATAGATGTATTATTTACAATTGCTACAACAATTTGGGAAATAACAGAAATTTCCTATTGGGAAAACGGGGTAGGTTCGGGGTGGATTTTTAGAATGGTATTGGTAATAGACTGTTATGTTTCATAAGTAAAATTAGAAAAGTTTAATTAAATAAGGCCTGCTATTAGGTTTCATACTCTAAAGCGTCAGTTTAATATCCATGATCAGCTATGCCAAACCAAGGTATCCAAGGAGATTTTGTAACATGCTTATTCTGTTTTGACTGCCTAGTTCTTGGTACATAATCAGCATCATATGAAGCCAGAGTGCAACATCAGATTCATCCACCCAGATCGCAGAGATCCTTCACAGAAAACCCAAAATGATACCTTGAAATCATGGGTACATTATTTGACTTCTAAACCACATATTCAGTTTTCTGATAGCTTTCTGTCTCCATAACACTGGTCAGGAAAAAGAAAACAGAATATGGTCTTAATTAATCTGGAATTCTTTCTGTTTCCCAGCTTGGGGATTGTGCCAGAGAACTGGGGTATGGCACAAAACCTTAGCCTTGGGGAATTTGGGAAGGAACCAGAGGGCACTCAAGAGTCAGACAGATTTAAGTTTGCTTGGATGCTTCAGTAGGAAAGTTCTAATCCAGAATACTTAATGCAAACTATCCAGAGAATTAGAAGGTAAACATTATATACTTTGGATCATTACACCAATGTATCTAAGTACGTTTTTCAGTAGTGTTCATATAAATGTGGATGAATTTTCTAGGTTTAATGACACCAATTCCAGGAAGAACTTTTAAATCAAGCCTAATCATAATCTACACTTTATCTTATAGTTTATTTTTAGACAGCTATTTCTGCAAATAGGAAAAAAGCACTTCCATATTTGAGAAATGAGCATTTCTCCGCGCTCCTTTGTGATATGTAATCTGATTCAGAACAGGTGGAGTGATACTGGAGTGTGTTTTGCTTTATTTTGTATTTCTTTTTTTTTTTCTCTTTTTCCTAAATTATCATCTGTGTATTGTTTATATGATAGAAAGAAACTGAACAATACAAAACAACATTGATACACACCGCAATGTTTAAGAAACTATGAAGATATTAGCAGGTTTGCTCATGAATGATCGCTGCCTCAAGATGGAAAGCCAGCTAAAAGGAAATTGGTGTTGGAGGCTCAGCGAGATATGTTTGTTTTTATTCACTTGAGCACCCTCATTCACAAACCCTTTGTGGTCTGCGGGGTTGATTTGGTTGGTTTTGCAATTTTTCAGCATCCAACATCTTAACTGACTATTTCTGTATGTGATGTACATCAGTAATGGCAACCCCCCCCGCCTGCTTTCATGATTTATGCTGCCACTTGAATTTTCAGTGTTAGTTCCATGTGTCTATGACTACTTCATAACTTAGAAATGTAACTTATTCCTCCCTCATTGTTCAGAGCTTGGCTGGAACTGGCTCTCACTGAAATATGACTGATATTTTCGATTTGGTTGTATATCAGTCACTAAATGCTTGATATGTTTGTCTTACATTCATCACCAGACAAGTTCTGATGATTAATTGGATCAGTCAACAACATTCCTGTGTACCAATAAAACACCTTTGTTGCTTTGGCTGTCTCTTCCAAGTCTCTTCATTCTGGCTTGTGTTCTTGATAGGTGGTGGCCACGTAACTGATCCAGTTTTGTATGGTGTCCCAGGTCGTTTGCAAACTGCTAAGTTTACTTTATTTGCATGCCAAACACCAGCAACTCTAGCATAAATATTTTATCTGGTCTGGAAGTTGAGAGGAAATTGCTAAATTCAAAGGCAAATCTTTTTACTGTAACTCCTTTTTTGCAAAAATGCACAGAAGGAAAGCTGTGTAAAAAAAAATTGCAACCTACACAGGTCTCCAGTCTATCGCAGTGTAAACACTGAAAGACAGACAATCCTTCACGCTCACATCTACGGACAATTTAGAATTGTCAGTCAACTTAACATGTGTGTCTTTGGACTGTGGGAGGAAGTCAGAAACAACTTAGAACATAGGAACTCAATCCTTGGGTGGCAGGTGGATTTGAGCCCATGATCTTCTAGTTGTGAGGTGAAAATGCTAACCACACACACGTTATATACACTAAAATGAAATTATAAATAGGCTTGAATGACTTAAAACACTGACTTTAATGATATTTATATATAAAAAAATGTTTACAGCTGACTTAGTAACAAGCTCTACCCATAAAATTAAAAGGCCTATCAAGGGGGAAATACACTTCCTGTATGGCAGCAACACCAAGATGGCCTAGAAGTGGGTTTGTTTAAATCAGCTGTACTATAAACTTGAAAATAGCAAAAAGTGATAAGTGGTTCTGGGCAGCACACCAAGAAAGCTCCTGGCTTCAGTCTCCTAGTTGGGGTGGGGCCTCTGTGTGTTGAGTTCATACCCTCAACTTATGGATAATATGCGCCAGTCAGTGGCAACAGGACAGCACTAATTAGTGCAGCTGAAGGACTTATTTCACTATCAAGACCACGTTTGTCTCTTTTATCCATCACTGAGCAATACCTTTTTATGTGTTATAAGAGCATTACTATTCAAGAGTATTAATATTCATTCATTGATTTATTCATAAAGGTGTCCAGTAAAAATGAGTAAAAGCATTAAATAAATAAGTATGAATAGGCATATATGTAAATACATACACTGCTGCTGCATCTGACAGAGGGTGGGTGCTAGGAGAGGTGTGGGCGTGTACCCTCCGAAGTCCCGCATGTCTTAGAAGGCAAAGCGACTTCAAGGGTTTGTTCCTCGCCTCGCTCCAAAGACCGCACTTGTTTTGCGACTGCGGCAGTCTGAAGCTTGGATTAGAATAAACACATGTTCCCTCCACCTCAGTGTAAAAATTGCAGGTACAGGATTTACGGGATGAAGTCATTAGAATGAAAGACGGCGTCCTCCGACACTTGTTTTTTCATCTGCGGACCACATGAACTGCACACGGACACGCGCCAAAGTTAATAGATCGATGATGGTTGGAGATTAATTTGCTTCCTCATCAGGCGTTTGCTTTATTTTGTGGAATATATTGAGACATGGCAAAGATGCTGTCCATCCTCGCAAGAGTCGTGCTTTTCAAGATACTGGCAGTTATTGTCTTGCAAGGTAGGCAATAAGATATATTTATTTTTTAAGGTTGTTTATGAATCCACTCAGTACCTTTTTTATTTATGAAGAACTTCTGATTTAGCTGTTTACTATTATTTTTTATTGTTTTGTTTTTTTGTTTTTTTTAAAACATAGCTGCTTCTAATAACGGTATCTTGGCGTCCCGCGCCTTGGTCCAATTGGACTCAAAGGCGTTTGGCTCCCGAGGATCCGCTGACTCACAGCTGTCTGAGACAACAGAACCAAAGTCCAGACAAAAGCGCTGCACCTGTTATTCCTACAAGGATAAAGAGTGCGTCTACTACTGCCACTTGGATATCATCTGGATCAACACCCCCGAGTAAGGCACGCTTTATTAAGTTCAATCCGCTTTTGTGCAAGAATCCCAGAGGTTGCACAACGTCTCCTTGTTTGTCAGGTGTGATAAGAAGTAGCAATTTAGAGTCTTTCAAACGAAGATTGGCACGTGGCTGGTTTTGCAACTGAAATAGGAGCCGTGCACTAGAGGCACCACACATTGCAGTTACACCCAGTTACCCACCCCGAGGCACCAGATTCAAGTGATGGCAGGCCCAACAGATTGCCAGTGTTCCTGCAAGAGTTTGGAATCAGGCAGGTGGAGGATATTATTTACCAAAGTTAGTGCATTTATTGTGTTTTCCGGGCACGCCATGAGTCATAGCCTAAGTCTGTCTATTGATAAAATGCAATGACAGATTTCTTCATTGCGCTGGCTGAAATGGTTTGACAGATATATTTAGGATTGGGTAGTAACAGGTTATGTGGGAACAATTAAGTAAGTATTGTTACATCTTTAATGATTATTTGATTCTATGTTAATTAGGTTATGTATTTAGCTTTATCTAGCCATAGCCTTTACCATTGCTATTAACTGGTGAAAAACACTTGATAAGGGGTGTTTCTTAGACAAGTTGTCAAAGTTATGGCAGGAGAAAAAAAGGAGTCGAGTTGATGTTTGCTGTCAGCAGCAAACATCTCAACTACAAATATAAAAAGGGGCAGTCTAAGATGCTATACGTCTACCAAGGATTTGGTTTAGTTTCAGATTTTTTTTTTGTTGAAAAAATTTGACGTGAAGACATGGTGTAAAGCAGACCTTCCCAAAGTGTGGGGCCCGCCCCCTAGGGGGGGCGCAGAGCCATTGCAGGGGGGGGGGCGCGGCATGAAAAGGGAAACAGCAAAACGCTTGGACACTGCTAGCACGGGGCGCCCACACAAACGCAAAGCAGGAGATGAAGCATCGCTGAATATGTTTCCAAACCAACTTCATTCTAAGCCAAAGACTAGAAAATATGGTGAAGCATATCTTCCCTTTGGCTTCACCTGCACAAGTGCCAAGGTAGGTCTCCCCTGCAGAATTGGTTTTCCCTGCCTCGAGAGCAGGCGCTGGGCTCTTCAAATCACGGACAAACAGTATCCCACATTCTTAATTTTTAGTTCACAAATACTTGTTGTAATGACTAACTACTCCTGACATTTTGGAGATATTAGCTCTTTATACAGTAAAGTTACAGTGGGATACGAATAATATCAGGCTGATCCTGCCACGATTTGTTCCCTCGGTTCAAATCAGGGACAAACAGTATCCCACAGTTGTTCATGTTTTTAAACCCATTTGGCACAGAGAGGCATTTTTTGAAAAATGTATTGATAGCAATGTTGAATATTATTACACAGGAAAAAAATCAACTACATGTAAAATAATTACACCGTGACGCCTTTGCCTTTCTAAATAGAGGGACAGTAACTGTGTGTGTAAATGTAAGCGTGTAAAACCTGAAGATAGAGACAAAATACTGTTAATCTGACTATCTGCCATTCTGCAATTCATCTCCTGTAAACAATAACGTGGGGCACAGCGTGATGTGGAAAAAGGCACATACCTTTGACGTTGCCTGACGAACTCTGTATTCCTCGTCCACACATAAACCCCAAAAAGGAGTTTTAAAAAAATCTCCGTTTTCGGTGATTCCAAACGCCGTTTACGTGTGGACGAAACAGCTGCGTTTTCAAAATCACCCGTGTACGTGCGGACGCAGCGTAAAATAGTTAGTAGTTTATTTTCTTACTACCTGCAGATTACTTGTATTTGCTTAATTGTTTACTCAATGTTTGAGGTGTGAAATAAACCGCAAAATATGGGTGTGTGTGGTTGGAGGATGTGTGCGTGCGTGCGTGTGTGCGTGCGCGCGCGCGCGGGGGGGCGAATATTTTTCTCGTAAAACAAAGGGGGGCCCAGCAAAAAAAGTTTGGGAACCACTGGTGTAAAGTGTCTGATCTCGCAACAGTATCAACTTCTGCACATCAAATTCAGATTTCCTTTTAAGTTAGGCCAAGCACCACATTTAGTAAGATTTTCATAACTTTTTATAACTTTTAAATAATCCTGCTCAGGAACGGACAAACAGTCAAACCAATCTAGTCACAAATCCTCTTTGGCTGAAGTCTTACAGATAAATATTCTTCTCAGTTAGTTAGCTGGCTTTTTATTTCCAGCTATAGGACTCATCATCTAACTTGTGGCTGCCACTTGCAGTTTGAGTTCAGCTAAAGATCTGTAAAGTAAGGTAAAGGCAGACGCCCAAAGACCTGCCAAAGTTCTAAAACCTTTTTGTTATGTCAGTTTCTCCTATAGTGGGTGTGTCCTTACACACATATTTACATGGACACGCACACACACAAAGTTGAAAACAATACCAGTAACTCTATTGCAGCAAGTATTAGGTGCATTATGTGCGTGTTGAAAACTTGTTCTTACATGGTTGGAGCACTGCACTGAAACAGAAGACTCCCAAAAGGATTTGATGCTTTTGAAACAAAAACATAGCAAACCCTTAGTTAGAGGAGAAATCCCAAATGTTCCATCCTTTTGTTCTTGCTTACAAGACTAACTTTGAAGTATTTGTGTGTACATACAGTACGACATCTCCTCTATAGCTCCAAGTTTGATCAAAAAGATCCTGCACATTGTAAGAGTGTTTAAAGTGAAGCTTTCCTCAAATCTTTTCTTTCACTTTGGAATAACTGCCCTCAGCTGACAAGAGCATTTCACTACATTGAGCGTGATCTCTGACTCACAGCCCCGACTTTAGATTGAACAGGTATTAGGTTCAAATGCATTTCACCCTGAAGTTAATTACACAGGCTGAAGTGCCAGTGGAAAAAGACATTCATTGAATTTATTGAATTTATTCAATTTTATTGAATTGACAGATAAATTCATTGAATTTATCTGTCAATTCAATGAATCTTTCATTTGTCATACAGAAATGCCCAGACAATAAAAGGTTGACATTGTCAGCAGACCCCCCCCCCTTTTCCAGAACCTCGTAGGTCCTAAAGATATAAAGGCCTCTAAATAGATCTTTATTTTTCACAGAATCAATCACACATGGTTGAAAAGAGATGAGTGGAAAGAGAAAGAAAAGAAGTGATGCCTACCTGGCACTTGGAGTCTAAATGTTATCCAGATGCGAGGATTAGGGCCAGAATAGACAATATAGTGATGGATGCTGACATTATAAATGTGATATATCGAAGTCATATGTCAGGTTTGTTTTTTATTCAGTTTCACTGACCTTTCTGGCTGCATTTTCCATTATCAAAAGAACAAATGTTCCCTGGTTCACTGGAGAACATAAAAATGTAGTTGTTTAAAAATTGCTTTAAAATGAATAATTAAAACTTAAAACAAATTTTTTCTGCGTAGGGTTTGAGCACTGACAGTGTGAAGGTCCTGATGTATCTGCTCCATTTATTATTTTTGCTTTGTTTTGCTCATCTGTTGCTAAATGCTGAAAAAAGGCCTCTCTCTGTCCTTCTAAGGCGCACTGTGCCGTACGGAATGTCGAACTACAGAGGACGTCAGCGAAAACGACGTGGTGTTCAGCCGTCCCAACACGAGGGGGCAGAGACACCGCGCTGCCGTTGTGTTGTGACCGATGCAGACCCGGAGTGTCGTGATTTTTGTCTGTCAAGGTCAGTCTGATTATTTCTGTAAAAATGATATTGAGACAATCCTTTTTCCTCTCTCTGCTTTTGTGAATTTTGATTGCATCCATAAATGAGCCTAAAGAGTGACAGAAATAAACCTTGTGCTGACAAGAGGCTTATAATAAATTTAACATGAACTTCAGAAAATGCCCAGACAGAAATGTTGACATTGTCAGCAGTTCTACTTTCTGACAGGCCAGATCCTGTACTTGAATTACTCTGGTTTATCTGTACGGTGCTGCCTTTAGAGCCCACAGGACAAAAAATATGTCCACACAGTTGCTTTGGACAGCTGTGCTATTCTCACGTGGACACAGCTGGAGAAAAACACCCAGACTTTTCGCTTCGTGTAAAATATGTTTTCAGCAATGGCTTGCACTACCTAACAAGAAAACCAGTATTGAGTTAGGTTCTTCTTGGTGGGCATCTTCTAGCACGTTGGCAAGGTGGTTAGCACAGTTGCCTCACAGCAAAAAGGTCCTGGGCTTGACTCCACCCTCTGACTGGGGCCTTTCTGTGTGGAGTTTGCATGTTCTCCCCGTGTCTGTGTGGGATATCTATGGGTTCTCCGACGTGCAATTATTGGAGTTAGGTTAACTGGGAATTCGAAATTGATCCTAGATGTGAATGTGAGTAGTTGTCAGTCTCTCTGTGTTAGAGATTGGCAACATGTCCAGGTGTACCCCGCCTCTCACGCTATGACACCTCCAGCCCCCTCCAGGCTCCAGCCCCCCTCTCAACCCTGAATTAGATGGAAGAAAATGGATGGATGGTTGCTCTAGAGCAGTGGTGTGACTGGTACTTTTTTTCTTATAAATATAACTGATAGGCACATCGTCTAGCCTGTTATCAGACAGAATAGGCAACTTTTTCTTGCAGTGGTTTGTCATTGACATTTAATTTATTTTGGGCTTACCTTACGTTTGTTTTTTACGTGGTGATAGAAATCGATTTTCTCCTGCTGATGATTCAAGACCAGCTAACACAATTTCAAGTCAGCTCTGATGAATAGCAGTTTGTTCAATAGCTGTGTGGAAAACATCCCATGATAAATCACTGCACGAAAAGCCTGAACTTCAGCAGCATGCAGCACTTTAAATCGCCACATAAGTGCAGGGTAATAGCTGTTCATAGGTTAGGTTAACACAAACAAGTGCTATCAGCTGCTTCTTGGAACTGCCCGTAATTGTTAGGGAGCTGAAATTTCCTTCAGTTTGACAAGCCTGGACAGTCAAAGGTTAACTTTCAAGCATGAGGGAGGTTCTCATACTGAAAGGAAAATGCTGTGACATTTACAAATCTAAATTAGGATTGTAGTGGGCCACCACAAATCCAGAGCAAGCACTTTTCTCTAACAAACTGTAGCTTGAATAGATTCCTGGTTAAATATGCTGTGATCAATGGACAGTGTGCTAATTTATAAAATATACACAAAACATATACATAAGTGTTTGACTCTTCCTACTTATTTTAAGCAGAAACTTGTAGTATATTTTTAGTAAATTGGGCATTTGTTTAAAATGGGAAGAAAGAGGTTGGTGAATAAATCTGTCAAGTATCTGATTTTACTGTACTGTGTGCTTCTGGATACAGCACATTGGTCTAAATAAGGGCAATTTGTATTACTGTATAATCCCACACTGGGGACCATGAAGTGAAGCCACAATGACACAGTTTCTTTTGAGTCTCCTAACTTTATGGATCTGCAGCACTGAATTGCAATATTTGCTTCTTCAGTATTACTAATTTAGTCTGATATGTTCTCTTCAAAGCTTCATACAGATCATCCCAACCCGAAGTCGTCATAAAATTCCTGGACTTGGATGACAGTTTGATGCACCTCCATCTTCTTCTCTTCTTCTTGGGTGAATGGACCCTTCATTTCTTTCCGTTTGGCACTTTGCCTTCCCAGGTACGCACAGGGAAAGAACTTTGGAGTTTAACACTGCCGACATTCCTCAGCATCATAACTCTTGGAGCAAGTTGGTTTCAAGAACTCAGAAACTTCAGCAAATGTGATACAGACCGCGGAGCCTATCCCCTTTTGATCCCATCTGAGAGCCTCATGAGGAGAACTTTAACCACAGCATAATAGCTGGTGACCTTTTGTTATGCAAAACTCGTTTAGACCCACCCTTTGCGTTCATATGTAGTTTTATGAACTGCCTTTGACTCAGTCTTTCAAAATAATGAGATCATATCAATGTATATAGGAAGACGGAGGCATTTTCACAAAAATGCTATAGAGGGAAAAGCGCCAGGAGGAGCTATGTAAAGCAGGATGAAGCCATGATATTTTGATGTTTTGCCTGATACTTTGCCATTAAAACACCATTCCACAATGGAGAATGCCACTTGTGTTATGAGGCATATTATTGAGTTTATGTAGCCTCTATGGAGGGCATTTAATTATATTATTTGTTAAAACCATTATTGATGTTCATCAAGCTTTCATCTCAGCTCCACAGCAAACTCAGATTAATAACAACTTCAGAGCCAGTGAACTGCTTTATGGTGTATAGCTAGGATTCATTTAAAAAACAACTATGCAATGCATCTTATTATATCATTACCCTTCAGCTGAGCAATAAATACATTTATTCAGTGTCCTCTAACAGATTCTGAGCAAGAAAACTTTGCTTATTTATTCTCTAAAAGTTTGCACCTTTCAGAATTTAGAGTAAAAGTAACAAAAATATTCTCACGGCAGAAAAACTGCAGTTAGTATAAACTAAAGCCAAGTCAGATTACGCAGACTGCTCTAGAAAATCAAACAGGAAAATTACAGGAGTAAATGTTAGTGTCTGTTGCTTAATTTATGGAGTTTAAAATGAGGAAGCCCTAATAATTGACTTATATTAGGCCCTCGAGCTTAAACTAGCATTACAGTGTTTTTCACATATTTCATGTGTAGTCACAGGTTCGGGAATGCAGCTCCTAAATTAAACTTGTCACAATTGGCATCTGTGTGCAAGAAAGATAAGACAAAGGATGAGAGACCGTGAACATTAAGCAATGTGATAATATTGATTGTGGAAAAAAAGTAGTATTGTTATACTTAAAGAGCTACTTTTTAATGTGAGGAGAACAAGACCGTGTCTATAGTTTTATAGTTTATAGTTTTGTTAAAGAATCCAGTGTTGAAAGCAAGCATATGCCATGATATGATATGTAACATATTGGATGCACAGAGTCAAAACTATGCATGCGTTTTCCAAATTACACATATACTTTCAAAAATCTCCTCACTTTGTGTCGTATGTATAGTGTGTGAGTGTGTGTGAATTGTATGTACATTTAAAAGCTCGTATTCCCATTCCTTAATCAACCGTTAAACATAGCAGGTCAATAAAAAAGAAGCTTACTCGAAATAGAGGTGGGAGCCAGGATTTCCTTTAACAGTATGACAAAACATCATTAACACTGGCAGTAACAGTGGTTTATTATAGAGATGAAATAACTTTTCTTCCTGTAAGACTGGTAACTTTATATAATCTGTTAGCCAGTAATAGTGACTATTTTCATGCTATTTACTTGTTGTATGCTTTTTATTAAAACAGGTGTGACTCTTAATCTTTGGACAAGATATCAGGAGATATGAGGAGCAGTAAACAGAGTAATTTACATGTAAATCCTTTCAGTTATATAAGTGAACTTTTTTATATGGTGTGACAAAATTTCACATTTTTTTTCCACCATTATGTAAATCCTGCTTTTTCTTTAAATTCTCTTTCTGCGTATTTGATCCTCACGCCATACAAATACTTCATTACAAATATACAACTGCCTCAGACTGCGTAAATGTACAATAAGTACCCAGACCTGGTGAAGTGAAATTCTTTCATCAGAAATGGAGCTTCTCTGGTCTAGAAAAGTGGTCTGATGTGGGGAAGTACTGAGTGCAGCACAGCTGAGTAGCCTCAGGGTTTATTGTCTGTTGGGTGTGCACAAGGTCAATCACAGTGCTTTAACTCTTTTCACCAAAAATTACTCACTCGTAGCGATCACATGTGCTGAGTTGAATTTATGATATCTACGCTCTAGCCCAACTCATGCTCAGATTGTGAGATGGGAACTGCCGCCACATGTATACAAATATTTTATCTCTCTAAGCCAGTCCACCATTGTACAGTATTTAATACATTTAAAATCTAAAACTTGATATTAATAATTATACAAGTTTCATTACCTGCATTTTTTTTCTTGTGCTAAAAAAAAGATGAGCAATAAATAAAGCGAATACCAGGAGTTACAAAGTTTTTCAGCAGATACTGTGAGAAGCTGATATAAGCTGTGGTTTGTGACGCTTTCTTTCAATCTTGATATCTTGAAATAACAAAGTTATCCAGATAATGGGATAATGTCCTTGTAATCTATGCAAAAGAAAATATTTCTCCATGTGATCACGAGATAATTTTCTAATTAATTTGAGTCTTTGTTTTCTCAAGAACAGGAGGAAAATGTCTTTTCATTATAAGAAAACATGTTGGCTATCCTGAGATTGTGAGATAATTTGCCTTGTGATAACACATTTTTAAAAATCGCGACCATGGTCACTTTTTGCTGTTGTTGTTGTTTTTACATTTTTGTTTTACATTTTATCCATTAAGGCATTATTTTGTTTGAAATTTCTCTCACACAACACCTTCCCCTTGTAGACAGACTGAGGTCATATGGACCCTCTGAAACACTAATACCACCTATCATCTTGGAATGTCACTCTAAGTCCACCCTAAATAAGCCTACCCTGGAGCCTCAGTGTAAACCTACAGTGAGCAAGGTCTTATTCCCACAGTATACCATGGGAAATATTTCCGAGCAGACATCCTGACTATTCAACAGCAGGTTCAGGGCCCCTGTGTGGCTTACAGTTAGCTGTTTGTGTTCTGGCTCATTAAATAAATGAGCCCAGTGTGTCATAGAGTGAACTTACCGGTCCTAATCACTGATAATAAAGATTGCTCCTTTCACAACAGATTATCTAGATATGATAAAATCATCAAGATGCTTAATTACATTTATTGTTTGTTTATGTTCAATTTATTTTGATCATGTAAACAACATACAGAAGATCATTAAGGAAAGAAAAGAAAAAAGAAATGCTTCACAAAATGCACATCAATATTGCTTCACCTATTCTGATTCAGTTACATGTAGAAAAGTACAGCATCTTATCAAATATGATATGATAATTATGATATTATGTTGCTCAAATGCACACTAACTGAGTCTAATGGAGCCCACCTTCTACATCGAACATTGATATTTGTTGTCATTTTACAGTTGTTTGTAAACAAAATGTAATGTATTGTGATGTGAATATGCATTAAAGTCTTTTATGCTTTGATTAAATAATAACCAGCTTTTTAAAATGCTGTTATTTTATTGTTCATGAGACGACAGCATATTTATTATTATTATTATTATAGTAATAATATTACGAGCTGGCACCATTTGGATGCCAACATCGGTATATCAGAGTATTTCAACTGCAGCTGAAAAATGAATTATTAATGCCAGAGGTCAAAGGAGAATAACCAGACTGCGTTAAGCCGTAAAAAAGGCAACAGTAACTCAAATCAACACTTGTTACAACAAAGGTATGCAGAAGAGCACCACACAATACAAGGAAAGTTAAAGCAGATGGGCTACAGCAGCAGAATGGCACCAGGTGCCATTTCTGTCAGCTACGATTGGGAAACTGAGCCACAATTCAAATGGGATCATCAAAATTGGACTGAAAAACCTTGGACAAACATTGCCTGGCCTGGTGAGTCTCACTTAAAGGTGCAACATTCAGATGGTAGGGTCAGAATTTGGTGTAAACAACATGGCATACTTTGAACTCCTTGGTACCAACTGAGCATTGTTTAAATGCCAAGCCTAGTGAGCTTGTTGTTGACCATGTTCATCCCTTTCACTGTACTCAAATGACCCCCACAGTCTCACACATAGCTCAGTCCAACAGAGCATCTATGGGATATGTTGGAATGAGAGACTGGCATCATGGATGTACAGCCAACAGATCTGCATCAACTGTGTGATGCTATCATTTTAACATGGGCCAAAATCTCTGAGGAATGTTTCCAGCACCTTGTTGAATCTATGCCATGAAGAATGAAAGCAGTTCTGAAGGCAAAAAGGGTGTTCAACCCAGTCCTAGCAAGGTGTAACAAAGGAAGTATCTGAATGTATTTGTGTAATTAAAAAAAGCACGTATAATATTTTAAAAAATGACGAAATGCTTCTCTACTTTCCAGAGCAAGTTTAAAACTACATTCTTTCTTGATACTTCACACTGAGGGGGCTTTATTTCTTTATTTCTTTTATTTATTTATTTTTTAAAGTTTTTTGCGTTCCACTTAAACCTCAACCTGATGTTTCTAAAAAAATCACTCTAAGCTGAAGCCAGCATAAAAGAGGTTGGAGCCAAACATTTGGAATCAATTCCTTGATTTATGATAAAGTGGTCTACTGAATCATGGCTGACATAAAGGCCTCCTGGCATGTTTATGAGTCACACTTTTTAAAATGTATTCCAAATGATACTTATAAGGTATTGGGGTGCTAAAGATTGTAAGTCATCTCTGTAAACCGGTACAAAGCTCAGCGCTTACAAAGTTCTTATGTGCCACCTGTAATTTAACAGTTTTAAACTTTCATCAAGTATTTGTATGTTTTTTGTTTGACCCCTTTAAAATATCTAAACATTTATTGAATTCATCCTGTGAAAATGAATTAAAAGATAAGATTAAAGATTAAAAGAAGATAAAATTGTGAATCTAATGTTATTGCTATGTGCCAGTTTAGTTTTGTTGTTAATCATAAATAAAACAATAAAAAAATATACAAGACGTAAAATTAAATGATAATAATATAATAATACATGTGGCATGTAACTTTAATCTTGTTCCATAACATGCAACTGTACATTATGGATGGTAAATACATACATAACACTGGGGAACAAAGACTCTGGAAAAATAAGATTCCAAGAATGCCTACCTAACAAACCCAGTTTAGGGTTATCGTCAGTCAGGCCTTTACAACAAAGGTTTGTGTTTCAACTTGAAAGACAAGGGGAACATTCCCATGTTGCAGACAACCAGTACCTGCAATTTATTTGCACTGCGGAAATCAGAAGTTAAAATACAAAGAACAAAAATCAACAACCCAAAACATTTAAATACTTTTTATTTACCCTTTTCCTATCTTTGAGTGTACATTTAAGCTCCTTTAAACAACATCTAGCCAGTTGGGGGACAGAGAGATTCATGGCCTATAAGCAGTCATTTCCCTATTAAAACATCAAAACTGAGCAATGTGTTATTAATCTAGAACAAGGACAAATATCTTCACAAAATGGCACTATCCATGAAATCTAACTACAAGCGAAATAATTCAGAGCAGCTGGAGCGACACCAGACCTTAGTATTTTGGTTAGCTTTATTGTTTTGGTTTACTGCCTCCGCAGCAGTGTAAAAATAACAAACTTAGGAAAGAAGCTCTAAAAATGTAGACTGTCTGCCCAGCGCCAAACTGCAGGATATTAGCAAAGAGCCAAGTGAACATATTAAAGCGTAGCATCTGAATAACAATGAATTTATTAATATGTAAGATGCAGCTGTGGTCTGCCTCCCTATTCCCGCTCTCTGCCTCCCTATTCCCGCTCTACCACACCCACCCACACACGCAGGGCTTGGGGTGCAGGTATGTCACCAGGGTGCAGGGGAGGCACTCCCCCTCTGTCCCCTTCTGGCCGCCTGTGCCTCAATTTTATTCTGCAACCTAGACATCCACATTACTCACACTCTCACATAACACATACATATAGGGCCTTGGGGGTGGGCACGTTTTACAGCATCCAGAGGATGGTCGTTGTACTCCAACCCACCTCTGGCGCTGGTGCCCTACCCTCAATTTTAAATGCATTTAGACATTGAGGGTTTTCGGGAGGAGCCGTGCTGCTCTCTGAGAGGAAGCTAGTACCATGCTCTCCTGAGTTTTAAATGCACTTTAGAACAGCACACAACAACATTACATATGAGCGGGCGTAGGGAGGTTTGAGGTCTTCACTCACCCCGGTTCTGTTAGCCGTCAGGGCTGGGGGGCTGGGAGGAGGTGCTGGCCGTCAGACTGGGGTCTGGGATGCGGGGCCTCCCTGCTACTGCAGATAAGGAGGTGGTCCGCTTGCCTCCACCCCAGAGAGAAGGGTTACATCTCCTGGGTCTAGGTGTGGCTTGCCCCTCTGGGGGCGGGGGTACCTGGACCTGGGATATAGAGTATGTTTGGGGAGTGCGACTGTCTGTGCAGTGTCTATTTGTGTCTGTCTACACGTTGGGTGAGTGCCGAGTATTTGGTTGTGCATATGGGGGTGGGAATGCACGTCTGTGTCCGCGTGTGCCTGTTTGTCTGTGTCTATATGTCAGGTTGGGTCTTAGACTCAACCTCTCTGGGTACATCTCAGGCCCTCTAAAGTACGGAGGCCTATCTCCCCTCACCACACTCCCTGCCGGTGGCTGATGCCCTCAGACGTTGGTGTGTTGGTGGTCCTTGTCATCTGGGGCTGGGCGCTCATGCATGTACCGGCTCACTCCTGGTGGCCGATTGGCGGGGCCGGGCGCCTGTGGCCCGGCTGAGCTCCTTCCGGGGGTTGGGATGCCCTCAGGCCTCTGGCCTCTGGGCCTGAAGCTCGGTCCTCTCTGGCACAGCTGGCTGCCGGCGGAGCCCGCGGGCACGCCACTGCAACCCCCTCTGGCCTCTGCTCCGTAGCTGCGGGGTGACCTCTCGTTTGGGGCTCTACTCAGCTCTTCCCAGGAGGGTGGCACGGTTCCCCCCCCCCCTTTGGTGGTCCTCCTCGGGTCCTTGTACTCTGGGGCCTCTGGATATCTGGGGCCTGGATCTCCTCCATACCTGCTTCATACCCTGGTGGACGGGGCTATGGCTCCCCACACTCCCTAGCAGATCGTTACATGGAGAAACCTTTGGAATACAAGCATGCTGATCCACACAGGTATGCACACAGGTGTACACACGGGTGTTCACAGACGCGGACTACACCTTTCTTGGCTGCTGCCTCAAAGCACATTGTGCGCTGTCTATCTTGCGTGCTGCACAATATCGTTTATTATTTAGTATCTACTGTTATCTACTGCTAGCTAGTTTATTGTGATGGTGCTGTTTTTATTATGTTGCTCTTTGTTGTTTGCTTTCTCTTCTGTTTTTTTTCTCCATACAGGTGATCCAGGCGTTTTGTTTGTTTGTTTGTTTGTTTGTTTTTTCCTTTCTTCCCCCCTTCTCACCGTCTCTTCTCCCCTTTGGTTTTCTTTCTCTCCCTCTCTTTCTTTCATTCTTTCTCCCTGTCCTATCCCCCAGTCACGTCTGTCCCGTTTGTAGCAACCGAAAATAAAATAAATACATAATTATAATAAAGGTCAATCAAATGGACCAATATGGCAAGGCCATGATGATCCACTTGGTAAAATAAATCCGCTTGGCATCTTTCTTGGCCTTAAGACAACAATTCTGATGGCTAAAGATCCAAACGGGACACAAAAAAAGAAAGAAAAAAAAAAAAAAAAAGATGCAGCTGTGGTGCAAATCTACACTAAAGAGAATGTCTTTAAACAACTGGCAGTAAACTGAAACCAGCACTTGATTTACTTAAAGAGAACATACATCACACATACAGAATATGATCTCCAGCCCAAACCTCTTGGTATTCAAGGATGAGGAAGTTTTTCTCATACGTCTTAAGAAAAATATACTGCTACCCAGAGGGCATGATTATGTAGAATTTTCCTTTCTTTTTTAAACCGCAAGGTAAATCATGGGAGGAAAAGTCTTTCATAACATTTGACTTCTTATGCAGCTGAGAGTCAAATCTCACCTCGAGGAAGAAAGTAACATGCAAACACTGGTTTGTTCTACTGAGGAATGTGAGGAGTGTTCCCAATTGAACTGTTGTTCCCAGTGGATGACCTCAACATTCAACTGTTGCTTTAGTAACATTATTATAAACAAACTAATGAAGCAATCCGTTGTTTGGTGATTAAACCTGTTTTGTACATGTATAGTTAGCTTATATGCTAACTACGGTTTTTTTGGCTTTTTCATTTTTGTTCAAATTGAAAAGTTTCCTAAATATAAACTTACTTCTGGTTGTGTCAAATGTGAGAAATCTTTATTTTATCAATTTGAGTGGGCTCAAGCTCACCTAGGGAAGGCTGATGTATAAAAAATCTTGCGCTTTGTACACAATTAGATTGTGTGTGTTTTTGCTTCACTGAACTTCTCATAAATTGACTTTTATTATATTTCTAAATACTTGTTGTTAAAAAAAAATAATGAAAGGAATATTTCCAAAGAACTGGTTTGCAGCCTGCTGTTAAATAAATTGTCTTCTGTTTTCCAAATTATTAGTCGATGTCACAGAAGAGCAAGTGTCTGTTGTGTGAAAGAGAAATGGGCACAACAGAAGCAGCAGGAGTCTTCAGGCTGTTCACTTTAGTGTGAATTTGTTTATTTAACCATGGACATTAAACTGCACTATCGAACAATGAAGTTAATTATCTTTCAGAAATACCATCGATTTTGGTCCTTTCTGTGTTTTTTGCTTTTGGATGAAATAAAATGCGCTCTGATCAGTGATCGCTGCAGATAGCTGCAGAACTTACATAACTGAAGCAAGCATGTCATTAATTGGCCTAAATAACACCTCAAAGTGAAAACATGTTTATTAGCTTGAGTAAAAATGCTAAATGTTTGTACCTGTAAAAGAACCAGGCCGCTTTGGAGGATGATTACTTTCTCATTTATCAGAATAAAGCTGTCTGTCAGAGCTTTATTTGATGATGTGCCCACAGGGAGCCAAGAAGTGCAGTGTATGAGTACAGGCTGTAGCACCACACCAGGTGCACATAGATGTAATTATGTGTGAAGATTCCTTCAAGAATTTAATAACATGAATGAACAAAATATTGGCCTCTGGGCTTGATTACTGCTCCCCTCTAACAACTCAATTTTTACAACACGACATTTTACGATGTAGAGTTAACACCTACAGTACTGATCGGAGAAATGATTGTTCCATTTCACTGATCCCCATTTTCATTCCAATGTGGTTAATTTCATAGGGGTTTTCACAATTTTGTCAAAGAATGATAACTATAATTATTGCAGAGAAAGACTTTATTATTATTATTATTTTTTTACTGTTTTTCTTAATAAAAGCCAAAAGCGGCGAGCTGGCTGCAGACCTGCAGTTTTCACTCTAAGTGACGTTGATGGGACATACTGAGTACTGTACGTGGTTATGTGCAAATGCACATTAAGTGCAGTAAAAATTATGTGGCCTGTAATTTTAGCCTCAAGGGTTTATTTCTGCTTTCGACACCTTTGGAAATTTGCAACATTAATCACTTAGTTAATGCACTTGCAGTAGCGTCATACTTTTCTGTGTGGGTTTTCTCGGGATTTAGCGCAAACTCACTGCCCTGGTCCCTCACGAACCTCTTCATGCCTCCCCACAACTTTTACGATTAATTAAAACTAATTTAATAAAGTACATTTATCCAAGTTTTAAAGCCTAATGCGAGTGCTGTACTTTAGGCTTGCACAATAATTTTCAATTTGGCTAACTTTTTACATTAGCTTTACAACATTTCATATGGAAATATTGCACTTGTTACTTAACTGTATTAATATTTCAGCAGTATATTTTGTAATATACTACTTGGGATTGATTCTACATATAGCTGAATCCATCTTGATTGACTACAGTAGCTACACATTAATCCATCACAAGCAATTGCCAGACATGGTTAGAGTGCATGACTGGGTAGGTATTGGTAACATACCTATATGTGCATCACTAATGACACATGCATGATTGATTTGTTTGTCTTTTGAATTTTTGAGTCAGACTTTATATTGGCACCTACAGTCAAGCCTCAAGGATGAATTTTCCCATCAGAAGTGAAGTGATTATGTGCAGCCGTGTATTGCACAGCAAAACGTTTCACACTTCTTGACATCAAGATTACCAACTTGACTGATTTGAACTTGTCACATAGTTTCCAAGCTGTCTATCCGTGACACAACAACAGCATCATTCCATGGCGCAGTGGAGCAATTTGGCTTTTTGTTCCTTCTTTGCTGTGTAAATCTGAGCAACAGTGATCAAACCAACTGGCAGATTTATGCTTCTCCAGACAATACAGATGTTTGTCTGCAGCGTGATATGGTAAGGTTGTTGCAGCTTGCAGATCGGTTTAAATGAACACCTTCCAGATCTCAATAACAGGTTGTGTGTCAAGGCCCCGGGATGTTTGAGCCATACTGAGCATTCTAACACGCTGATGTTTAGCAGGTATAATGTTTTCCACGTTTACCAAAGAGAGACCCTATAGATGGATGGGTTAAAAAAAAGCAGAACAAATCATTTCCCCTAATTATTGTAAGTACAAAGTTATTGTGTCATTTCATTGACATGTTAGAGTCAAACATTTTTAATAGAGAGCAGTTTGGAAACTTCCAAACTGGAGAAAACTGCCACCAAAAGTCATTTTTAAATGTGGTATTTGGGTTTTTGTCATATAAATTAATGTCTGAATAACACATGAACAAACTCCCCACAGAGACAACATAGAAACACTACTAAAGTTTTCAGGGTCATAGTACAAGAAGCAGCTGTTTTAAGTTAAAGGGGTTTAAATAAAAATAAGTATTTTATGATTTTACACATTTTTATTGAAAAGCACCATTTAATGTTTCACATTTAAATCAAAAGCTAATAAAATTTAAACTCCCCAAGTTGATTTCTTACATAAAGACAATTATTATTATTTTAATTATATGTTAATGTACACAAATAGTTCTAATATCATTAAACATACAAAAATGTGCATAAATTTCCCAAACAGTATTTTAGAATACTTTGAAAGCAAACACAATACCAAAGCCCAGAATCTCAATGATGATCAGTACATGAAAAAAACAACAGAACAAAACAAAAAAACAACAACACTAGTTTACTTTTAAAGCTTGTAAAAGCATGTTTGCTTTTAAACAAGAGATGCTGACAGAAATCTTCCCAGTGTTTATTTGGTCACAAGTCAAACAAACTACAGACAAACAACTCTGCTGGAAAATCACGACAACCATCTCACTATATAAAATCTTATTTATTACTGTGTCCAGCAATGAGCTAGATTTAGATCATATAAAAGACAACAAGAGCTCTGTTATTTCTGGGTTATAGAAAATCAATTAAATCCTTTTTTTTCCTTTCAGTGTTTGAAGGCAGTGATCAAAGCTGAACAAGATGAAGACAGAATGAGTGAAAGAGTTAGTGCAACTTCCTTTTTTACTCGATATGTGTAAACCACAGCAACCAAGATTGTAAATTCACTCACCATTGTGGATCTGCAGAGAGATGAAGAGAATAAGCTCATGACTCTCACACCCACAGGGAATTTTCTGGGAACAGCAATGCACTGTGCACCTGCGCTAGAGTTTTTCTTTTATTCCTTCATATCCACTTTCTTTTTTAGTTCACCCAGAATCTAGCAAAGCAGAAAAAGACACTCTGTAAATGCAAAAATGTTTAAAAAACAGTGATGTTACAGTCTTTTTTCTTCTTCTTTTTTTTTGTACAAGGTGTAGCCTGTAGAGCTGTCTGATTTGACTTAAAACATCTGGAGGCCAAGGACGTGCCTCACAGAGGACGGTGGAAGGTACACTGACTTTGATGTTTACAGTTAACAGCTAATTAGATCCAGGCAAGAAACTTGGCTGCCTGTCATAGCCTAAATATTATTTCTCTGTCTCTTGTAATTTTCTGCAGTGCCGTCACTTTTATACTATCCCATAAAACAGAAATGCCATGTCAAGCATTCGTGGCCCGACAGCAAAGCAACGTTAATTTTTATTTTTTTTACATTAGTAATAAAAAAATGAATCTTGTAGACTAATTTTTCATTCATGTTAAAAATTTTGTCAACAACCAAATAAAAAAACGGGAATGTAATGATCTAATAGCGGCCACTGTATTTTCACTTGAGTCTATGTTAACATATGGAGAATATAGACATGCACCACTTCAATATATTTAAATTATTTGGTTTTTTTTAAAGAATGACATACATTTTGGCATCCTGGGGAAAAATCAGTTTGTGAAGTTCTTTGGAAAGTATGAAAAAAGGAGTGCACTTAATTTAGTTTCATGGCTTTACTGTGATTTTGTTCACCCCTTCTTCAGGATCTTTCAGATGGCTTCTCATCCTGTTTCCTTCCCATGCTGCAGAAAACAATATGCGAGGGTATTAACAATGGTAAAGAATACACACCAGACAGACTTTTAGGTGAAGACCAGC
Source organism: Perissodus microlepis (assembly GCF_051167445.1). Classification (NCBI taxonomy): domain Eukaryota; kingdom Metazoa; phylum Chordata; class Actinopteri; order Cichliformes; family Cichlidae; genus Perissodus; species Perissodus microlepis. The sequence goes on along the minus strand of NC_140480.1, from coordinate 5,667,949 downwards.
TGTGTCCAAAACTCAGCATTGCTTCAAGCAACCATACATTTTGATTCACCCACGCCTTATCACGAATAATTTATCTTCCAGCGTTTTCAGATGCCAACACATGCCAAGCATCTGCTTCTCACACTTACTTTAATTGCTGCATTCCTGAACTATCTCAATCCCTGTCATTGAGGCTGAATGTGAGGACTGCTCTGTGGTTATGTGACACAGTTGAAAGTTCCTATTTTCCATTTTCTGATCTAGTTATTTATCAAATCCTCACTTGGGTCAAACTTGGCAAAGAGCACGGATTCAGGGCTATTTCTGCTCAAGATGTTTTCAGTAACATGTTGTAGGAACAGCAGATGTTTGGAGCACTGCGAGCCTAAGCTGAATCCTCCTTTCTGTTACCACATAACTTCAATAAACTAAAAAAGGAAGAAAACATTTGTTATTGTAGTAGCAGTTTCACAGTTATATGAGGACATTTATATTAGCGTAATCCATAAATGCTTATTAAAGAGTTTATGATGTATTATTCAGCATGTATACAAATACTTATGCAATCAGCCTTTGAGCTTACATGTACAGTTTACATGTATGACCTGAGAAAGCCCTTTAACAAAAATACTGGCCCTCAGTAGAAGCACATTATTGCCAAAATGGAGCCATATGGGAATGAGCCATAGTGTAGTCTTTTTTTGTTTGTAATTTAACCTTTTAAATTACTGGCAATTCACTGTGGGATTGTCCCCTGTGAGATACATGAGTCTGAGACCTCTGGAGAAAGAAAGAAAAAAAATTAACCACTAGAATAATCGCTGGCTCCTGCTTTTAACTTATTTTCATTTCAGGGTCTACTGTCACCAGTAGGTCAATACAGCAGTGACAGGAACTTAAATTGCAGTACAATGAAAATAAAAGTTATGTTAAAAATGTATTTGCTTTAATTAACAGAGAAAAAGGAAGTTAAATTAATAAAGTTGGATATTGGCCCATAATCATTTTTTATATTACTAAAATACAATAAATGTTTCGATTTGTCGTATTATTGAATTGCATGGATAATGCAACTTTTATAATGTGAAGACAGACATGTGCAGTTATTATATTAATACTGGTTGGAAAGTGTGTATTTACAAGATTGCAAGAAACATTTTGAGGTTTACATTTTTGTTTGCAGTTTTTTCTTTGAAGAAAAATATACTGAGCTGTGTATATTATATTTTCACAAAAGAAACTCGTAAAGTTGGCTGCCTAATATTAAAACAATCCAGTAAATATATAATACATATAAGAGTACAGGGACATGGTCATGAAAGGATTTTATATTTCTCATTTATACCTTTTGATTTGTCAATCAGGGAATATGACAGCTTCAATAAAGGAATGTTGGGATGCGGTAACTTCCAGAGAAGTTAAGAGTGCGCAACCAGGCCGTTAAAGCATGGCACATGCCAGAATACGTGTGGTTTCACAGAAAGACTGCAGGTGCAGAGCAAAGGAAATAGTTTTAGGAGTTTGATCTGTTTTATATGCACCTTGTTTATAGGGGAGCGTTTACATTTTTATAGTAAATTCCAACCATTGTGGCGGCTGTGACAAGAGTAAAGCTGGTAAATGACTGCCACCAAGTGGAGAAATATTATCCTAACCACTCTGCATGACTTAAGCTTATTATAAAGACAGGTAAATAATCCTCTGATATCCAATAAATGTTGATGTGGGTACTTGGTCACTGTAGAGACCACAGACTAACTTGGCAATAAAGCATCAAGACATATCCTATAGCATTAGTTTTTCCTCCAGAAATCTTACCCCTCCTTTATGCATATCCTGTAACCAACTGAAGCAGACCCAGTGAAGCGTGAAAGGAATTGATTTTCCTGTATGCATATTTGCATTTCAACAGAACACACTTGTGCATGAAGCCAAAGAGGGCGTTCAGCACAGAAGGTTCCTATGACTCACCATTGCAATACATCACCCACAGAGCCTCCATCAGCACAGTGCTTGCTTTGCACAGAACAGTGTGGCAGTTTTTACTTAACCTTGTGAGATATGGGCTTTGAAAAACTCCTGAATATAAAATAATATGAGGGGTTAAACCTTGTCACATATGTTTGTAATTGCATCATGCAAAGATTAAGGGAGCTGTATTTGCAGGTAATGATGAAAAAGGAAAGGCAGCTCTCTTCAGTGTAATGACGCCTGCCAGAGAAAATTCTGGGATCATCTTGTGAAGTTTGCTTCCCATCAGTATTGCCTTTACTCTTAACCTGATCTCAAACTAATCTTAACACAGTGGCTCAAACAGAGGCGCCCTCTGATGGGCCACAGAGTCACTGCAGATTGGGCGTGGACGACCAGGATAAAAACACTAAGTCCAATTAAGTCGAACGAATATGATTTTTGAAAGGAAACAGCAGCATTTACTATGTTACTGACTTTGAACAATATTCAACTTGGTTTCTTTTTCTTTATTATTATCTGTTATTGACTTATTTAAAAAACAAAACAAAACTGGAGGGCTTGGGCCATTAACTTTTTTCAGCTACTGAAGGGAAGAATTGAATCCGTTTCTTATGAAGCCTAAACTGATCCATAGTGTTGGTATCTCCAGCTTTTAAGTGATCGTTAAGTGTGAGAACATATGACTAGACAACACGCATATAATTCCTCCAACCTATAATGCAGTAAGCATCTATATTAACTGCACTCAATTCTTTTATAATCTTCCAAATTTACTAATGGCTTTTGTAATTTATTAGATTACAGTGAAATTAGGCTATAGAATTAATTCTTTTCCAGCCAGAAGCCCCCCACCCCCCCATTACTGAGCCTTACAGCGGGATAAGATGACCCGAAAACCAGTAAAGCAAGTGATAAGACACGCTGCGTGTCACGAGCAGAGCGGTCCTCACATTACGCACGACGTTAGGAGTTCCCTTGCTTACACCGTGAAAACGCCTCTCCTCTGTCCTCCTAGCCCTTCCGACTGCTAGCCATCCCTGCCGGCTTGTGCCTATCTTCCGTCCCAGCCTGCAGGGCTGCATCTCCCGAGGCAGAGAAAAAGGCTCTCCGGGGCGGTGGCGGCGTCCGTCTTCCAGTTCCCTTCATCTCAATGATCAGAATCTGGGCTGAAGCCTGACACCCGGCTCTGACAGGACAGGTATGCATGTTTATTTGTTTGTCTCATACGACGCGGATGACAGCGGAACAGGTGCATGCTGCATTTACCGGGTATTACGAAGTGACATTGGAGGCAAAGAGGGAGAAGCATCACACACACCGGTGATTATAGCTTTGCGCGAATACGCGTCCTGCATGCTCCGTAAAGACACTGCTTTTGTTCCTCAAGTGTCATGGGCGGATGAAGAGGGTGTTGCCACATTAGCTTTAATACGACCAATATGGTCGGCAGGCTGGTTTAATAAGCTGCATGGAATGAGGGCACCCTTTATTCCATGCATATCAAGGCCCAGCAAAAAGCAAGTGCACCTTTATCGGCTTACTGAATCATATAACGTCTGGTCAGCTCCCTCGCTAAAAACATACAACCCACGTACAATTGTTCAGACCTATTCTTGGAAATGCCGGTGTGTGTGAGAGAGAGAGAGGATTATTATTTCTCTATGTCTATGGAGCTAACAGCTGATGCTCAAGATAATGAGCTAATTGAAGTGTATTGTCGCGGGTGTGGCAGAGGGGGCAGGCGTGGGCGCCGAGGCAAGGGAAAGGTCTCCTGAATATGTCAACTGCACTGTTTAAAAGTGGGCTATTTAATGAAAATGCTGGGAAAGTAGAAGGACGGCAGTTGTTACTTTTTTCGATTGAAACGACACATTTATAACAATGAATAAAGAAAAAAGGTGCAAAGTGGCACTGATTCAAATTGTGATGTTGTTTTCACTGGAAGTGTATGCGTTTTCAGAAAAAGGCAACAGGTGTGGGGGGTAATTGCCCATTTTTATGCCATTATTTTGAAAATTTGGGTTTTAAAATTTGCTCACTTTCACAAGGTGCATCTGTAAACTGCACATCAGAGCTAAAGATTAATTAAAACAATGAGTTATTTCATCACCCCTCCCCCTTCCCGTCTCCTTTTCATAGAGAACTTAATAGCACAGCTGCTACAGTAAAAGTTTGCCAAGCAGAGGAACAACAAAGAGAATTCACCGAGGCAAACAGTAAAAAAGAAAGGAAAGCAAAATACACACAAAAACATAAAATAACCACAATGCAAGCTTTATTTTAACACTTCCAAAAAGTTATCATCATAAGTAATGCCTTCTTCTGTTCACCCACATACTCAAACAGACTGCCAGTCCTTGTGTCTCTGGCTTGTTTGCAGCCACACCGCAGGCCACAGTATCTCCGAGACTCAGAATTTCAGAAACTGAGAAGGCAGAGTGAAGAAGGGGGCAAAATAGATCTAAAATCCATCCATCTGTCCATCACACCTCTGTCCCTCCATGCATCCTCCAGTCTCATTTTCCTTTCACCTGATCCACTTGTGGTCTCCCTGGTGCATATAACAATCTTGTAACTATACGCAGTCATAGTGGTGCTCCTCGCGTCCCTCATTTAGAGCAATGCCTCTTTGTGTAGATGTATGTTTAGGTGAACACTTACAGGAAAAAAATATTGAATAACTGTTTTCTAGGTTTTTGTCATGGTGCTGCAAGAAGTTTGACTGCAAGCAGTACAGTAAGAGAATTGCATGGTACATTTTCCACAGAGCAACTTCCTCTAATGTGTGACAGGTAGCAGATATTCAAGCAAACTCCTAAACTAAGAGTGTGGGACTTGCAAGGTTATATGCAAGTCTCACACTTTCTGGTTAATGTGCAGCCTCTGTGCAGTCTGTCACCAATCAATACACACACACACACACACACACACACACACACACACACACACACACACACACACACACACACACACACATCCTTTTAGGTCATCATGTGATAGACTGACGGGAAACACCTTCGTATGTGTCTTTTTATGCACCTAAATTCAGCAAGAGTGCTTGTTTAGACTAGCACACATTGATGCAATTCTCCCTTGAGTCCTATTTTAAGTCATCCTATGATCGATTTGTAATAGCTCATTGAAGCATAGCCAGTGGTCTTTTCACAGCCAACGGGGAATTCTCCACAGGATAAACTCACATTGCTTCGAAGTAACAGGAGCTTTCAAAGACATATTACGGATAACAAGCAGCATGTAATAAGCTGTCACTGTATTATCATCACAAATGATGTGCGACAGTAGACAATGCCCGACCTAGGAAGACATCACATCATTTGTTTTTCTTTTGGAGATCCCTCCTTTAACAATTGGTTGCACAGTTTGACACAGGTACCAAAAAATCAAATGTCATCATAATAATTTTAGAACTTGCATAAATGCATTTTCTGAGGTAAAGCATTGTAACTTCTAATACCTAACAGACACTGTAAAGGTAATTCAGTTCAGTTCAATTTTATCTATATAGCACCAAGTCGCAACAAGTCACCCCAAAGTGATTTATATTGTAAGATAAAGGTCTACAATGAGCAAGCACCTGGTGACAGTGGGAAGGAAAAACTCCCTTTTAACAGGAAGAAACCTCTGGCAGAACCAGGCTTAGGGAGGGGCTATGACCTGCTAGGAGTGAGGGGAGGGAGACAAGACAAAAGAAACACTTGCAGGGAGCCAGAGTTTAGTAATAATGATTAAGTACAGAGTCGTGTATGAAGACAAAGAGAGTGAAAAGAGGTGAAGAAGAAATGCTCAGTGAAACATGTGATGTTCACAGCAACCTAGGCCTGTAGGGGGGTTTTAGGATCACCTGATCCAGCTCTAACCATACGCTTCATCAAAAACAAAAGTTTCAAGTTTAGTCTTAAAAGTAGAGTGGCTTGCTCGATTTTGCTTGGGCTGAAAAAGTGCTGTACAGCTTTATTATAATCATGAAAGTGACTTTTCAAACTACTCATAAAGACAGACATTTATTTTGAGGTATGATCAGATGAGAAGCTTGAAGACCTATGACATGTACTGAGAATACCATGTTGCCATTTACAGTGTATTGAAAGCCATAAAATAATCACTTTAACAGCCGCGTTGTATATCACATTTGATATGGTTAGATCAGATTTGTAAAGCAAAAATATTCTCTTCCCAAAGGGTGTAACGCGATTAAACACTAGTCAAACTTATTTCTGTGTCTTTTATGATCAAACACAAACGTAATCCCTCCAAAGCGATACACTGCCATATATCTACATCTTTTTCGGCTGACCTCCTGTGTTCACGACAAGCATTTGAATGCAGACTACAAGCCTGACATCCAACTTGAAACTGTTGGTCATCCTCTTCCACCCACCATTTCAGCATGCCTACCTCTACACAAGCTGTCACATTCTTGAGCTCAGTGCCATGTGATGGTTCACCTCTTCTTCCCTCTCACGCATTGTGTATGTGTCAACTAGCAAAATAATGCCTACAGGCTGTTCTCTCATTTTTTGTCATTTTCTTTATCTTATTTTGATACGCTTGACAGACGATGTTAGGCTAGGGTTCCCATGGTAACTGAATTTTAAACAGGCACGCCTGATGCCTCAGTGTTAACTATCGTTAGTGGAGACACGCTCCTTTGTGGTCAATTAGAAAAAAAAAGATTGTGCTGTGTACAGCGTGGTGCCTGTCATTTTCCTGTGACAGTGAAGAATGAAGCTGTGTCTTGTTTTTATCTGTTTAACCTTTTTAGTAAAGGTTGCTAAAATACATGTGAATACAGGAAATGGCGGAAAGATTTAATTTGGGTGGTGAAGGGGCTACATGCGTATGGATTGAATTGCTCATAATTAAATAATTACTTTATCCAGAACTGCAGCTACCATGATGCCCACACTGCTTAATTATGTGGAAGGTAAACATAATGAACATACTCACAGGAATACCTACAGCATATGAAGTCATGCACTCAGCAACCTGGGAAAACAATCAGCTTCTCTGCTGACTTATCCCTCTAGGAGCAACAGTCAGTATTTCTGGTGAAAGCAGTCGATATCTGGAATAGTGGATAATAGATACTGAGGCGCAGACTTCCAATTTTGTCAACCAGCCATTGTTTACTAATAAAGGTACTTTAAAAAAAATAATAATAGAAAGATGAAGGTCCAGTTTGCATTTTGGCAATTAGACTTTAAGCATAAACCAGAAACCAAGTATGTTCCTGCAGATCTGCATACAACATATAGTCATGTGAAAATGAAAGTTTTCACAGGACTCCATTCAATTCTGTGAAAAACTAAGCACACCCCTACTGCTTTCATAGGAATTCAGAGGGTAAGTAGCACCCTGGCATGGCACTTTATAAAACTGATTATCAGCAAGTGTGAACATCTCTATAAAAACTGTTCTTTGGTCCTGACGTCTTGAGGTGAATAGAATAGAATAGAATAGCCTTTATTGTCATTGTACAGAGTACAACGAAATTGGAGTGCCACTCCCTTGGTGCAAGTTTCAATAATAAATACAAATGTAAAATATAAAAAGTACAAAAAAAAAAACAATCGTATTACTCAAACAATAGTATGTACAATATATATAGGATAGCAGCATTAATATAATGACAGTATGAGTAGCAGCATAATATAATGACAGTGACGGTATGGAATAGGTTCAATTGTTTTTGTGCTTACTGGGGCACTAACACAGTGCTGCAGTCTTCCCAGGAGCAGACATCCCAGCAAATTCGCTCCAGACAGTTAGATCATGCAGTTTTATAGGAACTGCATAAAACAGAAGAGCCGCAATTCAGGTTCTGCAGGCCTCTGTTAGCATGTTAACGTAAAAAAGTTAATGACAGCACAAATAGAAAAAGAGAAAAAGACTAACAACTATGTCTTGCTTGGAAGATTTGCCAAGAGCCTCTTTTCTCTAAAAAGAACATGGAAGTTCTGCTTAGGTTTGTAAACTTGCATCTGGACAAACCACAAGATTTTGGAAGAATGTCCTTTGAACAGACGAGACCAAAGTAGAGATGTTTGGACAGAACGCACAGGCGCCGTTTTTGGTGAAAACCAAACAAGGCGCCTGTGTATCAGCACAAACACCTCATACCAGCTGTCAAGCATGGTGTTAGAGGTTTGATGATTCGGACTTATTTTGCAGCCACATGAATTGGGCAACTTAAGTTGACCAAGAACTCCTCTGTAGACCAAAATGTTCCAGAGCCAGATGTGAGGCCATCTGTTCGACAGCTAAGGCTTGGCTTGTATCGCTTCACGGAGGAGGACAATGATCCAGTATTTAATGGTCCAGTCAAGGTCCAGGAGAGCTGTGCATAAACAAATGCCCACAAACCTCAATGAACTGAAACAATGTTGTAAGGGAGAGGGGGACAAAATACTTCCAAAATGATGTGCGAGACTGATAAAGACAGGAAAATTATTGTTTGCGTATATTTTGGCGTCTGTTAAGTGCAGAGAAGATAGGAAAGCTAGGGAGAGATAACAAGGGCAGGTACACAGCAAATGGGATCAGGTCAGATTTGAACCCAGTTCTTTGCATTAGCCTTACAGCAGATGGGTCACCTGCTCAACCTAGTGAGCTAAACTGGCACCCTCTCAAGTGACTACTTCAAGTTATTGCTGCCAAATGTGGTTCTAAAAGCTACTAAATCATGGGGTGTACTTAGTTTTTCATAGGACTGCATAGAGGGCTGTGAAAGCTTTATTTCCCACATAACTGTATATCTTCAGTGGAGGTGTGTTATCAGTTGAGAGATCCAGCATTACTGTCAATTTTGAGGGAGTAAATGATATGCTGCTAAAAACGAGCTATTTCATACTCTACACATTCTGTAGAAAGCTACATAAAAATGATACGTAGAGTCTACAATCTTCCTTTCTCTGTCTTGTTGTGAATGTGAACCAGGGCAGCATGCTTGATTGTTTGGACAATTTGTATGAATCAATGGGATGTCAACATGCCAAACAGTAGGTGTCACCTACATAAGCATCTGTTCAGTCATGTTTTTTTTTTTTTCAAAATAATGTTTATCTAGTAGGTTAGCAGTAAGAATTTATAGGTTAGCAAGAAATATTTTATTCCTGTCCTAGGAATTCAAACAGCGTTTGACCTTAAAACTATTCCCAAGTTATGTTAAGTACATTGACCTCCTTTACTGAGTATACATAAGAGTACATATTAGTGTTGAATGGTAGGCGGTGCCTGTTTTACTCATGTAAACTGATTAATCTCTAAGCTAGTCATCGCATAAATCAAATGATGCATTTTGACAGCTCATTTTGAGAGATTTCACTGCTTGATTTGTTTTAATCAGCGAGGATTAACTTTACAGTGACCCGCCCCAAACCCCCTGCTCTAATAATTTTGCTACGCACATTCGCCACCTTCTTTGACTCCAAGTGATAATGAAGCACACACAGATGAGTTTCCAATCACACAGTCTGTCTTTTTGCATCAGCTCGAGAAAGTGGAACTCTGCACTGAAGCATAGCATCTGTGCTAAACCCTGTAATTCCCTTTGTTAACTCTTCCCAAAAGAGAGTGCTTATGCTATGTAGATGCAGGTAGCATCACTCCCTCTGGGCTTGCTTTCTCTTTGGGAGGATGAACTTGCTGCCTCATTGATTTGGATGTCGTATCATTTATCTCGGCTGTGGTGTGACATGATTTGCAGCAGACTTAACAGTCGTGCTACGCAATCTGCCTCCAAGACTGCTGAGTGCCAAAGGTTTGGAGAATGTGTGTATGTGGTTTCTCCTGAACAAGGACATCTTGCCACTCCCTCTTTCCCAACCCCCACTGTCCTATACCTGGTTTCCCAGAGCCAGCCTCTGCCCTTAAGGATTGATGGACTGGCTGTGTATGCCATTAGAAGAGAGCCACTGATTATAAAGCCGAGATGTGGAGGGAGCAGCCTGAAAAAAAAAAAAGGCGAAGCTCAGTGAGGAATGATCGGTGATTGGGTAATACAGTGGGTGGCTTCTCTGGATTCCTGTGTAGATACAGTAATTTAGTTTATGCTACTACTGTGCATATTTTTTACAAGTGAGTGTGTAGATGCACATTGTTAACATAAAAGGCAGTTATATTGTGGGTACACTGTTCATTATACAGTACACAAGGGAGCAGAGATTTTTTTTTTAAAGCATGCAAAACGTATTTTATTTTATAAATGGTCTAGCAGCTGGAGGCATTTTCTACATGGTAAAAATTACCGAGCTTCTTGTGGCTAAGTAATGATTTCCAGATCTAAATATGTAAAAAGAAAAAAAAAAGATGTATGAACTCATGTTTCCTTACAGCCAGACCACTAACATGGACATCACCTAAATTAAATACGAAGTCCATAAACCCAACAGAGAAGTAACACTGGGGTGTCACTTTTATTTTCCAAGAATCCTCACGCTATTAGCTGCAGGTGTGTCACCATGGTGAATTACCGGTCCCTCTGCACGGGTGACATCTAATAATAAGCACTGAGTGGTTTGTTGTTTTGTTTATTTGTTTTTTGGGTTTTTTTGGGGAGGGGGGGGGGGGGGGGGGGATTACCTCCAAAAAAGTGCCAGAAAACCATTAAGCTAGCAGCACTATCCAGTTTACTCCTTGAGGATTTCTTCCACACTTGAACAAAAGAAGAGACCTGAATTCATATTAATAGGCGAAAAAATGTTTCTCCTAAAACACTGCACAAACAGACAGGTTGTATTTGTTTTAGCAAAATAATATTTCATCTCAATTCTAAATTGATGTATTACAGAATTAAAAAATGAGTTAATAACTCAAATCTAACAATCAGTGAATTCAATTAATTGAAGTGTTGCCCATCCCTGCCTTTCATTTATATAATTTCTATTAATCCTTCTAGTATCTATGCAAATGTTTTCATATGTATTCTAGAAGGACATCTTTAAATGCTTTTAAGTACCACCGATGAAATTCAAGGTCAGTTTCTGTGTAGGCTGCAGGCCACATGCTACAATGCTGGAGTTTGGGTTTTTTTTCTGTTTAGAGAACCTTTTAAGCATCTGTGGTCAATTTTTTTTCATGCCGCTAAATCACTGGTCTGTATGGAAACACATTACATTTACAAATAAGGCCGTCGGTGCAAAGAAGTAAAGTCTGAACCCCTCGGGGGATGTTGCAAGAAATGCTTGAGAGGATGGTGCATTTCTTCCAGAGACAGCGACACCGGATTTGATTAAATTGAACTGGGCGACTAGGCCTCTTTACTTATTCAAGTAGGCAGGTCTGAGCTACATATTTAAATGCTACCTTGGTCTAAAACTTGAAAAACAGAGCCGTTGGCGGCATTCAATCCACTGTCACAGGCAAACCTTATGTTTTTGGAAGTATTTCTTATCACAGTCTATTGTTTTGCTTAAAACCACAAGCATGAATTTAAAAATGTGTTTTTTTTAGTACAGGATTGTGAAACTTCCTTGAGCTTCTTTGTTGCAAAAGAAAAAAAAATCCCAAATCCCAAAACAAGTTTCTTGCAGAGCTTTGATATTGTAAGCAAAAGAAGTGCTGATGACACTGTTTGCTGCTTTTGTCACTGATTTGTTCACACACTAGACTTATTTTTTTCCCAGTATACTCTGGAGGAAGGCAAACACTTGACGCTGTTAGCACATGCACAATTTCCTGACAGCATACTGTGCTTGAGAAGTGAGAGGAATCCACAAGCTGTCATTCCTGTGCTTCCCCTGCTCTGCTGTGACATATTTCTGAGACGCTATATTTGACAAATTTCTTCTGCCCATCTGCAAGTGAAGGATGGGCCTGTGGGCAACTAATGCCTGCCTGAAGACATCAGTTTTGGGGCGCTTCTAAATTGACAAGCTTTTTGAAAAACTGGCATGAAGACAAATGAACTCAGTCAGGTTGCAGCAAATGGCGCATTGTGGGCATCATTTTGCCCTAGATGATCAGCCATCATGTGTTTTACTATCTGGCAATTTATCTGAGCTGCCCTGCTGCAGATGATGAGTGCTCGGACTGTCACGTTGTCTGCTTTTTGCTTCTTTTTGTTGGCGTGAAGTTAATACTCTGCAGTTTGAGACTTTTTTCAGCTGAGTGAGTTTGAAACGCTTGCAGTTGATCCAAGCATTCGCTAACACATTTGAGGTGCTCAGTAATGATTCCTGTGTGGACTGGAATGTAGCACAGAGGAAGTAGTCTCCAGAGATACAAAGACATGGTGAGTGAATTCTGTCTGTATATGTGTATGTGGGACTGTGAAGATCGTGAGTTTGACTGTGTGAACTTTGCTTGTCTGTCTTGTGAAAGAAAAGAATTTCAATAACTGACTGATAAGCTAAATGCAGCTAATCTTATTGATACATGCTGTGTTTTGGAACACATTTAAGCTGGCAGTTTTTCTTGTGCAGACAAAGCATATTTCATTTGAAGATAAGATCTTTTCTTTTTGGCAGTCAGCGCTACACTTAATCATAGATGTTAGACGTTTCTCATCTTTAATTTGTTAGCCAAAAAGAAAAAGTATTTCATAGACATGTCAAATGTGATTTAAAAAAGAAACAACAAAAGAAAAAAAACCACAAAAAAATAACACAGAAATGCAGAAGCAAGAACATTAAAGTCAACTGTCTTGGACCATATATAACATCTAATGCCGTAAGAGCTACCCTTGGAGGTATTACTGAAACTGAGTTATGGTTCCCAAATTATTTGCAATTTTACTTAGAGTTAACAGTTACAAGTCAGCCGGATAAAGATGTAGCTTCATCCTTATCAGAGGATAAGGATGAAGCTACATTCTGCAAATCAAATATATAAGGTCTATATATCAGACTCACTTTGTATTGACAACAGTAAAATGCAAATAGCATGCAACTAAACTGAATCGAAACATCCCATAGCTAATGTTTTAAGACAAATACCTAATAATATACTGTACCTTTATGAAGGTCAACAATTCTTACTGACATTATTCACCTTTAATGGTCATTAAAATAAATATTGTTACATAAATATGTTACCTGTTAAAGTTCATAACAGTACAATTAGAAAAAGGCTGGAAGATTTGCCAGGAAAAAGCTTCTTCCCTCTAAAAAGATCCTGGCAGCTAATCTTAGGTTTGCAAAGTTGCATCTGAAAAAATCACAAGACTTCTGGAACAATGCCATTTAGACAGAAGAGACCAAAATGCGCAGCTCTACGTTAGGAGAAACCCAAACATAGCGTATCAGTGCAAACACGTAATGATGAAACTGACAGCTAGACCGGCTGAAACCAGGTCATGCAACAGGGCAGTGATAACAAGCACAGCACCAAATCTACAACAGAGTGGCTGAAAAAGAAAAGAATCAAAGTGTTGCAATGACCCAGTCAAAGTCCAGACCTCAACCTAATTGAAATGCTGTGATGGGACCTTAAGAGAGCTGTGCATAAACAAACCTCTGCAAACTTGCTGCTAAAGGGTTTTCTACTTGCTTTTGAAACTTGTCTTCACCAGGCGACTAAAGACAGAAACATCAGAAGACTCATTTTAGAAATTTTTAAGATTATTTTCTTTTTACACGACACTCTCAAGAGAAAGGGAATGGAAAGGAAGTGTGAGATGGATTTATTTATTATAGCAAAAACTCAAGTTACTACAAGCAGTGTAAAAAAGGTCATTATTAGTGACAAACCCATGGAGATCATTTTACCATTTTATACTTATGTTACCTGCAGAGCTGTGGAGCTGAAGGTAAAAGCACCTCATTCTTTTTCGTTTCTGGTTGACAGGTTTATTCTGACTTTCATCACTTTTGTAATGATATACAATCCAGTGTACACTGCCTGCCTTGCAAATAGCAAACGTGGTCATGAAACAGCGAGTTTTTACAGGACTTTGACAGCAAAAACTTGAAGCAATCATGTTTTTTTTTTATTAGTTGCTTAAATTGTGGAGGAATTCTGGCCCACAATGTTACTTCAGTTAACGGAAGTTCGCAGACATCCACCACAGCATTTGATTTAGGCTGAGGTCTGAATTTTGACTGGTCCGTTGCAACACTTACATCCTTTGGCAGATTTGTAGTTGTGCTTGGTCTCATTGTACTGTTGCTTGACCAAAGTTTAGCCAAACGTCAGGTGTCAGATTCATCAGGAATCTAGAATAGTATACAGAGGAATTAATAGTTGACTCAACAGCAACATGCTCATGTTCTGTGGCTGCAACAACAACAAAGCCCACATCATGACCCTTCTATCAGCAGAGGTTTGGGATGAAACAATTGTGAGACCTTGCTTCACCTTATCATGTGACCTGTTGAGATCACCTGAAGCGAGATGTGAGCGGTGTTTGAGGTGCCTGGGAAGGGATCTTAAAACTGGATTGTAGATGGCAGACAGTTGGTGTCGTAAGAAACCCCTTCTATTCAAAGATTGCTGCTCACAGTAGACATAGATGGCCTCTTTAACTCTTCTTTCAAACCATCCGTCTCCTCTGTCGATTTTTGGGCACAATTGAATGAGGCAAGGTCTCACAGTGCTTTTACCCGAAACCTCTGCTGATAATGATCCATGCTTTTTTTCACACTTTGACTCATGTGATGCAGCACATAATCAATAGTGGGTCAACAACCCCCTAAGGGACAGCTCCCACTTAGGTTTAAATACCTGGGACTCTCCACCATTTGGTTTTAGGACTAAAGAAGCTTCTCGGATGAGGGGTGAAACATCTTCAAGAAACTTGAAGATGTTCAGTCGCTTTCTTTCCAAGCTCTAGATTAGATTATGTCCAGACATTTCCACCACTTTCATTGTTCCAGATGTTCCAAACCTAAGCCATACTGCCATGTTCTTTTTAGAGAGGTGTTTATCCTGGTAACCATTCCAAACAACCCATACTTGTGTTTTTGTACACCGTATTGACCATGTGACTTCATGGTGATGGTGTAGGATCAAGTAAATAAGGCCCCACCCACACAGGCCTAGTGTGGGTGGGGCTTCTGTGGTGCATGACCATCTGACAGCATGTGGATCATGACTAATATTACAAAGGTGCAACATACTTTACGGCAACATTTCTCTATTTCTGTCTTGCGTTGCACATTTTTAAGTTTTACTACAAGTACAAGCACAGTAGTTAGTGAGTATTTGTAAACAAACATGAAACACTACAAATCAGACACCAGGAGGTTTTTGACACTGTACCTTCTATTGATGTGATTTCACTCAATAAGAGCCAGCAACCTCTAGGAACCACAAGCACCCATTTGGCAAATACAAAATTTTTCCTTGCAGCTGGTGGTTGTATTGTCCAATACGTATTACATAAGCATAGCATGCTCTGACCTCTGCCAAAACATCTACTTTTATAGATGTGTTCACATTCGTTAATGATCATTTTAATTAGCAGCTCCTGGCTGCTTCTTACCCTCTCAGTTCCTATGAAAGCAGTAAGGGTGTAGAACTGCTCAGAGTCATGTGAAAACTTTCTTTTCCGCATGAAAAGAAAAATGGTGAAGATAATGAGGCATGTCAGTATCTGACAGGATCAGTAGTACAGCACTTTGGGCCTCTGCAACCTTAGTTAGTTGTAGGTGCAGTTGTTTGGTTAGCCTAGAAAAACATCTACATCACACCCACTTCCACAGACGTGTACCACAGTGCCCACATAATGCGAGTTTAATAGATAACCGTGGAAGCAGAGAGGAAGAGCTGTCTGGGATTATTTTAGTTGTCTGACTCAAACAAATGCTAAAATCTGCAGAACAGTGATATCTGTGAGTACTAGCGTACAGTACATTAGTTATATAACCAACATAAGCACTTTTCCATATTCACTGAGTTTCTGTTTTCTTTCAGATTAATTCAGTCACATGCTGTCCAGTAAATGTTAAAGTATAAATACCACAAATTATAAATAAGAAAAGGTATTTCTGTAAAGACATAAGTTATGTAAATGCAACTATTTTTGGAGGCCCTCAGTCCTGAACAATGTTTTCTGAGCTTCTGAGCTTCACCTGCCACATACTGTCATAGTTCACAAAGACGTTCCCTGATGCTCGCTGTTTGAAGTTCAAGGACCAAAGAGCCCCAGATGATTTTGCAGAGAAAGACCTTTAAAAGGAGTCTGTGTGAAGATGCTGACTGTCATTGGATTTTTGTGTGTAAGAAACAGCAACGGCTCACACCTCACACACATCTCAGTCTCCATCATCTCACTCACACAGATGATTAGGTGTGCGGAGACCAGCACTGATGTGGACTTGCAGTGATTGAATCATAAAGTGACCCAAATGAAAAAATTGATTGGCCTCACAATCATGATGTGTGTGAAATGAGCGGCCTAAAGTCTCTGACACTGATCTATTAGGATTCCTCTCAAGCTCGCTTGTGATTCACAGACACATTGTTCTGACAGCTGCCTCATGGGGATGACATTCACACTGAGTGCGTGTATTACAGTGGGCAGATCTGATTGGCTCACGTGAGTGGATGTACAAGTTGGATTATATTAGAAATAGATGTGAGAGTAAAACAATGGACTTGGGGATTTGAATCGTCTTCAGTATGTTTCTGAGTACAAAACAGCAATTGAATCTTTTTTTAAAGAAGATTGTATTTCTAATAAGAAATGTCTAAGAAGCTCATCAAATAACCCTGAAGCCTCCTATTTGATTTGGAGGTGTTTGTTACATATCATCCACCTTTCTGTCCCATATTTCCTGCCTGCACTGTCTGAACACAATTTTTTGTTTTGTTATTTATCTGCCCGCTATGTGTATTTATGTCTGACTCTGACGTCAAGGCTTTGCATTAATATAAGTTGTACAAGGCAAATTTCACAAATATTGTAGAAAATACGTAAATCTGAACAATGATGTTGTTACCCATTAGTTATATTGAAGCCAAGAGGTAAGTCAGCTGCTCACAACAAGGTTAACATGAAGAGATGACCCACACTTATACTTCGAACCAGTTTAGAAGTGCAGTGAGCTTACAGAAGTGTCTTTGGACCATGGAAATAAAGCTGGAACTCACTGAGAACAAGTTTGAAATCAAAACCTTCCTGCTATGAGTGAAAATGCTAACCGGTGCCCTAATGAGAGTACATTTTGTAACCAATTATATTATTATTCATTAAATAAACTAATTAAAAACCTGCAGGCCCTTGAAAGTTGTGGAGATTCACTGCATAGAGCGCGTGACATCTGCAGCCGTCCAAGAGCCAGACTGCACTCCTCTTTGATCTGGCTTCATTATGCAGCGTGAGACTGACCTATCATGAAAGCCGAGACGTGCTGTGTTCGAGACTCCAGAATTGTAAACACAGAAGTGTCATTAGGCAGCTGGTTGAGGGAAAAAAAATGCAAATTAGTTCCCCCACCTCTTTTTTTTGTTTTTAAAGAAAAAAATGCTACTGTACTGTAATACTACCACCACTTTAATGGTTTGCAAACACTTTGCTGGCCATTATAGGACCAAATATACTTCTCTTCTGCACCTTTATACTATTTATCAGTGCTTCACATGCCTCTTTTTCACTAATCCCTATTTTTATTAACTCTACTATAACTATAACTATACTAGTAATGAATATTAACTGCTGCATATTCTGGAGTTTCTTAAGTGGGAATTGTTACATTACAGAGTAATGCATGCACTCCGTGCTTGCAACTGCCATCTTGAGATTGAAAAATTGCAGCGCAGTACTTCAAGATAAAGAATATAAAGGGTCATCCCTAATAACTCGGCAATTATCATCATGTATGTTTGAGGACAGGGGAAAGGAGGGACATTGTTAAAACTCGGCACTGATACTGGCCCGTCGCAGTCCAAATTAGCTCAGCTTAAGAACTTAAACAGCTCGTATTTCTGTAGAAATTTTCCAATTTAATCTTCAAATTTTAGCCTGCATCTAAAGCTCACATAAACCCATGACCCCGTCCTCACCTTTCAGAGTAAAGCTATAGTCTCCCTCAGGGCTTTATCTTACCTAATTCATTCTTCTTATCTGTAACACCCAATCTGAATATGAGCCATTTTCCTGTACGTCACGTGGAGAAAAAGCACTGTGCAGGAGTCAAACTGGGTATAGCACTGGTCACCTTCAAATGACAAGCTCCATCTGTCTGTAGCTCTCCCGGATATTGTAGCAGCAGTCTTGTATGTTAACTCATCTCTTTTCCTCTTTCTAGTCTCTTTCGCCTCATAACCTTTTTTCTTTGCTACTTTGTCCTGTCTCATCGTCAGACCGATATCAGTGTCCTCTTTCTCTCCTTTCACCTTATTTTCTTTCTCATTCTCCTATCACAGTGTGTCTGTTGTCCTGCGTGTTGCTGCAGGACTCTCTGGTTGATGTAATTTATGCTATCTCCTTTGCTAGCATGAGAAGGAGCGTCCTGAAGCCAAACGCTCTTCATGCAGAGTGCTCCTGTGGGAGGCTGTGAGCCAGCACTGACTGAGCTGCCCCTTTTTTATTTTTTCTCCTCCCCGTCAAGATCTCTCTACACACAATCCAATAACCATACACATTAAAAACAATGGTCATTCTCTGCAGCCATAAAGGATAATTAAAGATACCAAACATAGTAGCTATCAGCTGCACAGGAAGTTGAAATGGATGCCTGTGGTTGTTCATTACAACAAAGTCCAGCTTAAGTGAAGATTCAGAATGCTCTGTGCAGTTTTGCTTACATCTCATGAGTAAAATCCATCAGGACTCTATAGGCAGTTTGGGCTTTTAATAGCAGTGAACACTTCACACTAGTTTTTGGAGCATGAAGAGATTTGATGTTGACAGAACATGTTTATGTGTGGTTGCAGGACTGTAATCCATTTCTATGACAACAGAGAAGGCTTTGGCTGGGGAAATGAAGACTGCGATGGAGGGTGACGCCAGGAGAACCAATCAGGTGGGAGCACAGCTGTAGATCATTTTATTCAAGCCTCTCAATCACTCAGGGGCCTTCCGGCTTTCTCGTTGATATGCAAGGCAGTGAGCCCATCCTGCCCGTGCCACTAACTTAACATCTTAGAGCAGCGACTCACACGACATGCATTTGATGACTGCCTCATATGATCAAATAATTTAAGTCTTTTTTTAAGGGCAAGACTAAAAATTCAAACAGTTAAATAAAAGACAAAATGCAAATTTTAAGCTCACTCACTGAGAGATAGGATTCTCCCTCTCCCAGGTTCCAGAGGACCAGGGGGATATGGATGATAACTCAGAGAAGACCCCCAGCAAAGCCTCCAAATCCCCCCAGAAAAGCTCCAAGCGGCCCAAGACTGTCCCCGTCAAAGTCACCCTACTTGACGGCTCTGACTATGAAACCGCAGTTGAGGTATGCTACTTAATTTTTATTACTGAGAAGAAAATGATACGTCAGGGGGAGAAAAACCAAACAAATCAAATTAAAAAGAAGCCTAAATGGTAAAAATCTTTCTTTACTCAGCTTTGGTTGGTAATGACATTATCTGATGTTGTCCTTGCTTTAATATACAGCATAGCAGTCTGACTGTCAGACTACACAGTCTGCCTTCAAATGCAATGATTCCCGTATTTTGGCTAAGCTGTTGTTGTTGACTCTTAATGCAGATTTGTCATAGTAGCAAAGAGGGTTCTCATACCTGCCCTTAATAGTAGTGACCTTGCTCTACTGGAATGTATCACACTCCTGTTACTTCATTTCTGCCATTTTTGCTTATTGATGATTATCACAAATGAAAATGCTCCCACCCTCCTCTCTACTCTAAATTCTTTCTATTTTACTTAAGTCCAGAGTACTTTACTTTGATAGGCTATTTACTGCTACATATGACCTTGCTGTTGTGGTGCTCTCAGGTATTATTTGATAGGTACAAAGTTATTATCTTTTAAACTCATCTTTTCACCTTCACAATGAAAGACACTGCTTCCTTCCTAAACTCTTAAGTATGTGTTTCACCAGCAGTAATTCTTCAAAATATGCAGAAAACGGATCAGAAAAACGCCATTTTAAAAGGTTGCTTTACAGCGCCGTTGACATGCAGTGTGGCTGTTTTGCCGTGCTTGAAAACACACGTGCATGCGTGATTTTTGCTGTGCAAATTATATTTTTTATATATATTTAAAAAGCTAGTGTTGAAAAAGAGCTCTTGACTCAGCAGACCACACTACGTTACACCTCCATAGGATTTAGTCTGCCTTGGTAATACGTGCTACTGAGTCAGGAAATGCAGCACTGTTGCTATTCTCACTGAGAGAAGGAGGACACGGATGGATGGAGGTGAGACAAGCTCCGCATTGTGGGGGACAAGGCTTCCGTAAATCGTGACTCAGTAGCCTTATGTGTTGGTAAATAGATGATTCTAACTCAGTGGATCCCCATCTATTTGAATTTCACATGCTCGTCATGATCAAGTGTTGCAGAAAATTAATCTGCTCGCTGACTAAACTGACTTCTGAAGGGTGTCAGAGGAGGTGTTTTACACCAGTGGGAAACCCTGGGCAGGAATCACAAAGCTGTTTGGAGCCCCACTGGCACCTGCTGCTGATCGAGTGTGTTGCGGCTGGGAACGAGGTTCCTGTCACCCTCAGTCATGTCAACTGCATTCCTTTTAAAGCTTACTGCCTCCCACCTGACCTCACATATTTTACTTAAGAGAGCCAACGAGCAGAGAAATCTGTCAGAAATCCTGACCGGTGTGGCACACACACACACACACATAGATTTAACTCCAGCTTAACCCGTCCATCTTTCCTTCTGTCTTAGT
Organism: Perissodus microlepis; assembly: GCF_051167445.1. NCBI lineage: Eukaryota > Metazoa > Chordata > Actinopteri > Cichliformes > Cichlidae > Perissodus > Perissodus microlepis. Next base: position 5,647,228 of record NC_140480.1, on the reverse strand, counting down.
TACGTGCATGCATACGCACACACACATTTCTTCAGGTCATCTGGGCTGTGACACTAGAGGTAGTGGGCTTTGACAGGAAATCCATGCAGGTGACAAATGAGTGCTCTTATGTTTGACCGGGGAGAAAATAGAATAGGAGAAGGAAAGAGGAGGAGGAAAAGATGAAGAGTGGGGTGGGAAGTGTATAAAAAAGATGGAGAGGAGATAGATACTGAGGGTGCTGGTTGTACTGTTATATGGATAGGAGTGTGTGTATCTGTGTGTTAGCAGTGCATAAAAGGCAAACAGGGACAGAATGATGAATGCAGGGAGACTTCTTCTGTAATTAGAGTCACGATGTCCACCAAGCAAACCGACCATGATAATAAAAAATAAAAAAACAGAGAAAAAAAGGGAAGCAATTTTAACTTCCTACTCATATTGATGTTGACTAAGCTCAGTTATATAGTTCTGCTTTAATCAAAGCTGTACTATTAAAGCAAGAACTCCACCACCCGCTTATAACACTTCACTGCCTTCAAGATCACCCAAACTCCCTATGTTTTAAAGCCATCTCAAACAGCTAGGTTTTGGAATAAAAATCCAGTTTTACTCAGATTTTAACCACTTAAAATTCCGCTATACAGAATACTCTCTGCTGTTCCAACCCAACAAATACTGTTAATTTTCACGGTCGACCGCATGAGATTGTGAGTTTGAAAAGCTGCTTGCTTTCCTTGGATTGCTTTCCTGTACTCAGTGCAGTCTGTGCTGACATTTCAAGAGCTCATGCTGCTCAGACTTGCCTTGTTTTTGCATTATCTGAATGACTGCAATATTTTTAAAAAGTCTTCCATTCAATTATCCCATACTTCCACTGTAGAAATGTAATTCTTGTTCACATTAGCGAAACTAAACTCTCATCCAAATCACTTCAATTCAATTCAATTTTTTAGAACACCAAATCACAACAACAGTAGCCTCAAGGCTGTCTGTATCGTAAGGTAAAGACCATACAATAACACAAAGAAAACACAAAAACCCCCAACATAATATGACCTCCTATGAGCAAGTGATTTGGTCTCAGGGAGGCGTGGCCGGTTGGGGGTGAATCTAACTTCAGAAACATCTGGTATAAACTGTACACCTATAGTTCAGAGTTTTCGGAAAAGAGCAACTCCAAAAAGAACCATCAGCTCATGAATGTGAGGTTCATGTGGTTGACTCGGTTAAACCAAATAAAATATTCATGACAGTAGGATCAAGCTCTGCCCCCTTTAGGAAAGCTGAAAGCTCATCTGCAGTGTATTCTCCATCGTTTCTTCTAACATGCAGCATGACACAGCCCCTCACTTGCTCTTCTAGACAGGTTGGAGTGAACTGTGGGTGGATGTCACCCACATCCACCTTTTCTCTTACCACACTCTGCGTTATTAACTAATTCAGTAACAGTAAATGATGAGTAACCTTTCAGAGCTTCAAAGATATCACAGCAGCAAGAACCAAAACAAAATTGGACTTTACTTTGGTTCTTGCTCAGGTAATTTATGCAGCTGCACAGCAGCCTTGCTTAGAAGTATGAGCAGTAGTGCAGGAACAGTCATTTTAGAGATGGGTAGACTTTACAGCACACAGGAGGCTCTGGAAGTGATCGTGCACTATGAGTGTGAAGATGGCACCTCATCCTCTTCTGAGGACTCTGAGGCTGACATCGAGGAGGCTTCAGAGGTAGAAACTTTGGATGGTGTTTACAGGCTAAAAAAGGAATCAGTTCAAATCTGCAGGGTGCTGCAATGTTAAGGCAGTGGGACTTTTGCATGGATAGAAAGAGAAGTGCTGGCAACACCATGTGGGATCCCTATATGCAAAGACCACAGCCTGTCCGTTTGCACCCTCTCCTGTATCTCAGCTGGAGACCCTCTTCTTTAAAAGGGGTATAATCCAAAAACTATAATTAATAGTTGCTATTTATATTTCCGGCTGAAGTAGTCGTAAACAACTGTGTGATTTAACCTCCTAGTGTCACGGTTTGTGGAGACAGACCGTGCGGAGATGTGTGTGGTGGACCCAGGTGCGAACACAAGTGAGGATACGGGAGTGAACTTAAACAAAAGCGAGCCTTTTATTGTGGCTGATGATCACGAAAGAAACAAACAAGAATGAGGGCAGCACAGGAGCAGTAACTAAACAGAAACCTAAACTGGGAACAAACTATGGTAAGGCGATGGCTGAGAATACAAAAGACTGGGCATGGAAACACGGAGGGTGGGAACACAGACGACGCGACACAGACTGAATGAAACACAGAGACTAAATACACATAAGGGATGATCAAGGGAAGTGGAAACACATGAGGGGGAACAGCTGATACACATGAACCTAATGACAGGACAGGGAAAGTGAAACTACATACACTGACATTAGACACAGACTTTCAAAGTAAAACAGGAAACATGGGGATTAGACGTGACCTGAACTGAACATAACCACACAGACATGACACATGACAGGTAGACGCACGGACCAGGGAGACTGAATACAGGAGGAGGTGACATAAACAACTAAGAAACAAAGGACTAAACAGCAACCTCGAAATTAACTAGATGAACTAAACTAGGGCACAAATGAATACAAAAATATATATATATAAGAACTCAAACACTGGGTCACAGACCCAGCCCATGACACCTAGGACCTGGCACCCACATATGTGGACATCACATTGTGGGTTGTGTAGACCACAATGCTAAATTTTGCTCTGCAAAGGCCTGATATCTTCTTCTCAGAAACTACATCAGGTAAAAAGATAATTCTTTGTTCTTACATTCAGGTCCCAATCAGCCCAAATAGCAAAGAGAAATTAAAAATGCATGCCATGAAAAAATTCGAGTCTCAGGAGGTTAAAGTGGGAAAAAATATTACTATATAATACTTTTAAAGTATCGTGAGAAGGTTGCATTTTTGGGGGGTAGGACCTCAAATATCAATTTTTGAAAAAAACAAATCTGACACTGTACAAAAAATAAAAATGCATGAAAATTAATGTTGCTGACAATCACTGACCCATCTGAGGGCCTAATAAAAATAACAATTAAAGTTAAAAAATTATTACTATATAATATTTTGTATATTTTGGCAGTAAGGTTGAGGGTGAATTGTGGAAATTCACTTTGCATGTTTGAGAGTTCTCGCATGTGATATTTGTTCAAATAAGCTGTTATATGCACAAATAAGAATTGTGTACATGTGTTTGTTACAAGAAAATGTTACATGCTGAATTAGGTTACATAACTGCTGGCAGCATGATGGTGCAGCAGATACACTGTTTCCTCACAAAGAGAAGATCCTGGGTTCAAGGCTGGTTAGAGACTTTTCTGTATGTAAGCAAAAAAAATCTTGCTTGTGTTCTCTCTGTGCCTGCATTGGTTCACTCCGAGTACTCCGGTTTCTTCGCCTTCCTGCCAAAGACAAACATGTTATGTTAACTGATGATGGTAAAATAGATAGATATGCACAAGTGGCCTGTTTAGGGTGGACTCGACATGACATCTGGAATAATCTCCAGCCTTCCCCCAAACTGAAATTGGATAAGTGGAAGGAAATGGATGAATAATATTTAATTGTGCTCTTTGCTTCCCAGTTCAGCCGTATAGATTCCTTGGTGATTGTTAGAGCAATTTCAGTGCGATATAATGTGGGGGGACCACAGAATGCAGTAAGAGAAAGTTGGCGAGTGATGTTTTCACTGAAGTGCTCTATAAGGGTGCATAACCAGAGAACTGGAAATGATTATCTGTATTTGTGATGGAGCTGAAAAAATGTCTGAATCCTGTCTTTAGCAGTTTTTGTTCATACCTTGTGGGGGAGAAAAGAGAAGTCTGTGTCACACATGTGTGACTTTGTAGTAACCCGCAGTGTTGTACCACTTGCTTGAACTTGGAAGACTTTCAAATACTTTCAATCTATATTATTTTGTTGCACTCACTCCACCCTCGTTCCAGGATCTTGAGGTGCAAAAATTACTTTTTATAATATTTGGCATTTTTCAAACAGTTTTATAATCTTGGCTGTGCGGCACGAAAACACTTCCACTGGAATAGTTGGAAAAATGAGCATCCAAATGGGAAAATTCATGCGAATGCCCACTCAAGTAAGAAAAACAAGATTAGAAAACTCTGAGAAGTGAGTCATACAGAAAAACATGGCAGATGGAAGGGAGTAGTTAGGTGATAGTAGGAAAATATTGATTAATGGTGCACATACTGCACAAATAATTTTTTTGCTAACATGATATTAAGTTGTAACTTTTAGCTAATGCCCACACAAAGTGTTTAGTTATTACTGTAGATTTGCTAGTGGTTATAAAGTGGAAACAGCCGACAACCCAAGCAGTAAAATACAACACTAATCAAAACCTGAGAATCTATGATGCCTTGCATCGGCTGTTAGTACTATTAGCCACACAGCAACCACGCTATTTATCAGAAAATTTGGACTGATTGGATACACTGACTGGCGTTAGCTGAGGTGAAACCTAGTGATATAGTCACTTGTGTTAGCCTCTACCCATCAGTCGCCCATCAATTGCATAATGCACAATATATAGTTAGGAGCTGGTGTCTGTTTGTAAAGCTCTACAAAGGAAATTTAGCACAGAGCATGTAGCCCCATGGCAATGACACCATGCTTAAGCAGAATGCTGACTGGGTAAAAAGTTGGGTGGAAAATAAAAGGGAATGACAGTGAAGTTCACCATCAAGAGAAGGAAGCATGAAAAATACATAAATGTTTTTTTTTTTAATGTTTCCCTGTGAAACAGTGACTGGAGTAGACACGTTCCTTACTTTCAACACTCAGTTTCACTTCAGCTCACAGAAGTTTCACCTGATTAGAAGACTATCCCACATATGGGGAACGCATGGTCCACATATTTTCGCCACTGCCCACTAATGATAGCACACAGCTACAACAAAAGCTCTCTGCAGCACCTATGGACTACCAACGCACTGCCATGCTGCTTGCTTAACATTAAGTATACACTTTAAATGACTATGTTATAAGAAATTTGTTTTACATGATAAATAAAAAAGCTATAGTAACATGTTTTTCCTGTGAGGCTGTTACATTAACTTCTCTTTTACTGTTCTGCCAGTTGATTTCATGACCTTTGTTGGCACAAATTTTGCACTACAATACTGAAAATCACATTAATAGAGCATCTATTTGCCATTTCTTAGAACCACACATAATTTTAAATGTCATTTTATGCTAATAAATGGTACTGGTGTTTTACTGGAAAAGTCTATTCTTCTTAAGACAGAAAACAAACAGAGCATTGTAAAATCAGTAGCGATAGCTGAAGCTATACCAACTCTGGCCACATCTTTACCATTTCCCTTCAGCTTTTTGATTCCACAGTTCAATGGATTTTCTTTCTCCTTGCCAGCCATTAACCCATACACCCAAACATGTTGTTCCTCATGCTGTTTGCATGGGTGAAGCAATCAGCAAAGGGGATTTCTAGGATTAAGCTAAATGGCTGCTAACACAAAAAGGCCACAGAACTAGCTACAGAGATGTGATTGGATCCAATTGGAACGACAACAAAATCTCATCAAGAGCATCTGAATTGATCGCCATGCTTGGGGGACCACCTGAGGTGTGTGTCGCAATTTCATTTTGTTGGGAAATCGAATATATGCACTAGCCGCCGCCCCTCTTTCCCCCCCCAAAATAAATAAATAAATCTCACTGACAGCACCCTCTGCCTGTTAATCAGTGTAACGGTCTTTTGCATTTGATGTTTGTTAAGCAAGAAATCCATATGATGGAAATTGAAAGGCAAAAAGCAGAAATAGCACAAAGACAAAAGGCTCTAGAAGCTAAGCGCAGAGAAGTAGAGCGACTTGAGACTGTAAAAAAGCTGAATGCAGCAAAGGCTCGACAGCGGGTGTATGATCAAAGTGAATGTTCAGATGAAGAAATATACAACCTACTTCACCACAGATCTGACAAGAAAAATGAAGTCAAGTCTGAAAACAATGACCAGCATATGAAACGGTGTTCCTCGCCACAAAATGTGACACCGCAACGAGAGGTGAGCACAGAAGATCTGGTCAAAGCATTTGCAGTGTTTCTTAATGCAAGTCGTCTTCCGGTACCAGAGCCAACAATATTCAGCGGCGACCCTATCAGATATAATGATTGGAAAATTTCCTTTCAGACTCTGATCGACAGGAAAAATGTACCAGTTGAAGAGAAGACTTATTACCTGAGGAAATATGTAAGTGGACCTGCAAGGAAGGCAATAGAAGGCTACGTCCCGCTTGGCACAGAGTCTGCATACTATGCAGCATAGACAGTTCTCAAAGAGAGGTATGGCAATCCCTTCCTCATAGCAAAGGCCTTCAGAGACAAACTTGACGCATGGCCTAAGATAAGCTCTAAAGGCAGTATGGAACTTCAAGCATTTGCTGACTTCCTTTGCTGCTGTAAGACAGCCATGTTGCAAATGAAGGGGCTTGAAGTGCTCAATGACTGCAATGAAAACCAAAAAATGCTTGCAAAACTTCCAGATTGGCTGACTTCAAGGTGGAACAGAAAGGTTACAGAAGTGCAAGAAGAGACTCACACCTTTCCAAGCTTCAGCCAATTTGTAGATTTCATCTCACGGGAAGCCATAATTGCCTGTAATCCCATAACATCTCTCTTTGCTCTGAAGCCAAGTGAAACTGAAGGGGCAAAAACAACAAGGAACAGAGGCAATGGAGCAAAGGTGCTAGCAACTAACTCAAATGAAAGGACTGTTAGTGCTAGTTGTGTGTACTGTGAAAGGTCGGGTCACAGCCTACTTAAGTGTAGAAGGTTCATAAATGAGAGCATTGTTGAGAGACTAAATTTTGCTCAAGACAAGAAGTTATGTTTTGGCTGTCTGAACTCTGGTCATCGCTCCAAGGATTGTGAAAGCAGAGAAACCTGTGACACATGTAATAAAAGACATTCAACATGTCTTCATGACAATCGCACTAAGGAAGAGAAAACAAGGAGAAATCAAACCAAGAACAGTGACAGGACAAGACAAACGAACTCAGACGTCTCACAAGACAACAGTGTCACACCAACAACAAGTGAAGCAACTTCTAACAGAGTCACGCAGAATGTCGACGACACTCACACATCTTCCATTATTCCAGTATGGGTGTCAACCAAAGGTGAGCCAGAGCATGAAATTCTTGTGTACGCGCTCCTTGATACACAGAGCGATACAACCTTTATTCTTGAAGAAACGGCACAAGCTCTGCATATCAAAGGTGAATCGACTCAGCTAAAGCTCACTACCATGTCTTCAAGAAACACAGTTGTGGCCTGTCGCAAGCTCTCAGGTCTACAAATCAGAGGGTTCTACTCAAATAAGACCATTTCTCTACCAGTAACATATTCCAGAGACTTTATTCCCGCAAAACGAGATCACATTCCATCGCCTACAACAGCTAAGGCATGGCCTCATTTTGAATGCATTGCAAGTGAGATCGCTCCACTACAAAGCTGTGATGTTGGTCTGCTGATTGGGTACAACTGCCCCCAAGCACTTGTTCCTCGTGAGGTTGTGTCTGGAAGGGAAAACCAGCCGTTCGCCCAAAGAACTGATCTGGGATGGAGTATTGTGGGTTATGGCAATCCATGTTTCGATTATGGAGATGCCTTCGGAATAAGTCACCAAGTCATTGTGAAGCAAGTGGTGCCTGACATTCAGCCTTCTTCAAACCTCACTAACATGGTTCACTATGTATACAGAACTCAAATAAAGGAAATGATCTCTACCACAGAGGTCCTAAAGATGTTGGAGTCTGACTTTGTTGAGAAAGCACCAGAAGACGCAAAGGTCTCTCAAGAATATCTCAAATTTCTAACAAAGATGAAGACCGGCATTAGGCACAACGAGGATGGTCATTTTGAAATGCCACTCCCATTCAAGAGTGAAAGGCCGAACCCGCCGAACAACAAGGCATGTGCTATTCATCGCCTCAAATGTTTAGAAAAAAGGCTCAAGAGTAACAAGCAGTACTACATGGACTATAAGAAATTCATGGATGAGATCCTAGCCCATGGAGATGCTGAAAAGGTCCCAGAGCAAGATATTGACAAGACACCAGTTTGGTACATCCCACACCATGGTGTGTATCATCCACAAAAACCTGGAATGATTTGTGTTGTCTTTGATGCCTCTGCTAGGTTCCAAGGCACTTCACTAAATGACCATCTCCTGACTGGTCCAGAGCTAACAAACACCTTGCTCGGAGTCTTGTATCGCTTCTGAAGAGGCCCAGTGGCTTTCATGTGTGACATCGAACGCATGTTCCACCAATTCCATGTGCATGCTTGTGACCAAGATTCTTGGTTCTTGTGGTGGGAGAACAGTGACCTTGAAACTCCATTCACTGTCTACAGGATGAAGGTACACCTATTTGGAGCAGCATCTTCTCCAGGTTGCGCCAACTATGGCCTCAAGCATCTTGCAGCTGAAGGGGAAGGAAGTTTTGATGAAGAAACCATCAAGTTCATCAAAACCAACTTCTATGTTGATGACGGACTAGCAAGTGTTGACACTGAAGATCAGGCAATACAGCTGGTTAATGAAGCACGCAAACTCTGCAGCATGGGCAAACTTCGGTTGCACAAGTTCATCTCAAACAGCACCCAAGTTCTAGCTTCGCTTCCGAAGGAAGAATGCGCTGCAGCTCCCAAAGATCTAGATATAGCACTCGGTGAAGTACATATGGAAAGAGCACTTGGTGTACAATGGTGTGTGGCATCAGATCAATTTCAGTTCAGAGTAGTTGTTAAGGAAAAACCACTCACCAGAAGAGGAGTATTGGCCACAGTCGCCTCTGTGTTTGATCCACTTGGGTTTGTGTCACCTTTCATTCTGCTGGGAAAGCAGATCTTGCAACAAATGTGTCGAGATAAACTCAGCTTGGATGATAACTTACCTGACAGACTTCGACCTCAGTGGGAGTCTTGGTTGCGTGACCTGGGAAACCTTGCAGACGTAAAGGTTCACAGATGCTACGTTCCTTCGAACTTCAAGGCACAGCACTACAAACTTCATCATTTTTCTGATGCAAATACATCTGGATATGGAATGTGCACTTACCTCAGAGCAGTAAGCACAACTGGTGAAGTCCACTGCTCATTGGTGATGGGAAGCTCAAGAGTTCCACCAACCAAAGTCACAACTATACCTCGGCTTGAGTTGTCGGCGGCCGTTGTTGCTGTGCGCACTGGTGACATGCTGAAAAAGGAATTGGAAATGGAAATTTCAGAAGAAAGGTATTGGACTGACTCGAAGGTGGTACTCGGATACCTCAGCAATGAAGCCAGAAGATTTCATGTGTTTGTTGCAAACCGAGTGGAACGCATCAAACAAAGCACAGATTCAACCCAATGGAGGTATGTAACTTCCGAAGATAATCCGGCGGACCACGCCTCAAGAGGCCTCACAGCAGAACAACTTGTAGCATCAAACTGGTTCAAAGGCCCAGACCTCCTTTGGCAGAAGGTCATACCCAGTGGTGAAATTAAGGTGGGAGAGTTATCAACCAGTGACCCGGAGGTTAAGAAGGTTCAAGTCCACAAGATACAAGTGGAGGAACAAAGGTCCTTGTTAGATCGCCTACACAAGTTTTCCAACTGGTTGAGAATGATTAAGGCAATTGCTAGACTCAAGCGGTATGTGAAAGGAGCAAAGGATCACAAGAGTAGATCACACGACATCAGTAGCCTACAAGAGAGAAAGGAAGCAGAGTTAACAATCATAGAGATGGTTCAAGAAACAGCCTTTGCTCAGCAAATAAAAACCTTGCAACACCATGATGTGATGCAGATGAAAGACAAGGTTAACAAGTTACACAAGTTATGTCCATTTCTTGATGACCAAGGCATTCTTCGGGTAGGCGGACGCTTAACACATGCAGCTTTGCACCCCAATGTCAAGCATCCTGCGATCCTGCCAAGAGGCAGTCACGTGTCGGCATTACTGGTCAAACATTATCACGAGAAGACATACCATCAAGAACGAGGGATCACCATGAATGAACTTCGAGCTAACGGATTCTGGATTCTTGGATGCAGCAAGATTGTGTCATCTTACATCTATAAATGTGTAAAATGCAGAAGGTTCAGAAGGCGCACAGAGCAGCAGAAGATGGCAGACCTCCCAGAGGATCGGATGGAGACCACACCACCATTCACCTACTGTGGGATGGACTGCTTTGGTCCTTTTTATGTCAAAGAAGGCCGCAAGGAGCTAAAGCGTTATGGTTTGCTAATCACTTGCATGTGCTCCAGAGCAGTGCATCTTGAAATGCTTGACGATCTCTCTACAGATTCCCTCATCAACTCCTTACGTGCATTCATAGCCATCAGAGGTACAGTTCACCAGATAAGATGCGATCAAGGCACGAATTTTGTCAGCACTAGAAATGACTTTATTGGAGCATTTAAGGAAATAGATCAAGCCAAGCTAGAGAAACTGGACTGCGAGTTTCTCATGAACACCCCAGCATCTAGTCACATGGGTGGTGTCTGGGAAAGACAAATTCGCACCATAAGAAGTGTTCTCATGTCCATTCTGGAACAATCAGCCAAACAACTCGACAGCTCCTCTTTGAGGACATTCCTGTATGAAGTCATGGCAGTGATTAATAGCAGACCATTGACTACTGACCAACTATGTGATCCATCAAACCCAGAACCTTTAACGCCGAATCACATACTAACCATGAAGTCCACAATCATCTCTCCACCTCCAGGAAGGTTTGTGAAAGAAGATCTTTATCTCCATAAGAGATGGCGTCGTGTTCAACTACTTGCCAACACTTTCTGGACAAGGTGGAAAAAGGAGTATTTGTTAAATCTTCAAGGCAGACAGAAGTGGACCAAAGAGCACAGAAATGCTAAGATCAATGATGTTGTCCTCCTGAAGGATGAGATAACTCCACGCAACCAGTAGAAGTTGGCAAGGATCATTGAAGTGTATCCTGGAAAGGATGGAAAAGTGAGGAAGGTGAAATTGCTGCTGAGTGATCCAACCCTGGATAGAGCAGGAAAACGTACCTCCAAACCTGTGCACCTGGAAAGACCCATTCAGAAAACAGTCATTCTGATGGAAGCGGAAGAAGATTCTCCACCGCACTCTGCTTAAAGGATAATTCATGATAGTTCACTCAAAAGCCGTTCGTTAGTTCATAGGCAATACTTTATTCTTTAAAATCACAAGTGATTGGTGGGAGTGTAACGGTCTTTTGCATTTGATGTTTGTTAAGCTGTATGTCTGGATTTTGTTCTTTTGCGCCCTCTGGTGGTGAACTGTGTAGGGTACAGTTTTTCTGTTTGGGTCTCCACCCAGACACTTTTTCTTTTTCTAGCGCACATGGTGTCTGCATGCTGCAGTTCACAGTTAGCTCCACACATGGAGAAAATATCGTTCAAAGAGTAGAAATAATTGAGAAAGAAGATGGAGGATAAGGCAATAAGGCCATAAAGCACCTCCGAGGTTTGTGTGTTTTAAATGTTTTATTTTCTGTAATTAAGGACTTTTGATTGATTGGCACTAAGTACAAGAGCGCATTTCAATGTGATGTTTTGTTTATTGTTTGTCCGTGAGCAGTTCTCACGGGTTGCCAAGACCAGAATAAACCCTGTTCTATAACTACATCGTGCGTACGTCAATCCTTGAGGGTGCTACAATCAGCATTATTCTTTCTGCTTCAACAATGGCAGCCTCAGTGCAGCGAGATCTAAATTATTATTTATTTGACTGGCAGAGAGGCAGATTAGCTTCCAATGGTTAATTCATTCCCCTTCTTAATTTTTTAAAAGTTGGCCTGATGGCACTGCCAGTTTTTCTCACAAGAGCCGAGCTAAGGTTCGTGGTGGCCTTGTAGTAACTAGAGATAGAGAACGTGTGAGGGCACCCGCGCTATTACTTCTGTTTCCATGGTAACAGCTGCTTGGTTGCTTTAGGAGCCAGGTTTCCCTAGGAGATGAAGCCGGTGTGTGTTTGTGCATTCGTTAGTGTGTGTATGTGTGCACATGTCCGTGCATGTGTGTGGAAAAAGCGTTTTTGCCAAGGCCGTCTGTGCAACCCGCAGAGGCCCTGATTTCAGCCCCGAAGGGCTGGATAGAAAATAGGTGTGGTCTGGTGTAACGCCACTGATGTGAAATGCTCTTCCTTCCCTTATAAAGGCATAAAGACTATACAGGAGCTCCTCCCACTCAGCAGAGGGGAGGACAGGCAGGGAGTGTCTCTCAGACCACAGTTGGGGTGGATTTTATGTCACTGATAATTCGGACTCCTTATCATCATCATCATCATCGTTTATTTATATAGCACTTTAAAAACACACAAGGCTGACCAAAGTGACTCCTTAGTGTAATGAAACAAGAACAAAGATGTTGCATTAAATGATATCTACTTTTAACAGATTCTCAAGTGCTTATCTTAGAATCACAAATGTCTCATTACAGTTTTACAGATTGTACATTTTGCTTACACTTTCTGAATCGTAGTTTAGATATTGATTGGAGAACAAGTTGGGCTGTGCAGCAAAGGATTCCTGATGCAATCATATCAGTAACATGTGCAAATGATACGGGATCCAAAGTAACATTTATGTGTTTTACTCTGGCCTGTAGTGCCGTTTATCTGTCTATATTGTTTGCGCGTGGGTGGACCAGTTTTGGAGCTTTTGGCTGCAGAGTAACCAGGTCATGATTTCTGGAAAGAAATGCTGATACTTAGTTTTTGTGACTTTTTTGGCTCCTTAAGCACCACAAGTTCTGTTATATTCAAGAGATGGCTGACATGTCTGCTCCCCAAATTGCTCACATTGGGCAACTACGGAGCCCCGGAGGGGACATGGGAGAAAAAAAAATTAAGACGGACTTTTGCGAGATCTCGCAAAACTAACTCGGGATCTCGCAAAAGTTTTGCGAGATCTCGCAAAACAAACTCGGGATCTCGCAAAACTTTTGCGAGCTCTCGCAAAACAAACTCGGGATCTCGCAAAACAAACTCGGGATCTCGCAAAACTTTTGTGAGATCCCAAGTTAGTTTTGCGAGATCTTGCAAAAGTCCGTCTTAATTTTTTTTTTCTCCCATGTCCCCTGCGGGGCTCCGTAGGCAACTCACAACACACTCGCAAAACATATATCTAATTCTGTCCTCCAGTTCAGCTGTCTCTTCAAACTCTAACCAGCAGATGCCACCTTAGTCTTCCACATCTTTAAAAAAACAGTGTTTTTACACTTTTGTGTGTTTGTTTGTTTTTACACACACACGTGTGAATGTGTGTGTGAATGGGTGCATGACTGGTTGTGTAAAGCGCTTTGGGGTCTTTAGGGACTACTAAAGCGCTATACAAATACAGGCCATTTACCATTTATCCTCTTCCTTTTTGTCTTAGTATTTGCTGCTCATACAACTTGGGCCTGCACCTTTATGCTGTCCCACTTACTATGTGTTCTTATATGTGTGCTTGTGTGTGTGTTTGTGTGTGTGTCTGTGTGTGTGTGTGTGCGCACAACAGAAATTTGCCAAGGGCCAGACTCTGTTGGACATGGTGTGTGGCCATCTGAACCTGCTGGAGAGGGACTACTTTGGCTTGACTTTCCAGGACACAGACAACACCAAGGTCAGACACACAAACACACACACACACCCACACAGATATGCATAGATGGGCACAGCAGGACATCTTACTTGTGCGTTTATTTATTCACTTTTACAGTTTTACATGTGTAACTGAAACTCTGTAATGATCGCCAAATGCAGCTGCAGTTAAATGAAATGCAGACTTCATACACGCACACATGCACGTGTACACTGGGTGTTTATTAAACACTTTATTTCCTAAAGTTTGAGCTGCTGATTTTTGATAGAAAGACTAACTTTAAATAGAAAACCCCCCATTTCTGGTTTCTCCACAGTCTTCTGCTATTGTCAAGCTATTATACTGAGCTTTAATGTCATTTAATTACATTTTTATTACCACAGTGACCGTTAATTTGGGGGTTTAATTTGGGCTCTTTTGTGGATAGTTTTCAAGTGGTTTTTTTGTGGTTGCTTTTTATGGAGTGTTTACTGTTTTGTTTGGGTTTTTGTCACTGACTTCAGAAGAAATGTCAGCCAGTCCTTTAGTCCATTTAACTCCTGCTTCAATGGTTTTTCCAGGTGTTATAAAGCAGTGAACCTCTGGCTGCCCTTTTAACTTTGCTTAACCACTTACAGCCTGAAAGTGGCACACATGGCCTTTAATATTTTAGAATGTGATTAGATAGTATGGCCTTTTAAAAATAGTGCAGAGGGTCTGCAGTCCACCATGAAAGCTCTAGTGGCATTAAGCAGACAGAACTGAATTCAACTGGCATTTATCGGCCTTAATATTAATGCTTTCTGTGTTTATAGAAGCCTTCATCGAGTTTCATGAATACAGTTGAATCCAACAAGGGAACAGAGTTATAAAAGGGAGAGCAATCAGCAAGGTCCAGTTCTTTAAAGGGCTCTTAAACATGAATATGGAGGTGGAATTTCTCAAAGGGGATTGTCTCTTTCTTTCTTTATCAGAATTGGCTGGATCCCTCTAAAGAGATTAAGAAGCAAATCCGGGGTAAGTGCAGCAGATGCACGCATACTGTACACACATGCACACATATGCACACACATGCACACGCACACACAGTCGAACAAGTCCGCGCAAAAAACAGCAGAGGCACAGACATCCTTCACTAAACAACCTTTGCTGGGGCTTCGTCCACAGTTGGTCCCTGGAATTTCGGGTTTGCTGTCAAGTTCTACCCTCCAGACCCATCTGTGCTCATTGAAGACATTACCAGGTAGGTCTGACTGCTTCTGTTAAGCTTGCTTGTCAAATCAACCATCAACTATATCAACCACTGCACTCAAAAAATAGTGTTCTGGTCATTGTTAACTTCTCTTGAACCTTTGACCTAAATCGTTTAATAGGACTATAGTAGCCTGCTATCAAAGAATTGAGGCTGAGACTCATTACAGTACTCGATTCCTTCAGATGTTCCAGTTAGGCTGACACTTAGATCTTGAAGAGAAGTGTTACCAGCATCTCTGCCTCTGTTTTTTTAGGTACTATTTGTGCCTGCAGCTGAGGGATGACATCCTGTCTGGTCGTCTCCCATGCTCATTTGTCACGCACGCCCTTCTGGGCTCCTACACAGTCCAGGCGGAACTGGGAGACTATGAGCCCGAGGAACATGGTCCAGACTACGTCAGCGATTTCCACTTTGCCCCCAACCAGACGCGCGAGCTGGAGGAGAGAGTGATGGAACTACACCATAACTACAGGTCATAGAAAATATGACTTCATTAGTAAACTCAATGCTCTTGTTTGCGATCTGAGGAATTAATATGAATAATAAGAAGTGAAGGATCGGTTGTGGCATTTGCACTGTAGGGGAATGAGTCCAGCAGAAGCAGAGATGAACTTTCTAGAAAATGCCAAGAAGCTCTCGATGTATGGAGTTGACCTGCACCACGCTAAGGTACAGGGATGCTCTCTTTATTGTTTCTCAGTCTTTTTATCTGTCAGTACCTCTTCTTCTGGCTCTTTGATACTCTGTGAATTTGTTTAATAGGATTCAGAGGGAATCGACATAATGCTCGGTGTCAGTGCCAACGGTCTGCTCATCTACCGTGACCGCCTCAGGATCAATCGGTTCGCCTGGCCAAAAATCCTGAAAATCTCCTATAAGAGAAGCAACTTTTACATCAAGATCCGCCCTGGAGAGGTTAATAAAAAAAGTTTTGTTATCTGTTCTTTAGTATTTTGCTTGGAAGAGCTGTAGTTCACAAGTACTGCATGCACAACCCCACCAGAGCAGCTCCTTGTCACTTTGCCAGAACTGAGGCGAATGAAATAAAGAGTCATTTGGTAAAGAGCTAGCTTCACATTTCTATTTCATGGTTTCACAGTTGTTAATATTATATCACCGCCTCTCTTGACTCGTTCAAAGCAGCGCAAATAGTCATTTCATCGTTTGATAAAAGTGTTACTTCTGAGATGTATCTTGCTGCACACCATGTGACAACTGCAGAGAGTATTTTATCAGGCATTATTTATAGACTTTAGAGATGCCGTTCTTAAAGATTTGGCTGATAGGTCATGTTTTTATTCTTGTCCTTCTCTCTTTCTCGACTTTCGAGTGTGATTAGCCAGTCGGGAGGATTTGCATTTTCATCAAGGATTTTACTTACAAGTGTAGCAGTCACGTTATGCTCGCTCTGGTTTTTCAACTCCCTAAAGTTATTATGATTTCCCTTCATTCTTTGGCCTTTAGGGTATCTGCAGTGCTTTATATCCACAGTTAAACTGACTTTGACATCTTCATAGTGAATACCAAGTCCATTCTGTGCATACACTTTGTTCTGCAGATGTATCCTCTTAAGTCAGCTGTCACTTTAAATTTGCCTGGAGGGTCATCATTGTGGTTTAAAACCGCTTTTATTCTAATCTGTCCCCATAGTGTTTTTGTGTGGAACTAAAGTGCTTTCTTTTGTGAATGGACTCCTCCCAATGTTTAAGGACCTGTTATATTGCTAATAACCTATTGATCTGAAAGCATTTTCCTCCCTGTTCACACAACTGAATGTCTGATGGACTGAGTGCATGAACAACTAATTTATAGGTTGGTTAGAGATGGAAAATCTACCCGTCATAGTAGCAGGAGACACAAGGCGAGTAAACAGAAAACACTGATTTTTCCATTGCTGCAGAGTAAACACATTTCACCCTGCCGCCCTCCCTCCATCTTCCACTTCACTCGCTTCCCTCACTCTCTTTTTCTTCTTCACCTCCCCGCCGCCTCCTCCTTTCACCACCTCCACTCATGTCCCTCATCACTCAGTATGAACAGTTTGAGAGCACCATAGGCTTCAAGCTGCCCAACCATCGGGCCTCGAAGCGATTGTGGAAGGTCTGCATTGAGCACCACACCTTCTTCAGGTAGGCCTTAATGCTCACAGATACAAACAGCACGTTTTCTGCACTGTGCTCACTCTGACCTGCATGAACCTTGGCACAGTAGACCTAGAGTATCCCTAAAGTGTTGATTTACTATTGATTGTAACAGTTTTCTTAAAGAGTCTGTAGATGAGTGATAAAAAAAAAAAAAGCTCTCCAAAAAGTTTGGAAAATTTCTTTGATGATTTCTGAGGTAGGAAGAAGAAAACAAGTCTTGCAGCAAATACATCAAAATGAATCATAGGAAAGTAATTTGATATAGGTCATACAGTGTGAACACTGACCTTATTTGTAGGATTTGTACTGAAAAATTTGATATTTTTAGGGGTTTACACTGATTTTTTTTACTTTGTTAGTTCCTAGGGTCAGCAAATGTATGATAGAAGAGAGAGTTTTCTTGTCTGCATGGTACAGTTGTGGTCATAATTTTAAATGCACTCATGATGGGCATTAATTTCATGGTAATTTTGACCTTTTAATGAACTGTTCTTTTTTCAAGAACAGCATATATCTTAAATGAATAAAATGAAATAAAAAAAAAAACAAGTATTTGGTTCCCAGGTTTACATTTATTTTAGATTTTCTCTAATCCAGATGGGATTAAAAGTATACATGCAGGCTCAAATATATAGATAATTGGTTAAATGTCTCTTAGCAAGCAGCACTTAAACCAGATGCTTTTGGTAGCCATCAACATCTTCTTGCATAACTCTGGCTGGATACTGAGCACTGTTCATGGCAGAATTGGTAGAGTTCATTTACATACACACACACACACACACACACACACACACACACACACACACACACACACACACACACACACACAGAGAGGGAGAGAGAGAGAGAGAGAGAATAGTAAACAACTTTATAATATGGTTGTGGTCAGTGCATTGGAAAGGGGATTCCAGAGGTTTAATGTTAGCCTACTTTATCAATTCCAAAACTAGTTTGGGATCATTTTCTTGTTTTTTCCAAGTTTTGACCATCTAGCTGTTGAGATTAAGTTGAAAACTTTGGAGGTAATCCTCCTTCTTCATTTTTGACATTCACTTTGTACCACATACCACTACCACTGGTGGCAAAACAGCCCCAGCGCATGATGCTACTGCCACCATGCTTAACAGCTGGTACAGTGTTCTCAGATTTGAAAGCCTCACCTTTACTCCTCCAAAGATACGTCTTGTCATTTTGGCCAGATAGTTCAATCCTTGTCTGACCATAAAAAGAAGGCATTTGTCCATGTGGGCAGCTGCAAATTTCTGTTGAGTTTTTGTTGTCAATTTAGGAGCTGGAGCGTCTCTCTTTGTCACCACCCTCTCAGTCCATAGAGATGAAAAACTGTGGACAGTGATGGTGGCGTTACAGTGGTTTCCAGTTCATGGCAAGCTTGAGCTTTGGTAGTTTCTGAACATCCTAACCAATTTCCTCTCATCTGAGGGTGGCAGTTTGGGTCTTCTTCCAGATCTTGCATGCAAAGTGGGGGACACATCTCAATAACTTGTACGCAGGTGCAAGTGTCTAAATGGAAGATCCTGAAATCTGCAATTGTTTAGAAATGGTCCATCATGCTTCTGGAATGGCCTTCCTAAAGACCTTACCTCAATCCTATTGATGATTTGTGCACTATGCTTAAAGGCCATGTCTGTGTCAGGAAACCAACCAATTTAAGTGAATTCTATCAACTGTGCCAAGGTCAGATATCCAGCCTGGATTATGCCAGAAACTTGTTGATGGCTACCAAAATCATCTGGTTGAGGTGCAACTTGCTGAGAAACATTTAATCAAATATTTGTGTGGATTTATGTATACTTTTGACCCTGTTTGGATTAGATAAAATCCAAAGCAATTTCAGACTTGTGCACCTAATTCTAGGTTTTTAAAATCTGAACTATAAAATAATTGCTGAAAAATTCAATTTTTTTTACTTTCTGATTTTAAAAAATACGTATCAATTTGCATTGAGTTTCCGCATTAATTTGCATTGTTTTTTTCTACAACCAGTATTTTCTTTTACAATCTATTGCTTAAATTTAGTTTGCAATTTCAGGTTTTTCAGGAAAAAAAAAGACTGATTATGTAGAGGTCTCAGAAATTCATTCAAATTCATGTAACATTGTAACTCATAATACACATAGTGTTACAGGGTTAAAGATGTATCCAGTGCAATCATTCCATCCTAGAAACAGAACACTTTAAAGAAATCACTAGAAAGTCCAAAATTACCACAACAAAAATGCCCACGATAAGTATAGGTAAACTCATCAGACAGGATATGATTAGCTTAGATGAAGAGAAACTGTTATGAGAGTCAAAAGTTATGATTTAAAGACTTGCTGTTAATGAAACACAGGTGAGCTTTGATGAAATCATGAAAACTCATGAAAACATACGAATGTTGGGAAAAAGGGAAACACAACAAGGTCAGACTGGATGTCAGTCAGACAAACTGATAAAAGACTGAGAGAAGGGCAGGACTAAATAAAGCACAGAGTGCTAATTGGGTAGCAAGACACAGGTGGAGGCAGGAGATTCTTTAGTTAATTCCAGTAAATTTCCAGAGAAATCAATAAATAATGGTTCCGCAAAGCCCTATCGAATATGTGCCACATATATTCATTTTTAAGTAAACTGAACCTTCCTGCAGGTTGGTTTCCCCAGAGCCACCTCCCAAGGGCTTCCTGGTGATTGGCTCCAAGTTCCGCTACAGCGGGCGGACCCAAGCCCAGACCAGACAGGCTAGCGCTCTGATTGACAGGCCCGCTCCACAGTTCGATCGTTCTGTTAGCAAGAGGTACCTGCTGCCTCGAAGCATTGACGGAGGTAAGAACCCAGACTCTTTCACTGTCGGTGTGGACACTTGCCGTGAGGCAGTTTGTTCTCTCCACAGAGTACAAATATTTAAGCAAGAATGTTTGTTGATTTTGTGTTGCAGCCCTCAAAGTGAAAGGGGCCAGACGTTCCTTGTCAAAAACAAGAATTAACATTAGATTTAGATATCATTTTATGCGCAGCACATTCAAAAGCTTAAGCTAAAAACTCCTGGTGTTTTATGGTTACCCTCCACTTGCTTTCAACCAGCCTCGGCTCTTGGTGACAGTATGGACCAGCTGTCCCAACGAAGCTCCAGTGAGCGCACACAGTTCATGTCTAGAGAAGATCTGGACCAAGAGGGCAGCCTAGACCTGGACCACGATCAGTATCATTATCAAGACCAAGATCAGGACCAGTACACAGATCAGGAAGACGATCAGAAGCCGACGCTGGGTGCCAATATCTCACCACCGACCAAGACTTTGGAGCTGAAGGTACTAGATGAGAGGACAGACTTGAAATGCACAGAAATCCGACTTCATTCATGCTCTGATTTTCATAGTTCAAAGCTGTACGAACAAATTACATGTCATTGTTAAGAAGAAGAGAGTTTCTATTTAGCCACAACCGATCAATCAGCAGTGCAAATGAAATCAACACATCTGTTAAATAGGATGCTGTAAATGTAAACGCTACATCGCAGTTTTGAGGACACTGCAGAGAAATAAACAAAAAGCAATTAATCTGATTCATTTGGAAAGGTAAACAGCACACTGTGCATCACAACTGAAAAATATGTCACATTAACTCATCTTCTCTTTCCTCGTTCCTTTTTTATTTAAGAATGTAATCACCTTTCCTATTTTTCTCTCCTTGGCTTAATTAACCTGATTCCTGCTCTTCCGGTTATGAGACTTCTCAGTATGCACCTTCTTTTCTCATCATTTTTCTTAAATCATCTCCTCAAATCTAACTCGACCTCTTTGTAGTACATAAAACGTCTCTAACCGAGCACCCTGCCTTTAACCAGTAACATTCTCTTTGTATCACCGTAAACTTAACAATCTTAGCTAACCTCTTCTTACATTTCTGTCCTGTGCCTTGTGCTTTCCTTCAGGGTGAGGAAGCAGGCTCACCTGTAGACTCAAAGCCAGAGGTATTTTGGTATTGGACTTTGGTGTCTGTATATGTGCTTTTTTTGGTCGTTCAAGGTCATGTGCTCGTGCACTGTGTTTGTTAAGCACGACCTGTCTTATGCCTGTGTTGTTTGTCTGTAAAAGAAATGTTATTTCTTTTGATTTCATGGTTTCCAGGATTTCACTAGGTATAATCCGTGGAAAATGCATGAATTGATTTTCAAGAAAAGACGAGAAATGTTATATATAGATTTAATCAAGCTTTTTGTTTTATTTCGTATTTTCCTGCTGGAAATAGTTGTTTCACTGGAAAGAATGATTAAATTGTAATAAGCATTTTGATGCTAAAAAGAGTAAGACGTCTATTGAAGAACTGACTTATTTTTCTCGACTTTGCAGCATAGTTTCACCAGCATGCCTCTGCAACAGTGTCCCCGTATGACATTAGAGGGATTGTTTGTCACCAGCAGGATAAACAGATGGCCTTTAGGCACTGTAGACGATTCAGTGAATCGGTGTTTCCCCACTTTGCAAATCTACCGATCCACCAATTAAACTGCCCCAAAATCTACATCTTTGTTTAATTTAGAAATATATTTATTTAAAAACCATCTTTCTCTATGCTCTTATTTGTTTTGTAAAAGTCCTGTGCAGGTAGTTGTGGTGCTGTTTTCTTGACTACTGCAGGAAATATTGGCATCACATTAGTGGCTTAATGGACTCTTTGTTTGTGGTTTTGTAATGCCTTCCCATCAAATCTTTGGATCAAGAAGTATGGGAATAATCCTCCTCCAAACCCTTAAGTTCAGTCAATAAATGTCTTCATTAATTACCAGTTGGCTGACACTGAAATGGATTGTCCCTCTCTTCTTGGCAGAACATTAAGTGGCTTAACAATCACAGTCCAAAGCCTCAGTGGTGTCAACTGTTTCTGTTTGTCAGTCTGGCTGCCTGCCTTTTTTGACTCACCTGCAGCATTTTACCTCTTTGTCTCTGCACGCATCTGCTCTCTTTCCCCACCTCCACCCCCCAAACTCCTAACCCTTCCGCTTTGCTCGAAAAAAACCTTTCACTTCATGTCGCTTGCCCCACCTCATCTGTCGGACAAGGAACTGGTCACCCTTCGGCCTAAACAGGAGGTACAGCTTGTCATCTCTTTTTGGCATGAGACGTGTGTGACTCTCATCAGGTGTTCAGTGTTTGTTTGTTTTGTTTTTTGTATTCATAACTGTACCACTCGCAGTTTGAAAACAGGAGTCAGCAGTGGAGCTCCTGAAAACAGATATATTTTCCTACAGAGCACATAATCTTTTATGCGCTTTGTACATTTTCTGGTCATATCTAAAGCCTTTATTGGCCATCCACGTGGTACAGTTTTTACTTCATAAAGAAAACAATCCGTCATGCTACCTACCTGATCAGACAGAGCTTGGTTACGATTGTTCATTTTCCAGTTAAATCCAAATCGACTTCATTGTGCTGTGAACCAGAAACAGACTTAGAAGCTTTCTATTTATGCTGTCTTTTTTTTTGTTTTTCCTTTCACTGTGTGAGTAGCAATTCTTGGACAAACCAGAAGACGTTATACAAAAGCACCAGGCCAGCATCAACGAGCTGAAGAGGGCTTTGAGGCAGCCTAACAGCAAAATGGCCCAGAGAGAGAAACGCATCTCTTCAGCTACTCCTCCTGGAGGGACTCCGGAGCGGAAACCAGTAAGAATGACATTCTATTTCCAAGTTATGGCACATACTATCATTGTTAAAATATCTATATTACCATTTTCTAAACAGGCTGTATTGGTCCTAGGCCAACATATATATATATATATCTTCACAGAGTATGCCAAAATTTGGATTCCATTAAACCAATTCACAGAAAAAAATACCTAAAAATGCTTTAAAATTTACACAGTGATACCCCCCAGTTGTTTTTCTTTGGGTTTTTTTTTTTGTGTGTGTGTGTGTTTTTTTACAATTCTTCTTTACAATAGCAATGTGGGGTAACAGTAATGAATGGAAGAGCCGTTTATCTAGTTAGGCTAATGAAACTGTCTACTCTATGTTAACATAGGCGACCACTGACGCCAAATTGATTGACAAGCAGGATGCTTATGAAGGAACACTGGACTCTTACTCTTACGTGGAAAAGAGTAAGACCTCTTCAGAGGGTAGAGACACATTTGCAGTGACATCTTGGACTGAAGCGAATATGAACAATTGCCAGACACGCCCAGACTCTGGAAGAAGTCGACATGGAACATCTCCAAAGCGGGAAACTGAGTTTATTGCAGCAGGACTAAGAGATATGAACCCCATGGCTGGTACAGTAGCAGCTAATGGGCATCATGAATCTGTTCAAATTCGGAGAGCCATTCAGGAAAATGGATATGAGTCTCCACCTGAGAAACAGGCAAGAGAACTGAAGAAGGATTTAAGACATGGCCACTTTGAGCATCGAGAGAGGCCCAAGAACTTTGAAACTCCAGTGGCTTGGGATTCTGTCCCAAAGGGCAGTGCTTCAAGACACAGTGAGGCTTGGAAAATAAAAGACCCAAGCCCTGTGGGAGAAAAGGATTGCAACAAAACTGGGAACTCACACGCAGAAGTAACAAAAATAGTTCCTCTCAAGCCGCAGAGATCAAAGAAGTCTATAAATAAAGAGAACAAAGATTTAAACCCTCAAACGCACAGCCAGCCTGACAGAGGCGTCTTTGGTGCTGCCGGGGATGTACAGATGACAAAATCTTCCTGTGAGTCAGGAAGGAGACTGGATGATAATGCTGTACCACAGTCTGCCACAGATGTTGTCAAGGAAAACACAATGGACACCAAATACCAGGGTGAATCTACAGCGTTGTATCAGCAGCAAAGTCAAACACATCAGCAGATTAGGAACGAGTTTTTCGGACAACAGGAGCTCAGGGACTGCAGGGACTCTGCAGGCCAGTGGACGAGAGGAGGCGTTGCATTTGAAGAAAATTCTCAAATCACCTCAGAGTTTAGCGCCAAATTTCCAGCAGCTCCCCCACGCACTCTCCCCCTGAAAACACAGTGGTCCCGAGACAGACTGAGCAACATGGACAACAGCCACATCCACCACAGGACGCCCAACCAAGAAACAGCCAAGAGGAAGCAAGCGGTAAACCATCTGCCCCCCTTCCCCCCCAACCTGTTTGTCAGTCATCGGAAAGTAAAGCATTGCATGAGCTTCAGGCGATGTGGTGCAAATTGTTTTTGCCATCTAAAAACAAACCTTCCAAAAAAAAAATAAAAAATCACACACACGCATAAACTTCAGAATTCATGTGGCTGTGTATGAGAAAGCAAAAGTTCACGTTCCTTCGCATCGCCTCATTGACCGACTCAGTTCACGTCCATGGCCTAGGGGGCATTTTGCTTTCCCTTCTTCCCCTCCGCAAATCTTGACATCTGCTTGGCCATTTCAGAACGCTGTGGGCCTTTAAGCAAACTTCCCATTGCTTAAGCTTCAGGCGTCCCTTCTATCCCACCTTAACTTGTCACGTTAATACCTGGTCTCTCCTTCCAACACTCAGAGCGAAGGTGACTGCTGTTGCAAGGAGCGCAAGACCTTTTTCCACCATTTTTTTCTTTGAAACCTCTTCTTCCACATAATTTGAATCCTTTGTGTAAATGGCTGAGGAGGCCATTTGAACCAAATGTTCTGCCTTGGCACCTCTGCAGCAAAGCAGAAAAATGAAAAAGACGATTAGATGTAATCACTGGCTGCAGAGCTGCCAAACCTCTTCAGGGTTCAGGCTTTCATATGCCGCATTTAAAAATATGGATACCTTTTCCCTGAAAGGGAATTTTGAAAGATCAAACCTTTCAGTGCATGGCATTACCATTGCACTTGCAGTCATTTTTAATGATGTCAGCCTGTGAAATATACCCAGTTTGCATGCTTTTGACTGCAGCTTAAAGGCTTTGGAGTTTGGGGGATCTCTCACATTGTGTGTTTATCGTGCAGGTTTAGGAAAAGCCCCAAAGTTTATGAATGACTTAGACATGTTTGCTTGCAGATAAGAACTCAACAGTGCTAAAGCAACATGCTTAATAGCGGTGAAGCAAGAACACTGCAAACTCGGGCTCTCCAGATATCAATTATTTCATCATGTGCAAAAAGCAGAACTTGACATCAAAGCAGTTTCAAAGAAAACTTTTTCTAACTTTTATTTTTGGATATGCTTACACACATTAGCTATAGGGAGACGGTATAACTTGTGGCTGCATTTCGGTGAATTCACGCATGCTTTCATATCGTTGTTTGCTTTTTGTTTGTTTGCCTTTTCTATAGGAGACACCTCCCACCCCTGCTATCCATGAGGAGCCTCTCAGTGAAGCTTCAGTGAGTCATCCCTCGGCTCCTCTCATATTTATTATGTAGTCACACCTTGGGAAAAGAGTAAATAAACTACAATTAGATACTTGACAGATTTTATTCAAGCTGCTCTTTGAGGCGTGTTTGTTTTTGTATCCAAAGCGTGGAGATAAACGCACAAAAGCACAGCCTGTAAATTCATATTTAATCAAATGGGGAAACTGAATATTTTAAAGTGCCAGCTCGACATCATGCCTAAATCTGATATCTAATATTTTGTGCCGCTGTTAAATGTTCAATAAGCATGTTTCCATGTTTAATTGTGATCAGAGATCAGAGTAGAGAAGCTAATGTATCTGTACTTTACATGCTGTACATTGTCTAAAAGTGCAGGAGATAAACCACATCAAATTATCATCTATCTCCTCTATAGAGGGAACCATGGGAGAGGCGCCTGGGCTCCGTATCAGAGGATGATCAGGACCACGAGATCCTGTACTTGAAGGAAACCCACCTGGGCATTGAACGTAAATGTTCCAGCATCACAGTCAGCTCTACATCCAGCCTGGAAGCTGAAGTAGATTTCACCGTCCTCACGGACCTGTACACAGGCATGGAAGAGTTCTCCAGGGGTATGTCAGAGCTGGGAGAGAGGGATCTGTCACCTGATGGGGGTCTGCGCTTTGGAATCGACATGCTCCAGCAGCAACAGCAGCAACCCTCTGAGCCACCTCCTCCCTTAGTATCGGCTCCTCTGTCCAGAAGAACCAGCAGCAGTCCTCCAGCCAAACAAATCCAGGCTGAAGAAGTCCGACCAGAAGTCAAACGGTCCGATGTCCAGGTAGATCAAAGTTTTCAGATCAGCTGTGTAGAACCACTTAGAAGTGTCTACTTCTTTGGTTTGTTTTGTTTTCACACTGCACTATTTTTAGGCACCTAAAAATATGCATCTTGGCTCCTTTTTAAATTCAGACGCCAGTGCAGGAAAGAATGGGTGTTAATTTGATCTGAAAGCAAGTAGCATGAAATCATTACTCTACAGTTTTATCTCTCTGCATGTTTGTAACCGGGCACTTGAGAAATAAATAAAGCCAAGCGTGAATGCAATGGAAACAACAGGAAGAGAAGAGCTGAATTCCTCTCCTCCCCGGCACTTTTCCCATAACACCAACCACATCCACGCTCTGTGTCTTTCCCAAGTTTCCCAACAAAGTGTGATGACAAGGTAGCTGTGGGTGAATTCATGCAAGTTTATTCACAGGCTCTGGTTTGCCTGTGCAGTGGGTGGTCAGAGGGAATGTAATAAAACAGAAAATTATGATGTGATGATTCCCAAAGTGGTTCTCACACTTTTTTGCAGCGTGTGTTGTTAAACTTGACTTCGGGTTCATGATTTGAGTTGTAAAAAAGCTGGGCGGCTAAAAGTATTCAAGCTTCTGATGCCTCTAATGCACTAAAATCCACAAATGAGCAGATGAAGTGACTGTCGTGAAATATGCAGGACAGGGATGTGCTTTTAGTTTGAAGTTTTAAAGAAGGTAAACGAAAGAAAACCCACTTTGTTCTTTTCCTCGTTTTTTATGTTTAACTTTTTACTAAAGTAAGATTAAGCTTCCAAACTTCAGACTCTCAGGTTGTCTTTTGCTTTCTGTTCTGATTAAATTATGTTCCTTTTCGCAAACAAGGGGCTTTCAAGCCTTTTAAAAACCTCAGTTTCTGCACAGAGTCTCAGAACAACACTACGAACTATACACACTCTTAATAATATAAACATTCCTTCTCTTAAGCCTGTAGTTCCCAAAAAACCAAAGAGATCAGTCCCCGTGTCTTCATCAGTGGACCGAGATCAGTCACACAGAGAAGGCAGTCGTGTCTCTGCCGTCGCACCACTGAGCAGGGAGGGCAGCGATATCAGGCCCACCCCAGCAGTCAGAAAGACGGACATCAGGACGGAGACTCAACCCAATGGGTCAGAGGTCACCACGACCATTGTGGAGTTCACGGATCAGGTTAACTTCATATTTCACTGCTAAAAATGTACAGAAAGGTAGACCTGTAGAATATCTGGACATAATCCAGTCAATCTGTCTGTTTCAGGATCACGGCATCACTGGACTAAGTGAAGTTTCTTACTCTACAAGACAGAGCGTTTCCCCTGTGAGTACAGACAGGGGGACCTCTCCAATTTGAACTCAATCTGCACCACACTCCTTCTTGTTCTCCAGGGTTCAAACCTACTTACAAAGCCCAAAGACACGAATTCAGGAACACACATCTGACTGAATGTTATAAAATATGGTTCATGGGTCTTTGTAATATTTGCCTCATGCCTCCTCAGGTGCACAAAGGCAGTCTTGGCAGAGAGACATCAGGCTCTCCCATCCTCGTCTCTGAAAATGTTACCTCAGCTACCACTCATGTTACAAAGGTAGAGAAGCTCAAGTAAAACTCACAAAGTGCACATTTAATTTATAATTTAGTGCCGCTCATCTCCTTTAAATGTTAAGGCTGTTAAAAGAAAAGCTGTTGTCTGTATGCTGCAGACGGTGAAAGGAGGATACTCAGAGACCAGGATCGAGAAGAGGATCATAATCACAGGAGACGATGATGTAGACCAGGAACAGGTGAGCAGAAATTGACAAATGAGCTTTGTTACCTTGGCACCCCAGTACGGTTCAGTCTTTATATTAAAGTGGTGTGATTAGCTCGCCTGAGAACAGTGCAAGAGACTAATCAATTTGTACATGACTGAAGCAGAGGAGTAGCTAACTTCCTGTCTACTTTTTCATAGTGTATGCATCCCTCATTGTTCATCAGCTATAAAAGCTTTTTGGTTAAAGACGGGCCCTTCTGAGTTGCTAGACAGTTTTTAAGTGTGTCTTGTGATTTTATTACAGCAAATCAACTTTTTAGCTGATTTTTATATAAGAACTCACAAAGCCGAAGGCTAAAATGTTAGATTCTTTAAGTGGGCAAATACGTTTACTGACTAGATAAAATATAAAATGAGCATTTGGGTATCTAAAGACCAATTTTTAAACGGAATTGTAATTCCAGCTCCCTTTGCGAACACAAATCAGTAGTCAAAGGAGCTTGCAAGCTCCTTTGACTACGATGACCTGGATGACTGAGAACCTTCACAGACACAAATCAGTATCTGAACCTGTGTTCTGTTTTTGTAAGATACAGAAAAGTTCCATAAGGTACTTGGTTGGAGGGGTTTAAGCAATTCATTTCATTCAAGACACACACTTCACTCTTTCCTTTCAGGCTCTGGCTATTGCCATACAGGAGGCCAAGCAGCAGCATCCAGACATGCAGGTGACTAAGGCAGTTGTTGTCAGGGAAACAGAATCATCCACTGAGGACCGACACGGTGCATCAGAGGTACAGCTGGCATCTTGACGCCATGCAACAATGGATGAGATTTTTACATCCTCTAAACTCTTTTGAGGTTAAGGGATTTAACATCCATGTCTCCTTTCTTTGCTGCAGTCCTGATTTCCTGAGACGAGAGTGCCCCCCTTTGGACAAGAAGCGTCAGTGCCCGACTTGAAATTGCCGCCCACCATCCCAGTCGATTAAGGACTACTGCCTGAGGCGCTCTGCCGGAGCCTCTTATACAAGTTCACACACAAACCTGAAACAGGACTCTTCAAACGATTTAATTTGTATTTGAACGTTTCATTATCGAAATCGTCATCATGTTCAACAGAGTGACTTTTTTTTTGCAGTCAGGCTGCACAAGTAAGAGAAAAAGAAAAAAAAAAAGCAACATTTATGAATTTTACATGGTTGATAACATGCCACAAGAATTCCAAACATCTGGAAAAATTTCAGACATAATTCAAGTAAATTCCCTGCAAAAAATCTCAGGGTCTATATGTTCAAATCACTCGCTTTGGTATTTCTAAACAAAAACAGAGAACACAGGGAATTCATTGGGAAAGGGGTTTATTTAGATATGAGTGGCTTATACTCTCATCATGTGATTCCTGCTGTGTGCTGAAGAAAAAAAAAATGTGTTCACATTGTGTCACTGAGTAATAGAATCTAGTACATGTAGCTCCAGTACTGTTAAAGCATCCAGTCACTCGCAGGGTTTAGTGAAAACTGTTTAGTTTTCATAGCTAGTCAAATAAACAAATATCATCCCATCGCACTGAATGATGAAGATGCACTGATTAGAGACGACTGCGGTCCTCTGGAGGCGTTTATTCGAGTATTTAGCGAGGACCAGCGTTAGCTATCTAGTAATATTTGACTTCCTTTAAACATATCTCACCTCAACGTGTGGGTGGTAAGTATGCATATCTGCATTTATGTCTTGACATTAGGAGCTGTTGATACACAGTGTACCTGTTGTATTTATTCAAACAGTGGCAATGTAGTTTCTGAGCATGCTGATGTTTCAGAATGAGCCCAGTCTCTCTCCTCTCCCGGCCTTTAGATACGCGCTCAGAACTCACCTGGATTTAAATCCTCATTGGCCGTTGTGTGTGTAGTAAGTAAGTACATAGAGTAGGCTTACATTCCTTGTTCAAGTCACAGAACGGGCTCCTGCATCAGTAAAAGTAGTGTCTGAGATAACTTTTGCATGATGATGATTTCTTTTGGATGAATGGACTGTAAATGACTTCAGTGGATATTAACTCATCATAAGGAGCGATGATTCTGTCCACGACGGGAACACCCTGAGAAATTACAAAGCTGCAGAGACTGAATTGTTAATAATCTAAAGTCTTGAAGAGAAATGATGCGTGTTGGCGAGGGTGGAAAAAAAGTGGGAAATGTCAAGTACACAGTACACTCAGTTATGACAGCACACTCGATTATTCTGTTGCAGCCCTCTTACATTTTCATCTCTTCTCAAACCGCCAGTGACGTTCAGCTGGTCCTAACCTAGCCGTTTTCTACTTATTTGCCAGTGAATGAACATAATGTGGCCCACATAATGTGAGCTTACGTTCTGCAACCAAGCTGAAATGGCATTATGCATCAGAGCTCTGCCGACAGTCTTTCGTGTAAAGTACCATGTTAGAAATAAGATACACAGTAGGAGACGCATCTTTGGACTTTTAGTTGTGTGTGATTTGGTACATGGATGTTAGAAGGATGCTGTAGAGATGTAACGTGCCAACTGAGGTAGCAGTCAAACTGTACAAACCCTGGTTTTGTATGAAATAACTTTATATGAGCAACTTTTAATTACAAAGTGTCAGAAGGTCAAATGCACACATTTTTTGGTATGACATGGTTTCCCTTTAAGTATACTGTCTTTAGCGTTAAAAACAATATATAACTTCTGTATCTTTTTCAGAACTCATATTTTATATATAGACCAATACATGCAGCAGAAAATTCAAACAATTGATAAAAGAAATGTCAAAAGCTGCCACTCAAGGTTTATGAGGAAATTAACAGGCTTTCAGACACTAAACTATACCGTCTATGTTCACGTGTCTAGTGTAACTCCTTTTGTGTTCCTTATTTTGGTTCCAAAGTGATGCTTAGTCATGGATGTGGGTGTCAAACTGAAAGGTGGAAAAAAGAATAATGCAACCACGCATACCTTGTACTGTATATTTGGTGCTGTTTAGTGGATCGTGAAGATGTATAGTAGTTAATGGAAATGGGCTTGATGTACACTAGGGGGCACCGGTTACCTAAAAGAAGCCAGCTTAGCTGCAACATCAAGCATACCCAGCTGAAGTCCTTCTCACCATCCTTCACTGGATCGACCAGCATGGTCTGACTTACCTCTCTCTGTCCAGAAAAGGCCCACTCACGGACATGTGACAATGACCAGACTGTAATAACCAGACTGTGAATAATCGCAGACCCTCGACTGTGGCTGAGACACCTGGTGCCAAAGTCTGATTGGATGACCTCTGGCAGACCCTTAAACCTAACCTTGTCCTTCTGTACAGAGCTCTCCTTCTTCTTCTCCTCCTCCTCCTCAGCAGCTTCATCTCTTCTGCTCTGCTGCTTTCCACTGCTTAGTGCTGTATCCTTGCTGTACATTGTACTTGCATTCATTTGAAAATGAATAAAGACGAGAGAAAAAAACAAGGAGAACAAGATAAATGACAATCCCTCTGTTTGATCTGTGTCTCTAATACTATACTAGTGCTGTAAATGATTAGAAAGACACGGTTCAGTCATGCGTTTCTTTTTCAGGCAGTCAATATTGCATATTTACCTTTAAGTTGTTTCTAAGTTTTAGTTAAGGTACCATAATTCAAATAACAGCCAGGAGAAAACAATGAGGAGACACAATTAAAATTTTAGTTTCTGCAAAAAACACCTGTATTTGGAAATCTGGGAAAGTTATCCATAAAACTGTTTCAGGAACAGGCTTGCACACACACACACACACACACACACACACACACACACACACACACACACACACACACACATTAACATAAATATATATTCTCTTTGTTTTTTACTCACCCAACACACATACATATACCTTGCTTGTACCAGGTTGGATCCCCTTTTGCCTTCAGACCTTCACATCCATGTTGACATGATAACATGGTATAGATCTCTCGGCTGCACATTCATAATGTGAATCTCCTATTTCACATCCCGAAGGTGCTCTATTTATTTGGGAATCGGTGACTGGAGGCCGTTTGAGTACAGTGAACTCATTTTCATGTGTAAGAAACCAGGCTGAGATGACTTGATGTTTGTCACATGGCACATGCTGGAAGCCACCATGATTAGATGGGTACACTGTGGTCATAACAGGATGGAAATTGTCAGTAAAATTGTTCATGCAAACATACAAATGTCAAAAGAATACAAATAATAGAAAATGAATGGAGCTTAAGAACTTTTTTTAAGTTCCTTTTTTTTGTTTTTGTTATTTTTTTAGCTACTCTTTTATTCAGCTTTGACAGATGTGGTTGCCAGCATCTCATCTAAGTTTCAGATTCCACTTGGTGGAACATAACAAGTGGAGGTTTCCGACCTAACTACAAGTTGAGGATTTTTATTAGTGGAACAACAACACTAGAAAATAAACCTAACACTCTGATAAAGGCTTGCATTGCACAAGAACAATGGTGTTTTATTGAAGAGCGTGCCTAGGGTGTTTGTTCATCCCAATATACCTTTAAACAGAACTCCTTTTGGCAAGCTTCCTAAATATAAAGCAATACCAATGCAGCATATTGTAAGGAGCAATTTTAGGAAATCCAGCATCAGTGCTCTCCTCCCTGTGTTTAAACAGCACCAAAGCACTGACCTGATGTGAGCAAGAAACTCTGAAGAAAAAGAGTCCATGAAGCTCGTGCAGTTCAGATACACCATTACAGGATGTGTTTGGTTAAGCTTAATGCTGCACAGTTTCAACCAGTTTATAGAAATCTGTATTCACAAATGAAACAATTACATTTCATTTAACTGCATGCATGAATAGATGTATGAAATTCAATCAGTCATGTGACTGTAGGTGATCCCACAGGCTGATGAATAACAGGAACTGATAGATTTTGGTGTGATGCAGAAAGTAGAACCTGTTCATCTGGACAACTTTTTTTGTTTGACCTCATAACAAATTAAATAACAAATTAAATATCAGATTTTCTGCTTGGAAAACAGATCAAATGAAAACCTGAACTTTCACACTTTTCCAGAGCGGTGATAGAGTTGAAAATTCCATAGAGAAGCAATAAGTGGGTTAGGCTGTTTTTTTTTGTTTTAATTTTATAAGGCTCTGTTAGAAATGTGAAAATTATACCCATATGGGTAGCCTGATGGAAAAACGCAGCACTTAGAGTTTGAGGTATGCAAACTCTCCGCTTCAGATATCAATAAAAGAAACAAGGAAAATGACATTATGTTTATTAAAAGCAGGTTGTTCCGTTTCAGACACCCTAAGCAAGGTACACACACTGACTGATTTCATGCCTAACAGTGGCTGACAGTAAAGTACTCCTGCTACTTTGTAATAAGCTGGAAACGTCAGTAAATATCTGCCACTTATTGTATTACAATGCTCATTATGAAGGACAGAAGACAAAGGCCTGTTATGTCCTAAAAACGCCTAAAAAACATGATCTAAATTAGAGCATGACTGAGCCAAAATACAACACGGATAAACAAAAGGAGTATAAATAAAACCTCTTTTGAATAATAACAACGTGGGATATAACCATAGGACTTAAGGCTCAATTTGGGACCTGAGGATTTCATACATACGCGACATGTGCGACAACGCAGCTGACATTATTCGGCGTGCCTTTGTTGCACACTTTTCATAGATGAAGGAAGAAGATGAGACATCAATTAGTCAACAAAGATCTGCTGTTTACAGTGGAAGTAATACTGGGATGGACACGCAGCATTTTCTCACAATACAACAGGTATAACTGAACCTTGTAGGCTCTGTACCTTTGGTTCCACTCAGTTTCATGGCAGCTGAGGTTTTGATGTGACATAAAAGCATGAATAAAATACAGGTAAAAGTTACAAAGGTCTCAGGTTCTGGTTGTCATAAAGCAATGAGACTTAGCTCCCTGCTTTTTAGCAGGGGATGACTAACAGTTGTTTTTTCCCCATTAGAACGCAGGAGGTTTTTCAAAGACCAAAAGATAGCAGGGAAAGGGCTTCAACCACTTCCTGTCTCAAATTAAGCTTAATGATACTCACTTGCTTTAGAACTCCTTCACTCTCTGTCATGTTTAAACCGAGAAGAGTCCAGTGGAACATACACATCTGTTTAATAAAACCTGCACAGCCTCTTAAGCAAAACATATACACACATTCTGTTGTGGCCTCCAAGATGAAAACCATACGAGA
The DNA here is from genome assembly GCF_051167445.1 of Perissodus microlepis. Taxonomy (NCBI): domain Eukaryota; kingdom Metazoa; phylum Chordata; class Actinopteri; order Cichliformes; family Cichlidae; genus Perissodus; species Perissodus microlepis. The sequence goes on along the minus strand of NC_140480.1, from coordinate 5,613,092 downwards.
ACATCCACTGGTTAGAAAGAAGGCGAGTGAAAAAAAAAACGGCTTCAAAGAGACTGCAGTCGAGCCACGGTGTCCTTTCAGTTCCATAAAAGCAACTTATGAAAGAGCCAGTTCCTTTCAGTAACCACTTTAGAAAGGTGGAGGAAAAGAATCTTCCCCACAAAGCGATATTTGTAGAAAGAAGAGGAAAGACACAGTAGTGCAGGAAAGGGAGCAGGTGGGAATGTGGCTGTCAGCCTGTTGTTGTCTTTGACCTGCTTTTTCTCCTCTTAATAAGCAGCTGCAGAGCCTGGTTCCTGCAGACATTTGTCATAGCAGCGTTCTGGCTGTGATGATTAGGGCTGCAAGACTGACCGTGGGGAAGGCCGAGAACTCCGAGGCTGCTCCCGCGGCTATGGCGTCTGAAAAACACAATCAAATCAAAATCCAACAGGCGCTTGGTCTTGCATTTAAAAGTCTGGCGTGGTCTAGAAATGCATGAAAAAACTTTAGAAGGTCATTGAGTGCAGACTTTTACGTGATAAATTATCACAGAGCAGAACGGCTCTACATTGAAGTACAAAGAACTGATGCGAGTGCGTGCACTTATCAATAGATGGCACTAGTACAACATATTCCGTTATGGGGGCGACCCGAATTTCAAAGAGCTGGACTACTGAGGCAGGCAACAGCAACACACATAGTTTGATCCAAATGGCACATCCACTCTCAAACAACCTCCTGGCCATACTTGGAGAATGCTGGAGACTATTATGTTGTTGATAGTATGTCTCCCGGTCTGCGGATAACAGACTATTTTAGAGGTAATGTGAAAGAGGAAATTACTTATTTGAAGACTAATATTACAACAATTAATTTGGAAAAAAAAAGCTACCTAAAAGAGTTTCTCGGATAACAATTTATCTTTTTAATGCAGCTGCAGGGTGTGTTTGTACAAGTGCCAGGCTTGCAGTATGTGCATTGTTAGACTCGCACGGCTTGATCAAAAGAAGTGCTGCCACAGTTTTTCTCTGCAGCGAAACTAGAGGACCTAAATTACTTCCACTCAGAAAAGGGTGCCGAAAAGCTAAAGTGGATATAATTCTTTCCTGAGCGTGCACAGGTATATACAAGGGCCTTTTTCTGTATGCCTCAACCCCAGCTTGAATATATTCATTCTCACAAAAAGAGAGAAAGAAATGTTTCAGGACTGTCCTACCTGCTATCTTGGGGATGGTAATCTGGCGGCTGCTGATCCCTTCACCTCCCTCACTGAAAGGTTTAATTTGGATCACATAGCCTTGGTTGACCGGCAGCGACAACTCCAAAGAGGTGTTGTTGGTCTCCACCACGTTGGGACGACTGTGTTTGTCCTGGCTGTACATCACCTGAAGGAAACAGAGTGCGAATGACGATAACAGAGTGTGGCGTGGCATGAAGGCACTCACAATGCGACATATGAGTGTTTTATTTTTCCTTCCTAGCGCGCTGACAGGAAAATCTAAGTGTGAGCTGCAGCTCGGCGAGTTGGAGTGAGCAGTATCTGAAAGTTAACAAGAACGAGACTCTTGCTTTAGATATCTGCACATGACTGTGCCGGGTCACTGGAGGAGAGGGCTCAGTAGAGATAAGGCAGAACTGCCGGAAATCTTCAGTCCTGAATTTTCAGCTGTGGTTTGGATGCATCTGCCCATTTTAACACACGCTAAGCTCTCCACTTTCACTTGACTTGTAACGGGAATAATGCGACTAAGACCAAGTCTTCACACTTTTCGCCTGTTTAGCGTAGGAGGCTGCAAATTCGTGCTCCTATTTATTTACATTTACAAGCCAAGTGACACTTGGAAAGACAGATGAAGATAAAAACCCTGAAGCAGTTATTATAATATCTATTGTGCACTTGATGCTGCAGTGGCAAGTTAAATGTCACAATACGGGAAGATGAACGCCAATCAGATTTTAGTTCGTACATGCTTTTCCTGAGATGACTCGCTCAGAACAGTTGTACAGTTTAAACTATGTGGCTAAAAATAATGGGTGCTGTGGGTGTTCGGGTTATCACAGGACTTCTGGTTTAAGGCGAGGAGGCAATTTGTGTAGGACTTCCGAGGTTAAACTGAAATGCTGCAGAATATTACACCAATGCAGGGGATAAAACGAGGCTCCCATTTATTAATAACACTCTGAGAAGTTCATCAGCACAACCAGTGTGTTCATAAATAACAGCGTGCTCTTATGGAGCAAATGGACCAAGTAACAGTCTATCATTCTCTGTTATGTTACTATCTATAAAACCCTTTACTTGTCAGCTTTGAACTGATTCTTGTTGAGGCAGTCTACCGTGGAAGTGTAAAACTTTACCTTATATCCTGTGACTTCTGACTCATTCTCCAGGGCGTGCACTTGGTCCCATTTCAGGATGACCTTGGAGTTGGAAGTGTTCCACATAATTTTAACTGGGGCTTGACTGGGCGCTGAGTGAGGACACAGGGAGCAGGGTAAGGGGAAGAGGGAGAAGAAAAAAAGAGGCTGTCAAGTCGATAAACAGTCACGAACCAACTCAGCATGAAGGAGATTTCTCATTATCAGTTTATCATCCCACTGTTAGGAGTGAGCAGTGAGAACAATCCTATTTTTTTAAGTTAATGGGGAAGTAACAAAAAGCCATGAAAGATTTTGTATCATATTATAACGAGAATACGGCGATTTATATTATTAGCGCATGTGAGCATAAAATTAAAGACATATGTCTGACAATTAACGCTTTAAACCATTATCCACAACTTCAGATTTTCTTGCTTCTTTCTCAAACGTTTGCATTCATATGACATGAGATGCACTGCTGCAAACGGCAAACATTGACTCAAGTATAGATGTCATAACATAATAACATAAATAACACGGTGTGGCAGAAACTTACGCCGACACCTGCTTTGACGTCTGTTACTTTCACGCTCTTTGCATCAGTGAGATGCCAGGACACGAAGCAGCGTATCCATGTGCACGAGAAGAAAACCGTAAAATCCACCAAAAATATTTAGATGTTTGGAACAATGGCTTTCTAAATGTGTTTTTTATGTGAGAGAAAAGCCTTTAACGCATTTCAAGTCTCGACAACATAAAACACAATTCGGTGAAAAAACACAAATGAAAGCGCCACATTGTTTTGCAGTGAATGGTTCCTTCTTCTGTTACTGGTGAAATCCAATACACTGAATGGACCATGCAGCTACAGCCAAAGGAAAAGGAAGAAGAAAACAAAAACAAGAAAAACAATACACAAAAGAAGACTGTCATTCGCCTTCAGTATCTTAGTCCTTACGCGGTTTCTTGGTTGTGACATTGACTATGTTGCTCTGTGGGCTCACTCCAGCACTGTTGTAAGCCCGCAGACACACGTAATAGGTACTGCTGCCTTCCAGATCCCTGATGAGTACTGAAGTTTTATTCCCTGCTGTCCTGATCACCGTAGCTGCCTCTTGCTTTTGCTTCTCACTCCAGTACTGCAACTAAACACACACACATAGAATACACGGATTACGCTTGCATCTATTTTGTTACTCAATATTCTCTGTGGGCATGAAAGCCAGAGGGCCCTCATATACTGCAGTTTACTTCATAAATGAATAATATAAACACTAATGCAAAAAGGTCACAACGCTATTCTGCAAAAATCAAAAACAGATACATTGCCACTAGCTATTCGTGTTGCTGGTGCTGTCCAACATGTTTGTACAAGACCTATTGTGTGGGCTTGTGTGGGTTTGACCTCATAGCCTAGGATGCGTCTGCGGTTGTTGCTCCAGGGCAGTGGCTTCCAGGTGACCTCTACCTCGGATGCTGATACGCTCCGAGCCCTGAGCCTCCCTGGAGCTCTGCTGGGCTCTGAAACACAGACACCAGGGGTACCGGGGAAAGAGAGGAAGACATGGATTTATTAAGCCTATAGACACTGTGTGGCTTAATGAATACACAGAAGCGATAAATTTACTCTGTGGTTTTAACAGACCATAATACCAACGTTAATGTAATAATATGGGAAATGCTCTCATGTAAACATCATTAGCATTTCCTCCTTTATTTATTGTCATACATCTCCATTTCATTTATGTAGGTCCGGTTCCGGCCATCTGCAGTCGATTTATACTGTAAGGTAAACATCCTATAATAATAGAAAGAGAAAACCAATGATCTGATTATCCCCTATGAGCAATCACCCGGCGATGCTTGGGAGGAAGAACTCTATTTTAGCAGAATGAGACCTCCAGCGCAACCAGGCTCAGGGAGGGGCAGCCATCTGCCACGACCGGTTGTTGGGTTGATGGGAAGGAGAAGAGAGAAAAGAAAAGCACAGAGGAAAGGATTTTTCTTCTTTAACTGTGTGACTGACAAACTTTGGGTGTGAAAACATAATTACATTTCAGTTATTTCTGGCAGCCTTTTATAGATAAAAGGACCTTATTCTGGTGTTTGTGTATGTGTATGGGTGTAGGTGCCAAAGTTACACACCAACTAAGACTAGGGATGGCTGTTGGAGGTAATGGTCTATCAGCCGAAATGATGTTAAAGACCAGTAATGATGCTCAAATCTCAATAGTTGGTGTAGTGTCCTGTTACATTAAATATTCATGACAAAATGTGCAATTAGGCTAAAGATGCATGAAGGTAAATTACCAGCCGTCTCAGGACTCAGGATCAGGGACTGTGAGAGTGTGATTTGATCAGCTTATTAGCTTAACGTTGGAGTTCGGCCATCTCTATCATGTTTTTTTCTTTAAAACAGATATTACAGATAAAGAGCAGAGCTTCCAGACACATATCGGACAGTCAAGTAGTCATGCCTTGCTTTATTGTATTTCTCCTCTAATGGAGCCATGATTTACTACATTAGCATGAACCTGTATTCATAAAGGCTTGAATCTAATGAATGAGGCCATAGATTTATTAGGAAAGTGTTAACTGAGGTTATTTTACTTTAAACTTCTTTATGAAAACAGGAAACTTGCTTCAACAGTGTTTTAGACTAGGAAGATCATTCCATCTTTTATATACAGTCTATGTTTAGGACCAGAAACCAGTGTTATGAAGTACAGTGTTTATTTTAAGCAATAACATCCTTGGAATTGTATTCAAATTATATTATATTAAAATGTGACAAAAAGACTAAAGTCTGTCAGAAAATGCATTATTTGTGCTTCTGATCACTGACACAGTGTTTGTGCTTTAGGAGTACACACCTTCCTCTGCTGAGTAGATAGTGGTCACGGGACTGAAAGGGCCTTCTCCCTTGTTGTTGTAAACCCCGACTTTGACTTGATAAGGGGAGAAGGGAGGGATGCTCTCATTCTTGAAGACATATCTAGAAGCATCTGGGGAAGTGACAGCAGCCTGCATCCAGCCCTGCGCCCCGAGTGGGCGGAAAGCCACCACATATCCAAAGCCCGGGCCGCTCTGCATCTCCTCGGGAACAGGCTAAGAAGGTACAAGATGACTCAGAGCAATGACTCAAGAGAGAAATGCATGAATGATCCCGAAGATATTAAAACCTAAAAGAAGCTGAGGGCATTACTGTACATGCAAGACTTTGTACGAAATGATCATCCTGTCTGGTTAAAGGCACAATAAGCAAAATTCAAGACCACAGGATGTCACACCACAGGCCACACCTCACTCTCTTTTCTATTCTGTTTACAAGCTAGAAAGTTTTTGACCAAAAAGTCAAGCGAAGGGCAATGGAGGGGAGCAAAACAGCAGTAGAGACTTACAATGAGCTGAGATAAAACCAGCGCATGTAAATTAGGGAAATAACAAAAATGAAAACATTGTTGTTTTTAATTCTTTTGTTTTAGCTGATGTCTGACTGTCCTCTGCAACCTCACTCTTACTTTGACCTTTACTTTACATTCAGATGTTAACAATGACAACAGCAACAAACTCCAAATAACAGTTTCCTAAATGCATTTAAATACATGCTTACCTCCCAAGTGATGACCAGCTCTGAACGTCCTCCACCACCACCACTCACCCTTGCTGGAGTTAACCTGGGAACTAACAGATTCGAACAGGGTTAGATAGTCATGTCCAACACATACACCCAGTATTCTGTTTCTCACCATGAAATAACATAGCATGGAAACAGGTTTTGGTATTGAACATGTTCTAAAAAGTTGCTAATTTCTTAAATACAGACTTATAAGAGTACTTCACAAGTTTAACATTGCACCTGTTTGAGATCATGCCAAAGCAACTCAACCTGATTTGAGTGCAGACTTTGACCACGTCATTCCAAAGCCTTCTTTTTTTGAGCTATTCAGAGGTGAACTTGTCAGTTTGTTTGTGATTACTGTCCTGCTACGTAACCTAAGTGAGCTTAAACTTCAAGGTATGAACTGATGGCTGGACATGCTCCTTCAGGATTTTCTATTAGAGAGCAGAATTCATGTTTCCATCAATTACGGCAAGTTGTCCAGGTAAAGCAGCAAAGCAGCCCCAGACCATCACACTACCACCACCTTGTTTGACTGCTGGTATGATGTTCTTTTAATGCAATTCTGTTATAGTTTTATCCAGATGTAACAGAACTCAAACCTTCCAAAAAGTTCAACTTTTGTTGAACTAGTTTATTGTTTAAACTTTGGCAAAAAGTGTGTTGATGTGTCAGTCCAGCCCTGCTGTTTAGTGTGCTAAAGTGGAGTTCTTTTTGCGTTTCAATACTGTTGTACTAAAGCTTCCAGGCATCAGTAATTTTATTAGTTCTGTCATGCTTATCTTGCAGAAGCAGAAAGTTTACTGAAATAAAATAGGACAATAAGGTTTTTTTTAAGTATTCAGTACATGATGAGAATGATCCTGAAACCACTTTTCCCGATGTTGGCATCAGAAAAAATGCAAGGAGCTTCTGATACATACGCGTGTCTTTGGTGCGGGCCTTTTTGGAGGGTTTGCTGGGCTCTCCTGTTCCGATGCTGTTGATTGCCAAGACTCTGAACTCGTAGTCCACCCAGGAGCTCAAGTCAGTGACAGTGGCTGACAGCTGCTTCCCTCCTAGCAGCTCAGGAACTGAAAAACATCACAGAAGTAACCTTTCATCAAAGCCCTGCAGTATATGCCACTGATAATTAGCCAAGAGGGTAAAGTTTTAGTTATCTGCATTTTATGTGTGGAGTTTGGAAAGGACAGCTACCAGTTACCCCATCGCTCATTTTTTAACCTTTCACTAAACTTTCTGGCCACACAAACACATTTAAATAAGCAAACCTGAGGTAACAGCCTGCCACCCAAGAGAGAAGGGCGTTCTGGCCTGGATGGTATAGCTTAGGATAGGGCTGTGGTTGTCCGTGCCAGGACCCCAGGACAGAGAGGCAGTGGTCTCTGTCATCTTAGTCACCTGACAGTCCACAGGGGGGCCTGGAGGACCTGAAAAGACAATAAGTCACAGGTTACTCAAATATATTGATACATAGCAGCTCAAGATTATCGGTGATATGAGAGACTGAGTAGACAGTGTTTGTGGAGCTCGAGTGCAAAACAGGTGTCCACTGTGGTAAAAAACAGCTTTTACCAGTTGCGTCAGATTTCCAAAGCAAAGCCGTTCCTTCCTTTAAAGGACCTTGAAAAGCTTATTCACGCATTTATTACATCCAGATTGGACTACTGTAACTCCCTCTACTCGGGCCTCCAACACTCCTCTCTTTGCCGGCTCCAGTTAATTCAAAATGCAGCTGCGCGTCTTTTAACAGGTACGAGAATTCATGAACACATAACTCCAATTTTAGCCAAATTACATTGGCTCCCTGTTAAATATCGTATAGATTTTAAAATTCTTTTGTTCACTTTTAATATTTTGAATAATTTAGCGCCCAGTTATCTTTCTGATTTACTCCATTCATACAATCCCAACAGGGCACTTAGATCGTCCAACCATAGGCTCCTAGCACAACCTAGGACTCGAATGAAGTCGAGAGGCGACCGGGCCTTTGCATCCGTGGCACCCAGACTCTGGAATAACCTCCCCGTTCATATTCGCACTGCCGAGTCTATCCAGTCTTTTAAATTACGTCTTAAAACTTATTTTTTTACTTTGGCTTTTGATTCTGTCTAGTTGGCTGTTTTAGCTTGTTGCGTTGTTACCTATTGTTTGTTGTCCTCTTTTATTGTTTGTTTTAACTGTCTCATGTTTTTATTGACTGTGAAGCACTATGGTCAACACTGTTGTTTTAATATGTGCTATATAAATAAATTTTGATTTGATTTGATTTGATTTGATTTGATTTGATACTGAATTACACCGAGTCCAAAATCAACACTTACAATAATGAATGGGTATCAAAAATATAAAAACAGAACATTGATTTTTTTTCCTGGAAAATGTAGACTTTCTACATTTAACAAGATGTTTTTGTGGCTGCGTTGCCACCAGAATCTCTGCCAGGGATTGCAGAGATAAATTAGAGCATGCACAATTTAATAAATAGGATAGAAAAAGGGAGTACAAAAGGAAAAAATGCTTTAATTATACACACAAGAAGTAATTATTTGCAATCTTTTATTAAATTTTTGGTACGTTAACATAGACGATAAAAAGGAAAGTTTGCTTCAATCTCTAATGAGTCGACTCATGAATCAGCTGTAATACATGTGTTCACTTTAATGTGAGTGTAGTTGTTTGCTACTCAGGTGAACTATTGCTATTATCTTCTCCTTTTCTCTGGTGTCTCCAAAATGGAGGTCAGTGAACATTTTATATTTCCTTCTGCTCCACAGGAACATTTGGTGAGCTCTTCCAGTCCACTTAGAATTTACTGCGAGCTACAAGAAAACCATCTGCAAATACTAAGGAATAAGGAGATAATGTGACTCTTTACGCGACGCATGTAGTGCTCATTTCTCATTTTAAGAGGCCGATCTTCCACAGTACAGCCCCAGTTAAGAGCACAGCTGCAGCTGCTCCGCCTGGCTGTGACAGGTGAAGCCGTGGATGCATGCGGTTTTTCTTCAGACCTCGGCTGCTGCTGTGGTTCAGTCTATGGTGGCACTGTATGAATATGTCCAGCTGCTACAATTAACTACTAAACTGTCACTGTTGGCCCCATTAAAAAAAACCATAATGTGTCATCGCCAAAAATAATAACCAAAGCACATCCACGGCTGCTGCCACAGTCACAGAGCCAGCTGTGTTATCCCAAAGCTGCGACCGTAATCAGAGCTGGTCTGTCTCAGCAGTGGTAAGAGGGAGAACTGATGAACGAGCTCCATTTATCTAAATGTAACGCTTTAGCTTTGGCCTGAGCAGCCCCAGACTCTCGCTGCAGACACGACCAAAAGAGGTTCACTTTTCTCAATAGTTCAGACAAAATCATTACTGGGAAGTATGCAAGAATACAAGAAAATACAACAACTTTGTACTTTGGATCTAACACAATACTACTACTTTTATCTGTTTAGGGCAGGGGTCTCGAACTCCAGGCCTCGAGGGCTGCTGTCCTGCAGGTTTTAGATCTGTCCTTGTTCCAACACAGCAGATTTAAATGGCTAAGTTACCTCCTCAACATGTCTTGAAGTTCTCCAGAGGCCTGGTAATGAACTAATCATTTGATTCAGGTGTGTTGACCCAGGGTGAGATCTAAAACCTGCAGGACACCGGCCCTCGAGGCCTGGAGTTCGAGACCCCTGGTTTAGGGTCTCCGCCCTGAACACATTTGTTGTATCTATATTTGGAGTTAAATGGGTAATGTGTACGGTACATACAGGGACTAGTTGCATATTGTCCAAAAATCCATAAGTCCATACGCACATTGTTTAAATGTTAGACAATAACAATGATAAGGGCATTGCATGCCCTGGTTCAGGTTTGGAAATTCTGAAAGAAAAAAGTTATTAAATAAAAATATCTGGGTTTGATCTTCTGCTTTTTTCCCTTACCTCTCACAACCACATCAGTGGCAATAGAAATACTGTCCACCTTGGTCTGAACAGCACAGGTATACTTCCCAGCATGCCTCAGTTGAATATTCCGGATCATAATGTCACCATCCGATCGCTGCTGGTCCAGATGTCAGGGGAGAAACAAAACAAAAAAGGGAATAACACAGAATGTTGTGTTATAAAGTTGCAAAATCAAGGAAAAGAGCTTGTCGTGATTTATTTTGGCATCCAGTTCCTTGCATTATGAAGGAAAAAGGTACAACATGAGTCCAGGGACACACCAAATGACTGAGTGCTGCTTTTCATCATTTCATCATTTATGAGCACAGGTCTTTGTGAGGTATTAAAAAGCTTCTTTCAGCTTCGTCCCTTTTATTCTCTCTGATTCCATTTACTCTGCAGACAACCATCCAATGCCAAATGCATTATTAGCTTTGAACTTTAAAGTTGGAGCTAATGTTAAGTTGATGTCTTATCTGTGAAAGTAGGGAACTGTGAAACAGGATGATACTTGGTAACTACTTTGATGTATAATCAGGGACATTTTAAAGAGATAAAAATTCAGTTGCTCCAAGTCATCCACTCTTTGATACTCGCCACCATTATTAAAATAACATAGGCAAGAATATATTAGGCCACAGATCTCTCAGTATGCAAAACGTTATTGTGAGATAACCTTGCTTGCAATATCAAGTGAGACTGCTAGAAAAACTCATAAAAAGTGTAGTCATGGATACAAAAGATAAATACAAAGCAAGATTTCTGGTTTTGCTTGTAGTCCAAGGTTTGATTACTAATCATGTCTCAGCATGATTAGGGGGTGGCTGTAGCTCAGGTGGCAGAGCAGGTCAGCCACTAATCAGAAGGTCGGTGGTTCGATCCCAGGCTGCCTCCTGGCTGCATGCCAAATATCCTTGGGCAAGATACTAACCCCATGTTTGCCTACCGGTGGCGCCTGTGTCCGGCAGCCTCGCCTCTGTCAGTGCGCCCCAGGGCAGCTGTGGCTACAATGTAGCTTGCTATCGCCAGTGTGTGAATGTGTGTGTGAATGGGTGAATGACTGAATGTAGTGTAAAGTGCTTTGGGGTCCTATGGACTAGAAAAGCGCTATACAAATGCAGGCCATTTACCATTCAGCAGGTTTTCACTTCTATTTGATTTAATAATTATTTTTTTAAAAAAGTATTTGTTCCAGCAACAGAAATGGAAGCACAGGCTCAGATATTCAGAGCTACACCAGGAGGAGGTCTTATTTTGTGCCTGAAATGGCTGTGACAGCTGCAGCTAGCAGCACCCATTTCCATTTAGGTCCATAAGTATTTGGACAATAACTCTGCTTTTTTTTAACCTCTATATACCCCCACAGTGGTTCTTAAATCAAACCTTCAAAGTGTCCTTAAGGCCTGTGTAGTTTAATCTAAGACGTTTAATGAAACTATTGTATTGACTGTTTGTTTTTGAATTACTGCCATTTTCATAAATTGTCCCCCACCTTCAGAGACTGGACAATTGACTCGCAAGCTGTTTCACAGTCACAGGTGAGTTCTGCTCCCTCTCTAAATGTTTATTTATTATTTTTTAAAATAAGAATAGATATGAACAAGACAAATCCAATGTCATGTCAAGTAATATCCTTTTATACTGCTTGCCCAGCGTGACATACATAAAATACTGTTACCACAGCCAATGCTCATGGTTCTCTCTGCCTTCAGTTTTGTTTTCTGCGTGATCTATTGTGTTGAGGTGACCAGCTTAGTCATTGGGAAATATGGGTCATTATCTATTTGCAGAGACTTTTAGATGTTTTCTTCCCAGTGCATTTATTATTTTCATGAATGTGCCACATTTAAAGTTTTTACTCCTTTTAAATTTATTTAGGTTATTTATTTTTTACTTTTGTTTGTTTGTTTCAGCCCATTGAGTCCTCCTTCACTTGCACTGGCTTCTAATTGGACCTCATATTGGAAGGACCAAGTGCAAATACAATATTTTGAGCCAGCAGACCTTTTATCTGCTTGTCATCAATCAAAGGACCAATCAATGGTCCAGTTACTTTTGAGCCTCAGAAACGCTAAACTGCATATTAAATGTTTATCTTTTAATAAACCCCTTGAATTAAAACGGAATATCTGCACTTCAATTACTTTGTGTTTGATTCAAAATCAGAAAAATTCAGTCTGGCCGTAACTTTGTGTCAATAGAGAGAATAATATGCACCTTAAAAGTCAGAGAGGTTTACAAGGGAATCTGGAAATCATGAACTGATTTTATAAAAGCTGTTTCAGAGGTTCTGCAGGTTGAAATCTACAGATATTAATAAAAACAGTGTTAAACCCCACAACAGGGTGATGTCTCATGTTGTTGGGTTTTTTTTTTTCATTTTAGCTAACATTTCTTTTTCTTTTTTCCATGAGTGACACAATTTATCAGTAACATCCATTCATTTAAAGCGATTACCTTTATAAGACGCAAGTAGCACAGCTTCTCTTTGAGCTGTAAAATGTTGGCAAGTTAACAAAACTCACAGTGTGACATAAAACTTTACAGTTAACTCATTCAGCGACTTGCAGTTGACATTTTTCAGTTCACTCTGAGCTTTGCTGAAAAAATGTCAGCGAGGGCATCAGAAAGTAGAAATCAAATACTGAAATTCAAACATTTAGTGGAACAGCACTTGGATCTTAAAGTATCTACAGTTGTAAAGCTTTTATTTTACGGATAAGGTTACGACTCGCTTTTATTCTATGTAGAGGCTTCACTCTCTTCGAGTTCACGGAGGACTCAATGAATATTAAAAGGCAGACAGCTTTGCAAAAATAAATAAATAAATACATAAAGCATATCCACAAAGTCGCATTTATGCAAAACACATGAGGTAAGTTAATAACGCAACTATTCACAACATGTCAGCATGTTCGGTGTATGCAAGAGTCTGATTTGTTTGCTATATTGAACCGCAAAGTTTCTTGTCGTTTATGATCATGCCAAAAACAAACAAACAAACAAACAAAAGCAAAAAATGAAATAGAAAAACAAGAAGCCCGGGCCCTATAATTGCTTTTCCTTATTAAAAGATGATGATCACACGTAACACATGGCTGAGCAATGCATTATGAGTTTCTTGGTTGCTGCTTTTGTCAATGTAGGAGGTGTTATTAACAAGGAGAACAAGCAAAATAGCGTCCTCCTGTTCTGTTATAATAATAAAAAACACACAAAAAAAACAATCAAGGATGCATGATTCATCATAAATGTGAAAGCTGAAGCTGGAATACAGTTGCTAAAAAATGCGTACAAACTACTTCCCTGTGTGTCACTTTACTCTATACACAGTCAGGTGGATATACGTAGACTTGGACACCACCACAATTAAAGTTAGCTAGCTGAATATGGCTAAATGTAAAGATTTTTGTCTTAAATTTCAGATTAGTCATATTGAATTTGGAGGAAAGATTCTTCAATATGCGTCTAACTTTTTTTTTAAGGAAGCAAACACATTTGTACAACTCAGAAGCTGGAAATGTTAACGACTCCTTCATTATTCCGTTCACCAGGTAAAAGGTAGTACTAGAATTGAAAAGGCTTGCTGTAAACCCATAACATGACAAAGATGCTCTCTCAAGTCTAAGGTAATCTTATGAACAGATGAACAAAGTATGGAGAAGACTCCAAAACACACATGATTCTATGTGAAACACAGTGGAAGCAGTGTGACGCATGCTTACAATAAGACAAGCACAGCTGAATTAATTTTGAACCTAAACATTTCAATGATATTTCTGAATAAAAGCTAAAAGTCTGTGCTCACTTCAGTTAAATCTTTTTTATTTCACCACAGCCATAAAATGACCCAAACCATGTCAATGTCCAAATATTTCCAGGTTCAATTATCTGTAGCTTTTCATCTGTAATAAAAAAAATTAGTATGTAGAGAATGTTGTTCTTATATAGAGAGTGAAATGCTTCCCAAGTGGCCTTTCTTTAAACTCCCCCTCTGATGGTATGCTTTTGATTTTAGCTTTACAAAGTCACTGCTGTCAAAAGAAAACATAAAAAGAGGGGGATGACATAGAAGTACTTGTTTTACATCTCAGAAGAGTTTAAAACATCTAGGCAGGAAATCTGTGCTTCATCTGTTTTGTAGTGCTTCTGTAATGAACGTCAAACATCATTTAAACAACTCAAATCAGATAATTGTGTGTAGATGTGTGCGTGGCTTCTGAAGCTCACATTATTATTGTGATCTAAAGGGGATGTTCATGTTCAGCCTCTAGCCGATAGCTCGTGCTTCCATCATTTTCTACCCTCCAGCCACAGTCTGGACCTCCCTTCAGACCCGGAGTTGTACTTACCCCACCAACTTTTTCAAAATAAGCTCCGTGGCTTCCAAAGTGAATGAGCTGCTCGTTGAAAAACCAGGTGAACTTGAGGTCAAGAGTTGGGTCGTGCGATACCTGACAGGGCAGGACAATGCTCTCACCTACAGTCACATCCAGATGACCTGCTGGACTGGTAATCACAGTTGCCTCTGTAAACACAGAGAACCAGTTTACCATTCCATGTATACGTGCTGGTTTCCCTATACCTCCTTCCTATTTGATGTATTTATACTTCAAATAATTTAGATCCCTGTGTCAAAAACAGGACCATGGTCTTAAATATCAATAACTAACAGAGAAGAAGTAAAATAAACAAGTGCAAAGGAAAACTCAAACACCATTATGGCAGGTCAGCTCTGAGTCTGCAATTTAGCTCTGTTTATGTGAGACAAAAAGCCATCCTATTTCATCCCCGGTGTGATGCACATCAACATAATCTTTGGTCGTCTCAGCTTGCCGTCTCATTCAGCGGCAGGGATTGTGGTGCAGTTCAGAGTGTGGTTCAGTACAGAGTAGAGAGGTCCATAAACCAGACTGAATGTGAATTATGCATTCATGTCATAAGCATCTAATGGACAGGCAAGCCAGTGCAGCATGTCAGGAGGAGTAAAGGTCTATATTCTCTCTGTCAAAACAAGGCTGTTTGTTTATCTTCACCCCCTTAGGAGAACCGAATGGTCATGAAAGTATATTCCAGGTGATTCTTGGGAAAGCTTGGCTCGATGCAAAATAGGTGAAGCAAAACTTTCTGCTTCCGATTTCCGACGTGTCACGTTTATTTCCTATTACAAATGGAAGGAAAATCATAAACCGGCCGCCTCGTTTCCATCGGTGTGCTCTGCACATGGTAATCACCAGTGTGTAAACGTATCGAAAATCAGTATATGCTCAAACACTCATGAGGAAGGTTGATAAGTTTAGAAATTAATTCAGCGTCTCGGCTCGAATTAGAATAGGAAATACAGAGATCTGTCCGAATATCAACATTATGAGGTGCTGAAGCCTAAACAGCACGACTGAGGCTCAATAGAGTCAAAATAACCCAGAAGTGGAACATCAGCCATCAGCGCCTGGTAAAATCTTAGGAATGATTTACCACTGAGCAGCCAAGTGAAAGCCAATTATCTGCAATTAAGGAGACAGGAGGATAGAAAGCACACACAGATGGAACACCTTTCATATTGATATGGCAAATTAATTAGGCTGCTTGTTTACCCATCCAGCAATTACACACAAAGATTTATTAATGCGCAGTTGTATTTGTGGGCAGATGATAAAGTCCAGGATTCATTTTCAGTCATCAGGACTGGATCCTTAACTGGTAACTAACGGTGTTTTTCAGCTGCTTGGTGCTGGGAAGGTAATGCAGAGTGATTAGTGGATTGACTGACAGCCAAACAATGAACTGAAGCTCAGCATGAACCTCTGTAAAGCAGAGAAGGAGAGACTCTTTTTTTATAAAAATAAAAATGATTCCAACTTTGTACTAATTGAATGTTTCGGAAATAACAAATGTAAGGAACTGGAGCATGTTCTGCTTTCGATAACTCAATACACTGAGATTTTAAATATAGCACAGGATCTATAAAATTGCCATTTCATGTATTTTCATTGGTTGTCAAAAAAACCCTAAAAATGAACAAACCAAAACACAAAACAAATTATCTGGACATATATTAATTAACTAATTAAGCATTACTATAGAATAATTACTGATTAATATCATAAATCTGCATTTTTTTGTGAATAAAATTTCTTTCACAGACAGAAAACACATACAGGCACACACATGCATATACACACACACACACACACACACACACACACACACACACACACACACACACACACATATATATATACTGCATTCATTGCTATGTGTAAAGAGGCTGTGGGGTGAAAAAAGACAGCAAAATTGGGCTTCTTTGCAAAGCAATTTGCAATTTAAAGTACTTGTGAAGAGGAATCACCAAAAGGCATTTTAATAGAGCAGTGTTGTTGACTCTGCTTTTTAGAAAGACCCAGAAAATTCCTTGCTCGGCAAAAGTGCCCGAAATAAAGGGAAAGGAATCTTCAACAAACTAAACATGGCTACGTGCCACTCTGCAAAAAAAGTATGAATTAAACATAATGGTGCAAGAATTCAATGGGCCTCATGTTCCAATTCCTCCAGCCACCGTCAATCAACTAATTGGACTGTATACAGTTCACCAGGAATTCTGCCTTGCTGTTTGGTCCTCAGCTTTGCAGTGATGCTCAGTGCTCATCTAAAGAGTAACACTGTGTCTCACAGCTTTAAAGCAGACGTCTATTCGCTTGAGGTTTTTCCATAAAGTAAATGCTTTACTTTAGTGCAAAGGCTAGATGGAAAAAAACTGAAGAAAATACAAATACAAACAGATTCAACAAACAAAAGCTAACAAACTCATTAATGAAATACTTGTTGGGGGGGGACATAGACACTGTTAGTGTGCTTAGACATAGGGAACAATTTTTTACCTTTTACCAAAAGGCTGCCAGCACTACTCGCTACTCCAAACTGGTTTCTGGCTACACATGTGTACATTCCAGCATCCGATTTACTAACATTGGAGATCCGCAGGCTTCCATTATCCAACACCATAACTCTGTAAAGGGTAAAACAAAAGTTAATTACACATTTTTACATGCTGTATATTTGAAATGCATAAAAACATCAAGTTCATCATCTGATTAATTTGTTAGCCTTTCAGTGCTTTTACATAAGCAGGAACCTAGCATTAACAGTGCCTGCACGACCTGTCGCTGTTATTGTGGGGTGGCTATTGGTGCTATTTTGGTAGTAGTAGATGCTTTAAATTTTTGACTATAAACCAACCAACTGTAAACAGAAATCAAAGAAATCAAGAAATATTTTCTCTGCTCTTATTGGCATATAACAAGCGTGGAAAGCTGAGAAATGGGGAAAAAAGGAAATCACAAAAATGCTGCCGCTCACTCCAGCAGCACTAAAAACACTCGAAAACAGGTCTTAAAAGCATGTCGGTGTCAGCAAGGCCTTGAATATGCACTGAAAATGTGGGAACAAATAACATGTTACAAAATAGGCTTAACGAAATTCATCTTGCCACATTACGATGTGTTTGAATGTAGTCAAGAACGGAGGATAAAAGAGGGAGAAAAAACCATGTAAGTGGGAAACTTGTTTGTTGAGATCCACTAACGCCTTACGCAACCAAACACTTTAGAAAAGTACGGCCGCGCAAGTGATTGAGGTACAAAATAATGAAATAAAAGGGTTTGATTAATTCTATTTAATGTGATGCCAAAAAAGCACCCTTTTGCCTTGTTGAAAAAAAAAGAAAAAATTGGCCACAAGCTGGAGAACAAATGCTCAGATTAAAAGCTAAAAGGATTTATTCATGTGTTCAGCATACAGGGCAACACAACCATTCATTTCAAAACCCATATTTCATCATGGCATTATCATATATCACTCACACGAGATTGGTTTGATATGTCGCAAAGCACCTAAAGTTAGCATCTAACCTTTCTGCTGGGTTTTAAAAAACACATTTCCACTGCCATCTCTGATTTTCCTTTAATTACTAGATGTAATTTATCACACGCATTGCTTACTCAAGACACTTAGCTTGCCATGATTAGAGAAACAGGATATCTGCTGTTTTTCACTTATCTTGATTATCACAGAAAATAATGAAGGCGTAAACTTACATTATTTATTTATAATTGTCGCTCATTATCTGTTGTACTTTGTAGAGAGAAGGAAAATAAGCACAGAAGCATGACAAACTACTTGTTACAAAAAGCCATCTCTCAGTTGTCACTCTGAATGTGACTTGCTGAAATGTCCACACTGTCTCCACCAACCCTGATCATCCCAGAGGGGAAGCTATATAGAAAAAGTCCCTGCAGTCTTCAATAAAATAGCAAACTGTAAAAAAAAAAAAAAAAAGACAATAAAAAAACTCAACTTTCCCGGTCGTGCAAGACAGCCACTGCTGGTTGAACTAATTTGTTCGGGTGTTGTCAAAGTTATTACAAACTCATTAAGCCTCATGAGCACAAATTAAAATTTCCTAATGTGAAACAGATGTTACACTTAGATTGGGATGAGATGGTTTAACTGACAAAACGGAAGACATGATTATTGCCATGTGTCAGGATTTCTGCGTTGAAAACTAATTTGTCAAAGGAAGAGACTACAACGCAGAACAAACACTCAGCACTCGAAGGCAAAATGCGTTATTGACATTTTTGATGGATGCAAAGGAGAAAATCTTTCGGCGTCATCTCTTTTACAAAGCCGAACCGCAGTGGAAAATCTGTCTTCGGTTTATTTCTTCGGTCGGAAAGGTCATGACAATTTGATTAAATTATCTCCCAACAATTTTTGATACTGCCTTTCAACAATCTTCTGACCATATTTGTATCCTTACAAATCAATTATCCTGTCAATAAATGTCTTGCCCTGCAAACCCACACTAGAAGCTCCCACATCATCAACTGAACTGCACATTATGGAGTAACGGTTAGAGGCCAGGTTTTCAGAAATAACTGGTATGAAATGGGAGCTTGAACGCAGATTTTTAAAAGGTCCCTTTAAGGCAACGTGGATCCGTTAAAATGTTTTAAAATGACCTGTGTCGCATCAAAGGCTGAAGGAGTTAAAATACATTAGCCCCTTCAACGGTGCCCATTCCCCACGGAGCTGGGGGTATACTCTCCAAACTGAACTGAGGGCTTTCCTTTGTAATGGGCTATAACAAAGAGTTATGGATATGAGATGTCACACGGATAACACTTGCCATTAAACAGTGCAGCAGACAATGTCAGGCCTCGTCTTCACCAAAGCTACAAAGTAAAGGTGTGGGATAAAGATGTAAGGAGAATTATCAGCCTGAAATGCTTTTGCTTGGTTCCCCTTCCTTTAAAAGGTTGCCCTGGAGCAATTAAGGCACTGGGGAAATTTGTGGGGCACATAAAAGCTTGAGCAGTGTGATATAGTAAACAGACACTTTACTTCAACCTTTCTGGCTGGTGTTAAAGTGAGCTTCTGGCTGTGATCTAAAAGCCTGCACTGTCTCTCCATGGTGCAACAAAAATCAAGAGGCTGTAAATGAAAAACATTACTTTAGCCAACTTAAAAAGCGCTGCATAATTAATTCAGCGTATTACTACGAACTTGCAGTATACTTGGGTACTACTTGTGTCACTCACAAGTGAAGCACATTCTGGAAACACAGCTGGAAAGCTCTTTGAGTACTAGGATTATAAATTGATTCCCATTACATGATAAAGTGATACATATACTACCGTTTAGCATAACGATCTTAAGCACTGTGGTTCAATCTAAAGGTAATATTCCTGAGAGCTATTTCCTATATCCGTTTTGCAATAGCTGGCAGTGGTCAGCGCTGAAATTAAATTAAGGTAAGCACTTTATCGTTGACTTCAAAGTTCTCCACATAAGTGCACAGAAACCCTGTTATAAAATTATTTCATTATACTGTGAATACTAGAAATGCGAGCTGGAGTAGGTATCACCCCTGCATGATTTCATTAATCAGATCCCGCCTTGTTCTTAGTTGATTTGTTTTCTCCTACTCCAGATCCTTGAAAACATTATCCCTGGAAGATTAGAAGGAATTATGGGTACTTTAGTTGAGCCAGTGGGATGGATTAGTGTTGTGCCACTGCTGTAATAGCATTGGTAACAGCCCCCATTTCGATGTGGAGCAAAGTAAATGCTAATGAGCCAGGAACAAGGGAATAGGCTTGCAAGAGATGTTGCAATAATGTCAGAACCTAACGTCTTGCATGCATCTTTCCCACTTCAGGGCAAGGCTCTAACGTTAAATCCCACAGGGCAAATCTGGCCTTTATAGGTACTATTGATAATGCAGTATGGATGCAATTTCCTTCAATGCTTAAGAGGGTGATAAATCTGCAAGCTGGTCCCAATATTTATCAGCCATTTGCAACCATTTGCTGCTGCAAATAAAATATTTCTCTGAAGTGAAGAAATTGAACCCCATGATTTTCCAAACCTACACTCTTGCAGTGGAGAGCCGAGACATGACAAAACCTCCGGCACCCCCCACTGCAGCGCCAGTGGGTATCCCAGAGGTTAGATGTGGAAAAGCTGCTGGGCCAGGTGAACAATTAATCCCATGTCAAGAGAGAAATGTGAACCCCTGCTACATCACTGGATTTGCCAGCAGGCGAGCTTTACCTACTGCTGGTGCACTGCTGTTCAAAATACAGATGTTGTCAAACAGAGAGCGAGTGATTTACTATCATACAATGGCAGATTAAAGCAGTACACCTAAAATATTTGCCCCAAAAAACACATTATTGAGGAAAAGTGAATGTCTGCATGCATCCATTTGCTGCATTGTGTGAGCAAACAGTAGAAATCTCCATCAGTCACTAACTTTACTTCCTACTTGTATCTTAGCCAGTATTATGTCTCAAGGGGAAGACTTGTTTTTCCTTCTTGTCTGATTAACATTTGTTTTTCCTTTTGCCTTATGCTCTCCAGCACACAGCGGTATCACATTGATCTGTACTTAACCTGACTTTTAATAAAACAAGGTGTGTAGCCAGTTTCCCTTGTGTCACCAACACTATCATAAAAGAATGTATGTCCAGCAGCCATCAATTGATCCGTCCTTTTGGGGATTTCACTCCTTCCATGTCTCGCTGGTGGTCTGGCTCATCGTCTAACTTGTGCTCTAATGACCCTCCAGGCCTTACATGCAGCTAATGAGCTGATGGATCAGTGCATCGATCCAAGTGCCGCAGTCTAGGAATGCCCAATTACCTTAAGTAAACAGTGCAGAAACTCAGCTTTGAGCACAGCCTGAAGACTACAACGGAGTTCAGGAAGGAAACACAGAAAGCAGGGAGAGAGCACACTATGCAATTCAAATTGCATTGTGTCACACTGTGATTTTACTCTTTGCTATTTGTCACTTGAATATCAAGTAGGGAAAAATTGAATACATCGATAAAAAACCATTCTGCAAGTAAAGCAGAAAAGCTAAACAACAGTGATCCCCCACTCAATACACTTACAGCTCAACACAAAGAAACCTGTTACCTGTGGCTCTCTCTCAGGGCTTCCTTTCCCTTCCGCCATGAAATCATGCCTCGAGGAGACATCCTGGGCTTGCATTCGATTAGAACGTCGCCACCCTGTCGGGCCAAAGTTTGGGCCTTCAACAAGTTCTGGGAGAAGTCTGGAGCAATTGCTGGTGGACAAAAAAAAAAGTGGAAAGGCATGTGAATACTGTGAGGGAGACAAGAGAGGCGTAAAAAAAAGAAAAGGGAGAAAAAGAGACCGATGAGCAAGGTGGAAGAGCTGGAGTGCCTGAGCTTCCTAAAACACGCAGGTCACTAAATCCATTAGGCAGGTCAGCTCTCACATCCTTTTCTTTCAACACACACATATCCACACATGGAAAGACTGTAATGCATCCGTAAATGCAGGAGAACAGACGTGGCACATTTTATTTGAAAAGAAAGTGATTTTCCAGATTTCCTTAGGAAGACATTATGCATTAAAGATAAAACCGCGGGACTCTGAAGCAAAACGAGCGAATGTAAAACAAGAGGGAGGCTTTGCTGCTGTTGCTTTAGGCCTTAATTACTAAGGCGCCGTCGTCCGGAGCTGTTTTGTATGCGAAACTACTCAGCAGAAAGCTCTTCAAAGTGAATACACAGCCTGGCGCCAGTGACATGGCTGAGCACCTGCCAACATATGCCGGTGCACGTGCGTATGCAGCACTATACAACAATGTACGCTTGCACCTATGCACATATTGCCCCCTCACAATTATTTCTTGACACTCTGTGTGAAAAGCAAGCCAAGAGTTTCTGTCTTCCTCGTTTTCTCTGTTTACATGGGTGGTTTATATGACCTCGGGACTTTCAGTACAATCTGTTTATAATGGGTAACTTAAAAGCAGGCCGCGTAGACCAATGTCTGTCATATTCTGTACTTGAGAAAAGAGAAAAAGCAATAATAATAATTGAATTTAATTAGCCAGGCAAGCTTAACATAGTTAATTATAAACAAATCCACCTACTCAAGTTTCCAACATATTTAGATGTCTTATAACTGAAATTATTTATTAATTATTCATTATATTTCTGATGTAATATGCAAATCCAGATAACTTTCTGTGACAATACAACAAGTCATTGGCATTAGGTATTAGTAATCGCTGACAATTGGTGGCCAAGCTCTTGTGTGGTGACTGTTTTACTGCTACAGTAATTTTAGACCTTCGCACCAAACATTTAAGCCAAGCGGCTCTGTGACCTTTACATCATCGACCCTGTCTGCATTCTTGCAGTTACTTTATGTTCAGCTGACTGTCAGCGTTAGATATGTTTCTGAACAGAAAGCGTTTAAACCTCATCTGTCGAGCCGTGGCATTGCTCCTGAGAGTTTTACAAATGTTATTGCATCAAACTCACACGCCAAAAATGCAGTTTGCAGGAAAAGGATTCACTCTGTTTCCAAAACAATAGCCCAAATGTGCAGAGCCAAATGAGTAAGTATACCAGACAAGATATGGAATACATTTTTTCAGCTCTTCGTACCCAGATGGTTTCAGCATCTTGGTTTTTTTGTACTACCTGTTGACCTGAATTCCTGTTGCCAATTATGTGCCTGCCTTTTGACAATTTCTCCAAACCAAAAGCCTTTTACTCTAACTCTACAGTATACACTGCATATTGTGTCAGCTACTGTAGCTGTACTTTGAGACATGCCTCATCTTCCATAATTACACTGCATCTACCGAAAGTAACCATACATCAAAAACACTAACGCATGTGATCCATGAACTTCACAAGAAGTGGAGGTTTTCTGGTAATATTCTGGAAACTGTGCATAATGAGCATATTTGCATAATTGACAGTAAAAAGTTGTTCTTATTTATGTTATGCTTGGTATCAGTGCAGTGCACCCTCTAAGGTCATCATCTGTCTGAAACAAGACATTTTATCATGTGCCTCTTGACCATCTAGTTGAAAACTCTGCCTGATGATATTTGAATAACATAATATATAACTATTCAACATATAGTTGTTTTATCCTGGTATACACAAACACTCAGTTTATAGTCCAATAACATGTCAGTCACTTCGGCCTTGCTAGGCATGGACAAGCATCAAATAAGGTCATGTGCACAGAGCTAGAGAACTACTGGCAACAGAACTTCAGAAATAATTGTGTTTTTTCCTCAGTCTCCTTCACAGAGTGAAGAAAACTCATATTTATTGTATTGCAAAGACTTTTATGAAAGAGTAAAAAAGGAGAATGTTACTGGAAAAATGTATTTAGCATTTTTATTCTAGCAGGTATAATAGATATAGCCTTGGGTTAAATTCTGTTTTGTTAATGTAGACAAATGAACAGCTTTCTATCTTTGGTCTTACCTACAACTCTCAGCTCGGCATTGGTAAAGATTCGACCGTGCTTGTTCTCTGCCACGCACTGGAACATGCCAATGTCAGCCAGGTTCAAGCTGCTGATTGTCAGAACTCCATTATTCACCTGAACTCTGTCCTGTTGGAGACAGAAAGACACACATGCATGCATCAAATACTTAAAATGATCTGAAATGAAAACTGCTCAACAGCCAGACAACAAACAACTTTAGAGAAAATTCGAGGAAGCAACTGAAGGTTCTTGCCTCAGGTGCAAAAATATGCCCCAGTACACTCCAAGGTTTGCATCTAATCAGGACCACCATCTTTTTAGATGGTATTCTGGTACTCCACGTACTCTGCACTTCAACTGGTGTTTTACTGAAACCGAGGAGAACTTGACAGCACGTCTCTAACGGTAAAATTAGTATTTTAACAAGTATATGATACAGTAAAAGTGCTAGACTGAAAAGATTTACAGTGGGCAGAGCTATATTGAGAGATTTAATTAACATTCATTACAGAACAATAATTAAAATCAAGCACATCAAACTTGCTGCTGACTCTTTTTTTACTCCACCAAATACTCAGTACATAGTTTATAAATATATATAGATATAGATATACAATGCTAGTAATTGTTTTAAAATGAATACATATACCTTCAAAAACACCTTCGTAATAAAACTGATACAAAGTTCTTCACTTTCCACTGCTCGTTTGACCTTTACAAGGTTTGGCACCTCTTGTTTCTCCCATTTTATAGTTACCCCAATTTAATTGTGGCAGCACTCATTGTTCTTGCCCTTGATCTTTCCATAGAGTGTAGCTGGACCTTTTAATGCCTCTGACAAAGTAGTCCAGAGGGTCCTGCCGCCAGTCTGTCTGTCGTCTGGAATCATTACAGCACTGGCACTTGAAAAGACAAGGACTGTCCCTTAACGTCAGTCTGTGACACCGCAGAGGACTTTCAAATAGAGTTCTTTCTGACGACTAGTCACAAGATAGAGACATGGCTGATCTAGCAACTAAAACCACCGCCAGAGGGTGTCCTGGGTGTTCATGCATCTAGCAGTTTCCAGGTGGAAAATAAGCAGTCCCATAAATTTGGCTACGGCTGGATGCATGTATGTGTATTCAAGGAAAAAAGAAAATGATAAAGAGAGAGAGGGAGAGGACCACAAAGAGAGGGAGGATTTTGAATAGATGATAGATGGTTCTTTTCAGGTTACACAGTGCACAAGCCCAGGGCTGTGCACTTATGAACCCATAAAAGCACGGGTTGGTGCCATTCTGCACTATTCTGTACCCTGACACTTAGTGGTAGCTCTATCACAATCTCCTTAGCACTGAAGACAAATTGTGGCATTGTCTACTTTATCAGCATCTTTAATTATGCTTGACTCGTGTCTGAAATGAACACTTTATCAAACTGAGCTCTGAAAAGTTAAGTCATGGGCACCTTGTTGCTGCTTTCTCTGTATCTTGTAGTGATCCTATCGCTCACCTATAGTAGCTAGACTGTCGCAAGTATGCAACTACACCATTAGAACTGCCGAAGGCACGTAGCAGGTTTGCAGGGTCGTAGGCAGAGAAAACATCTCTCGTGTATGTAACTAAAAGGCGGAGCTGGTAGTGTAGTGAAAAAAGTACAAGTATGAATGGGTTCTTGTTTTGCCGGGGTGACATTTTGAAGTGACAGCTCTCCTCTGCGCCATTTAATTCCCTTGGAACAGACGGAAAATGAGGTGGAGAGGGAGGAAAAAGCTTGAAAGATAGCTTAAGAAAGAGAAAGAAAGCGCCGAGGATGCTGAGACAGAGAGGAGGGAGAGAGAACTGATCCATTCTAATGAGGAATAACAAATGCCCCCCTTGGCCTTCCCCTCCTGCTCCCTCTCCTTCTACACTGCTGACCTTTGGGTTTGGAAATTGATTTACTGTTGCCGCGGTTGACGGTGGCATTTTGAAAATGGTAACACCCCACCTCATTAATATAGCCACATGTACAGAGAATATGTTACCTTGGCTACCTGCCAAAGGAAGTTTTACAGTGTTATTTACTAATCAATGCTGCAAATGCGCATGTGGAATGATAAGGGCTTCCTGTGGTTAAGCATAAAACTTGAAATGGGTCAGAGATAAAATGTTTAAAACAATATTGCCTATTTTTACAGATACAGACTTAAGCTGCTCCTCATACAGACTTTGCAGATTAATACTTTGGTGTCATAATGGCAAAAACGTAATCTTCCTTGGTGCTTCTGTGTTGACATTAAGCTCTTAAATTAAAGTGCCACATATTTGGGGTACCTATCTCAGTTCCAGACAACAAAACCCCACCAGCCCCCCCTTTAAAGGCATGTCCAAACAAAATAGGAACTGTCCAGTTTTGAGCCCATTACACCCAGCCCAAATTCTGACACAATCGGTGACTGTGATTCTCTAGAGCTGGTCTTTTTCGGCAGAAAGCACACTCACTCCAGCAGCACAATATCACAAAACAAGGCAAATTGCCTAAATGTGAAATGCACTTTGGATGATAAGGCATTTCTCACCCTCCCCAGAGAGGAGAGACTTAATGATAAAATTGAGAGTTGCAGATAAGAGTGAGATTGAGCGCTAAATTGTCGACAAAGTCCCCAGTTGATGACAGGCAGAAAATGGCATCACTTTGGCTCCTTTGCAAAACACATACAAACACCCACCCCCGGCACATACACACACACGTTTGATGCCAAATTTAGTCTCAAGCAAATAGAGGCATTTCAAATTGACATGTTCTTGCCAAGTACAAGCCTATGAGTTGGAAGCATTATTTGCTTCGAAGCAAAGTGAATCCCAGCAAAACAGCGCAGTAACACGCAGTGCATCCTTTAACCAAGATGCACTGCGTGTTACTGCAGGAATCTGCTGTGATCTTATCACCTTTCATCTTACACATTAAATTACGCTCATCTCCACCCAATGAACTGGTTAAGGGCTGTTGAGATGCTGCTAACAATAACAATACCATTTAACTACCAGCCTATATACTTCAGTCTTTCAGTAGTCTTAATGTGCTTGTTTTCAAAGCACACCTTCGTACTACTTGGTATTGATTAGAGGTGGAGAGGACAAATTAGTATGTTTTTATGCTGGTAATTAAATGCATCTTTTATGGAACCAAATCTAAGGAGAAAAGTAAGCACACAGTACATGTTTATTATGTGTGTGGTTAAAACGTGTACATGAAAAAATAAAAAAGCAGGATACCTAAACTGTTCTGTTTTTTGCTGCTATGTTGCAAAGTCTTACAACCAACCACCTGAAACAGCAGAGGAGTTTGGCCAGCAAGTGATTTGCACAACCACAATTTTAAACTGATTTTCTGGCATGAAAATAGAGTTATCATTTGATTATCTTGTTTCAAAGAATCTTCAGTGTTTGACAATTCAGCCAAAGTTAATTTGACAATTCAGTCTGAAAAGGTGATGCTTCTTTGTTTCAGACTGATTTTATGATCAAAGGTAAGATCCTTTTCTTTTCTTTTTTTACCCATTTTGTATTATTTTAATTTGTTTTTCATTTGTTTCTTTCTATTGTTGTTGTGCTTTTTTGTGGGGGCCAGTGCTGCACAGAGGAGGGAATTGGCTTTTTTTTATGTGTCTTTGCAGCAATGTAAGAAATCTCAGTTTAGGAAGAAATCCATTTTACCTCCATGGAGTCCAGAGGCTCTCCATTCTTCAGCCAGCGGTACGAGGGTTTTGGTTTGCCACTGGCCTTGCATTCCCACACCAGAGTCTCATCAATGGTCTTTTGTACATCCTGAGGCTTTTCAGTAAAGTGAGGTGCAGCTAGAAAGTCAAAATACACACACACACACACACACATATATATATATATATTTTTTTTAATTAACACTTTATACCTAAACACATGCCTTAGCATTACCTCAAGCAGCGGAATTTGAAAAAAAAAAATCTATGAATTAGCCAAGCACGGCAATTACTTCTTTAAAAAGCATTCAAGGGCACAAATCATAAATGTACTCCTAATTAACTTGAAGCTGACCTCGACATGGAAAATATATAAATAAGTAATGCTTTATAAGGTTAGCACAGAGAAAAATCAATAGTGAATAGGTGAGACCATCCACGGTAAAGTGTAGAAGTTTAAAAAGATGCAGGTCCACTGAGACTAACAATGGCTCTCTGCTTCTTTGTTTTCCGCAGTGCAGTTGGTAACATAGGCAAGTGACTTTTTGACACTTGTCATGTCAATTTAAAGACATAATGGTGGTTTTCCTGCCGCACCTTGTATAAGATTTATGGACCCCAGGAAGCACCCATGCAAATGCATGACGCCCTGCCAGGGTCAATGAGAGTCAGTCAGGCAGTTGGCTTGATTAGGTGTGCTACTTTAATAATGTAATAATAATAATATCATAAAGTGGTAGCACCTATGGCACATTCAGTGCCAAGGAGGTTTTTTTGCAAAGGAGCTCCTCACCCACGTACAGCAACTCCAGCCAATCATTTTCCATTTAAAATACAGTGTTTTATAAATGGTGTCATTTCAGATCAAAATGTGATTATTTAATAAGACAATCAATATAAATTAGTTGTACCACATTTTATGAACCTTAGAATAGGGGTGGGGTTACTGCCATACAAAAAAATTCTGCTGTTTAATAACATAAAAGAAAAAGAAACAACAAATCTTTATATGGAAGAAAGGATGGCTGTTTTTATGGACTACTGTGTCTGTGAATACAACTCTTTGTAAAGCAATATGAGTAGCTATGGATGCATTTCCTGTTCAGTAGAGATCAGATAATATTTTGTTATCAAATGGTTATTTTAATGATCTTTTTGATAGAGGGAAGTACATTTAGTATAGTAAATGTGCAAAGTACTGAAAATGTGTGACTATAGAAACAGGAGTGCATGACAGCCTGTTAACAACATTACAAATGAGGTTGTCTGAGATAACATAATGGAATGGAAGAAGCCATGCAAGTGACTTCTACACAAAGTCAATCTGATTGAGACTGAGCCCATTCAAATGCAGTAAACCATGATCTGATTACTTAACCCTCTGGAACTGCAGAAGGACAATTAAGCGGGGAATGAAAGGAGAGAGGCCGACCCTTATTGTTACTATGCTTGTTCTGTTTTGTTGTCACTAGCTCCACATCCCCGTATTGATTCTTCTATTCTTCTGCAGAGTTGATGGATGTCCCACAAGCCCCTGTCTATGGGACTTTAAAATGAGATTACTGATTTTTATCACCTGGCAGCTGGTCAATCTGTGGGGCTTTGAGATGAGACACGACTTAAATCTTACAAAGAGAAACATGACTTCCCCACAACTGTAGCTGAGATGAGGCACAGAGGCCAGCGCTCTAGCTATAAGTTGCTGAAAAATCACTACCTTGTTTAGAACATGACCATAATACTCGATCATTTTACTTATTTTAAGCATTGTCAGCCATGCTACTGCTTGGAGTAATGCATATTCAGTCCTCAGCCTACCAACAGGTACTGTGAGCATTTCATTTAACCCACAGCTCCTGCAAAAAAAAACCCCTATTATCATATCAAAGACATCCTCCTTCACAGGAAAGAAAAATCTGGATTTGATGATTTCACTCAAGCACATCCCTATTGGGACTCGTGGGCAGATATCATCAATGCATAAACTGCAAAATAATGGAGAGAAAAACCATAAAAATACTTAATCAAGGACTGCTAAAAGTTTTTTCAGAATATGGTCCATAAGTCCAGTGTGGTGAAGGAAAAATCACGCCTCTCTGAAAGGTGGTATAAATCTGTGTGCCCCGTCTTACCTGCTGGCTCAATAAGGAGCTTGTCTGAACTGTACTACTGGTAATAGGTTAATTTACTACCACATCCCACTATATGATGCAGTTGTATACAGGCTCTAATAAAAACCACAGATTGCATGACAACATATAAAACTTTCTGTTACACTCCACGCCAACGGCGCACTCCTGTTTGAAAGATTTTCAATCATACTTCAGAGCAGTGAACCTCTGAAGAGGTTTAAATAAGGTTATGAATCAGTGGGTAAAGGATTTGGTAAAAGTCTCTGAAACTACATGACATATGAGGAAGAAGACTGACAGGTTGAAGGCATGAGATATTTTTTTAATCTCTGAGAGGTGTGAAGTAAGGTAAGTTTGAGATCAAACACAGGCAAACCGCGCTCCTGCTCACCGTAATAAGACAGCTTTCCTTTCACCGAGTTTTTTCCTCTGCTGTTCTCTGCCACACATTCGTACATCCCGGCATCCTCCTGCTGGAAGTAAGGGATTTCTAAAACTCCACTGGCTTTATTTATGTCCACCTTCCTGGTAAAGGAGGCTCCATCCACTTTTTTCCAGCTGATTGTTGGCACAGGGCTAAAACCACAAAAATACACACACACACGCAAAAACAACATATATCAACACTGGTGTTTAACATAATAAACTGGTGACAGTCCATGCTAATATATTCATTGGTTGTTGATTGTTTATTTGACTTATATGGATATGGAGCTACCTTTTTGTAACAGAAAAATGAAGAAGGCTTGTACAAATATTACGTGTAGAATTTAAAAATCTTTCAGCCTTTCATCTTTCTACAATTATTAAATTTGCACAATTTCAATTATACAAATTTATGCATTTCACAAATGTCTTTGAAAGCAACTTTCAAATATTAGGGCTGCAAAACTAACAATGGCCAATGAGTATTTTGGTATATTATTGAGATCTACCTTCGCTTAATATATGAGAAAGAATAATGAATATTAGCAATAAAGTGCTTTTAAGTAGAAATAACTTGAAACATGAAGTTGTGAGTGTTTCTTTTCTTTACAGTCTGTGAAACAAGAAGAGCATTTTTTTTGCTCTTACCATGCAGCTTACAATAGTAAAGCAAACAGCTCAGTGTGTAGTTATGAAAGTTGCGTAACAATTCACAGCGGGACGTACTTTCCAAGTGCAAAACATTCCAGTTTGACAGTGGAGCTCTTAGCAACGGGGACAACTTCAGGAAACTGCACTTCAATCTTTGGCTCATATTCGCCCATCACACCTGCAGTTACAGAGAGAAAAAAGGGAGAGACGCCTCACATATATGAGGGGGGATTCTTTCAGCTTAAGGACTGAAAAGGTCACAATGAAAGAAAATCAAAACATACTTTACATCACTATGTGATGATGCTGTATATGGGCTCTAAGAACTTCTACATCTCACTCTGGGAGATGTTTTAGATTGCATTTGTTGGCTTGTAGATTTAAATTTCAATTATTTTCTATAAATGCACAGTGAAAACGTTTAACTTAGTGAGTCAAGTCAAAGTCATAAATGATAGAAATGATTACACTCATGTATTTTTCATCCAAAACAAGTACTTTTGCACATATAATTTGTATAATTATACACAAAAACACGTTCTGTGAAAGAAAACTAAATAAAATAAAATGTATACTGTTTTTGTTCAACATGTTAAAAATATAGAGACACAAACGAGTGACCCCAGGACAGTGCATATATTGCTATGTAGGTGGGCTGACCTCTTTTTACATATTCACTGTAAACACCTCTTACTTCCTGCCATCATCTCTTAATCTCAACACAATGACATTAATTTCTATGTGATGGTAACGTTGTGCAAATTAGTCAAGCTGAGAAAAGTATATGTACCTTAAACAGTGACAGAATTACTTTACCTATTCCGTAATGGTATCACACACTTTTTAATACATGTCAGTATATCGTATTTGTATATTGTATTCTATATTTGTATTTATGCTACTTAAGCTTTATGCACCATGGGAAGAAAATATTGTGTAATTAGAATAAAGAGTTTGTTCTTGAAAGGTCAGTTTTCAGATGTGCAGGCATTTTAGATTAACTGTAAAACTACTTTAAAAAAAGATTCATTTACCACTTTCTAAAATAACATCATGAAATGCACAGTGCAAAGAGGTTGCCGTGCCTCGAATGTACAAAAATAAATTCATCTGACTTTGACAATAGTGTTTCCATCTTTTCAACAATCAGATCAGAGAATATCAAAACACTTTGAAAACACTCTCAGACTTGGCTGTGAAAATTGCCAAGTTTTAATGAAAGTCATCGCTATAATTAAAAAACAAAAAAGCCTTTCTCAATTTTACATGTCTCAAAACACAGTCCCTATTTTATACTCTGTGTATTTTTAGTAAATAGCTTCTTTCATACCATCAACGCGCAGGACCAGAGGTGTTGGTGGACCTTCAACGCTGCTTTTGGTGACTGTGTTGGTGACTACACAGGTGTAATTCCCCACATCAGAGGGTTCCACTTTCGCGATGTAGAGATTGCCCGTCTTCTGGGACACAAATCGCCGCGTGTCCTGGGTGACATACGAGGGGTGCTCATTGAAGATCCATGTGAAGCTAAGTTCTGTGAACGCAAACAAAAAGCAGCAGATGAAAAACACATGCTGTGTTTGAGCATCGCCTACACCCATATACAGATAATGTGTGCTTCATCAGCAGCCTCGTCACTTCAGAGGTTAAGTGGATGCCTTCAGGGATAAAGCAATTAGTGGATTGGACTGAGCACCAGCCTTCCTTGATTAAAAACACAATTTATAATTGAATGGCAATTACTCTTACTCACTGTTGGATAAATGTCCTCAATATGGTAAAAGTTTCATACGTCCACTAATCTGAAGTCATGATGCTGTGAATATGAATAATTTGCTATTCAGAGAGTTAGAAATCTGTTATAGGAATCCATAATAACACATAATAAGTGAGTTTTCCTGATTTAAACCCAGCTTAAAGTAAAATTCAACTGTAACTGGAATAGGGATGGGTACCGGTATCCGGTGCCATTATTGCACCGGTTCTGACATAAACGGTAGTAACCAGACCGAAAAGCAGCGCACATTTCAGTGCTTTATTTCGGTGCTTTATTTCGGTGCTTTTTTTTCCTGAGATGTCATACACTTTGGATTCCAGCCAATCATTTTACCTTTGCAAGTGTAGTAGGCGGGCCCAGGTACGTACATTCTTTTAGAGCAGAGCTACAGATTAAAAATGCCCAAGGCCAAGCGGTCAAAAGTCTGGCTGTACTTCACAGCAAAAGATGCAAAATCAGCAGCCTGCAACAAGTGCTTTAAGGTGATACTGTCAAAGGAGGTAACACCTCAAATCTGATGAAACACCTGGCGACGTATAGAATTTTGTTAAAAGCCGAGAAATGCACCGTATTTGATAGCTTGCTGCGAGACCTCACACCGTGCACATCTACTGCGCGTGGGTTGCCTGTTATCAGACCCGGAGTTAGCAACATCCCCCAAAAACCCGAAGAGTAGAGTCCTGGCCCCTAGCCCTGCCAGTGTAGCAGAAATGATGACAGATGATGATGGCAGCAGCAGCCGTTCTTCTCTGCATGAGTAGCTTAATGTTGCTCGTGTGTAATTTACGTTGAGTAGGCTAACCACGTTATTACATTAATGCATGTAAGGTGAACTAGCAAACATCATCATAGCTACATGCGGCTGTCTTCTTGTTTGATGGCAGATACTCCCTTCACCCTGGCCAAAAAGGCTAAAATGACCAAAGAAAAAGAGGGAAACAGCTAAACATGAGAGGTTTTTAGACAAAATTGGTGTTTTTTCCATTGATTAAGCACTGCTTCCAGCCAAGAGTGATGCCATAAATCCCCTATAGCTGCAGAAAAGGCTAACATTGTTACCTTTTTACAAAAAAACAGCGATTCGAGCACCGTTTAAGCACCGGCACCGTTTCAAAAGTACCGATTTGGTACTGGTATCGGATAAAACCTAAACGATACCCATCCCTAAACTGGACCATCCTTAATTTTACGTATGCTGTTTAATTTTTATTTCCTGTTCTTTATTTAACTTACCTTTTCTTTCTGGGATTAATAATCCAATAAGAATTAAATTAAGCAGCAGTGGAGGTACACAGAAAAAAAAGCATCTCCCCTTGTGGTTGTTATGTAGCTACGGAAGGCCCTAAATCAAACTTTAAGCTGCACCCCCTGCATAAAAAAACAGTTCAACGCCCAATAAAACCAATATATTACAGATTTGGTTACTTGGTATTGTACCACCTCGTCTACTATTCATCATCCATGATAACAAGCTTCTGGAAAAGACTCCCAGTACTATCAACCAAATGGAGTGCAGTCAGAGAGGCTTTGCACTAACAATCAGCAACATTATAAAAAGGAATGATGGTGTTTTGACATATTGACACTAGGATAGATTGCTCTGGACCATATTGCATCCCTGTCCCAAAAGCAATCTTGGCTGTTGGTAAAAACTTGTCTAAGTGATGATTCTGCACTACAGTACAGGGAATAATTGAGATGTGAGTCGGACACTCATCTACTGACTCAGTATTCTTCACTTCTGCTCATTAGGGGTCAAGAGGATGTGTGGGCTTTGGCATATTACTGCTAACCTTGCAGATCACAAAGTGATACAGAGATCATGATCTTGACAACGTGTGTAACAGCTTTGATTATTTTATTCGTACTCCCCTGGTCACCTGCATTCTCTTCTTTAACTCCTAGTCACAGGAAACTGGCCTGACGTCTCGCCAGCTGCAACCTGTAGGGCCCTATTCTGAGAGGTGAGTGTTAAAATGCAAAGAAAAATCCTAAAATTATGACATTTTCAAAAAATCTCTGTACACAGCTAGGAGATCCAGGTAAAGATAATGGCACCTTAGCCCTTAAGAGAGTTATTAAGGTGAAAAACTGCCAGGAGAAGGGAAGAATTTCAAGAGTTTTAAGCTTAAGAGTTTTTTAAGGAGTTGGAAAACCAGCAAAGACAATCATCACAGAAACTGGTGAAAGCTGCGCCAATTTCTATTAATATACAGGTAAATAAATATAAGCAAAGACATAAAACAACTTTCAGCACTTTATACAAAAAATGCACCTCTGTTTTCATACTGTGTGTTGTAGGCACTTTTAAAGTAGTATCTGTCGCTTCTTTGGTCAGAGTACCTCTGAGAACATTCCTAACTAACACCTTTCTAGAAATGTTTACACTAACTTAGTCTGTTTTATATTCCCTGTAATTATGCCAGCTTCTTTCCTGTGACCCTGTAAGTGAGTTCCTGTATAACGAGCATGTGAGGGTGTTCCCTTTTTACCAAGCACAGAGCAGATTTTTATATGCATTGGAGGAGTAAAGGACAGCCTGACCTTGTGATCAACACAACTGCAGATTGAAACTTGGACCACATACTTCAATCACACCTTTCTCTCCAAGAATGTGTCAGTGATGAACAGAACTCCAATATGAGAAATAATTTTTACAGTATGTAAAATCATGTGTGTAAGCGCCCTCCTTTTTTGGCCTTGGTGTGTGGCTTCTTCTTTGGATTTACCTTTTGAGCATACCGTTTTGCTTGTGTCAACAGTGCTATATAATGTACGTGGAATTTGTTACCACCATACATATTACCTCATGTTTCAAAAGATTAAATACATGAAATAGTCAGTAATTAGTGAATAACAGAAATATGGACAGGTGCATATTTTTAAAAAACTTGATTCAGACAAAAACAAGTACTGCCCCCAACTGGTTCTGCTGTAGGTTTCTTCCTCTTAAAAGGGAGTTTATCCTTCCCACTGTCGCCAAGTGCTTATTCGGAGGGGGTTGTTTGATTGTTGAGGTTTCTCTCTAATATTACAGGGTCTTTACCTTACAATTGAGGCGACTGCTGTTGTGATTTGGTGCTATATAAATAAAAATAAAATTGAACTGAATAGAACTGAATTGAACTTGTATTTTGAATTATTTAGCAAAGCTAAGCTAACAACCTTCTGAGTGTACGCTTATATTTAAGAGTGGGGTTGTTCTTCTCTCATAACTCTTGGCCAGAAAGCAAAGAGGTGTATTTCCCATAACACTGAACTAATCATTTAATTATAGTCATAGCACTTCACTTTTAAGGCATCTCCTAGCCTCTATGACTTACCAAACATAAATTCTAGCTCTATCCATTCAAACCGCAAAGGGAATCATTGAAATATCCTCCTCTCTCATAAATAATACATGCCAGCTCTCATCCAGGCATTTCCATGTATATTTAATGTCTGTTTTTGAAACAATATCCTCTGTAGATGCAAAGAGTGACACAGTGAACAGCAAATAAGAGATTACTAATTGGTTAGTTAAAGATTTATGGTGAGAAAAGGAAGCAGGAAATAGAAATTGGAAAGCACCATTGGCTGTATCTTATGATTTGACTTAAGAGCCTACTATGGATGGGCAGTAATGGAATAATGCAATCATGACTGACAGTGAGTGGCAGATTTTCATTTTGTTTCCATTTAGCCTTTGTATAATGAACAGGCAGCATCAATTCCCCCTTAATGATCTGAGAAGAGGAAAGAGAAATGGAACATGACAGGCCAAGGACATACTGAATCAAGAGTGGGTTTTTGCACAAGTGTGTATTATATCAAAGAAAAGTACATGCTCAACTTTGTGTCAAAGTTTACTCTCACAAATCTTTTACCTCAACAGAAACAACCATCAACCATGGCTTCCTCTCTGTATTCATAATACAAAAGCTCACTGAAAAGGCTTAGGTCATGCACACGGGAAAAATCCCTGCAAGCAATGTGGGCTGTTACTAGCCAGCGAGCCCCCTCTGTTTTGGACGAGATGCACTGGGTTGACAAAACAAGTGATTTCAGCCTTGAGTAAATCTGAAAGGCCCGTTTCCATTAGGGAAAGGAGGTCAGATGCATTAGGTCCTGGACTAACCAGAACAGCCATTCAAACTGTCTCAAAGCAAAAGATGATACAGAGTGACGTCTAATGCTAATACAGTACAGCACAGGGAAAGAATTATGTCGGAGACCCTCTTGGACACTTGACAATATTTCGATCATTTCGAAACGTGCATCAACACTCTCTTTCAGCTTTAGAACATCCTGTCTGCACCACACTACTTCCTGCTGCGGTCTGAAGGGTTTTGAGGCGTCGTTAAAGTGAAATAATGGCTTCCTGAATCATGCATGGGGCACTGAAATCCTTTACAGGAGAGATGAGGCAGATCCGTGTCCAAGACCGCATTTTTTGCTGATCGTGAATTATGTCCTGTCACCCTTTATGAGAACATGCCTTACTTTCCAACACTATGGCAGTCTATTTAAATGCCAGTCAGGATTTTCTGTATCAGATGAAAAACAATACAGCCACAGAGCCATAGAGCATCCCATTATATGTCTTTGCATATTCATTTTTCAGACCTTACCAATTTTCAAGTTTTTGTTTCTTTTATTCTAAATAATCTTTTTTATATATATATATATATTTGACAAGATCAAACCAAATTTCTCCAGTGAACCTAATCTAATTTGAACAGCTAGATCAGGTACAATATAGCCATGCAGTGAAAATGAGCAGCCGAACCAAGACGAGAATGTGTGGGCGTGTGTGGATATGTATGAATGTGTAAGCATTCATGCATACTGTGAGCTACCCTTTCAGCGAATATGTCATAAAACTGAAGGTGATTCATCCTATAGCACATCTTAACATCTCCGTCAATAGCTATTATCCATGATGACAGCTGAATTTGACAAAACGTTGCCAGAAAATAGAGCATAACAGGCACTGGGCAAGGCCTCTAGAACGGCTATCAGTCTATTTGTACATTACTGGTTTGGACAAATGCAAAGAAAACAGCAGAGAAACAAACTGGCCCAGCTGAAATGAATTTGACCAAGGATAGCAATTACGCCACTATAAAATTATGTTGTGACAGTCTGAAAGCACTTAAAATGAAAATTGGATTTTTTGGAGATCCCTCTGTTTCACATGTCCCGTATTCTATTTGATTGTGTTTATTTCATTCAGCAGCAGTTTAGAAATTTATCAGAAAACCAAAAATATTCATTTCTGTTTACTTGAAAGATTCCTGTTCTAGCAAGAGTTACGAGTTACTTCAACATTATTTTGGAGTATTATTATATTCAAAATAGAAACTTTTCAAGAAAAGTTTAATGGCTTTTATCCAGCAGGTACTTTGTGGCAGTTAGTTGTTGAGGAATTAATAAATAGGCAAAACAAATGTTAACATAAAAAATGTGCTCATCCATTTGACATGTTTATAAAACCACGATAATTACTTTAGCTGGTACAGCCTTGGGTGTGTGCACTTCTTCACCAATTATTCTAATAAAGCCTGTTTTGTTCGATAAGAAAAATAGCGTGTGTGCTGAATTGGTGTCTCCACTTGGTTCCTATTCAGCCAGTTGTTCCGCCTACTCCTTCCTTCATCCAACCTTCCACCCGAATAGACTGCTGCCCCAGTACTCAGGCTTGCTCCATGTCGTCACTCACTTCATTAAATGATAGCCCACACCACACTATTCAGGGTAGCTGTGATTTAGAGTGGGCAGCTTGCCTGAAAGCCTCATGTTATGTGTTGTGTTAATGCATTAGTGGTTAGTTTATCCCAGTACTTGGCTTGTTAACTGTTGTACATAAAAGCCTTACTATCTCTCACTTAGTGACTGCTAATTATTTTGTGAGCTATGTTGCTTTGTTATTTATCCATGCCATTTATAGACTGAGGCTCTCGGAGGCTGCACCAGAAAGTAGTTTCTCTTGTTTGCCACAATTATCATTCAACTAAATGTTGCAGTATGCCGAGGCAAACAAGTTTTTGTGTAGTGGTGCTCCGTCTTGTACTTCTGTTTAGCCCCTTTTTGCAACCTATTTCACATGGCAGCTGCCATCAGCCTCCAGCAACTGGACACCAACCCCTTAGGGAATACGCATTTCCCCTGGTGACTGAGGGTTGCCAGATCATCGGCAGCTGATTCCTAGGCCTGTATGGCTGGGGCCCATGCAAAGGGAATTTGTAGGTAGGTAGGTAGGGAGACTGCATTTAGCTTAATTTAAAAAAATGGGTCATGCCATTGCTGTGCATCTTCTTATCATTCCTTTTTAAAAGTAGGTAAAGACTCTGTATGAGACTGGATGTGACAGATATGGGCCTGGTACAATGTAACACACTGACAACAATCCCTTCAGGACTCCAGTCCCAAATGATGGGCGTCACGTAGGAAAGAGTAAGAAAGGCGTGTGGAGTTTATCTAAAAAAGATTGCATGTGGGAAAAATTGACATACAATGTCAACATGAATTATTGAATAGAATCACAGAATAAATCTATTTACAGTTGCCTGAAGGAACCCCCCCCCCACATCACCACCACCATATCTCCAATGATTTAGTAATTTTTTTTAGCCAAACATGCTGGCACTCGTCTTAGCAAACATCTATGAAAAATGATGTTGTCACAAGATCCGAGATCACAGTCACAACAAAGCAGCTGGAGTTCTTGAACAAAGTGAAACATCAGAAGACTAGAGAACCTTCTGAATGTCATGAAGAGGAGTTTATAATCAGAGATGTTACATTTTGGATTCTAATTCAAATGAAATGGTACCCTGGTGATAAATGGGAGCGGAGTCACAAAGATGAGTACAGAAGTAGTACAGAGTACAGTACAGAAACACCTGCTGATTTCACCATCTGTTAGTTAAAAGTAAAAACAATGTATTTCTTCACTCGTAATAAAAATAAGGCATAACATACATATATCTATTTTTTTTACAAAAGCTGTGAAACTAAAAGAGTAACACTCTACACATGCGAAGAAAAATTAACAAGTTCCAAAAGCTTTTAAAAGGTGCACATATTGTAAGATTTCTCACGAATCTCACATATTTCGAGAGTAAAACTCTCAGCTGCTGTTAA
The DNA here is from genome assembly GCF_051167445.1 of Perissodus microlepis. Lineage (NCBI taxonomy): Eukaryota > Metazoa > Chordata > Actinopteri > Cichliformes > Cichlidae > Perissodus > Perissodus microlepis. The sequence goes on along the minus strand of NC_140480.1, from coordinate 5,573,560 downwards.
TGTAAATAAAGCTGGATTATGTATTATGATTATTGTATAGTTCAAGTGCAGACTTTCAGTGCAGACATAATTATATATATATATAGATAGATAGATAGATAGATAGATAGATAGATAGATAGATAGATAGATAGATAGATAGATAGATAGATAGATAGATAGATAGATAGATAGATAGATAGATAGATATTTAAAATTACAGTGAAAAGTTATAAAACACAAATTCAATACTTTGAATGTGCTCATTTGTCATGAAATACCAGTGAAAGGGACCAGACCTCACCTGGCCATGAAATTGCTTGTCAGGCAATAGTCCAATTAAATTTGAATTTGTATGAATGTGGTCTGTAACCAAAAATGACTGTAATTCCTAAATAGCTAATGCAAGTTTTTTTGTAAAGCCCCATGAATTAAAGCTTGAAGTCTATACTTCTGTATGTGACTCATATCGATGCCTTTTTTAAGTAAATGAATATATGTCTTTTTGATTGGGTGACTGTACATACAATCAGTACAAGGAGACGTCAGTCAGGATTAATTAAAACTTCATTTTTGTCCTCTTACCCAAAGAGAAGACTGCCCCCAAAAGGTAGTCAAAGCACTCACAGTGAGACATTAGGCAGGTGATTTTACTACAGATGGTGCTGTAGCTGAAACTCGAGACAAATATGCATATTAAACAAGCGCTGCTGTCTTGTACATAATGCATAAACTATTGGATTAAGATTTCTGTGCCCAGTTTTTTCCAAAATATTTTTGGACACCGTCATGACACTGCTATTACAGCTCAACACTCCAGACAATGCTGCTGTTCAGAATGTGTATTTTGGCTTGTGGACACCTTAGAGTAATTGTCTGTAAAAGAGCTATTACATTTCAAGTCTGCCAGTTGTGTGCATATGGCTCATTATTTTAACTTGTCTTGTTACAACAAGGTGAGACATCTCATTTCAAACACAAAACATAGCACAACAAATATAGGCCTTCTCTTCAGTTTGCAAATGAATGAGACAAAATAGCTCAGTTTGTTCTGCAGGTTTAATGCCCCAGTAGCATAAATGAGGGTTATCGTCTAAAAACCAACACCTTAACAACGTCTTTCATTCCAGTCCCAAAATTAAGGACTTGCAACTTCATCTGGATGTAAAACTTGGCGTACTTGTACTACAGAGTATTAGGGCCACAAACAGTGTTCATTTGGAGAATAGAGTTGAAATTTCGAGATTAAAGTTGAAATACTACTTTGAGAAAAAAGTCAAAATGTGGAGATTACATTTCAAGCCAGACAACTGCCACAAAATGCCTCATGTAGATGAGTTAGTGAAACAACTTGATCAGCTGACTTAATGTGTATTGCAAAGTAAGCCTGAAACCTCTCCTCTGTTTCACAATTTAATTTTTAACTAACCTGTGACTAGGCAGCAGGACAATACTATTATATTTACAGTAAAACCCTCTGTCATGTGCACTAACATTACATCCACGCAGTGGATAATTACATTCAGCCTTACTGGCAAAAGTCAATCTTAAGACCGGTGTGTAGGAGTTAATAGCACTGGATGCTAGCTCGCATTGATAATGTCATAGATGAAAGCAGATGATGTGAAGCCAGCAAGGTATCTTCAGAGACAGGCTCAATTACTCAGCCTGGCGGGACCCCAGCCACAGTCAGCCTCTCCAGTCTGTATGCCAAAGATTTTCCTCGCCCCCATTGAAAATCAGGCTGACAGACCAGAGTGTCCCAAAGTAAAAATAACTCACATCGCTGACTTTAACAACACAGACAAACAGACAGGGGATCTGAGCTGGAGAACGCAAACACTACTTCCACTTTGTTCAAGTAAAGGAGAAGATAAGGAATCAGAGAGATGATACCACAGTATTTCTACGTTTCTAGTAAAAAAAGAAAAAAACAAGATTTATGTAAGGAGGATATTAAAGGATATTTAAAGAAAATGAAATGAAATGGAAAAAACATTGAGAGCAGTCCATCTTACCTCCAGAGTGGGGGGGAGGGCCACAGAGCAAGACCACTCCTTGACCTTCACGAACCCTCACTGGACTTCTTCTCTGAGTCTTGAAATTCTCCAAGTCTGTTTACCACAACACAAAAGCAATAAAGCAAAAATAATCATTTCATTTTTCATGAAAGCCATAAGCACACAAACACAACAAGTCTGGGTGTTTATAGAGCTAAAAAAAATAAAGAAATGCACTGCAACTCATATATGTGGTTGCTCAATAATTTCATATCTAGTTAGCGCACGGCAAGTGACCAGAGTTTAACGGTGTTATATGATATGCATGCCTGCTGTGAAATACTGGTGGTAGTTTTGCATAAATGCAGACATGGTGCTATAAAGTCCTAAACACTTCTGACTGGAGCAGAAAGCAATTCTTCAAGTATAAGTCACACATGAGTGAATTTAATTGGAACGGCGTATTGTTATCACTTTCTGTGTTTCATCCACTGCACACAGACCAGCAACAATTAAATGACTAAGACTGAAACATCATTTGTATGGAGGCCGATTACTTGTTGACAACCTGCTGAGAGAAAGCAAATAGAGACAGCAATCCTTGAACACTTTGCCTTTTCTTGCCTGCTGCGGCTCTTGGAGATATCGCAGGCGTAGCAGCCAAATACGCAGCTGCCATATAATGACATAATCAAGACTGAATTCAAAAACAGGGCGAAAGAATGCAAAACTGACACCTCCTGTGTGCGAGCACAGTAGGATGAGCGTTCACAAAATAAAAGCAGAGCGTGATCTTTTCAGACCTTGTGACTAATGGAAAAATTGCATCCAGCAGAATGTTATCACAACTGAAAGCTTTTGTTTCGGTTCACAAATGATTTTATGAAAATCTCCTGTATGACTTTCACAAATTAATTAGCAGATCATAACATTTTTTTTTCATTTGGAACAGACAGGTTTAATGGATGCTTCGTGACCATCTTAAACTCAGGATGAGCTATGGTTAACAATTACATGCAACAACATTTAGGTTCTTTCTGGTCATCCAAGACATAAATACTACCACAAGCTGCTGAGGCAATCTAGAAAATATTATATTATATTATATTATATTATATTATATTATATTATGCAGTACACACTGTCATATTATATAAAAATAATAATTCATGCTAGTAATCACTGTAAAAATCCATAACAAAATAATAACTATAAGATATAATTTCACTGAATCTCTTCTTCTTCACATCTATTATCTATTTCACACTGAACAGAAATGAAACTTTTAAGACCATCGCAATTTAAAACACTGGTAAGCCTGGAAAAATGACCGTTTCTGGCTGATCCGAAAATACAAGTTTCATCTAATTTTATCGGCTTCACTGTATACATTGAGATTTACTAGCAGAATCTGAACAACACAACTTCACAGGCATGCTTTTTTCTCAGACTATACAATGAGATAATGGCTAATGTCAGAATGAAAACATGCCTGTTGCATTAGCAAAGGCATTTGTTTAGGAGACTCAAGGTTAGTTAATCTTGTTTCAGGATGTAGGAATGCACACAAGAGTTATTAGGGGTTTTTTTTAGTGCAGGGATTGGACAAATGAAAATTTTAGTGATGTAGTGATTTTTTTAAATGGACGTGATTACAACCCATCATGAACAGGACATGAAAGTCATGTGGAGTTCAACACCTACATGAGTGCAGACATGAAGCCTTTTTTCACAGCAGACATTTTCAAAGTGTTGTGGTAAGCCAAATTATGGCACAGTGTAAGAATGACTGACAGCGAGCAAAAGAAGGATCCTGATAGATATAACAGATTTTATGATTTACACCCATGGTTCTCATAGGGATGATTATCATTCTTAAGACGACACTGCCAGCAAGCTGAAAAGCAAGCCAAAAGCTGAAAAGCAGGGTGCAAAACTTTTACATCCACCTAAATTTCCTACATTATTATAGTGAGAAAGGTAACCAACTATCTGATGACATTTAAAGCTAGACCTGCTCTGATAGCCTCACAGCAGGAGCAGGAGCTTTTAAACCTGCTCTATGTGTGCCGTTTGCACGTACTCACGTACCCTGTGTTTCTGGGTGTTGATTCTTCCAGACATGCTCAGTAGGTTAGGCTCTATTTAGGCCAGAGGTGTGAGTCTGTCTCTGTGTAATTGACTTCACCCTGCCTTTCATCCATTGTCAGCTAGGATATGCTCCAGCTAATCATTCAGAGGATAAAGGTACAATTAATGGATGTTGGATGCCCTGCCAGAGCCACTACCACTGCTGGACTGGACAGTGTATCACAGCAACTTCATTTGCAAATACTTTGAATGATTTGATGCAGTTAATAGTGTGGGGAATCACACATTATTAAAGATAAGAAATATTATAATTATAAAAATTATAACACCCTGTGGACTTGCAATGATATTAAACAAAATGAGCCGTTTTCCTTATAACTCCTATAATACAACTTTTCGAAATCTTTATTCTCCCTCGTCGTAGGGCTTTATTAGAGCACAGCAAGAAATAATGTCTCTTTAGGACCTTTTTCCCCCTAAATTCTCTAAAAGTAATGATGAAAATTAAAAATAACATTTTATGGTAATGTCCTGATCACTATAAAATGTAGGTGCAAAAATCGTTCTCCTTTGTAACGCAGTTTAAATTTCTTTTTCTGAAAGAAGATGTGAAATGTTCGAAACGCATTAGCGTGTCACTTTTCTTGTCAATCTAACTGTGATTTAATTTACCGGCTACACAACGCTAAAAAAAGAACTACTTACTGCATTCACATTGTTAAGAAAATAGTTGCAAGGCTGTAACTGTTGCAAGTATGGTGGATATATAAATATATTCTATTTATTTATAATACTATATTTCAAAAATTTCTGGGCTCATACATTAGGAAAAAAAACAGAGGTGCTCAGCTCACACTGGGAGTGAGTCTGTCCTGATCAGTATTCCTTTGGTGTATAGCGGGGCATAAATGAGCTAGACGCACTAAAAGCCAACAATGCCTGACAACCCAAGCTGTTCGGCACCACGTGCATCATCTTATCAAGCCCATCACACTGCACCTCCTTGTGCTTCACCGTGGCAGGGTTCAGGCTATTTGGAGTGTTTTCAGATCCATGAAATTGGATATGAATTTGCATTTTTGGGCTAACTCTTTCAATGTGACCCATTGTAATGAACAAGAGGAAATTAAAGAGAAACTATAAAGTGAAACTACTCTGTCAGAACTGCAGCTCAATTTTTTCCCCAGCCATTAGACAAAAGGCATAACAGAGTTTTTATTGTCAGAGAAATTGCACCTACCACCTCACACCTGGATTTAGGATTGCAGTAACAAATGTCACATGTGATGCTGGCAACAAATGTGTCACCCATTTTGCATTTTGACAACAAAGAGCATCTTTAAACTTCTGGAAGACTAAGATGAAATGTCGAGGTAGGATAAAATCCTATTAGTATATGTGATGCAAAAGCATAACATAATGATGTGCCTTGCTAAGATGACTGTTTTTTTTTATCTTGTTAATGTTGGAGAAAAGATTGAAAAAGGGCGGATTAGTATTTCCTGGTTAAAGTTCCAGATTAGTACATTCAGTGGAGTTTGGCATCACTACCATGTATGAGTCTAGCCAGGTAATAAGTTTGATGTCAAGCTATAAAAATATTATACTGTGTTACCATTTCTCAGCCCATTTATTTACTTTTTAGCACTGCCATTAACATTTAGTTGCTTTTGATGCAATAAATAATATGCTATGTAATTACAGCTTCACACTACAGTAAATAGTTTTATACTGTATGATTTTCTGTTGAAGAATGAAAAAACAGAGCGATTGAAAAATGATTTCAACTGTAGAAAGATGAGTTACTCATCAGTATAAATTCTTTCTATCTAGTTGCTACATAATAAGTGTTCAACTATCTTGCAGACGATGAATTGCAAGTTACCAATGAGGAAACCAAATAAATAAATAACTGCGATGACCACTGCTGTGAAACCGTCATCTTCTCTCATTTTGTCTGCGTCTTTTCTTGCCTCGCCTCCAATCTCTGTTCTCAGAGAAGAATCATTGAGTAAAACCCTAACAGCGTGTGATGCATGACGTTTAAGGAGTGATAAACATCAAAGGAGCCTATTCCTCACCGCTGGTGTCTCTTGACAAGTACAACTGCTAAGTGCACATGGCCTTTCTTCTGCAAAAAGAAAGAAAAAAAGAAAAAAAAAAGAAAGTCTTAATTTTCACCCTTTTCAAAAGCAGTGAAGAAGCCACAGAGCTGATGGAAATAAGATGAGCAAACAAAAGAAAGACACGGAAATCTTAGAAGCTCAGAGAAGCTGTGAGACTGTGTAAAATGTCAAGTCCTCACTTTTTTTGAAAAGTGGCAGCACAAAGAAAGGACTGTGAGTAAGTATGAAACTGTTCCATGGGTTTCCAGTTATACTGGCAGAGAAAACATGTAGTGATTAGTGTAACTAGTTGCCTCATAAATATGAAATTACGGTCACAGTTTTGCAGAACAGTATGATGTCACAGTGACATTGAACTATTAAGGCTATTCACTCCATATTCAATTACACGTCTGTGTGAAAAAGTAATTAGAAAATTCATTCTTGGCGGCTCTTTTTTAAGGTCAGACAGGAAAGCAAGCCAGGTGGAAGCAAAAGTCTGCTTTGTGCCCAGACCATAAAAAAGGAGAACTATACAGCATCAATAAATTGCTAAGATTTACACTGCTAAGATAAGCTGTTACTGCTGCACAGAATGGTGCAGAAATGGTGCAAAGCCCAGGAAGATAGGCTGTAAGGAAAGTCATTGTTAACTAAGACTGTTTGAGAAGACTGCTCAAAATCACTGCGCCGCTAGCTTACGTAGCATTGCCTTTATGCCACAGGTGGGCTGCCATTTACATGTGGCTCCATTTAGGCTTAGTGATTGTATGTGTGAGATTGCTGGTTTGTATAAGCACAGGGGAAGGTGACCTTTGGGTAAACGCATCAGTCTATTTCAAGCGAGGAAGCTGCACATACTTAAATAACTTGACAGACACCTTGATCTCCGAGAACCCCATTCTAATCAATTCATGCTTGAGTTTAAGGAAACATCTGTCACAGATGTGATGAAATTCGCTGCAAGTGCTTCTAAGAATAGGATAAAGTGGGGTCACAGAGACCTTGAGCTTTGGCCACAAAATCTAGGAACTTCATACTTGAGTACAAATTAAACTTTATGATAAAACTTGAAGAAATTCCCTGAAAGACTCAAAAGATATTGCCCTGATGGACAACCTAAAGACAACTCCGGTCAGGGTTATCTCCATGAAGGAGGCATTAAAATAATCATGTCGTATGCAATTAGAGATGTGAATCTGCTCAGAAATCACAGGCACCGAGATACAAGGGAAATGCATCCTAGATTGCGGTCATAAATACAGCTATTTCACCCTTCATTAAACACTGTGTTACCCTTGTGGCTCTATAAGCAGCAAAGAATCTAGGCAGCACCATGTTCCGTCTTCAGGACACACATTCAATACACTTTGCTTCGTTTGCAGGCCTTGCAATCTGTTATATAACGTTGCATCTTGCATCAGTGGAAATCCTTTCACTTACATAAAAAAAAAAACCATCCCTTGGGGATTAAGAAACTTAATCTGGCTCGATCACCAACTAAATTATTCCTTCCAGCACTCCCAGCAGGCAAGCAGAACCTTTTAAACGTGTAACTGTGTATTGTCAACAGGATCAGGACCCTTTTCTACTTTTAGAGATTTAAGCCCCTACCAGATGGTAACAGAAACTGTTACATCATCCATCTTTCAAAGGATTAAAAATGTAGGCCAGCTCAATTATTATATATGCAATAAACTTCCATGAAATACAAATTTGATGATATTAGAACCATTAGATGGTGCAAATCTAAGACTTTAATCTTGTTCACCAACAACAAAGACTGATTGCATTGTTAAAGAGAGCAAAATATTCAATTAGGAGAACTCTGCCGTCGCTGTTCTGGATTTGTTTCAGCAGCAGTGCCTTAAAGCTCTGTGTGCAACGTTTATCTTTATATTCACTCTGTTCACGCCATTACCTGGCCTTTGTCTGCTGAAGTTATTAGAAGAAGGAGTGCAATCCCCTTGATTTCTGAGAAAGCATTTTCAGCAATTCTGAGTCACAGTCTGTTACAAATGACATGATGCTGACTTTCATAACAGACTGCTCCTCTGTGAATGATTCCCTTGACCTGAAACCCACTCAATCACACAGCACACTTAATTAAGTTAAACCAAGAGCAATAAATAAGATGTACGACACATCACCACTGATGCTTGTCCTCATCCGTTGACAAAAGCAGCAGGTCTCAGGTCAGGCCCGGGCGATGGATGAGACCAATAACAATGACATACAGTTCAAGCCTGTCCCCAAAAATTGATAGGAAATGTGAATATGATCAACAGCCCACTGGCAACTCAGCACACAGATTTGCTCTATATGCTGAAGATTTAATGCTGCTTTGCGACAAAGAATTGCCAAATAGTTGCAAGATGAATATCTCTGGTGCTCTCCCGCCAAGGATCATCACTGTGTCTACTGTGGCAGAGAAACAGACATCAGAATTCAATCTAGCCGCACCATCTGTTCCCAGATATCAGGGTTGTCATTTGATATGGGCTGCCCATCAAGAGTGGAGGACTCAAGTTCACCTTGCCACGAGAGATGCCTTAGACTGTGGTCTTATAAAATGTGATGGATAAAAGCCGTAAAGCATCAGCTATAAGGGATCTGTCAAGGCCCACAACGCGACTGCAGTCTTCATCACAGCAGTGTGAGAAGTTTAGAAACACCTAGCAGAGTAAACGCTAGCACTGGAGCTTTAATCAGGGTCAAAGGATTCAATCATGAAAGGACATAAAAAAATGGCCCATTCATTTGGGTTTTCAATTAATAATTTCAACATTATGAGCCTGCTGTCTCTTGTTGCTGGCTGTTTTTGTTAAAAAAAAGCTCAGGTTTGCCAACAAACAATTTCCAGAGAACTCTACTGGGGCATTATACTATTCAGTGAACCGCAAGGTCTGATGTTCAATGAAGCTTTTACTTTTCTAAGGCAGAATAGACTGAACTAAACTCAAATGAAGTGAAGTCAAATCTGAGTGACCTTAACACAACAGAAGAGAAACAATAAAAGACAAAAGAATATAAACTGTTGACAAATGCTGAATTAAAGGCTTTGTTGGACGTAACCATGCCAAAGTTGCACCCGGTATCCTGCAGCTTTCTTATAAAAGTACTCTACCGAGGAGTGTACTTCTACTCACAGTATATATGCCATACTCACAAGGGTGTTATAGGATCAACAAGCAGGACCGGCTAAATTACCTTTTTCAATCTACGTTCTCTTATTAACTGTGAAAATAGCACCTACACTACTCACAGCAAATCCTGATTGCCAGATTCAGCTGCAATTTTTGGGTAGAATCCATTTTCATTTTCAAAATTGTAGTCTTCAGATCCAACCTCCACTGAGTGAAACGACTGGCAAATCCGGACACGAAAAGAACTGCGAATATACTTACATGCAACATGAAGGCTGGCCTCTCTGCTCACGATGGTGCCGAAAGAGTTCGATGCCATGCACTGGTAGATGCCGACGTCCTCCTCTTTATTAAGATGTGCGATGTGTAAGTTTCCTCCCATGAGAGAGTAACGAGACCCCGGTCTGGGCGTGATGAAAGAGTCGTTTAGCTTCCACCTGTGAATGCAAGCGCACGACGCATCACAAAACCCTTTGTAAAATAATTTGATCCGCATAATAATGTCATGCACATAAGAAGAGTGTCTGATGATAAGATTATGATAAAGTCACAGACTGTTAGGGATTCAGAAACAAAGCCATATGCATCCATTTAATTCATACTGGATTAAATAGATATTAAAAGAAATGACAGTGACTGATGTTTGCTGCAGGAAACCTGAATAAATATACCTAAATGAGAAGCAATCATCAACAGTTATTTCAAACAGCTGTTTATTTCTATGTCTTTCAGTTCAAATGCTTCATGATCATTTTTTTCTATTCCATTTATTCCACAAGGAACATGATCGACTTTCAATATTTAAAATCTTTGGGCGACTTAAGTTGATTTGCATAATTAAGGTTTATGTACTAAGAAACCTGTCGAGTTAATGATGCATCACATGACCATAACCTCCTCAATGATTGCAAAGACTTCAAGGTTAAGTTTCCATTAAGAGTATCCACTAAATGTTCTACAATCGATGTTTTGCAAAAAAAACAGACCCAAAGGATAAAATTGTTCCACTCTGTTTCATAGCTACTTTTATATTTAGATAAATGTGGTCAGTTTAAGAGTTGATGATGATGGTTTTTGCCTTAGTCAGCCAATGCTGTGTACACAGGGCACTTAGAGTCAGGAGAATAACTGAGAAAAATAGGTATTAAAAAATTCTAATAATGCAGAATTGCAGATTTGATTAGATGATCACAGCTCGCAGAAAGAAGGAAGTTTGAGGTTTCTATTTCAGACTTTCTTGCTATGGACAGTGTTAAGGATTAAGGCAAACAGAGACAGGGACACCACTGAAGGAGCGAGGGAACGGGGACATATGCAGCAGTGCGGCGTTCACCAGCAGATATGTTGGCTGGACTGATTAAATGATTTGTTTTGCAGCTAGAACAGAAGTTCAGATGACACAAATTTAGGGGCCACGTGACATAGTGATAGCTTGGTACAAATTAATTTGTCCTTGATACCTCGAAACAAACTTTCAACATGTGGCATCTTGAACCTCACGCTAAATCAAAACCACCGCTAGCTGGCACACGACCTTTGTTAAAAAGACAATAACAGGCCGTAAAAATGCCCCCAATATGTCTGTCTAAATATCAGCCCCATCATCAAAAGAGATATCACAGCAGCTGTCATCAATCTGGAAATCAGTTACTGATGTGGTGTACCAACTGCCACAGTTGGTGGCACCTGCTATAATTAAAGAACTAATTAAAACAAAATTTGATTTTATGTGAATCCAGGCGTGCCCTCAGAACTTAAACTAAGAAGGGCAGAACAATTTGCAGATCTGAACTCGGAAACGAGTTTTCGTTTAAAAACTAAAGTGACCAATTGCTTATTAAGTATTCCAGCCAATCCAAGTGATAACATCTTGTACATTCATTTCAATTTGTATCCATTAGGCATAACACCAAGGATCTTCAAGCTACATTAACGCCCGCATATGCTTATGTATGAGGGATCATTTTGAGCTATTACACATTAAATGCTTGGTTTTTGCGATTTGTATTTAATTACCCTGCCAGAAAACAGCTATGTAGCCCCATTTGATAGATTATAAATTAATAGCTTATGCGCTTGATGCACTTTAAAGTAAATCATTGCTTCTCATTTATTTTAATTTGTCAACATTTTAGAACTGTGCATTAATTTTGTTTTAGCACTGGGACTGCTCAGCTACACAGGGTATGTGTACTGAACAAGGACAACCTGCAGCAACTGTTTACTGCACCTCAACCCATCAAGTAATTTGCATCATGTTTATCATAGTGATAACCTCAGATCAGATGCCCCGTGGCAGTGCCTGTGCATCTTTACCAGTGGGACTGTAAAGAAAGCCTACAGCAGAAAGACATTTTCTGTCATATTATTCCTATTGTGTGAAAGAAACTCCATTAATGTGTCGCTCTATCACCCAGTCTCAACAATGACATCAGCGAGGTGGTGCTTGACTCTCTTGATCTTTTCATTGGTCAGGGATAGCAACGACAGGAAGCTCTTTCACTGAACTGTATAGATCAACGTCAAGCTGTCAATGGTAAATGGACTGATTCTTATATAGTGCTTTCCTATTCTCCTGAAGCTCTCAAAGCACTTTACACAACATGCCTTATTCACTCATTCATACAAGCACTTTTTCTATGCTCAAGTGTTTTTTGTCTAACATTCACACACATTCACACATCAGTGGATGCATTGAAGAGCAAGTTGGAGTCAGTATCTCAAGGATATTTGGCATGCAGACTACAACCACAAACCTTCTGCAGATTGTAGAATCTACCTTCAGTCTACCTCCTGAGCTACAGCCACCCCAGAGCAAATATACAAAACACCTGCAACTAAGGGCAGTTAATTAATAATTAATAATTTACAAAGAATGAGCAATGACATCAAATCAGTTTTATTAAGGCGATAAATCCTTTTACCATAGATTAATATAAGCCTTATTATTAATGTTATGTTGCTTTTGAAGTGAGCTATTTGAATGACAAAATAGAGCAGCCAACACTCGTGTGCTTGGTTAACAAGCTGCATTTATAAACTGTATGGCTGTGATGCAAGGACCTCTTAATTAGGGCTAAGTAACAGATTAATAGAATTTCACTTACCCAAAGTGGAACATAGAAATGGTTTTTCTATTAGATTCTGTTAAAAAGGCTCCAACAGGCACAAACAGCACAAAAATACAAGCGGCCCAACTCAGTTACTGGAATTTACTGGAATTAGGGGAGATGAAGCTTAGGAAACTGTAATAAGCCTGTACTGGCTGTGACTGAGAGAGACACAAATGTGTTATTGCAAGAGGCAAGTATCTACAAATCACAGTGGACACATCCACAGTTTATAAAAATAAAACAAATATCCATACTGTACAGTTTTTAAGAAAATTTCTGGCTACCTTTTCCGTCTCTGGAATATTACTTGGGAAGCATGCATAAAGCCATGTCTGCAGCTGTTACCTGTAGAAAGGAGGTGGGTGTCCCTGGGCCTCACAGCTAAACACCACCTCTCTGCGACTTTCGCCAGAACGAATGGGAAACACCACACTGCCAGGTTGTTTGGTAAACATGGGCCTCAGCAGGACTCCGCTTCCTGGGTGAAGAACCAACAAAACTAGATCAGCTTTGATGTCCTGCTAAACTGAAAACCACTTTGCACAGGTTTTTTTTTTTTCTGCAAGCAAGTGGATATTGAAGTCGGAGCGAGGGAGCGAGGGAGGAAAATTCTACGCAGGAGAAGCATAAACAGTACGCATTCCGTGCATGGATCTTTCGATCATGTGAGTAGAACTTGCTTGATCCCTGCGGTACTGCATAATCAGCTAGTAACCTTCATAAAACTTTAATGCAAACATCTGAAGGTACAGACTTGTCAAAAGCAAACCACACTGCCACCAGACTTAAATTTAATTTAAACCCTTCAAACCTATTGCAGCCCTCCCAGGGGATGTCAGCCAATAAAAGATCTGAAATAAAATGCCATAACAAACACTTAATTTGAATCTTTCTCTCTCATTTGACATGTCAAATTGTACCCTCGTAACTTAAAGTAAAAGACTCTCTGATTTCCAAAGTTGAGAGGGAGGAAATATTTGAGGGTGTGAGTGTGCTTTTACACATCACCTTGAATTACACTTTAAAGTATTTGTGCACTAATGCACTGTGTTGATGGTGGAGAACTGTTACAATACTCATTCTTTATGTGTTGTTTTATATGGACGAAACACCCAATACATATATATTAATTACAACAGTGTATTTAAATTCCTGGAGTGATAATAGAGAACCTTGATTAAAAAAAAAATTAAATACAAGAACAAAAAACATACACAACAAGGACAGGAGCATGTGTGACATTCGTTTCCTAGTTAATTACTAAGGTACAACAGAGATTACATGTTATTCATCAAAAGCATAAGAGCGATTCCTGTGGTAGTCAGTGCTTCATTACAATAAACATTTCTTTTTAAGGTGGAAGGGGAATTCATTTGTGTTTACCACAAAGCATTTGCATTTCAGTAATGGCACAGAAGTAGGAATATTTCATCATTAGGGAAACTAATCTGTATGAGAGACAGGTATCATCCTCGCGTCTCTGGAGTCCTGGGAGTACTCAAGATTCAAAATAACTCTCTGAAAGGGTGGAGATGTTTGACAAGGGATCTCATTGTTCCTTTCTGCAAGCATAACCCTTCAAAAAAGTTACACAGAATAAAAGGCTGTCTAATTATAATCTTTGTTACATGTAGCATGTCCGTCAAAGCAGAAAGGAGAGATGAATGATTACTAGAAGATCCTTATTGTGCAGCCTTTATTAAAATAAAATTGCACAGGAACTTGAAAGGAAGACAAACATGAGATGAATCATTTGCCTTATTAAAGTGACTATAAAGGATAACAAAGTTCAGCAGTTTACAGTTTAGAGTAAAATCACACATGTTTAATATCTGTAATATTCTGAATATTTATAATTGTGCTATTTGTATATAGTACAGCTATTTCTTATATTTTGTAACTTTGTAATATATTTTATTATTTAATTTACTTCAGTCTGTTACTGTTTGTATTGTCTTGTAGCAATCATAACCACATAATTTCCTTAAGGATTAATAAAGTATTATGATTCTGATTTCAATAAGATAAACATTTATCTTCAACATATGTCTTAAGCCACCTCACATTTCTTTGAATTTGCAAGGAAAATGGGAAAAGGGTGAAGTAATTTATTAAAGCATGTGCAAACATCCTTGGAGCTTGAAAGCCAACTGCATTTTTAGCAGTTGGCTTGAAAATGAAAATGAAATCTCTTAAGCAAACTTTCTTGTAACTTGCATAAACAGTCTTCAGGAATATCTTTCCAGATTTCTTCTTCTTTGGATGCTTTTTGTTCTCTTCTCAGTCACGATGATCCATCCAATAATGTTCAGGTCTAGGCTCTGGGGAGGCCAGCCCAGTGTTCTTCTTTGTGTTTTTCTATCCAAGTCCGCTTTTACTCCACTGTTAGTGTGTTGACACTTTTTTCCTAATCCCATCAATTATGACAAGATCCTCAACAACACTGGCTGAAATGCAGCCCCATATCATAACAGAGCCTCCACCATGTGTCACAGATGGCTGCAGGCACTCTCTCCTCACCTCCTCCTTACATGTTGACAACGATTTGAACCAAAATTTTCAAATTTGATTCATAATTCAATCAAACCTGTTGCGACTGATTTTCAGTTTAGTTCTCATGTAACATCTCACCTGTTTCTCCTGGTTTCCCTTCCTTAAGAATCGCCTCTCAACAGCCGCCTTTCCACTGAGACCATTTCTGTTAAGGCTTCAGTGAACAGTAGATGGATCAACCGACGGGGCGGAATTTATTGTCCTATTTCTTAAGGACATGACTTCCAAATACTGTTCATCTGCTGTAGATGTTTGGGGTTTTTGGGTTGTTGTTTTTTTAAGTATGCCACTTCTTTTTCTGTCCTCCACTTATCCGGTTTCCTCATTTTTTTAAAGTACACTTTGCACACCATGCTGAGATATGACAAGTTTTCGACCAATAGCTCTTTGAAAATCACCTTGTTCGTGTAAAAAAATATTTTATGTCTGTCAAACTGTGTTATCTTTGGCATTTTTTATACATTCAACTGTTTTTGTGACAGGCTGTTAGTATTAAAGTTGCTAAAGATACCATTTAAAAAATATTCTTTGCTCAGTTGTGTAGCATTGGTTCATAAATTAAGTTGGGTGCCTTTTTATCTTTGATTGATTCATAGGTCAGTGTTAAGTGATTTAATAAACAAACAAAATTATTCTTCTGAATCATTTCAGGTACAAGGACTGGACTGAAAATGAGTGAAAAAGCAACAAAGGAAAACTCTGAAAGACCTTCACAAAGGCCAGAGAACTTGTTTAACACCAGTTTAAAAATTGGGACTGCAATACAAAGAATTGGAGGGTGCCTCCAGACTTTTGCACAGTACTGTATGTTTGGTTATGGTGCTAAACTTACCTGATCGTTGCCAGCACCATGGCAACTGTTATTAAAAGGGTGATAAGAATAATGAGAAGGGATTGAGTTCCTGGGGCTGTGCCTAGGGGGCTCAGTTCAAACTGATGCAAACTCTCTGAAACTCTTTCGTTGCCTTAACGGGAATGAAAGAAAGATACGGTAGGGAATGCAGAATGACTGTCAAGCTTGCTTTCTGGTAATTGAACATTAAGGTTCTACACGCTACACCAGTCTGAAATCCACAGGCCCAAGAAATCAGTGAGAAATTTATTTTCTTCCCAGGAAGGCGTTATTTTGGAGGTATACTTGCTGGTCTAAAAAGAGAACAGATGCATATTGCAAAGACATCTGGACAACAGAAAGTTTTCAATTTAAAATCAGCACTGACACTCTGGTTGACAGACTGTTACGCCTTGTAAGACATAAAAAAAAAGTCAAAGTCATGCTAAAACCAGGCTGTCAAAATCTGATAGCAGGTCCAACACCAAGACCCATAAAATACAGAAAGTAAAAAGATAAAAGTTCTCTATCAGAGAAGCGCAGTGATCCAGAATCCTAACAGGAAGTTGGCTGGGGAATGCCGCAGGATAAAGCTGGAGGTCATTATGAAATAAGCCGGCTTTGCTCATATCTGTCACCTGCTGCCAGATGGTGATACGCGCGTGTTTTCTAAGACTCCTCAGACAACACAATACTCAGCATCGGAGCAAAAGTGGAAGGCAGAGAGAGCTGTTTCAGAGGCTGAAATAAAAACTAATCTCAAATTCAATACTAGCTGACAGCAAATGAATTCCTCCAGCTTACCTCAGCATGAATAAATAGGCATATGGGGAGTCAGCTGTGGGGGAGGTATCGGCCGTTTGTGAGGCCCCAAATCCATTAGTTTCAGCTCAGGGTTTTATGCATCAAATAAAAAAAAAATAAAAAAAAGCCAATCTGGCTTTTTAAGGCATCTTCCCCGCTGTCCAGGCCGATAAGGTACATCTTTAAGGTCTGTCATTTAGGAACAGCAAATGCTACTCAGTTTGGTTCAGGCTATTTCAAGCACAGTATGAGTTTGATCAAATCTTATTCAAAGGCTTGAAAAATGTGGTAGTCTTTTTTTTAATTCATGAAAAACCGAAATATTGAACTATAAAGAATAAAATAATTAGAAACTTCACTAGAAAAGAGAGGGAAAATTAACACAGTCTTGTGATTCAAGTGCTACAAACTTACAGAGAAATACTGCAAATACATAAAAAGAAACACAGGAGTTAACAGAGCTAATAAAAAAATGTGCCAGCCAATACTGCTGTGACTATCAGCTGGGGTGTGCTGTGCTGTGCTGTGCTGTTCTGTACTGCAGCCTCGTTAATTAAGTTAACAGCATTTTCACTTACACTGTCTTTGTAAGATAAATGTGACATGAATGTTCCAACCATGTCACCACATCTTCTAGCAAATCAAAGCTACTGCATCTCAAATGCAATAACACCAATTGCACCAAGTGTTTCCAGAGCTGTGTACACTGGGGAAACAGAATTGATTAGGTCCAAGTCCATATGCGGGAGTAACAAATTAAAGTTATTTCTTTGTTGTTCTCTGTTGTATATTGAATGTCTACATAAAGACAGGTATATATTGTTTTGAGAAGGATATTTTCATCTAGTTTAATCAAGTTTCCTCCTGTGCATGAGTAAGAAGGTCATTTGTCACCCATCAGATGTCAAGATATAGTAATAGGGATATTTATTATAAATGTGTAGAATGTTTTTAACCACAGCCATGAATGCCTGACTATTTTTGGTTTTAATTTTTGTCAATGTAGTATAGATTTCTTTCTTTCTCAACAGACTAAAAACCTCAAACAGTGATAACCCATATGGAAAAGATATATATAAATCTTATAAAGTTTGTATCTGTCTTGTGTGAAACTTGTATGAAAAGCATACAAGAGTGAAAACAGGTATAAGATCCCTTGAAGAATTATATAATGAAACTTGTATGTTTTGGATACTTACTAAAACAATATATGAAAGTAATGAGAAAGTGGCCATATAAGTTTTTACTATTTCTTTTCCATATGGGAATATAATGTGAAATCTGTGTAAAATATTGTATTTGTCTTGTTTATGATTGCATACACTCTAATTAAACTACGCTATATGAGTCAGTTATGACAAAGAAATCCCTGAAAATAAATGACTGGGGAAAACAATCATTTTCATTCATTCTTTCAAATCAAAACTAATTTGATGGTAATTTAAGAAAATAAGTACAATTGCATCTTTGCTGCTACACAAGGTAACAAACATAAGCTGTTTACATTCATGCACAGGAATGCTGACATGCTGTGACGCAAAAAGTAAAGTCAATGTCTGCTCACAGCAGTTCTCCAAGCTACTGTTTTTCTTCCATCGCAGATATATATTACTGGTAATGTATTTATAAGATGCATGTAAAAAGAGGGAGGGTTGATGTGATCCAGTTATCAGGGAGTCATACAGCTTAGCCTCACTAAAGTTTTATTCCAGGGTGATGCAATGGAGGCTTCAACTGACTGTCAAGCTGTGGGCTCAGGAGAAGCAGCGGCCATGGAACAGTGGCCTCTTTTACACTGTGGGAAGTTTTGTGAGGAGTACTACAACTATATCCACCCTGGGAAACTTGTGAGTGGCATGAGGTATTGCTGACACTGATATGACCCCAAAGTCAGGCACATTTCCAATGGATGATAGATTGTCAGGTTTTTAACTTCTCTCTCTTCATGATGGTGACTAAGGATATGCTCTGACTTCAAGTATTAAACAGGCTCCTGGGCCAAGGATCGCTTTTATGTTCCTGACCTAAGGTCGTGACCTTTGGGTTCAAATTGATTTTATTCCATAGGGTTGCGGGTACCAGCTTTCCAAAGGGAGTTTGCAGTAAAGACGCTGCTTTTTTTCCAGGTAGTACAGGAAGCTAATTAGGATAGGGTACTTTCCATTGGAGGCTTGCTGAGCACATCCAGCTGGGAGAAGACCCCAGAGTATGACCCACAGAACATTTAGGGTTCCCGAAACAAAGCTAGAAACAGGTGTTTGGGGAATTCTTTCAATACCCTGTTAAGTCTCTTGCTACTGTGACTTGAAAATGAATGGATGGATGGATTCTCAAAATCGTTATTTATTATTCTTGATGAGAGGAATATTCACAGGGATGAACAGTCCACATCTTTACATATCTGTATAGAAAACTTCAAAGACACTCTGAGATCTTGCTTGAGGATTCCTAAAGGCTTTGCTATGTACTGATGAATCAGTGAGTGAGTCAATATTTGAAACTCCACTCACGTCTTAGATTCATACATGAGGGTACAAAGGAAAGTGAAAGATGTTCCATTACTTTGTATTAGACTGCTAGCTAAAAGTTTCATTTTCACTTGCGTCACTAAGCCATTTGGTGTCAGTAAAATGTGTATTTTTAAACATGTTTTCAATTTAGAGTAATAGCTGGCTGTAACAAAAAACAAAACTCAGGTTTATCTTAAAAAATCTTACAGAACCCAATCTACACTAAACAGTTTTGTTGGGAATACAAATCCATATTTCAGTCAAACATTTTCATTATGTGAGCTTTTGTTGACTGCCACTATCCTATTGGCAAATAAAATGGCAATTGCAAACACACTGGCTGTTGTTTAATTTTTGTATCAGATCAGTTTTGCACTTGTCATTTGTTGCTAAATGCAGTAAAGAGCAGCATTTACAGCACTTGGAGCAATCAGTATTGTTATCTTAATTTTACCAGTCGTCCTCTGCTTGTTGTGTCAAGAGAAGGGGCTTTAGAGCTTAGGAAAAATCCCACCAAAGACTCCCAACAAAGTATGCTCAAATGAAACAAATGCATATAAACGAGGTAAGCAACATTAATGTGTGTGTGTGTGTGTGTGTGTGTGTGTGTGTGTGTGTGTGTGTGTGCCTTCCCTTCTACTTAGCTTAGCTATGCAGCAAGCAGAGCAAATGGATCCCCCGTTACACAATTAGGGGAGCGCAGTTTTGCTAAAAATCATAAATATGTTTATAATGATATGCTTTGAAAAGTAAAAATATCAATATGCAGTCTGCAAAATCCTGATTATATTTAAGCAACCTGTGTTGGGCATTAGTTTACTATTCTCAACTATGAAAAACAAGTAATAAAACTGATTTTTGGATGAGCCTTTAAGTTGGTGCACTGGAACCTGTTTGATGTTTGTATACCACATCATGCTTTGGCTGTCAAACAGTGATTATAAACAGCTAAAACTCTGATTTTAGCATGGCTGAAATGCCCAAATGATCTGTGAGCCCAAATTAGCCAACTTTATCAACTAACCTGCTAATCAGAGAGTATTTGTCTGTGGTTACTCTTATATCAGGTAGGACTCCAAGATGCCCCAAGGTAATTATGTGTTCATTCAAACCTGGTCCCTCAATTTGAAACACAATCCCTCATAACTGTTGTTTTCACTGGTTTCTTACAGGTTTCCACAACATATAAACTAAAGAAAATCGTGTGCAAACCTCAGTGGCACAACTGCTTTGCCAAGCTACTGGCTGTGCATTTTGGCTTGGACAATAAAAGTCAAAATATATGACTTCTTAAAAGGTGAAGACACCCAATTTGATAAGTAAAGCAGATTCTTCCAATGTTATTTCTCAGTTATTATGAAGACAAAAAACAAACAAACATTTGATTGCTGGTTAAACCAATTCAGCTCAATGGGATTATGTGTTTTTGTATCCAGCTTTGCTAAAATTGTTCTCCTTCAATGCCGACTATAGATGCTTCTAGGATTGTACTCCTGCCAATTATTTTTAGGCAGATGCTTGTAAATTTGTAGAACTTTGAATAAAGTGTTCAAATTAATATTTTGCATCAATAGATGATCATTTTTGGCAAGCTGCTGTATAATCAGAGAAAATATCCACAGCAAATGACACAAGACACACGAGTCTTTTTTTCCCTAATGACCAGATTGCTGTATACTGTAATTGTCGGGCTATAAGCCGCTACTTTTTGCACAAGCTTTGAACCCTGCGGCTTTTAGTCAGGTGCGGCTTTTCTATGGATTGTCCATGATTTTTGTGATATCGTAAGAGGATTTGTTTTGTTTGTTCCGCTGTTGTACGGCACTACGTTGCCTGGCGGAAGGATCGGGGTTCAAGAGTGGTATGTTGGTCACATGTCCGTCCGCCAGGCAACGTAGTGCCGTACGAAGTAGCGCGAAAAACAAACTTCAAAGTAGCGCTACGCGTTTAGCGGGAGGCGTGGATGATGAGCAAGTTATGCCCAACTCCACCAGTGGATTCTGACAGCGTGGAAAAGTGTGAAAACATCCACGATCACCAACGGATTTCGAAGGGCTGGACTGCTGCATGATGGAGAGGAGGACACCACCACGGCCCTTCAGAGGGTGTTCGACTCTGACACTGACAACGAGGATTTCTTTGGTTTTGAAAGTGACAATGAAGGAGAGAAGCGGAGAATGGATGACGAAGCCATCCTGAGCCTGTTCGTTTCCGACACTGGAGAAGAGGACTTTGGTGGTTTTAGTGCGCAGGAAGAGGAGAAAGATGGTGGTGAATGACTGACTTTTCTTCTTGTTAAAGCCGCGTCACTGCACCTGAGCCTAAAAGGTAGTCCGAATCTATTTTTCTGGTGTGCTGTAGGTTATTGTTATGTACTACATTTGTTACTCGTTTATGAAGCACAGTACATGTTTCATATTTGTAATTACCGGTACTTGTACATATACCTAAAAAGTTATGCAAATATGTACCCATAACTTGTTTTTCAAAATATTAATAAAAGTGATGTGTCTCCAAACAGCCATCTCTTTCCTGACAATTCGCTTTGTGCATATTCTCTTACATGTGATAAGTCAACATTGAAACACCTGCGGCTTTTAGTCAGGTGCGGCTAATGTATGTACAAAACAGGATTTTCCCCTGATTTTAGCTTGTGCAGCTAATATTCGGGTGCGCTTTGTAGTCCGGGAAATACGGTACTACCCCTTTGATTCATTTGAAATGAATCAAAGGGGTAGAAATTCAATCTTTTCCTTCAAGGCTTTACATGTAATGACTTACTTCATAATAAAAATGGAATTTCTCAATAAAACATGAGTAATAAATTTTTATGATGCTCCACCGACTGTTTTAAGACAGTATGACAGAACCACAGAGTCACATAAAAACCTTTGATCCAGAGTTTGAAGTTGCTTGCTGTGTTAAGTAGTGATACAACAATCCAGCTTCATCAGGTGTAATCTTTGGCTTTCGGTATCTGTCAACGCTGAGTATCAATATGATACAAGGGGACAAAGTAAGGCATAAACCATAAAAACGATCCTTTTGACTATTAATTACATATTATTTAACATAGTACATGGATAATTTTACATGTCATTTATTTGAACTTTAAATAAAAGCTATTTTAAATTAAAGCTGAAGGCAGAGAGGGCCGTCGCATCGCGGTGGAGTCGAGCCCTGCCCAACATCTCCTATGCCCACTAGGTGACAATGGAGAATACCATTTACCAACATGTCACACTGATGCATGCCATTTGTGGAATCACCAGTTAAACTTTCATCTAGATCGAATGATGATCATAACCTACTGTGCATTTCCACTTCCCACTAGCTGGTGTCCTAACTATTGCTGAGAAATGGCATATCAATGTGTTCGGGGCTCGATTCTCATCCTGCCTGTGAAGTTTGGGAGACATTGGACAATGTGCCTTTGAGTTACAGCAGTTTAGTAGTTCATGGCGGCCATGACCACACCATTTTACAAAACCCCAAAAGCTTCACAATTTAACATGACCAAGGTCTTCAGGTTCCGCACAATATCATGTTGATCTGATGAAATCTCTAGGGGGACTTCTTCGTGAAAGATTGAGGCCTTAAAATGGCGAAAAATGTCGCCAAATTTGCACATTAAATTTTAAATACATGATTTCCTGTTAAGTTTAGCATATGGTTCCAATAGACTAATTTGTACGTCTTCATTTCTTACATAAGGCTGCCAAATTTGAAAGCGACCATAAAACATGAAAGCCTTCATCACATTGGAGGTCTGTGCCAAGATTCATGAGTTTTAGAGCTTTCCAAGTCCTTCGAAACCTATGTCCTATTTCATGGTGATTTACATGGCAACCATGGTGCGCCGTTGAATGAAACCTCACAGTTTTCACACTGAAGCATCATAAAGATTCACTGTTTTTTTTCGGTGGAGGGGCTCAATCTAAGTGGAGCAGTAAGTGCTCCCACTAGGTGGTGCTCTAACCACTGCTGGCAATGGTCATATGAATCTGTTCAGGGTGGGACTCATCATGCCTGTGGAGTTTGGGGGAGATTGGCTAACATTTCTTTCAGTTCTAGCAATTTTGTGCTTCATGGTAAAACATCAAAATTCACCATGCCGCCAGGGCCACGCCTTTCGACGAAGGCTCACAGTTTTGAGTGTAACCTAAGACCAACTCCTTAAGGCTTTCCTGGACAAATTTGAGGCTGTTGGGATCATCCGCCTTGAAACATTACCCCAAAGTGTAAAACATGACATTTCCTGTTCCCACTAGGTGATGCTGTGAACACTGTCAAATATTGCAGTTGAAATGTCTTCAGGAGCGGAGCCGCAAACCTGAGAAGCTTGGTTCAGATTGGACAATGTACGTGGGAATATGAACAAATTAAAATATCATGGCGAATTATCGAAATTCGCTATGGCGCCACGTGGCGAAAATTGAAAAGCAGTTTAATGTGGCCCAGGTCTGTAGTTTAGTCTGACCGAATATGAAGTTGAAGTTGATCCCTAGGAGGGAGTTCACAAAAGTACAATGCCTGGAAATTGCAAAAATTGCCATTTTCATTTCAAAATGTTGGACTTCGTGTTGGGTTTGGATCATGGGGTCTCCATGGACTCTTTCGTCCATCTTGGCATGTTACATACATGCAATAAATTTCGTTCATGCAGCTCAAACTGTGTGTCTGTAGTACTTCAACATAACCGGCATAGGTGGAGTGCTAGAGCCATTCTGAAACGCCCACGTCCAAAGTCAAATAAAACACACGGGTGTTTAATGAAGCTGGTAAAAAAGGTACAAACAAAGGGCAAGGCAAACTGAAAGAAAACTAACATTAACCTAAACTGGGAGAACTAAACAAACAACATGAAAAACCTGGACATGAAACCTAGAAACATGGCGTGAACAACAGACGACCTGACAAAGAATGAACAGAAACACACAGACTAAATACACACAAGGGTGATTAGGGGAAGTGGAAACACATGGGGAAACAGCAGACACTAGCCTGACATAACGAGACAAAGGAAGCAAAGCTGACTACACTGACATAGGACACAGACCTTCAAAATAAAACAGGAAACATGAGATGCAGACAAGACAATATAAATTTGACAACAGAAGAGGGAAACAGGGAGAAGGAAACTTAAACACAGGGGTAGAAAACACAAAGAGAAACTAATAAACAAATGAACTTAGCTACCCTAAAGAACTTAAACATAACATCCAAATAAACTAAAACTCAAAACGCTGGGTCAACAGACCCAGGAACGTGACAGAGCAGATGCAACAAATTACAAAAAAACTGTGGAAAAAACAGGTGGACATGGTGGAGGACATAGTGTAGGCTGTATGGGTATTTTTGACCTAAAAGACCATTCCACAGGAGTAACTGACATTCTGTGTTGGTCCCTGCTAGCTTCCCCCACCTCAGATGTCAGACCAGAAGCTGAGGCAACATGCTCGTGCTCCTCATGAAATCTGCACAGTAATCACACAGAGAGCGATGCAGAGCGGACAGCCTACCAATAGCTCAGCGGCACCACACCAAAAGCAGACTGAGTGAAAAAAAGTCCACTCGGTGATCCAGAGACAGAGGCAGCTGCAAATATAACTCATCCTTTGACAGGGTCACCTGTGGAAACCTTTTACAGCGTTAACTTCTTTCTCTTAAGGAAAATTGTGCAATGAACGTGTAATGAAAACCATCTGATTGATTAATTAAACAAAAATAAATACAATTTAAAAATATATATTATTCACATGTTAGAGCTCAGTGTGAGAGTCATTAGGTTAATGCAGGCCGCTGCCATTCATGATCATGCTAGTTCCTCATTTCCTTACTCCTAATCTCACTGCGCTCACTTGACCAAAGTTTGGCATCAAGTCAAAAACCTGTCAGTACTGCATGTGTGAAATACCCTCAACTGCTGACCCCGTCCCTATGATATGATAGCTCTGCCTTTAGCAACAACATGCAGTGCTTGTGGTTTTACTTAGCATAGCTTCGTAAACACTGAAATCCTAGAATTCAGTTGAGCCGTTTGACCCAATAGACGATGCAAATGTGTTTTCTGAGGATCAGACCAATCCAAATATTGGACTGGTGTATCCCTAGTATGAAAGTTAGCTGCATCTATGTGGGCAAACTGCATCATGATTGCTCTCTTGCTCTCTGTCTTACTCACTCACTCCTGTATATAGTGCACACCCATGCAACCGGACATTGAAACCTTCAGAGAGCAATAGGGGGAGAGGCGGTTAACTTCAGATAAAGTCACTATGGGAATAACTTCCCCTTGGCCCTACTGCTCTCCCACACAGCCAATGCTTACTCTTAAAAAGAAAACAGAGTCTGGATAAATAACCTACCAAGTACTGTCTCTACCAAGTATTTCAAGTCTGCATGCTGAAAGAATGATCATGTCTTCTGTAGAACACAGAGGCTTTGGAGGTCTGTACTTACATTGCACCATGCTTTTCTATCGTAAGCAGAACAACGTAATGTAACTCCACACTGAATATTAATGCTCAGTTACTCTGTGTTACCAACTGTGAATGTCAGGCTCAGGACTGAAGCAAGGGGCGTGCAACACAATGCTTTTCAGAAACGATTTGCCCTCTGCTCCTTTGTTAAGCGTTAAATTGCTTTGAATAGCAACGTCTGAATGTGGGTTCTGCAGCTCGTGATTGCAAGAGCAAATTTTGTGACTGCACAGACTGCAGCCCTAAATTGTCTCCTGTAGGCAGTTTGTCTGACATCAAAACTCTTCTAGGGTTTCCATCGATGTCAAAGACACTGTCTTGTCTGTATATTTAAGAGAATGCCTAAGTAGGCCATAATATGCAATCCAGAATTGTGGTATAGATTGTAATCCCATAGCAAGTCACAGCTCCCCAAGGAAAGCCTCATTAGACGTCCACTGATGTGTATTGGAATTAGTGATAAGTGGTGCTAATTGCCATGTAGGCAATTTTAGGTGCCGACATGCCGTCGCGCTTTTGAAAAAGAAAAAAACAAAAGACCCGCGTGTGTGCACATAAATTCACACAGTGACAGTCACAAACACATGCACGCACACTAATTATTTTAGGTCCCAGCTGTGAGGAGGGGCTGCTGATTTTGAGCAAGGCAACATGAAAGATTACTCATTCCTCAAGATACTGTGCTTATGCAACAAAGCCCTTATTCATCTTGCTCTCAGTTTCAAACTCTGACATTCTGCAGAGAGCTACCATTTGACCCCGAAAAATTTGTAAGGGAGGAAAATTAGGTTTCTCATTAAAAGCAAGATCACAAAGCAAGATTCCAGTACTACGACCGGCGCGATCTCATTTAGGTAACAATTGAGGCGCTATTTAAAATGAATGACTGCACGCTCAACTGATAGAAAGAGGCTGCCTTTCAGAGATGGAAACCTGGCTGATTGTTTTTTGCAACAGGATGCAATGCCTGGGAAAAAACAAAAGAAAAAGAGAGAGAGAAATAGTTGCTATGCACAACTGAGAGATTGTCGATTTTCTTGCCTTGAGCTGCCAATGAAAGGAATAGCAACATGAACATTTCCTAACATTTGTAAAATTGTTCAAAGCTTTGGGCACTCTTTTCCTTAAAAAAATCTTTTATTTTTCTGTTTTAATTTTAAGAGCCATCTGTTCTGAATTCAACATAGACCATAGGCATCAAGACAAGAATACACGTTTGGGAGGCTTACCTGCCAGGCGCTCCACCAATGACAGCAGCACTATAAGTTTCCATAGCAACTTCATTTTAATGGTCTCAGGTCAATAAAAGCTCACTTCCAATCACAGGTGTGTAGAATCACAGCTTTGTCCTTTCCAGCACTTTCACTGTTGTTCTGTCAAAAAAAAAAGAGAAAGGAAGCAAAGGGGAGGAGACCATTAAACATTCAAAATCTCTAATCACGATTCAAAACAGTTGGATGGATTTCATGAGAACCATTACTGTCCATGTTTGTGACATATAAAACAAAAAGTTAATGTTAACATGTAGAAAACGTATTTTAGGTAACAGGTAATATTTGGCAGGTGCTTTTTGTTTTAGCTGCAGATCTTGTGGTGCACAAAAGGCTTCCACTGTTGCAGAGTTTGCTTAGGTGTGCTCAACGTTTCATAATAGGGATCACGGCTGCGAGAGAAACAAAGGGATTGCTCACTTGTGCTCAAACTTACTGAGACAAAACAAAAAGCACGCTGGTTGTCAGACACATCCCTAGCACGTAATAAAGTAGCGTCCTGGCTCCTGGATTCTGCCTGAACGAGGGGGATTATGTACGTCTGACACAAAGAGCTGACTGTACACAGTACAAAAACATTTTCAGTCCCCCTGGGAGACTTGCAATTGATTTTCTCAAAGGCTAAACTGTAATTTATCTCTCCTTCTTACTTAAATGTAGTCCCAAACAAGTTGTGATATGATAGTAAGTCGCACTCCTCCCGTCACTGATAAACAATGATGCAGCCTGTTTATTTGTTTAAATACACATATATCCCTAACATGGTGATAGCCAAGATCCTTTCTGATAAAGCGGCAGATAAATGTTTGCGTACGTGAGGCTGCGTATGGAGTGAAAAAGGATGAAGGGAGGAAATTAGCCATTGTCTTTGTTCAAACCGACTCTCCCTGGAACATTTAACTGACTGATGGTAAAGCTTCCTCTGACTCCAAACCATAAGCATGCTGAAATAAATGAGAGGGGGGGAATTAATAAGAACATACAGTGTAGTCTATCAGGAGCCGCATGCCAAAAAAGCAGAGACAACTGAACGATTACGCTTTCTCAGTTATATGCGCGCCTTCTATCCTTGCACCGCTGAAAAGCATGATAGAGCATACTGATGCTTATGTGAATATATCAACTGCGTCCCTGACACATTTGCCTACACTATTCCTCCTTCTGCATGTACTTAACCATTAAAGGCATCACTTTTCCCCTATAAATCTCATTATGGAGATTGGGTTTAGAGAGTCATCTTAGTTCCAACTTATCTCGCAGTTATTACGATGCAAATGTCAGGAGTAAATGTTGGCTTTCATTAATAAAACAGAGACACTTCAAATCCCTCCAAGGGCTCCTGGATATTTTTGGAATGTGCCTCCTTTGAGCGAATAATTGTGAGAGAAATGTGCTGAATAAATTACTCAACATTATGTCTTTAATTGAAAAAATAGGAGTCTTTAAAAATTCCAGCCGCACACTTGCGCATTGCTACTTCAATGTCCGGGCGACATCTAATGTAACGTGCATGTGTGCAGTTTTAATTTGACTACTAAAGTAAATGTGTGTGTCACCACGGGCTGCAGATTGAACTGTCACTGCAATTTGACACTCACATTTCGACAAACGCTTCATGTTTTTTTTAAAAATGTTCAAGTAATTGTTTTGTCAGCCATTAAACGTTTTACAGTCTGGTCATCTAAAATGAATTTATCCTGCCCTGACAGCAATACAACTGAACATGACCGGAATGTGTGAACTACTGAGAGGCCCCATTCAAAAAAGCTACTATCTGCTGGCCTCTAACACCAATCTTTTGATCTCTATTAGGCTGCAAGCCTCAAGACACGAGACATCAGACAACAGGGTTAGTGGAGGGACAAAAGAAAGCCTTTTGATCCAAAGAAGCTCAGCACTAAGACGATGTCTAGGGGAGTTGAGTCGTGGCCAGCATTTGACTTCCTATTCAGGGCAAATTGATTAGCCTCGTGACCTTAAGTGGTAGCGACAAGGCCAATGACTTACTTTCATCACAAATTGATTCTCTCATTTGTTTGCTTTATCAGATGAAAGTTAATGATAAGGAAGGCTTTCAAACTTTGCCTTTCAAGTTCCAACCTCTTTCATGTCGTTGGAAAAAAAGCCCGTGTTTGAAAAATGGATTATGATCAAGGCCTGGAATGACAGTCCTGGCCTAAACATTTCCTGACCCAATTTGCACAAACTCAACAACACTTAAATGGAACGCAGCCGCAAAGTCAGCCTCTCACTGCACAAATGCAGATGAAAGTAAAGGATAATAAAACAGGTGCACTGCATGTAATGAAGAACTCACATTTGTATGGTTTCTTTCTTTTTGACTAATGCCTTAACCAGTTTTTCAGTACAAATCAAATCAGAATATTTGAAATTGTTTGCATACTCATTTGCCACAATAACCTTATACCAGTACCAGCTGGGGGACCCTGTTATTTCTTCTCTCAAGCAGTGAGATGACACGCAAACACTCACTAACAGTGCTGTCTTCTTCTTGTCACTCGTCAAGTTATTAGCCTGAAGCTTTCAGGTCGGCTGGTTGACAAGAGCTCACCCAACCAAATCGTCCATGTTACTTTGATAAAGAGAAAACCCTGCAAAGTTTTGAAGCTTTGAGACTGAAAATATCTGAATTGACATATTTTGCTGTTTGGTCTAAATTTGTTCTACACAGCTTTGAAGGCTCAAGAGACTAGAGTAGCAGCCGCGTTCAAACCGAGTTGGACGGGTTGCCATCAAATGGAAAACGATACACAACAGGAACTGTTACGGCTCAGGACATGAGGCTGATTAACAGTTTTACTCAAAATTATTGTGCTGCGATCCAGAATTGAGTCTGCATTCTTATATTTTTGGTAATATATACAAATATGAGCCAGAATATGTTGAGTTTGTTGTTATGACTGAAATAAAATAACTATGTGGAAATTCTTTAATATACAACACTGGATTTTGTAAATTATTTAATTTAAGCTAAAAGAGTAAGGCTCTACATTTAATTAATCTGCAATGTGGCAGATTTAGTTAAATACAGACAAAAAGCTTCTTTTTTTCTGTAACCAATCAACCAACTTAGGCATGACTTCACCAAGATTTTCTTTGGTCAGCTACATCACTGTATATCATAGCAAGGCAATTGAAAGTGATTGCTGGGTGGGAGACAACCTTTCTCCAATCATTGCATGACTAAGACAACACATTGCAATCAATCTGCACTAATGAGCATAATTCATCAACGACTTGGCTCAGCTATCTGCCAGCTGGTTGTATTTCCCTACGTTAAAGCAATGTTGCTGAGCACCTATGTTATCATACAGTTAAACTGCTATCCTACAGCAACTATGTCACTATTTGTGGAGGAATGTCTGAATCTCTGTTTTATTTAACTATGACTATCTTAATGTAAGTAGTTGGTGTGATTCTTGCCATATATAGACAGCAACAGATTTGTGTCTTTTACTTATTTATCACAGTTAATTGTCATATTATGACAAGCAGATTGCAATAATTGCCAACTTGACCCCTGAAACTGATAGCAGACTGAGTACCTTATTGCTGTGATAACACCATCTTAAAGAACCAAAATCACTTTGAAGATGGCAACTGACTGCAAGTGGGCAAAGTCCAGATCCCTGTCTTCAAGGCAACCATTTCAAAGACAGTTAGCAAGTTCATTACACATGGCCACGATAATTTTAATGAGCTCCAACCATCGTTTTCCTTAGTATGTCTCTGGCATATGGTATGTCAAACCAGCAGTCTTATCAGCAGCCAAATGTTCAAGCATCCACCCACCCAGTGAACTTGTCTGTTTTAAAACCCAAGGAAACAGAATTTATTTGTGCATATAAGACGGGAAAAATCGGCTAATACCCACATTTAAGAAGCTACGGCCATCAAATATTTGGCATCTTTGCTTAAAAATTTACTTCAGTGACTAAATTGCGCTTGTTTGGTTTCTGTCAATCAGCTAATGAGTTAAACTTGAAATCTTCTCTGACTTAAAGGAGCTTATGAGAGAACAGCAGAAAGAACTTTGAATGCAAAACCGAGTGTTTCGTTTTACTTTTGAGGATACGCAGCTGCTTCCAGGGAAGCTTCAGATTTGTAGAGACAAAGCACTCCTCCAAATTTCAGCGTTGTCAAAGTGACACCACTCATCCTCTTGTTCTCTGACAGCACCAGCTGGAGCTTATAAACCATAGACTACAGTTCAGTAAACCACACACTTTGACAGTGATGGCAACTGATTCGACCCTCTCCCCTACACCCGATCTTTCAGCTGTCATCAGTTTTTAGGGCTTAAAAATATATTAATAGAAGGTTACTCTGGGTCCCTTTTGTGGTTGGAGAGTCCAAATGAAGATAAAATTCACACTAAGAAGCAAGAGCATCCCCCACACACACACACATGCACTCCCTCCATCCCCTCCCGGCCCCCAAGCTCTGAATCATGAATGAGGCCAGACTCCCACACTCTGCAGGAATGAGACAAGACCAGGAGGAATGGCATACAATGCTGCATCTTTAATCACCTGAGCTGTGGCTTCACTTAATCTGCAGATACCAGCTCGATCAGTGTTTTCCTTGCACGTGTGGCTCATCTCACAGCTCCGAGTGCCTCCGGTCATTCAAAATTTATTTTGTGGTGATGCTCAACTTGAGACTGGTAGTAGTAGCAAATGTGAAATTATTTCTATGTCCTGCATTCTTGGATTCACCACACACAAATCAAAGTTTAACAAGCACCTCCCAGACAAATGCCACTGATAATGGAGTAGATAGTGCGGTGAATAAGTCTTTGGCCCCTTCTTGATTTCTTTTTGCATATTTGTTACACTTAAGAGCCTCACATTATCCAGCAAGTTTTAATATTGGACAAAGATAACCCAAGTAAATACAAAATGCAGTTTTAAAATGATAATTCAATTTATTAGAGAAAAAAAAAGCTGTCCAAACCTACCTGGCTCTATGTGAAATAGTAAATGCCTCCAAAACCTTCTACCTGGTTGTGCCACCCTTGGCAGCAAGAACTGCAATAAAGCTTTTATGATAACTGGCAGTGTGTATTTCACATCACTGTGGAGGAATTTTGGCCCACTCTTCTTCTCAGAATTGTTATAATTCAGCCACATCAGAGGGTTTTCAAGCATAAATGGCCTGTTCAAGGCCATGCCAAAGCATTTCAACTAGGTTGAAGTCCAGACTTTGACTCTGCCACTCCAAAACCTTCATTTTTAATTTTTTTTTTTTGGTTTGTTTTTGTTTTTTAGTCATCCAGAGGTGGACTTTCTGGTGTACTTCGGATCATTGTCCTGCTGCATAATCCAAATAAGCTTGACCTTCAGGGCAAAAACTGATGGCCGGACATTCTCCTTCAGGATTTTCTGGTAGAGAGCAGAATTCATGGTACCATCAAGTCATCCAGATCCTGAAGCAACAAAGCAGCCAGGCCATCACACTACCAACACTATAAATGGCTGTTACTATGATGTTCTTATTATATAATGATGTGTTAGTTTTACACCAGGTGTAAGGGGACTCAAACCTTCTTGTTTCATTAGTCCAGAGAATATTTACCCAACAGTCTCGAGGTTATCAGGATTTTTTGTGTTCTTTTTGGTCAGCAGTGTTTTTTTCCTTGGAACTCTCCCATGAATTCTATATTTCCAATTTTTTCTTATTATTGAGTCACGACTTTAACTGAGGCAAGTATGGCTGCAGTTCTTTAGATGTTGTTCTGGGTTTTTTTGTGACCTCC
Source organism: Perissodus microlepis (assembly GCF_051167445.1). Taxonomy (NCBI): domain Eukaryota; kingdom Metazoa; phylum Chordata; class Actinopteri; order Cichliformes; family Cichlidae; genus Perissodus; species Perissodus microlepis. The sequence continues at coordinate 5,540,895 of NC_140480.1, read as the reverse complement.
TGGATGAGTCATCTAATACTAAATTTTTGGTAGGCTGGCTACTGCTGGGAAGGCTCACTACTTTTTCTCTAGTTTTCTTCATGTGTGAGTAATGGCTAGAAATGGCTCTGTAACCTTTTCCTAGCTAACAGACATCGGTGACTTCGTGTGTCGCTTTTTTTGAGATCTTTTAACCTACTTATTAAATGAAAAGATTATTTCAAAACTGCATTTAGCTTTTTCACAGGTTCCTTTTGTCAAGTATTAAATATACTTTTTCACTGCACTACATGTATTTTAGATGTTTTTTTACTTTGTTTTTACAAAGGTATGTAGATATTGACTATGCTTTGTTTTCATTGTCACTATGGGTTTTGCTAAATTTTAACATGGTGCCATATCTGTATTTGTAGCCCCTTGCACAATTTAAATGTGACTGTACTTCTCACTGTATTAATTATTGTACTACGTATAAGAATTCAACACAAATGCAATGTTGACGAAGCACAGAAGAATCTATTTGCATATGATGAGTAACAACAAAACTTTCTTTAGCTAAAGATTTTATGTATGCCCAAATATTTTTTTCTGTCTTCCCCACAAATGGCACACCGCAGGAGGCAAAGGAAGTGCCAGTGTATTCCCCAGCCAAGATTCTACCTCAAATAGTGGCACAAGACAAAGAGACTAATAGTGTTTTGATCTAAGCACACAAGCTGCAGGCATGACATAACACATGCCAGCTTTTTCATTTCTCCAGACCGCACCAGGGGCGCTCCACTAACGCGCTCATTCCAATCTCCCCTGTGACAAGAGCAACTGAGCATGTTGAAAGGTTCTCCCTGCTTGCATACATGCTCCAAGACCAAATTTTAGCATAATGAGCCAGTGTGTGGTAATAATTTAGAACCGAGAATAGAGCCATGCATCTAAATCCATTTCAACATTTTCTAAAAACCCTTAAAAACATTGCTGCTTACATGGTTAAACCCATAGAAACAAATTCATTGAAAAAGTCTGAAATTAGTAAGATATATACATGGTTTTGGAAAACAGATATGGAGATAGATAATATGCACTGATTAGGCACTGTCTTTAATTTTACCTCATGTTTTTTTTTAGATCGCAACGCCTTCTTGTGTTTTATAACCAAAGAGTCAAAATTTCATTGCCTCGAGCAAATGAACTCTACAAATCAACCTGCCTTGCCTTCTCTTACAAGTAATTTTAACACTCTATAAATGTTTTTAGGCACAAGCTGACAATCCCAGTGCACATGCTTTTACTAAATTACCAATTAAGGATGCCAATTAGGATAATAAAAGCCTCCCAATTAATAGTTCTTTAAATACACTGATTTAGGACTTGCTTGATCTCAGCTGTCATCATGGGAGGTAATTTTCTGCCCTTGATGGAGAAAAGGCAAACTGCTATTACTGTAAGGAAGACAGATCCTCTAAGACAGATTTTAAGTCTCCGTAAGGACCATTGTTTAAAGCATATACAGAAGATAGATAGATAGATAGATAGATAGATAGATAGATAGATAGATAGATAGATAGATATTTATTCACAAGCCAGTGGTCTCACAACACTGTAATTGGTGCTGACTTGCCGTGACTGACTTAAGTTGACCTGACTACTGCCATGATGGCAGGTTTGCATGTCCATGATAGCGGTACCAACATGAAGTGCTCCCATCTGTACTTGTGACATTCTTGCAGCAGAACCCTGCCCTGCGGCTGTTTAGAAAGGACAATACCTGCCTGCCCACAGTGGGAATAGTGAAGGACTTTCAGGATCACAACCATATCCGGACGCTTCATTAGCCAGCAGTTAGTCCGGATATGTCTTTTATTGAAGATGCCTAGGACATTCTGGGTTGATGTGCTCAACAGTGGTAGCTTCGATGAATGACCACTGCACAGCTGCAGGATGCACTCCTCCAGGAATGGAGACACTTGTGCAGTCCATGTGTGACTTGCATCACATCCAGAGGAGGCCAATTCTCCTTCTAAACATTTTACACATGCATATATTATAGTGTTGGTCTAGAAAATATCTTTAAAGCACAAACTTGCACTTTTTTTTAATCAGTGTGCACATATATTTCCTTTTTTAATGATAAGCAATTATGTATTTATGTCAATAAACTACAATTGAAAAAACTCATTTTCAATTACAAAAGAACATGCTTATTTACTTTTTATTTTTTAATTTTCTGAGCTTTCTCAAAGTTCATGTCTAGCTCATTTTTGTCACAACCACAGATTGACAGATTTTGTCTTTTTACAGACTTGTCATGTTTAAAACTAGTATATAAAATGTCATTTTAATGCGCATGCTTGCTGCTTCATTGGGGTTCATAATGCAGAAAACTTTGCTTCCAGTTCTCAGAGCAACTGCGCCTTGTCAATGTAACTTCTCGTATACAAGAATTCTGCGTTATTTCACTAAACTGAATACTGAGGTATTACAGTTGTCATTATTAATATTCCCATAAGAAGAAATTCAAGCAGTCAGTTCTTTTGGTTTTGTTTTTTTACTTTTTAATGCAATAGGTAAGCATATTGTCCACACGGATTTGCTTATGCACCGCTGGTGTCCCACTTACTTATTGCATAGACAACTGAATAAAAGATGAAGACTAAAGAGTTTAGCTCTGCAGGTAAAATGTCCATAGTCTGCACTTCTTTGCATGTGAACTCAGAGACAAGTATGAACAGCAGAAACAAAACTGAAACAGAATTTTAAAGAAACCAAGTGACTCATCCAAATAGATTTGCTTACTTGTTAAATTAATTTAAAAAAAAAAAAAAAAGGCAACCCCAATTTGAACCAATCAGAATGCACATGCGGTACTTTTGTCTTTGCCAACTCAGACTCCTCTTTCCTCATGCAGACCAGGCTCAGCAGGGTACTATGAACTTCATGTTCACCCTCCTCCTTTTTCTGTCCCGGTGACATCATCAGAAACCTGCCCAGCCATAAGCTCACTTCCCCAAGGAGATGTGTAGTAACTCTACAATTCCAGTCACTTTAATACAAATGTTTAAAAAGGAAATACTGCATTTCCAGTTTGGTGGAAACAACAAAATCTGTAGCTTTGGGCAGTTACAACTATACCCAAACATGCAGTTGACTGTATGCCAACATGAAACAAAAACAGTATTTACGCCTGTGAAGCATCCCCTGAGGCATCCCTATAAAGAGAGGGGCAACACTAAACACTGACAAAGGGAAGAGTTAATAATCAAAACCACCTCTAATACATTTAATAGCAAAAGCACTGTAATTTACTTAATAGCAGAATCACAAGCAAAGAAGATCCATCTGAAACATATGGACGCTTGATTTCATGAGATTAACTATTTCCAGCAGAGTGGATGCTAAAGGACTTTAGACAATCCGAACCAATCAAGCGAGGAGCGCGGTGCAATCAAAGAAAAGGAGAGATGATGAGACTGGACTGATTCCAATCCCCTGGTGAACACTGACGACAATGTGTTCTGCCAAAAGGTTTTAAATGAACGAGGAATGATGGTCTGGATTTGTGCCTCACAGAAAAAGCTGTACGGTATAAATGATGGCCATGGCCAATTAGGAGACGCAGAATGTGATTATCTGATGAGAAATGGCACCAGTCAGCTGGGATTTCAAAGCTGTTAGTTTTCTAACTCATGCATGGCAATAATGGCATGGACACAATGCCGTCACTTGTGCAATTGAGCGCTGAATGTCTAATATGTGTGTGTGAATGTGTGCTCCGTACTATTGATGGGATACTTGTTCAAAAACAAATGCATATTATAAAATGAGCAAGGCAGTTTCTTTGACATCACATTTCGGTAAATACCTAAAATATTCAGCTTTACTCCACTTTACTGTGGTTTATTTCAGAAGTGGAAGTTGTAGACCGGTGATAACAACAACCTCGTAGCACAGGCACAAGAAATAATCAGTACTGTATCGGGAATAGTGAATACTGCAGCTTCCACAGAATACCGAATAAAGTAAATAACTGTATTTCCTTACCCGAATACATATCCTCTGGTGTTTGCTGTCGTTCATCCCTTCTCGTATATCCATGATACACCGCGCATCTCCTCACTCCTTCACCCCAGCAGGTCCCCAGATCGAGTAGACGGCTACAGTTTAGTTGGTCTCTTCAAAGTGCGGGTGTTGCTCTCTCTAAATACACCCAAACTGCTTTCTTTCTCCTTTCTTGAGGCAGACTACCCTAAATGTAAGCGCTTACTCTTTTCATCGTCGGTCCCAGTGTTTTCAGCGTCTGAGTAATTACCAGCACCCCGGTCCTCCGCTCTCCTCACTGGTACATTAATGTAGGATATTCCGATGGTCCCGCATGCACCGCGGGCAGGCGCATTTAAACCAAGCCCTTAGCGGTGGTAGTTTGCGTAGCGAACGTTTTGAGGTTGAAATAATTGTAAGTTGTTGGGTAAATTCGTTTGAGGAACACAAAGAGTTCGCGAGCAGCTTAAAACTGGTTTTTGAATGCGCGAGTCCAGCTCGTCTACACGGTGAGGACTCCAACTGCCTGCGCGCGCGGCGCCGCTGGCACATGGGACATCAGAGGTGGATGCAGGAGGGTTTGGTCTGCGTTTTTTTCCACACTGCAGGTCTTCGACATTTCCTCAAAATGTCATGATCACCTATCCGGGTACAGCAGAACGGATCTGTATAAAGTAACTGTAGTTTTATTGTTTCTGGCTGATAAAGCAATAAGGCACGGGAGTTATGTATGCACACATTCATTTTATTTGGGGGGATAATGAGGATTGTCTAAAAAATGTATTTCTTAAGCACCAAAATTGCTAATTACGCAGAATTGACCTGTAAGCTATTGCCGCAAATTCGTGGGCTAATGGTTTCATTCTGATGTTTAGTTGGTACTTATTATACATAATATGGGTCATATTTTCTAAAGTGATCCCATTTATTGTACGCAAAATCTTAAAATGGCTTTGAAGCCAAATTTAAAAAAAAAAGAAAAAAAGTTCAATTATGCAAATTAAGTAAAAACTGATTTCATTGCTGAAAAGTTAATAGAATGAGCTAACATACACAGTGCCACACTATATAAGCTCACCTTAATGGAGTAAATGTCAGTATCAGTTCTGAGAATGTTTTTCCTGGTGGTACCACAAGCCAGTGTGTCTGCTATAAAGCGAGCTACAGCTCTGCTCCATATACGTATCCCAGTAAGCCATAACATTTCTACTCTAAAACCTGCAAAATGTGATGACGCCATTGCTGATGAGTCAGAATACCTGAAAACACCTGCGTGCATGTGAAGAGCACGCTTTTATGAGTGTGGAAATATTAAATTATTCTAATATCTAATTATTTAATGTAAGTGCAAGCACGACTTGTAACTCTTTTTTTTACTGACTTACAGTCTAAGGCCACAAAGAACACACAATTAATAGTTAATGAAAGAGAACTCAAACACAGAAGTAACTTATAACTGTTCTGTATAAGAGCATCCGGTAAGTTCATTATAGTCAGGCACTGTGTCAAAAGATGCTCTGTGTGTGTGTCTGTGTGTGTGTGTGTAGATTGCTTTTTATTTTCACTATGTAACTCTGAAAAGAAACTTTGTTGGAAAAGTTAAATTCTCACTTTTGCCCTTGTTGTTTCCCAGTAGCTTTCCCCAGGTAGCTGAAATAGCTTAAGGTGGAACAACCAGAGTAACTGTGTCAAAGAATAAAGACCCAATTGTTGGAAGAAGCGAAGAAGATAAAAAGGGTAAGTGATAGAAAGGGACAGGAAAACAAACAAGAGTGAACATGAAATAGAATTTCACCTGATTTAAAGGCAACATTCAGCTGACATTTTTTAAAGAAATCAAACCTTCCTATTTATTAGAATGGTAATGCTGTTTTTAAACCAAAAACTCACAGGTGAAAAGTTGCTTACTGCCACTTTAAAGAATTTAGAGGTCCATTTACTATTGTTGGTGCATTTCTGTGTACAGTCTACCTCATGAAAGGGACCCTCTTTCACAGTGACTTTTTTATATATACTTTAAGTGTATTCTGATGTACTTCAGGAGACATTAAGCTGTCTCCCAGATTTTTTCAGTTAATCATACATCATTACTTGTAGTATACAAAACTAGAAAGACTGCCAGCTCATAAAGTTCAGTCAGGACTTATTACAAACGCTACGCCTCTGGCTCATAAGCTGCTCATAATGTTGAGTGGGATTTAAAAGATTCTACTTCTTTTTGAGCCAATGGTAAAGTGATAATTACAGACAAAATTAATGAATGCCCCACTAAGCCTTGGAAAGGCAATGAGGGAAAAAAGAATATTTGGATTAACCTACTGAATGAACATTTAGTATTCCTTAGTCATTCATGCACGCAGCTAATAATGGCACATCAAAGCTCCAAGGAACACTTAATAGTATAGCCACTCTAAACACAAATATCTGCAACTAGGCTTGAATATTTCATGAATTCTTTAATGCTCATGGCTGGAGGGAAATTTTCAAATCGTTTTACTGTGATGATTTCTCTCCAAAGAAAAACTAACTGAATTTTACCTCATGTAGTTTTACTCATTTCCCTGTGCTCTCCGCTGAGAGAAATACGTTGAGAGAAGTGCCACCATCTTTATGCAACGATGAACTTTTCATTGTTGTTTGGAAGGTGTCAGTTAAATACATGAATTCTGTTTGTCCCGAGGCCGTAAACGAGATGCTGAAATGAGAAACTTGCCGCCAGGAGACTGAAGAGCCGGAAAAGGTAGATTATTCTCTATCTTTTCTTCTAGACAAATAAAAAGAGAAACAACTCTTAAATAAAATACTGTCTTGAATCATAACCAATGATACTTACTAGTATGTACCGTATTGTTAATGTTGTTAGTATATTTTGCAATAACAGGAACATAGTGGTGCAGCTGTTTTGCCAATATATGCATTGTGATGACTGGGAAGGTGTGAGGTATAGATTTGTTTCATAATTTTCACTTCCCAAATAAAACAATTAAAAAAAACAACATTTAATTTATCTAAATTCTTCTGTTGTATCTTGTATCTGCTTGATCTCTGAGATTTAATTTGTTTGGGTTTTTTTGTTTTAAAAAAAGGCAGTAAAATAAGATAAGATAACCTTTATTAGTCCCACACGTGGGAAATTTGTTTTGTCACAGCAGGAAGTGGACAGTGCAAAAGTTATGAAGCAAAAATTAGAATACAATAAGAATAAATACAGTACACAACTGTACAGAATAGAATAAAATAAAATACTATATACAGTAGAATAAAATAGAATAAAATATACAATAAGATAAAAATAGAATACAAATGCTATATACAACTGAGTAAAAATACAACGATGCCGGAAAAGATTATTGCACATTAGTGTTATTGCACATTTGTGGATGTGTGTGTTTGATCAGTTAAAGTTAGTACTTTCATCATTAGCAAGCACTGCCTGTTTCACAACATACCATTTGTTACTTGAACATAAAAGCAACAAAGAGAAAAGAAATCATGTGTGTAGGCTGTAATCTAATTTATGTCTCTTGTTGTTACTTCAGAATTCTGCTTATTTCACAATCTTGTTAAATTGCATTTTGTTCAGACTTTTTGTGCTTGTGTGAAATGTTACTGAGGTGAAAGCAGATTTAAAGTCTCTGTTAGAACAATATTACTGCAACAGATGGTAGATTGGGTGTGCAGTACTGACTTAGGGCAATCCTCCTTGCCCTTGTCTCGGCATGATGTCACTCAGTTTGAATCAAATGCAGGACAGCCAGCATCTCAAGCAGCTGCTCAGCAATGCAGACAACACACTGGAGTTTTTTTCTTAAGGCCAAAGGATGTACAGCTAAACCCAAGACATATACCTTGTGTCAAGGTACTCTCTCATACTTACCCCCTAGTTGTTGTAATGCATTACAGTGCTTGTAAGGCATTTTACTACAATGGGTAGAATATCCTACTTGATCTGTTTAGATTTTCATCTTTATTTTATGCTGGTGACAGCAGAAACCTGAAAAGGCATCAAGTTTCTATAGTTATGTATGGAGTAAAAGCTACAAAGTGATAACTGGATATGATAGAAGAGGCTGTAGGCACTGGACAAGCATTTTGGTACTAGAAGCTTTCCATTTGTCAGCTGACTTCTATTAATCAATCACATTTAATCAAACTGTCTGCGCAGGCCTTAAAACCTTTGGCTATCATCTGATGTTGACTGAAGTTCATGTTTGGATGTTTAAATCTCCATCTGACTGCACTCAAACTCACCAGATATTCCACATCTGCCTTCCAAATAACCTGGCTACACATAAAACCATAAAAAATGGACTGTTGTCTCTACAGGCTTAATAGTTAGTAGTTAGTGTAGTATGTGTCTGCATGTGTGTATTCATATTAATTGTATTTTAAGTTTATATTATATTTTATTGTAGTTATCCCTAGCTTTGAAAGCTTTAACCCGCAGAGATCAGGCTTTTTAATTCTCATACAAATAGCAGATGAGCCATGTCAGACATATGAATTTCCATCTGGGATCAATAAAGTTATTTTTATTATTATTTTGATTATTCAGTGCTTTGTGACTGCATGTCTGTGAAAAGTGCTTTGTAGATCACCTGTACTTACTCACTTGCAGCAGTTAGCATGCAAGAGTGCATTTGAAGCAGCAGGTTGGTTGCTAGAAAACACTGTAATGCAAAGTGCTGAAACAACCAGTTAACTACACAATTTTTACTATACAAAAAAAGTTAAAGTGTTTTTTAAACAGAAAAATTGCCCATTTCAGCTTCTTAGATACGAAAATTGGTTGCTCTGCTGCTTCTGCTGTAGACCAGCTTACAGAGGATGAATCATGAAAACTGCGAAAATGAAAACAAATGGTGAACACTCACTAGTCATTAGTTACAGGCATAAAATTCTCTTATTTATAGTTCAAGTCAAAGACACAGTGTACTCATCTTGACTTTTCAGACTTTTTAGTTTTTTTGGAGCTGACACCCATTGTTCATAAAACTGTTTATTAACGGAAGAAGCTGGATGGACACACTAGGACATATATGCGCTGATGTACAGTTTGAGAGCAAGAAAACACACATGGCTGTTCATCTGTTCTTGTAGCCTGGAGTTTGACAGGTAGCTGCCTTCAAACTGTCAGATAGTCCTATAACCGCCCACTCATTGAGGGAGCAATGCACAGCTGCAACACATTGCCGTGGAGCATATTCAGGGTAATGCTGTTGAAAGCACAGGTCCACAGATGGGATTCTGGCAGAGAAACAAGGAGCAAAAAAATATAGGCTGGTGTTGACTGTATTATTCAGTTGGGAGATGTAGGAAAAGATGGGCTTGGAAACACAGATCTATATCAGGCTTTGTTGTGAAAAAGGTGAACGCCAGGGGTCCGTAGTCACAGAGGTACAGAATGAGAGTGTCCTTCATGTGTATGCAGCAATAGCAAAAAAGACATTTTATTTTAAAGTAAAAAATTATTATGGGCAAATGCAGATACTACAATCAACACATGTGTTCAGGAGACAGCACAGTTGCTGTTTGGCCTCCGTTGCGTGCTGATGCTTTAAACCTAATCCAGAAGTCATAATTAGGATGTCTGGGGTTGCATAATTTTCACTTTGATGTCGCAACAACACATTTTGAGTCTTGAGTGCTGCTTTGACTTGTTTCAAGGGGGGCGTCATTGATTTGCAACATCAAAGTGTTTACACATTTTGAGGGGAAAAGAACAACACGTGGACTACAAAAGACATTGACTGTGCACTCTTGCATTGACTTTCGAAAAAATGTCAATTGTGAGGGAAATAATATAGGTGTGTACTGCTATAATGAACATGAAATGTAAAAGTAGTACTTATACATTCAGTATTAAGAATGTTTCTTTATTATATTGAAAATGAGCAGAAGATGGTTGATTTTAATATTTTAGAAATATATTTTAGAAAGCACGCCCCTAATAATGAAATCTTCTTTTTCAGTTTGTGGGGATTCATTTGCTTTTGGAGCCAGCATCAAGTTGCCAATCTCGTACCTGAAGTTTTTGAAACTTTTGTTTTGCCTTCATTCTTTAACCCTGGAGATTTCAGGGTTGGAATCTCCCATTCATTGCCTAGCACCACGAGGAGATCCCTAAAATGACTCCAGCTTATTCAATCAACCTGGAACTTGACACTTAGCTTGCTCTGCCACATAAATAAACTCCCTTTATCCAGGTGGATTGGATAAAGGGTTATTGAGAAACATGAAGAACACACAGACACATGTACCGAGATTCCTTGATTTATAGCTGAGATGCACCTGACGTAGATCATGTGATAAGCAAACCTAAAGGAGTCACATTGTTTATTAGTTTGTAATTTACTCATAACTATTGAGTTAACACACTGAAAGAGTACACCTGAGCTCCGTGGCAGTCTTTATGAATGCAGCCTGACTAAAATAAGCTTAGTTGGGCAATATTAGTCTTTTGACAGGCATACTTGTTATCTAATATAGTACCAAGCAAGTACTTAGAAATAAGTCAATGAATGCACTTGACTCTTATTCTGTAATTAGTCCTGTTAGTTTGAAATGGTTTAAGGGCTTTCATATTGACTTGTGACTTGGCTCCATGGGCCAAATTGTCTGTGTGGGAGTTATCTCGTAGAAAATCAAGAGGTAGAGGCTTTCTCTCTGGCCACCAGCCTTCGGTTGCTGCACACTAATGACCATCTTGCCAAAGCATTTAACCTTGAGCCAATCTGTCTTCTCACTTAGAAAAGCTGAGTTCTTGAACCATGAAATAGAGGTAGTTGTCCCTGTGAAAGGAGGTTACAACCCAGACTACTTCAAGATTAATCAATTATTGCCATTGCAAATGTCACGAAGTGGTTGGATAGAATCATTATCAGAGTTTAGTTTTGGGTTTTTTATAGTCTGTTTTTTAAGTTTTTTGGGGGTTTTTTTACTTTCAAAACTGTATCCTTACATGAAGAAAACACTAGGCGGAGCTAACTGTGATTTAAAGAACTTTAAATGAAATGTCCCGAAGCTGTTGAAACACAGTTGATGCAGTGACAAATTAACAGTTTAGTTCATTTTACTTTAGTCGTAAAATAGTGGGAGCATGAGATAGCTGGAAATATGAAATGTGGCAAATCACTGACGGTAACTCAAAGTGAACCTGCATGAAGACGTTCTCTTAAAATTTTGAAGTGTGCAAATTAAACACATTGCCCTCAGTTTGCATATGGATTTACATGATACCCATCCCCTTGAGGTTTTTGTCACTCTGGTAGGTAAGTAATACAGATTTGAAGTGACAGATACCATTTCAAAGAACAAACTGACACTGACAGAATGACAACTTCAACCTTTACTGAGCATAAAAATAATAAAAAATGAAACGTGTGTGTGTGTGTAGCACAGTGAATGTGTGAGTGATTCCCTTGAGGTGTTTTTACTGATCTGTAAGTATTTGCTATATATCTTTTTTGGATATATGCCAATCTCTTGGAGCATACAAAGGGCACCCACTTCCTGGAACATTTTGTATAGGAGCAGCATGAATAATATGTTCACACACTGTATTTAGCCTGAACTTAATGAGCTTAGGTGACTTCAAATTGAATACAAAATAGATTTGTCTGCTGTTGTACTGAATTAGCTACATGCTCTGTTTTTGATTAGATCTTTTCTTCTCATCTCTGAGCTTAAAATGGAGCTATTGGCAGGGCAAATTAAAAACTGCTGTGATAACACCTAGATTCAAGCAGAAATTATGTCAGTCAACATAATTACATTAAATAATGCTATTTGATGAGATTCAAAGTTATATTTTATTTTTTGTTTTGTTTTGGGGGCTTTTTTGCATTACGTTAACCACATTAAGTCAGTATACTCTTCAGGACTGCAGCTGAAGAGGATGTTTTATTTCCAACATCCTCAGAAACTCTGCCCTCAAACTAAGCAAGCAGGACAAAACCCCAAACACCAGGAATTACAATATTCTGGTGATTTAGGGAGTCACATGGCTAAGCTAATTCGTATTGTCTAGTATAGCTCTGCAATGGCAGCAGTCGCAAGTGTCTCTCTTCTGTCTAATGAATAATGCACAATAAGACACCCGGAGTTATCCAAAACCAAGTCCTTGTTATCCCTGTTGGAGTGAATTGATTTCCTGGCTCTCACGAGCATCTGCGGAGGCTCAAAGACTGCCCTTGTGTGTGGAATAGGGGAATAGGGGAATAAAAGAACAACAGCAACAAGGCAAGCATCAAGCTTGTAGTGCTCTCATGGATACTCTGGAGTTCATTACCTGCTGTTCAGATGAAAGCAGAGGCCACGTCATCAACGCGCTTATGGTATCTCTAATTAGAAATTCAGCTGTACAGACCTTGATCGTGGCTAAGCCCCAGTTTTGCTGTGATCATTTTCAAAACAGCTAGCTGACCCATGGCCCTGCTGTGGCTTAAGATATTTAAGTTGAAGGCTTGCAGTAAATCCTGTGTAATATTCTACTGGCACCCAGAGAGAGCTTTTAATGAGCTTTGGACAAGAGCGCTGAAACAGCAGATGAAACCAATTCTCATTTTTCCACAATCAGTTACGTTGCTCACCCAGGAGAAATCATTACATGTAACATCTATTGCAATCATAGCACCATATTAGTGAGAATAAGAGCAGCTTGTTTGTTTATTTGCGAGATATTAGAGCTACAAAAACTCTATTTGGTCAGAAATGTGTTTAAAGATAATGAAATCTTATATCTTCTACTCTAGGTCAGCAATTTCTAGCAATATCATTTATTGTAGATTTAGTTCAGTACTCTGGGAACCCTGAATATTGTCCACAGTTTCAATATGTGACAGAAATGTACATAAAAAGGACAAAGTAGTGCACAATTACACCTTGTCTACGACTGCTCCTGGTCTCTGTATCACATCGCTGTCTGAGGAATGCACTTTAATAGTCTACAGAAGCCTTGCCTCTGTGCAAAAAGGCAGACACCAATGTATTGTAACAGACAATGCTGTCAGAATTCAAGGTCTTTCTACTGTCACCGTGTTCTCCATATTTAACAATTTTAGATTAAATCAATAATAATCTTCTGCTGACCAAAAGGGACGTCACTGCTATTCAAATAAACCAATCCAATTTGATAAGAAGCCAGACTATTTGGATAAGCATTGCAAGCAAATCAGAATGAGACACCCTCTTGGAGATTGTCTATTTTCTCCTTATCCTTGATTGCTTTAAAGGACTTTTTGCTCTGGGAAGTAAGTTTAGTGAAGTTTCATCTCTACTAAAGGGACAAGTCATAAAAGAAAGGCTTGCTGAATACTGAAATAACTGAAATGTTGAAACAGAGTATAGGGTATATTCTAACCTCTCGAGTCAAATTACAGGAATCAGAAAAATGATGAGTGGCCTCCAGTAACGCCCCATATAATCCAACTCGAGAGAACATTTTTCACTGTGTTCCAAAATGTATAGAAATCAATATTTAATCAGCACCAAATATTGGACAATGCACAAAAGAGCCTGAGATGCTAAATGCAAGACAGTTACAGCGGTTTGCTGTCAATGGAATGACTAATCTTTTAGAAAGGATTAGAAATAAACATTGCGCCTGGAAATGCATCACTGTAATATTAAGTGGATTTCTGGAATACCACCATTTGGGTTTACAGTAACTCAAGATCTCCAGAGCCCCACACCCTCTGTAGTAAGCAGAACAATAGGCCTGCCAGTGAAAATCCCACAGATTCCCCGCAGTTAACAAGAAATACATTTTGCAAGTAGTACAAAGAATCACAATTGCAGACAGCCTAATACCACATCCAGACTTGGCTTGATGAAGGTGACCCCAGCATTAGACAGAACAATAAGTTTGCGTGACATAACGACTGTCGTGGGTATGATCAGGATGGTAATTCATGCCTGCTTTGTACAATGTCTTGTCTCCCTAAAATAGGTTTGGGTGTGTTTGTGTATGTGCATGTGTGTGTGTGTGTTCTCGGTTCACAGACTGAGGGATATGTCTTATGCTTGTTCTAATAGGCTTTGCACCAGTGAGTGCAGGGCTTACAGGTGTACTTCCTCCTAAATACACGCACGCACGCGCGCACACACACACACACACACGGTCACATTAGCTTTCATGAGTCACCTCGCTTTTCTAATTTGCATGTCACTTAGTTTTTCCCTGCCTCTAAGAGGAAAGTTGTTTTTACATTTCATAATATGCTTTATTTTGAAATACACATTCTTTTCAGGAAACAAATGGCGTGTTGTTTACGGTTTCCATGAAGTGTTACTAGTGATATGATTCCACATGAATGATTACATATGTATTAAATAATAAAAAAAAATAGCGCACAGTGCTAGCATGATGCTGCACTGGTGACCGCTTCTCTGTTTGGCCTATTCAGATCTTCAAAGACACAAAAAAATAGGTAGGCGATAACTCACCTTGAGCACACAAAAGCGCGCCCACCAACCAGGCCACATGGCAATCCACCTGTCGCAAATATCTCTCACGCCTCCTGGACGCAGTAACAGAGTGAGCAGGTGAACCCAGACCACAGAGCTACCAAGGCCCTGCATGGGCTTCCATTTCTGACAACACGTACATCTGTTCCTAAGCATTTTTTTCCATTAAAGAGCAGGCAAAACAACATTTAATGGCACAAATAAAAATGTGCTGTTCTTACAGCGAGCAACGTCAGCATAAGCAAGATTATGCTTCCGTGAAACCACAGTGTGATCTTCATTCTTCAGATTAATAAAACAGCTGCTTTATCTTGGCAAGAAAGATGTTGTCATGGAAATTTGATGTCTGCATTGGTGAACCCTTTCAGATATTCTTCCTATGAATAAAGGAATGTGCTGGCAACATTTCCAGGCCTGTCACCTACAAACACAGACCCAGTGAGAGACAGACAGCCGGCCACACAGTTGGCCATAGCATCATCTAGCCAAGGTTAGCAAAGGTCAAAGTCACCACATGCTTCTTAACCAGAGCCATATCAATGACGCACCTCCAAAATTCCACATTATGCATAAGTAGGCCATTGCGTATTGTTCTATTGTTTCTGTCCTTGATTTTAGCAAAGTTAATGTGACTATTTATGTTGCTATGTCACAATGTTCAAGATGGATATGTAATTATAGGCTGTATGTTATTTGGTGGAATAATACTTTTAGTATATATCAACGTCTGCCCAGAGCCATGCCTGACTTTTCTTGGAAGATCATCATTATGACAAAATCAAAGAAGACCCAAAGCGTTAATTTTTGAAATCTGCAGGAGACTTTCTCCAAGCCCAGTACTGCTAATGAAAACTTAAGCCCCCAACAGACTCTGTGACAGTGTGTCTCTGATTGCCCATGGTTTAATATTTCATGCATATTAGTCCCTTACATTTTAAAGGTACTAATTTACATTAAGCAGCAGGCCAATACGTGTGTAACACTCAGGTTTTTTTTAAGGATTAGTTATTCATGCACTTTAAACTATAGCTGCTGCATATATAATAGAAATATGTATCACAATATCATTTGATTTAAATAGTGGAAAAGCACTTGCCTCTTATCTGGTAGTTTATTTTGTCACAAAAATGACGAGAAAAGATCTCCACTGGACAAATTTGCAGCAGATTTTTAAGGTGTACCTGAGATTTATTTATCTATTTGTTTATCTTTACAAGGTAAGTTATTAAAAATGTCACTGCACCACACTCTAACCTTTTTGTTCTGTTCATACGCGACTGTACAAATAAGCTGTGTAATTCTCAAAATATTTGTTCTTAATCATATTTTAAGCATCGTTCTTGCATCGTTGTCAGTTGTATCTTAGGGTTTAATGTTTGCTTCAATGGCTGACTTAGATAAAGGAAGCGCTAATAGCAGTAATACTCTTAATTCTTAATTTTCATCTTTCTGCTAGTCATTTTGACCTCGGCATATTATTAAAAACTATTTTGCACTTTTAAGTATTTTATGTTGCTTAAAAGCTTCCCAAAAAAGTCTAAAATAAACAGAAGGGGGGTGGGGGTTCACTGGAGTGGACGATCAAAACGCAAGCGCGGGTCAGCACAAAGATCCTCCCGTAGGCTACAACATTCAGCTAAAGGTGGAGCACTCATTGAGGAACATTATGTCAGTGCCAGTGATTCTGCTTGAGTTGAGAACAAGAGGGGCGAGAGTGGCTTTAGACTCAATAGAGCAGAAGAATGGCTGACAGAAATGGTGGTGGTGGTGGGTGAAAGAGGCACACTTGTGTCGTGGTGCTGTACTCCAAGTGAGGCTGTATTGAAAGGGAAGTCAGTGTGTGGTCGAGGGGAAAGGTGTGTGTTGGGCAGAACATCCCTGTTGATGACCTCATTACGTGAACATCAGCTAATGATTTAATGGTATGTAATTAAACAGATGTTGTTTGGGGATTGTGTAACACTTTAGCTCGCATCGATGACGCTGTGGTGGTTGCTGTGGTGGCAACTGTTACTGGGATGGATTCATATTATCATTGTCTGGGCGTAAATGTCAGATGCATCCTGTTTTGTTTTCAGTTCAGCTGCAGCCACAAAGAAGTCATAAGATGTGCTTGAGTGCATGGCAAAGGCACAGATTTGGTGTTTATCCCAATAACCTTCCTATTTGACCCCATTCAGTCCGATCAGCTGTTAGTTAAACCAGGCATGGGGTGGAATAGCCTGAAGACCCTGCTGTGGGATCACTAAATTGACCTTGCAAAAACATTACAGTGAACAATATTTTTTGAATTTCTGAAAATATCCGAACCAGGCATTTAAACTGAAGTCTGCAACATATGTAGACAGCAGTGTTTTTTAACATGGCATTCTTGTAACAAACAATTGCCTTTTCACATGTCCAGCAGTTGTTTTTGCTACTTGGATAGGTATTCATATTTTTGCTCTGTTTTTAGCCATTGCTAACTCCAAAAGGACCTATCTGGATCTTTTACAAACACCCCTCCCCATCTCCACTGACACAGCAAGAAATATCTTATTGTAAATTGTCCTGAGCGAGAAGGAAAAGTAAAAGTCTCTTGGATGTCAGTGTGACTGCTACAGTTGGTCACAACATTTCAAAGAAGAAAAATTGGATAGCTGATTTGATGTTTTCAGTCCTGCAATGTGAAAAGGCAGAATAATTTGTTGCATATGATTGTGGTGTTGGAGGACTGTTGTGTTAGCTACTCTGAAGAGGTTGCACCTGGCCACTTGAATTGGCCAGGCTTAAAGTTAGACACACAGTCAAGGAAAGTGGGATCAAACAGTGAATGATAAAAACATCCGAGAAGGATGCGGAGGTGTTTCCTTTGAGTGGATTGCGTCTATGCGTGTGCACACGGCACGAGTGTTCATGAGTCTAAGAGTGTGAAATTGTATGTTACTCTTGGTGTTCTTGTTTCATGTAACCCGCGGTGCAGATGTAAATTGTTACCACACCTCAGCAGCTGTTTTGGTGTCATTTGGTTTACTTGTCTCAAACATCTTGCCCCAACAGCTCCATTAGTTTTCAAATGGAAAGCTGTAGGACACATGTTGTTTTGCTGTTCAGCAGAGATTGACCAGCATGTCTCTTGAAAATTACTTTGCAGCAGTAGCAGCAGTAGCAGCAGTGGCCACCGGTTTCCGTCTGTTCTTTTGTGCAGTTAAAACTGGTGAGGCATGGCTAATGTAGAATTTGTAATTTACATTTGTTCTCCTGCTTGCAAAAAAATGCCAGTCTTCACATCATCTAAATAAGGTGAAGTGAGTTATTCCAGGACTTTAACCTTGTCTTTCACAGTAATGAGCTTAATCAAGAATAATTTAGCAGAACAATCTTATTGAGAACTGCTAATAACAGTGAATATATTTTGGATAGCTCTAGTATGAGTAAGGTGTTGATGTTTTGGCAGTTTTCTAAATTTGCAGCATTCAGAGATGTCTTAACATAATGCCACAATCTTCCCAGGAGTGAACGTTCCAGCAAATTGACCCTAAGGTCAGACAATGCTCAGACAAATTGCAAAAACTCTAAGAGCCACATCTCAGACTCTACAGACCTTACATTTAGCATGTCAAATGTTAAAATTCAACTCTTCCAAAAAAATGTGGCTTTTTTTATTTTGGAAGGGTTTCCAGCACATGACAGACCAAAACCATGGCAGGTCAGCTTAAGTTTGCAAAGCTGCATATGAACAAAACCTTCTGGAACTATTTCCCGTCAGCAAACAAGACCAAAGTGGATAATGCACCGTTCCATATTTGGCCAAAACACAACACAGTATACTGGCACCAGCAACCGTCAACTGATAAAGCCCAGTGGTGGAGGAGATGTTAATTATGGCTTGTTTTGCAGCCACAGCACCTGGGTTCCTCACAGCTATTAAGTAAAAGATGAACTTTTCTGTATACCAAAGTATTCTCGAGTCAAATGTGAGGCCGTCTGTCCCATAGATGAAATTCAGCCCACATTAGGTCATGCAACAGGACCCTGATCCCAAGCACAGAAGTAAATGCCGACAAAATGGCTTAAAAAGGCAAGTCAAGATGCTGCAATATGACCGAGTCAAAGTCCAGACTTCAACCTGATTGAAATGGTGTACAGGGACCTTATAGGTTAACAAACAAACTCCAAACCTCAGCGAAATGAAGCAACAAGAAGAGTGGGCCAAAATTCCTCGACAGTGATGTGAGAGCCTGATAAAGTCATACAAAAAGAATTACTTCAAGTAATTGCTGCAATAGGTGGTTCTACTGAATCATGGGGTGTATTTAGTTTTTTATGGGACTGCAGAGTCAATGGCACTACAGTATTAAAGCTACATCAATAAACCCCAATAACAGTACAATTAAATGGGGGAAAGGTATTTTCTAGTAGCCTTTTAACCTTTTCTTCAGCCTCTCATAGAAAATTTAAGGTCTTTTCATGGTAAACAGTGTAAGATGCCAAGACTGAAAACCTACAAATCTACATAGGTATCCAATCTAGTTCAATCCTGTAGTTCACAGGAATAAATTGTGCCTGGGCCTGAAGTGCAATCATCTGTTGCATAGGAATGACAGGAACTGTATTAAACAGAAATTTGTTACCCAATAAGGAGGTTAAAGTTTCAGTGTTATAATCTTAAACGTTTTGTGGAAGAACACAAGATGGAAGAAATTTTACATTCCTTTTTTCAGTCTACCCAGAGTCAGTTAGTTAGGTTTATGGAGAGAGACACTAGTCATGTAAGCACTAACTGTTATTATGAGATGAGAGGTGATCTAGCTGTCTTGAAGGCAAATGGTTATAGGCCTTCCATCACCCTGTCCTTCACACCCTTATTTTCGCTGCGCTACAAATGTCACATTACTTCCCACACTGGATTTGACAGTTGGCACTGAACATAAATAACTAATGTACAATATCTGCATATTTGGAGCCTTTGGTAGAGTCTTTATACAGTTCAGCACATGCTGCATTTTCTTTACTTTGAATATTCTTTATGGAGAACTCTTATAAGCAAATAAAAATAGATCAATTTCTGAAATATAATTACTGCATGGAATTCAAGTGCCTATCAAGTGCAAGTAAATAACCTTTGATGATTGTTGATGTCAACTATGAAATCTATTTGGAAGGACCAGGGCATTTTTTTTTTATTTGGATGAGGGCCTGATATATAAAGCTAAACTACAAATATATTCATTAAAAAGGCTGGAATGGAGCTTTTTTTGAAGTAGCT
Organism: Perissodus microlepis; assembly: GCF_051167445.1. NCBI lineage: Eukaryota > Metazoa > Chordata > Actinopteri > Cichliformes > Cichlidae > Perissodus > Perissodus microlepis. The sequence continues at coordinate 5,521,169 of NC_140480.1, read as the reverse complement.
TTTTTTTTTTTTTGTTGCTTCGTGGATTACTCGGACAGATGGTAGGAAAAAATTGTAGTGGAAAAAATTGTTTCAGGTCACAAAAAAGGAAGCACTGACAGAAAGCAAAAAGGAGCAAAGTAAAAGTCAGAAATGCACCCACAGGCGATATTACACAGACTCAGCAGTGGCAGTTCCAACAGAGCTTGGAATGGCTAAAATGTTCAAAACACAGTGGTGACACCACTTCAGCAAAAGTCATCTCCGCCTGTCAGAGTTAAGAATCTTCAAAGCCAAAGCAACTGAAGAGCCACCTGTTCTGTAATACCTCCTATAACTGGGTGCTGATAGCAGCAAAGACTGCTTCTAACCTTATTAGTGACAGTATTGGCTCTAAAAAAACAGTACCATCCAAGCTATACAGAAATGTCCTTCAGAAAGCCAAGTGCATGAACACAGCACAAAAACTACAGTGACGCCATGATAGTCATCATGTCACAGAGTCGCTAAACAACTTTGAGAACGACATTTGAGAAATGAAAATGTGTATTTTCGTTGATGAGCGAGAGAAATATCTGGCAGTGCTAATTCTCTATAACAAGCTGAACACTAGCATGAATGGATAAAAATGATGGAAGTATGCGTAGCATTTATGCTTGTTTTATGTAGTATTTTAATACAATATGCGCTCTCTTCTTTCCTCCACAGCTATATAACAGCTATAGTGTGTCTTTTTTTCGAGCCTTATGCGCTGAGCTACACCATATAATATGATAAAGAGGACAAGCCAGTTACTGTTTGTTTATGCAGTGTTGAAAATATCTAAGGTTAACTTAGTATTGGGCTCGTATAACTTAGTACAGTGGAACCCCGACTTACGAAATTAATTCGTTCCCGAGGGTCTTTCGTAAGTCGAAAATTTTCGTCAGTCGAAGCACCCATCGCGCCTTTTGAGTGAACGATAGGCTATAGGCTAATTGCTAACTGCAACAACAATACGTTGTTGTTGCAATGCACAAGGCACAAGGCATTGTGGGCATTGTAGGCTCAGCCAATCAGAGCCAGCGGATTTCGTTACGTGGGCATTTTCCCGTAACACGGGCAGAAATATTGCCGTTAAGTGCCTTCATAACTTGAATTTTTCGTTAAATGGGGTATTCGTAAGTCGGGGTTCCACTGTATTTACATCCCCCCCCTTTTTTTTTAGTTTAAGAAATACAATATTGATTATATGTCAGAAATTAAATACAATGACAACATGATAATAAAGTTTTTCTTTCAAGGAAGTTTTTTTTTCCTGCAAATGCATAGCTGAGTAATTTTCAGCAATAATAATAATAAACAAATCTCATGCCTTTCTCTCCATCCAATGATCCAGAGTGAAATGAGCTGTTAGATACGTTGTTTTGTTGTAAAGCTGAATTTGAAGCTGTAGAATTATTCTCGTGTTACTCAAAAATTGGGAAAATGGTGATTCAGCTGAAGCCAAATCACATCCTGGATAAATACTAACCTAAAAAAAAGACCACAAATATTACATTTACAGAAGTCTCTTAGATCTGTCTGGTTATGACTCATATGAGTCTGACAGTACATTCCCAGTGCAGGTTTAAGGCTGGTGAAATGTCTCAGAGTTCTGACATGCTCATAGACCCTCATGTGCAGAACCAGAGGAGTCCCCCTACAAGCCAGAACAACCAAACCTGCAACAGCCCCACCAATGGCAGGAGTGACATAATGAGGACAATGAGAGCACTTCTCTTACAAGTTCTCTTCTCTCATCTGCACCCGTGAAACATGGTTGGAGTATTGAAATCCCATCAGCTGACCTTTACTGTTTTCAAAACCAATTGAAGTGCAAATCAGACACCATTTGTGCTACAGTGTGAGTAGTAAAGTACTGGCTTGAGCCTCTGTCTGCTTTTGAAATATGACTCCTACAAATGCTCAAAACATCTGAGGTTCAAGATTTGAGAAATTACGGGCATTGCGGTCATAGCTGCCAGTGGGTTTGCACCTGTCCTAACAGTTTAAAAAACTGGAAAAAGAACTTTTGTGGGGCTGCTGGGACTTAAAATATATGACAATTAAGGGACTAGAACTATCAGTTTTGGGGTCAGTTATTAAAAAACAAAACAACAAAGGTACTATAATACACATTACACACTCATTACTTCAAAATAAAATCATACGTTATACTATTTAACTACTCAATGGGGAAAATAATATACTTGTTACATTACTTTGCTTTGTAACACCGACTGAAATTCACAGGTACATAATCAGCAGCAAACCTTGGGCTAGAGTGCCACTAGCTCACACAAATCCATGCACTAATGAAGAAATACTTTCTTTTAGTGTTAAAGGTTGAAATCAAAGCCAACAACACAAAGTAGAGTTGAAAACCAACCAAAGAGACTTCAACGAATCATCCCTGCAATTCTACTGTAGAAACAAGTACAAATAGAAAAATGGAGGTTAAAATGCAATAAAATGCATCTATTAAGGCTGTTGTCATTTTAACTTGTGGAAATGCTTTTGTTTGTTTAATATAAACACACCCTCTAACAATAATCAGTGGTCACTGTAGCCCTCTCTGGCTTTTTATTAGCACTATTCATGTGCAACACATCTTTCAGCTCAGTTTTTAAAACAACTTACAATAGACTATGTGCACCTCAGCATGTGCTACTTCCGGTGGGGAAACTCCTGTAGGGCGCTTTGTTTCCGGTGTGATATTTGCATCTTGTTTACAGTCGCGTTTTCAAAAAAAAAAAAGTCAACCAAATTGACAAATCAAGCAGCGATTTACATTTCTCAAGATGCCTTGGGCATTTACCGAATATATCTGTAGATGATGTTCATCGACTTGTCGATATTTTTCCCTCGCGCCTCAGAGCAAAAGAGAGAAAGGGTTGACATTTCTCAGTATTTGTATATAGAGTTCCCTCGTTTATCGCGGGTGTTATGTTCTAAAAATAACCAGCGATAGGTGAAATCTGCGAAGTAGCCAGCTTTATTTTTTACAAATATTTTAAGACTGTAAAACTCGTCACTACACACTTTATACACTTTTCTCAGACAGGCATGAACAGTTTCACACTTTTCTCTCTCAAAGTTCAAACCTTCGTAAAAAAAAAAAAAAAAAAAAAGTCCATTAAAGAATGAAACCAAAGATCAAAACCTGTTTTCAGTCCCAAACATTTACTTGAGAAATAAACCTTCAGTATATTTGTTTTTCTATAAATAATAATGACAGATTTTAGCACCTTATAATCCAGTGCGCGGTATGGTAAAAAAAAAAAAAAACGGTAACTTCTACCTTCCTTTGGCATGTCCAGAAGTCCAAGTTTTTGTGCATGGTGCTACCGCAGGTGCCTTTGACAGTGTAAAACGTTTCGTTGACATTGTTGTGTTTGTTGGGGAGAAAACTTAAAAACATACAGTACAGCACTTCAGAGTCACACTGCTAGTGATCGATGTAGCGATTCTGTACTGTACAGGAGAGCACAGCACGGAGGAGATTGACAATGATCTACAGCCGATCGGGATGCAGAACACAAGGCGCTTTAAAAACAAACAAACAAACATGCAAAATTGCACTAAAAGAATCTGCAAAACAGCGAAGCTGCAAAAGGTGAACCGAGTTATAGCGAGGGACCACTGTAATTGTGAAGATAAGTCACAACATACCCTTCGTAAATACTAACATATAGAGACCCTTACCCGCAATCATTCATTTATTTTTTTATATCCTGTGGCTTTTTTTCACGGTTTGTTGACATACTGTGTAGGTGTGTACTGATATCGACATAACGGGGAAACATCTGGCTTTGACTATTGTTCACCTGTAGTTTGAATGCTGGACATTTGCCTGCTTAAATCATAACAGCTGTCACTACACAGAGATGTGCTTCTGAATGTGGACGACGTGTCTTCTGCATGCAGTAATGCAGTTCTGCTTGTGTTGAGTGATATAAACAAACAATCGATCTACGCTCTTCAAACATCAAAATTGATCATTTGATTTTTTTTATGACACAGCAATGGTGAGTGTTCCCACCCTCTGCTCTTTGTAACTCAACGTAATCTTTCCGTTTTCGTATTTTTGACATGATTTTTGAGTCCACCTTCGCAGTAGCAATTGACTGCAAAATAAAGCTACCGGAAATGTACAACCCTACATCCAGTCTTAAAACAGGAAGTTAGCGTTTTCTCGTGCACAGGGTCTATATAACTACGATTACGGTTTACCCAAGAATCACTCTGAGGCTAGCTATGACTTCAATACATGAAGCTTAGGATCTGTCATTTTTCACAGCGAGTCACCCAAACCACGCAGCATATTCATACTTAACCTTGTGTTGTGGATGGATCATCCCAGATGTTTTCTTGACTGCATTTGGTCTGTTTTCAGTGTCTTTTTCCTGCTGTATGATTTCATACTGACTGATGAGGTCAGACTTAAGAAGAAGATTCAAGATTTGTTTGCTCTCACCAAGCTCTCACTTGGTATCACTTCCTGTTCCTGTTACAACACACAACGGGGTTTTTATGTAACTCATCGGCGTCGCCAGTTTAATTGAAAATTTATTGATAATGTCCTATTTCATAGTGTAATCTTCACGTGCTTTATCCAAAGTACCTGCTAATTGTTTTCACAGTATTCACTCACTGTGTCTTTAGAGATTTGCTATCTTTTCTTAGCTGGTAGCTGCCTCTCTAGCAACATGGCCTCTTCACCTGTCCCTCTTGCACTTTCTTGTTCTTTGTGTCAGATGTTTAGTTACTCCTCGGCCTCCTTTAGCAAAAATGATACTTGTAATAAATGTAGTCTATTCACAGCTCTGGAGGCCAAGATCACTGAATTGGAGACTGACAAAAAGTTAGCGCTCTGTTGAGCCAACCATTCCTTTAACATTAACCAGTAATGACTTCATGAATTTCTTCACAAATAAGATTTTAACCTCTAGAGAAAACATTACTCATAATGATCTCACAGGTGTAACATTATGTCGGCTACTTTCAGTACCACTGACATATCATAAAACTGCTAGCTAATCATCTGCAGAGAAATGGCTTATTTGAAGAGTGCAGCATTCAATGCTGTTGACCATAATATTTTATTAGAGCGATTAGAGCACGCTGTAGGTATTACAGGTACTGCGCTGCAGTGGTTTGAATCATATCTACCTAATAGACTCCAATACGTTCATGTAAATGGAGAGTCCTCTTCACCCACTAAGATTAATTATGGAGTTCCACGGGGTTCTCCGCTCCTTTAGGCAGCATCATCAGAAGGTATAGCATACATTTTCACTGCTATCCAGATGACACATAACTTTATCTGCCCATGAAGTCTGCTAACACATACTAATAAGTTAACTTGCAGAAATATCTTATAGATATAAAGACCTGGGTGACCTCTAATTTTCTGCTTCTAAATTAGATAATACTAAGGTTATTGTACTTGGTCCTAAAAATCTCAGAAATATGGTCTATAACCAGATTCTTACTCTGGATGGGATTACCTTGGCCTCCAGAAACACTGTGAGGAATATTGGAGTCATTTTTGACCAGGATATGTCCTTCAATGCTCATATCAAACAAATATGTAGACTACTTTTATTTGCGCAATGTCTCTAAAATTATAAATATCCCGTCTCAGAGTGACATTCAAAAACTAGTTCATACATCTATTACTTCTAGGCTGGACTACTGTAATTCATTATTATCAGGATGTCCCAAAAACTCCCTGAAAAGCCTTCATTTGATCTCATTTGATCCAAAATGCTGCAGCAAGAGTCCTGACAGAGACTAGAAAAAGATATTTCTCCAATATTGGCTTCTCTTCACAGGCTCTGTGTTAAATCCAGAATCTAATTCAAAATCCCAGCAGTGCTAATATGCTGTGCAGATAGTAAGTATTGACAACCTACAGAGCAAGAGGTGACATGATAGTAGGAGCTTAGTGATTTTGTTTGTGTTGGTTGAAAGGATGTCGGTATAGTTCAAAAGTTCAGATGCCTGCGCTGTTCCCAAACCTGATGGCAAAATTCAGGCTGACAGCATCAGTTCAGAGTTGGGACTCTAATGCACCTGGCAATATTTTTAACCTTTCTCTTGAACTCGTGGGCATAGAATTTCTCCATTGCTAACAATCTAGACTTCATGTTGGCCAGGTTGTCCTGTTCTTACGTCTGCATTTTAATTTTGCTGCTGAGGTGCAATGCCATTGCATTACAAGGTGGTCAAACATTCTGTAAGTATCTTCCTAATGGTGCATCAGTAAAAGTTGCACAGTGTGATTTGTTCATTTAAACAGGGGCCACTGACTCATTATCGTGCAGACGATGAGATGAGTGAGGAAAGGACCCCACTAACATGAAGTCAGGATTCTGAAGCTGCTGACTTGTTCCTCTAAAATCCAAAATAAGGGTGTGCCATCCTCTATGTACGAGTGTGTGCGTGTATGTGCGTGTGTGTGTGTGTGCGTGCGTGTGTCATTTAACTGCAGCCCTCAATAAGCACCTTGGAGGTTGTTGTCATGGCACATTGAAGTCTAGGGTTTAAGTTGTAGAATATCTGTTTTTCAATGTCAGTCCAGTGACAGTGGTATCATCAGTGCATTTAATCACGGCATGTGAGTTGCGCATGTCTGTGCAGTCATGTGTGAACGGTGAGTACAAGATGGGGCTGAGGACCCATTCCCAAAGGGGATCCAGCATTGAGAGGCAGCGCTGAGCCAGTGGAGCTGCCCATCTTCACATCCTGGGGTCTAACAACGTGGAAGTCCAGGATCCAACTGATCAAGGAGGACCTGAGTCCCACATTATCCACTTATTACTGACCTCTGGTGCTTATGCGAGAACCAATTCAAACATGCGTCAATACATTTGACATCACAATGACTATGTGGCTGCTGTGTGGTAATGTTTCAAGAATAGATGCTACTGAATAGTGGGGCTCTTAAGCCTTTTGTAAAGTTTTTCTTTAGGGTGAACTTTTAGAGATTGAAATGATGGTTCAGTTTGTCATTCATGACAAAGTGGTCTAAGAGTATAAAGAACGACTGAAAAAACGATGTGATTATAATCTAATAGAGGAATATATCTGTGAAATCTTTACATATTACAGAACAGGCAACTCCTCTCATCTTCCCACATTTATTGGAAATGCTATTAACAACAATAGATTTCTTATTGCCGGAGGGTTCTTATTCTTATCTTTTTTTTCCAGTTCGTTAAATTTAATGTAATTTTGCATAAAACAAGAAAAAAAAATCATTAACTTCCTAGACTGTTTTCCAATAATTTATAAAACATCCCTGTGTAAAGTTTTGTATTTTTGATGAGATTACAGCCAGTCTGTTCACACAGCTGATATATTCACAAGACATTAAAGTACAACATATCTCATACTGATACTTACAAACTGCAAGAAAAATATACTCCTGATGCATAATGTATTTGTGCTGCCTTGCATCAACAAAATGCCATGGACCTGCCTTTAAAATCCACATATTTTTTGTGTCAATCCTGTAATGTTCTGCAAAAAAAAAAGCCTGCAACATAGCCAAAAAAAAGATACTGTTGGATCAGGCAGTGGTGTGCACACAGAGGAAAATCAAACACTCATCTAAAGCATGGCTACTTTCTTCCGCACTTTGCTCTCAGTATGTTTATGAGCTTCTGAAGTGAGTGAAATGCACAAGGCTGTGCAGGTTAAAGCTCGACAAGGCAGGATTTCATGTGGGGTTACAGGAGGGAGGAGAGGAAGCAGCAGGGTGAAAGTTATGTTGTCAGGGAGGAGAACAATGGGAGAAGACAAGAGAGGCACAGAAGGTAAGAAGCACAACAAAAAGCATCATCTGTTTGTGAGGATGCCTTGCTGTATTGGTTTTTTCATTTCTTCAGGCAGAGCTAAGGCAGCAGAGAGTGAGCACACAACAGAGCAAGTGAACAGCCTTTCTGTGATGTTTGCACCTATAAATAACTTTTTTTCAATCTTGACATCTTTGTTTTTATCTCTAAATCCTCCCCACGGTGCAAAAAATCTATGAGATGTAACCTAAACATAATTTACACTGCTAATTATCATATCCTCAATATACTGAAAATGTGCCTGCCTGTGTGCAAACTCTGATTTAGTATCCAGCACATCTAACCTTCAATGCACAATTGCCATCATTAAAGTCTCCAACCAAGCCCACATGAGACCATTTGAATGGGATTAAAGTGGCGATGTCAGTTTTGGTTTCAAGGGAGGATGCCTTGACTTTGTGTGGGGCAAATTGATGTCAGGAATGGATGGGGAGGAGAGGCAGTGGGGGGGTCTCCTGATGCATTCTAAAGTGGCAGTGAGTGGACCAGCATCTATTATTTATCCCCCCTACCCACCATTAAGCCTGTAATGAGCTGGTTTAATTCACTGGGCAAACAGGCTTACAGCAGTCATGTATCAATAAATGTTAATTATCCTGGCTCCTGGTCGCATCTTCGAGTGCCCCAACACTGCAGTCTTGGCCTGATTGCTCCAGCATGGAATCCAATATGTTAGATGTCAATGCGGTATCAACTGAGGAATGTGGGGTGTGTTGTTTAGACAATTACTGCTGCCCTTCCAAGTCTTGGGTTTAGCATAATGGAGCAGGCCCTGTACTGTTAGGGCAATGCTGGCTCATCTGGATTCTCTGTCAACAAAGCTATTGATCCGGCATTGGAACAGTGTCAAATCATTGTCTGTCTTACAGCACTAAATCATCATCATCATTTGCAACCCATAACAATGATCTAGGTAAAGTAAGTGGGAAGCAATGGAGATTTGATTCAAATGGATAGGAATGTATTTTTTTTTTCATTAATCACATGAGAAATTACAGTTAAAATTACCAACTGGCAAGTGCTGTTTTTTCATGCCTGTGGATCTTAATTGGGAATACAGTCTTATACTTTAAGAGGCGTTCAGTGCTTGAACAAATGAATTCTTAAAACAGGCATATCTAAATCATTGTAACTGTAGCTTTAAGGAGTAAAGTGTCTCTGGTTAACCAGGCCAAGCCACCTGTCAGCTCATGGTTTAACCAGTGTAAGCCGACCCTCCTTTGTGACTTCTCTCTAAACCAGAGTAGGAGATGGAGTGAAACCCGCTTGAACTGGAATCCCAAACAAAAACGCAGATGAAACATCATGAAATTTAACCCAACTTCAGAAAAAGATTTAAATAATAATACGAGCATTAATTTACTTTCATCCATGAAACAACAGCGCAATAACCTCATGCAAGGAAACCAAATTGACGTTTAGTCAGAATTCTGACTTTTTTCTCAGAACTCTGGGGAAAAAAAGACGTCCTCGCTTTTTTTTTTTTCCCAGTGGCCCTTATCCTCTTCCATACATTCTTGATGCCGTTCAGTTGATCACTTTTTCAATGACCAGCAAAAAGAATGTGATATATCTGTGCCCACTTTGCCTCTGTGAAACAAGGGTGGCCACAGTGGGGAAAAAAACTCTTTGGGATTAAGAAAGCACTTCAGAAGGAATGACATTACTAAAAGCCAAGCATATCCATTTGGACAGTACTGCTAGTTAAGCCAGCATCACAGCACTTTAATGTCTCTCTTGTCCCCCTCCACACACACACGCACACACAAGCATGCACACACACATACACATACATAATTTTCTTAAGACACGATTTGGTTCAGCTGCTTGAACTGCTTTATTACGTTTTTTTCCAGTTCAAGTACAGTTCAGTCCTCTGATCCCCTCAGCAATCCCCGGGGTACAGCCGGAGAAAGACGCATGACATGATTAATGGGCAGCAGAGGTGGCTGATGGGACATTGGGAGAGGGTATTTGTGTGGTAGGGGGATGTCAGTGGGCACGTCAATATTGAAACATTGCAAGCAATTGTAACGTTTCATTTTAAATGAAATGGATCTCTGAGTGCATTTGATGCTATCACCTGTAGAAAACAGTGACGTCATGCAGATGGATTTGCTTCTATAATCATGAAATGCCTAAGTCTCAAAATAAGATGCATTGTAGGAACCAGGTATGACAAGTTGTCTCTGGTTCTTTGGCCTCGATTTGACCATTTCCAAAAAGCTGTCCTTTATTATAATGCTACAGAAATACAAAAGTGGCTGAAAAATGTATAAAGCACTTGGTTGAGGTAGGTAAAAGTTAGCAGGTATGTGAAAATGAGATTCTGAGGTTAAACACTGATATCCAGACACTCTGACACTAAACCCTCGACCACTTTGGCCTTATTTTCTGCTGTTCCACGTTTAGGGCTCATTTTTTTCTAATGGCACTAAATGTAATCTGACTGTCTAAGAGATGCACGACTGGTTTGAGGTTTCTCTGTTTCAGACAAAAAAATAACATCATTGTTGGCTTGGACCTGCCAGTTTTATAATCTTGCTGTCATTTAGCTCCATTATGACAGTAAATATATACTTCCAGGGTAAAAATTCGATGACCTAACTTTTCAAAGCCTGACATGAAATGAACAGGCAAAAGGTCACCATGTAAATGAGGCCATTTCCTCTACAATGTCATGATATGGCGTATTTTACCAGTGCCTGCTGAAACAAGCAAAAGCAAACAACAACAAGCAGGTATTATGGTGGAACTGGAGTTAAAGGTAATTTCAGTGTCTACCTGTGAACACTGCACAGTGTTCCTCCTGACATGTCACTGTTGCTTTTGTGTGCGTGTGTGCACGCATGCCTGCTCGTGCGCGTGTGTTATATGACAGAGAGAAAGAGACAAGGGTAGACAAAATGTGCCCCTCTAGCCTTTGTAATTATGTGCCAATTTTCTCCCCGTCAGTTGCCTTTATCATCCCTCTTAGATCTCACCTAGGGGTCGGAGACTGTCACACTCTGGCACCTCCATCTCTCAATGTGTGCCGGATGAAATGTAGAAGTCCTCCCATTGACCTCTGCCTGCCAGCTCCCGCTTCCCTCTCCCCCTTATTTGTTTCCTCGTAACAGGAGACATTTGGAGATAAGAATAATTATCAATCAGCAATCTCAGCAGCTATTTATGCAGCCACTGAAGAGGAGACAGTGGATGGGTGTTACTTTCTGACACTGACTTGAGATGCCATGATAGATAGTCGCTGTCATGGCTGCACATCTCCTGCTCTCAGAAAATGATCTGTAAGAGATTTCAACATGAAGACAAACAACATTAAACTTACTTTTTTATTAAAATTGACTAAAATGCATGCTATAGGAAGTAATTTTATATTTATATTTTAATGACTGTGAAATATGAAAAAAAAAAAATGAACATTTAGGCTTCAAATCACCAAGAAACCTGACATTTTGCAAGCAGACCCTTGGGTTAAATTGATGTCAGTGGCCTTAGTGTACACTCATGTGACATGATGCTTCACCCCAGTATGGAAAGAAAACTAGTAATAACAATCCCCCATCATATGTGACATTTGGGCAAGCAAAACTATAGGATAGGAGACAAGAATAAAGAGCATATCACTGGGCTGCACACAGCCTTCCACCCTAACATGCAAGTTACGGTTGCACAAGAGAAGGTAATCCCACTTAAGCCTTAATTGTCTGGCATTCCTCATTTTTAAAATGTCACAACTCTATTGCTCAGAGAACATTTCTGTCAGCCCAAGGGGACAAGGCATAATTAGAAAATATGTTCAACTCAAGGAAAACATGATTGAGCTTAGATGCCTCTCAAGGTTTTCAGCATCACTTGTTTTCTAAGCCACACGCGAGGAACATTGTGTTTTATACAGCAGTGAATTTCCATGTTGGAGGCAGCTCTGGTTAGTTCACTTTCTCATCTGATTCTAATATAAAATAATAAAATAACTTGCCAACGTTTTGGAACCGTGAGGCTTTCTCTCGGCTTAAAGTGAGACAAATTGCGGTTTTCTGATAATAGACATTGACATGCCAATTAGGTCGGCCCCACTGCGTGGTCAACCAAATGGACCCCAGCTGTCCCTATTAAAGCAGATTGATTCCTGCTTTAGCTGAGTAGAAACACCAATTGAGTTTAACAGTTTGTTGTTGTTGTTTTTGGATTCCAAAAGCAGCAATCCATGTGAGATAATAACCACTGGTCTCATCTTTTTTTTCTTTTCAGCAGACAGTAAAATATCACATTTAATCAAACTGTATGCAATCTGCCAACTGCAGATGTCAAATTAGGCCAGTGTGTCTGTATGGTCCACCTTCTCATTTACTGAGTCTTACAACATGGTGAATAACAGATATTTTCCAGTTTTCTGCAATCTTCTAACTTTCTCATGCAAGTTGAATGATTGATTAGCCAGGTTTAAGTATAGATGTGGTTATTAAAAACCTACCTCGCTGACTTTCAGGTAGAATTGCCTGTCTTGACACTGAGACTCAGCTGGACATTTGACAGGTCGGTGTAGTTCATGCATGGAGGTGTTATTTCACCCAGAAGTTAGAGCCGCATCCACCTACGCCATTTCAAGTCAGGGTGACAATAGACTCGATCCCGGTGGCAGAATTCTGTTTTTTAATTTCGTCTACAGAGTTTGTTGAAAGAAGGAAGTTTACAACTTTCAGCTTTAGGGACCTGGTGTCAAGATGATTCAAAGCACTGAAAAAACAAGTTTTTAAAAAGCCTCTAAATGTCTGTAATCACAACACAGTAAATGAGTAAGTCTGTACAGTAAGCAGTAATTGTTTGCTTCTCTTTTTTTTTTTTAATTCTTAATCTAGCACCTCATTGCTTTGTTTTCGAAACTGCTCAACTAATGATTATGAACCTTTTTTTTTAAACAGACTAGCAAAACACATTCCTTAATTGTGTTTTTGCCTTAACTGCCAAACAAAGAAGTGCTTAGCGTGTGAGTAAAGATGTTTTTAAACTACGCTACAATGACCCTGAATTTTGAGGGTCTATTAAAACATGATGTCGTACCCCCGGTGTACAGCTACAGCCTGAAGAGCTCTGTTGTCTCCACATTGTGTCATCACCATCTGTTTTTACATCTGGGACCCCATTTCCCCACAGAAAAGCTGTCGAACATCATCTCATCTATATTTAGTGAGGCTAATATCAACTGGTGTTGACATTCCCTTCTCTCATTACACTGTTATCACAACCTTGCAACCTTTGAATTAATTAGCTGCTGCAAGTCAATTAGCCTCCCCAGCAAATGCACCCTGCCTGTCAAAACACCCTTCAAAACCTTGAGACTCCAAGAGTTTTAAAATAACTGCTTGGGGTTGAATCTCGCTTGTTGGCAATTGTCAGCTCAGCTTGCATCAAATAAAGAGTAAAGCTAATAGCCTTTTATCTTTGATGAACCTTCACGCAAGCTCAAAAACTGTTTAATGACTTTAAATTGAATTTAGGTCAGATACCATTTTGCTCACAGTTGTTTTGCAGGCTATATTTTGGGGCATAATGCCCTCTAAATTTTTCTCTCTCTACAATATGACAGCATGCCAACCAGAGCATGAGAATGAATGCTTTATTACTCACTGGTACTTTTACTTTGCCTAAATCCAAAAGCATATCATTGCAGCATACATCTACTGCACAAATGTAATTTATTCACAAATCACATTACACATTAAATCATAAATGAATACATATAGTCTTGTGTGTAAATGTTCAATTCATGTTAAATTCATTTTTTTATAAGATGATAGCTCTCAGCTGGCATTTTTGTCCGTTTAGTTTGTTATGTATATCGTGTCCGTTGTTCCACTTTTATTTATAGTACACCAATATTACAATCAAGCCAAAACCTCTGAGACTGAAAACTGCAGCAAGAATGTAAATGCCAAAAACATGTGTTTGATTGGCCACCTGAGGTTGGCTCCAAACGTGAGTCAGTTGATTTTAAGATACCCATTTTAAAAATAAATGCATTTAAAGGTTGGTAGAAAAAGTAAACATCCTGAGGTTAGTTGGCAACTTAGCATCATCCTGTCCAAATATGATCACCTTTTCTTTCACTGCCTCAAAACAGGACTTTACAGACTAATGGCTTATGCTGGGTTGTTGCATCTCTTATTAACATATGTAAATGTATTTTTTCTATATTTCACTGTGTAAACTCATTGAAGTTTGCAGACATTTGTTCCTGCCACAGCATTTCAGTCTGGTTGAGAACTAGACTTTGACTGGGCCACTGCATCACTTCAGCCATTCTGTTGTAGATTTGCTGCTCTGCTTAGGAACACTGTCTGGTTTCTAAACCGAGAAGGATAATTGTGCTAGACGGATGGATACAATACTTTGGTATACAGAGAAGGTCATCTCAATGACGGGAAAGTGCCCAGGTCCTGTGGCTGCAACAAAAGCCCAAATCATCACCCCTCCATCAACATGCTTGACAGCTGGTGTCATGTGTTTGTGCTGATATGCTGTGTTTGGTTTTCTCCAAATGTTGTGCTGGTCAATGTTATGGTCAAACATCTCCACTTTGGTCTGATCTATCAAAGGTTACAGAAGTCTTGTGCTTTACTCAGATTCAAGTTTGCAAACTTAATCCATAGTAACATTTTCTAAGTAAGAAGGCTTTCTCTTGGAAACCATTCCAAACCAGCCATACTTGTTCAGTCTTTTTCAGTTGTGCGGTCATGAACTTTAACATTAAAGTTGCAAACTGTGGGCTGTAGAGTTGTTTTTTGGAGTTTCTTTGAGCACTTCATGCTCTGGCCTTGGGATGAATTTGCTGGAACGTCCACTCCTGGGAAGATTGCGGCATAGTATTATCACCAACCTGAATGCTCCAGGCCAGCAAGCTGGCAAAACTTCTGCTTTTAGAGGTGATGATACTACTACCTACCCTCTCATTACTGTGTAGGCAGTAAGAGTTTTCCACAAGACTATCCAGTCCTGGGAAAACGTTTTGGTTTTTTTTCATAGGAGTGTAAATTATACTCTAAGAATATTTGCTGTGCTCTGGATCTTAATGAATAATGAAACAAAACAAAAAATAGTTGTGGTCGTGGTCGACATAGTGATGAATATAAAATGTAGCCTCACATTTTGATGTTTCTACATGGGCTCTTGTTCCTGCTGTGAGCCATATTTTATCAGGTACTTGCTCCTGAAGTGAAACAGAGGACTCTGTTGATTAACTGTGCCCTTAAAGACATTTATATTAAAAATGGTGCTCAGCAATCACCTAGTTTCTCTGTTGTTAAAAAAAATAATAATAATAAAATAAAAAAAGAGAAAGCTTCCATTTTGTTTTATTTATTTATTTATTTTTGGTTTGCTTTGTTTTGTTTTTCTACTGACTAGACTGTGATTTATGCTGCTTGTATAGAATGACCTCCAAAACTCTCTTTGAAAAGGTTTCCAGTGAGACATGCTATCATTTATAAATATAATAATGTCTGCTGTGGGCACGTTTTTTGTTTGAACTCCTATTTGTTTGTGTTTATATATTCATATATATTCACATTAACCCCTTCTGCTGGGATTACATGCGCAGGAGCGTTCCAACATTATATAAGGAGACACTCTCCAGCCATTTTATTAGGTACACCTTGCTAGTACTGTTTGCTAGTTTGCAATTTGCATCATAACTGCCTTAATTCTTCGTAGCATAGATTTAACAAGGTGCTGGAAAGATTCTTCAGAGATTTTGGTCCATATTGACACGATAGCGTCACAGTTGCTCCAAATTTGCCGCTTGCACATCTATGATGGGACTCTCCCATTCCACCACATCCCAAAGGAGCCTCATTAGATTGAGCTCTTGTGACTCTGGAGGCCATTTGAGTACAGTGAACTCATTTTCATGGTCAAGAAACACGTTTGAGATGAGTTTTGTGACATGGTGCATTATCCTGCTGGAATCAGAAAAGGGTTCATTGTGGTCATATACGGATTTACACAGTCAGCAATAACAACCCAGGAAGGCTGTGGTGTTTTATTTGAGTTACTGTTGTCTTCCTATCAGCTCGTCTGGTCAGCCATTCTCCTCCGACCTCAGACATCAAGATGGCATTTTTACACAGAGAACTGCCATTCACTGGTTATTTTCTTCTCTTTTTTGGGACCTTTCTCTGTAAACCCTGCAGATGGTTTTTTGAGAAACTGTGCCACATTCAGAGTCATCAAATCACCTTTGTCCCCCATTCGGAAGCTTAGATTGAATTTCAGCATGTGTAATCATGACTACATGCCATGTGACTGGTTGATTAGATGACAATCAGTTGAACAGGTGTACCTAGTAAAGTGACTAATTAAATAAGTCTGTGGTAAATAAATGGCAGAGGTGTTGGGGTGGGAATAAAACCAACCAGGGAGCTGAAACTCAAACCATGAACTCCAAATGCAGGCAACGTTCCTCCCAGATCTTTTAGGGGCACTGAGTGGCTGCTCTGGGTTTCAGGTCATGCTTGAAATGGATTTTTCTGGCTGTTACAGTCACTGAGAATATGCCTCAACTGCCACGAGGTAGATGAGAAATAGAGTTGTTAGACCTACAACAGAAACAATTATTTATGTCCCTGTGAGTTTCGTGGCTGGATTTATGATTCTTTTACCCGTCTCTTGAAAATGCAATGCTATCTAAAACTAAGATATTATAAAAACACTCTGCACTCTGTCTGAAGTCCCAGATCAAAGTTATACACACACACTTTTTAGTGATGTAAAATTGCAAATCAAGTTTTTTAATTGTAACTTTTTCTTTTTCATTTCATGCACCTTTATATTACATCTTGTTTTCATTACATTTTATTCTGTACTACTTCGATTTATTTTTCCACAGAGAATTGAGTAGAACATGTTTGTTGTTCTGGATCCCTTCTACTCGGTAACGCAGTTTAACTTGCCTTTGTGCTTTTGTGTTTGAAAGATGCGGTACAAATAAACTTGCAGTGTTTTGCCTTGGCATACAGATAGTTTATCACTTAGAGTAAAGGGAAATATAGTGTGAAAAACAACAGAGGGAGTGACAGACAGTTAGAGGTATTGATGCATTTCAGCAAAAGCTACAATAAATCTTGACCTGCTGTCTACCTGTCAAAACAGTGGTGCTTTTTCTGAGAATCGCTTCTGTAAAGATGTGAAATTCAATTTAAAGCAAACCGTTTTGTTTGAGCAAATTCAGTGTTTGTGTGGTGTATGATTTGTGGGATTTCAGAAGTGATATACCGACTGGTGTAGCCTTGCATATCCAGGTTTTATTTTTGCATGCAGCTTTTTCCCGAGCACGTGCCTCGTGTTGCTTTTAATCAAAAACATTGTCATGTAGGATTCATATTCATTCCTTTTCCACACTAGCGGATGCAATCGAAACGGCGCCTGTGTATAAACAGCAAATCTCTATCCTGGAATATAGATCAACACGGGGAAAATGCAAAAGCACATAGATGAAAAAATGGCGGGGGAAAAGAGATAGATTGAGTCATGAATTTGAATAAGTGTGGAGGGAAATGGCACAGGTTAATAACAGGGATAAATCATATCTTTCTCACAGCTTGAGGCTGTGGCTTGTCAATCCTTCTTTGTCGTTAGTCATCCTCTCTCAAAGACCTGACAGAAATACAAACGCATAAATAGAGGAGACAGAAATCTCTAGCAGCAATTCTGACCTTGCTTCTCAGAAAAATCAAATGAACAAAGTGACTTAGATTCAAAAGCAGACAGTGCAAAAGAGCTTTGCTCATGTCTTTACACCAGTTTCGTCTGTTTTCAAAACTCAAGAACACACACTTTTTAATTAATTATTATGGGGATGCTCAGAATGAATACAATGTATTCAACCCCCCCAAAAAAACAAACGTATCTATGAGACAATTCTATTTTTGTGAAAAGGGTGTATGAAATACATCTTTACGTATAGTATGATGTTCCAAACCTAGCCACTACCTAGGTCAATATTCAAGTTGCCTATTAATTTTTCATGACCAAGGATTCACAGGTAGCAAATTTCACAGCTCGTCATTGGAGCGATTGTGTTTCGAGCAGGAGTTAGCCCGAAACACAATAGCTCCGAGGATACCCGAGCTCCTCTGGGGTAAACTGAGGTTAATAACAATAATATGCAGTGGCTTTCTTGGGTCTTGAGGTCAGACATTGTGTTCGCACAATGTTAGGTTCCGCTAAACATTCATAAGCCCAGTGAAAATTGATTGATACGGGCATATAGCCAATAGTTCTCCTGTGGCTGATGCAAAGAAAAGCTTGGCTCATCCATTAATGAAAAAGGAAAAGCATGAACAAAATGTTAAAATCCAATGTAATGATTTCAGACAGTGTTTCTTTGGTGAGGTTTAGCGCTGTTTTCGCTAAGATTTTCCCACTCCATAATTAAGTGAGATGTTGATATTTTTGAAATGTCAACATTACTGCTGTAGTTAAAGGAAAAGAAGAATGAAGCCAGGTAATGGCGCATCAGTCAGCACAGGAAATGTAATAAATTTCTATCAAAGATAACAAAGCAAGAGCGTGAATTACACGACCTGGGGAACGTGTTAAATAACATACGCCGTTGCAAAACGTGTGCGTGTCTGTAGAATTTGCACTCGGGCTAGAAAGAAATCAGGAACGCTGATTGGTAGCGAGAAGAAGAATGGAGATGAGGCACAAAAGTAGCTGAAACTTTTAACAAGCGAGCAGTGTGATAAGATGGGACTCCAGAATGATGTTTGAGCCATTATGCCTGTGAGACAGACTTTCAGTCACACACACTGATAGGCACAGTTTCCATAGCAACACACGTTTGATTTTTTTTTTTTGTGCCGAAAATATTACTTTTTTGTCCGATAAAATAAAACATAAAGGTTCAGTCAATGGGAAGGATTGCTGAATTTTAAATGTGTGAGTGTCAAAAAGGAAGTATCAGTCTAACTTTTTAACTCAGATGGATTTGCCAGATGTCTCACTTTGTGGCTGTGAGTGTTGGCTTTGTTTTCTCAACTTGCAACACATCACAGTTAATGTGACATAAAAATATTCAATTATGCAGCAGGTATATATTTTCTGAAATGTTTTTGTATATGGACTATATTTTCTTCTGCACTCACAGGTTGGGACACATCCTGCACTTCTCTTGCCTCTGATTTTTGGCAGTGAAGAGGAGCTTGACAAAATTTATTTTGAGTGTTTATGAGGGAACCATGATAACTGGTTTGAGAGTAACTGGCTTAACTATTAAAAAAAACAAGTGTAAAACCAGACAGGAGTGTAAATAGTACAAAAATAAAACTAATCTACATAAAATTGACCCTTTAATGAATCAGATATCAGTTGTGTGACTTCTGTTATGTTGCCTGGTTTGTGAGTGCACACTATTTTACACACTTTCGCCCAAAAGTGTCATCTCCAACTAACAAACACACAGAGACCCGACTCTGCAGATGTTCCTCCAGAGAAGCTGCTTGTCTGTTTGTGCTGCTCAAATATAAACTGTGTGAAGGCTGACAGCGACTGGGAACATCCACGGCACCACAGTGAAAGTATTTTATTGCCACTTTAACTTGCTGGACAGTTGGCCCTTCTGCTTTTGGCTTCTTTTAGTGATCACTAGAGCTAATATTTCTACAGATACTTAATTTTTGATCATGGAGTTGCACAAAGAAAGCTATCATGTTATTAGAGGAGATGGCAAAAGTACACAAGTAGAAATACTTGTGTTAAAAAATACTCTAGTTAAAGTAGAAGTGCTGATTCAACTTATTTATTCAAGTAAAAGAGGAAAAAGTATAGGCTCTGAAATTTATTCAAAGTAAGAAAGTAAAAAGTTGCTCTCTGAAGGGCATTTCTGCCAGCTAGCTTTATCCAAAGCTAATCCAACCTGAGGCTAAATTAATATAATAATAAAATAATATTAGTAAAAAACTTTTCTCTTTCTTTTTACTGTGCCTCCACACTTCAACAGTACAGGCTGTGATCAGCTGACCTGCTCCTACTGCTGCTCTGAGGTTTTCTGATATGGTTTCCGAAAGAGACTCAGGCGCAGGCCAGGGTATTCCTTTAAGCGAAGAACAGTGCGTTTATTCACAGTGAACACAATCACCAAGTGGCTATATACAACGTGCAGGGGAAACGGGTCCGGGTCGCCAGGGTCCGTGGGAAACAGGGTTAGGGGGAAGGGTGCTCCACACTTTCTGCACTAAAGTTCCTCCTCAGTCACTCCTCTCAGAATCCGGTTCCAAAAACGATGATAGCTCAACGATCCAGCGAAGACTAGTGCAGACTCGCCATCTAATTAGTGCAGTAATCAGCTGGGATCAGCGGCCGGTGCGGTGATGAGCAGGTGTGTGGGCCAGCAGCGGGAGCCCGCAATGAGCGTCGCCCCGGCAAGAGAGAGAGCGAGAGAGAGCAAACAAACCACAAACATATTGCCCAATAGAGGGTCGACCAGCGGGGCACAGGGATCATGACATTTACTGCTCTTTATTGATTTACACAGCTGAATTTAGCAAGATGTAACCCACTATTTCAATTAGTATCAAGCTCGGCTTGCCAAAAAATATATCAGGCAAAATTACATGGTCGGTGTAAATGGCTGCATTAATAATAAATGAGTCTGGAAAATAATACACAAAATTCACAAAATATTCACATAAATAAATAAAGTGTCACATAAATAAAGTGTCCCAGGTACTTAAATTTAATAATCGAAATTTTAATCATATACGTAGTAACTTAAATATTAATGTTGCAAAAACTTATTTTTACTCAATGATTATTTCTCATATAGATCAGCGGTCCCCAACCCCCGGGCCTCGGACCGGTACCGGTCCGTGAGTCGTTTGGTACCGCGAGAGTTGAGGCTCAGGTGTGAAATGTATAGTTTTCAGAGTTTTTATCAGTTTTCAGCGTTATTTTGTTATCGTTTTTATCGTTTACTCGGTTTTCCTTGGTCTTTTCACGTGTGTTATGAATAAATTTTCTTTTTTTCGGTACCGGTACTAGTTTTATTTTGTTGTTTTTATCCGCGACACCTTAAAGGCCGGTCCGTGAAAATATTGTCGGGCATAAACCGGTCCGTGGCGCAAAAAAGGTTGGGGACCGCTGATATAGATTATTGTTTGACGTCTTGGTCACTTGCTTGTCCAACAACACTTAAAATTATTGAAAATATTTATAAAAGAAGTTTAAAATTACTTGACAGAAAATTTACTTCCTATCACCACTGTCATGTGTTTAAAAAAAAACATAAATTATTGAACTTCAATAATTTAGTGAAACTTAAAAGAGTGTGCTTAGTATATAAAGTTTTACACTCCCTTGCTCCACCACCACTAAAGGAGTTCATTAGGCTTAAAGAAAGCTTAGAAAGGACCACTCGAGCCACAACCCGCTGAGACTTGTTTATACCCCACAGACGGACAGCATTTGGGCAGAACGTCCTCTCTATCCAGGGTGGCCACTGGTGGAACAGTCTTCCTCAATCCATTAGAGAATGCTCTACATTCAAATTGTTTAAGATACAGGTTAAAAATTTGTTATGGACAAATCAAGTGTGTGATCATGTATAAGTTGTATAGTTTTAATGTTTTACTTGGGAATAGAATGTATGTGTGAGTTTGGTGATGGAGTTCTTATTATGTATGAATTATGAACTTTTTTATGAATTATTATGTCCATTTTTAATATGTTTTCTGGACAACAGATGGAAATTAGCCTTTGGCTATAATCTGGTATGTTTACATTCATGTAACTTCTTTTTTTACATGTATGTTCATTAACATCCACTGTCCCAAATAAATAAATTAAATTTTATGTGTCCTGTGTGTAAAGGCCTTAAGAATTAGCCAGCTATTGTGACTAGCTATGCTAACCTGCTGCACTCAGTTTATTATGTTGCTTTAAAGCCACACTGCTGCAGAGACATACAATAGAAAGGAAACAAACAACCACAAATATTTTTCATCACCTCCAAAAGGAGGAAGAATAAAATACACATGAGCAAAGACAACATTTTAGGCACTAACTACAGATACTCAGCACCACTGTAGTCAGCATTCGAGGGTAGTTGTTACAATAGTAATAGCCTACATAATCAGCAGTGTTGGGGTCTTTACTTTAAAAAGTTGTGTATTACGTATTGCTTGTTGCCTTATTATTATAATACAAAACTTAAAACACATTGCAAAATAATTTATTACACTACTTTCATGTTACTCTGTAACACTTCATATCAATTACCACTTTAATTGTACAAACAAGTACAGATACTGCTCATCGTTGCCTTTGTTGAACATCATGCTGAGCTGGGGTTGGCATGCACTCACCTTTAACATCACTCTGGATTCTTGGTCAGGTTTGTTTTAGCATCCTGTCTGTGCAGATGCAAATAGCTGATCCTGTATTTGCAGTGTAATGCAGTTGTTTCTGTCTTGGATTTGGCTTGCACTTCACTGTCACAGCAACAAGGTAATGCCCAATCCTGCAGATAAATGGATAACCTGTGTAACACAAGCAATGACATAATTACTGTATACTATATAATTACTGACGTAATAACGGTAATCTGATTGCTAAATTTAGTACAATTATCTGTTACAGTGCTGCATTACTGAAAAGTAATCTATTGTTGTAACATATTGTAGCATATTACACTCCACACCGCTAATCAAAACTTGCTTCCAACCACTGACCCATCACTGTCAGTCTGAGTTACTCTGCAATTAAAGGGATCATTGCAATCTGGCCCACACACCAGTGCTAGGTTAGGTTTTGAAGTAGTGTATTTGCATGCAGCGACATACTCTAATTTTGACAGCAGCTGTGAACAAACAGAGTGGCTAGTCGTTCATGCAACGTGCTGAATTCATATTGCATTTGGGCGAGACAGACCTTACAAAGCTAACTGGCAGACAGAGTAAGAAAACCTTGTATTGCCCACTAAGTTGGTGCTCCTAAAAGGACGTAACTTCATGTCAAAAACCATGAATAGCCTGATATTTAGCATGCAGACATGAGCGTGACATCCATCTAACAACTCTTAGCAAGAACACAAATCATCATATCAAAGTGGTCCCTTTTTAAAAAGCATTCAAAGACATCAACAGGTACAGTTCAAATTTTCCAGAGTGAACAAGCTATGAAGCGTGACAACGTGAGTGACAAGGATGTGATAAATTCTGTGCAGTGATGTTTGATTAAACAAATGAGAGGAATAAGACTGCAAACAGAGTGGCGGTTCTTTTCCAAGCTGCTATTTCACCTCATGAATGTCAATGAGGAGGTGGTGCGAGGTTATATATAGTCGAAGATTGAATGCTGGGTCTATCCCTCTGCCTGATAATGCCCCTCTGTTTGTCTTCATGTGTAGATGGAGAGATGTTTACGCTTACAGCTACAGAGCCCTAGCATCACGCTCAGCTCTCCCATACAGAAAGAGGCAAAAAGAGTAAAGAGAACAAGAGGAAGGCTTAGAAATAGAAGGACAACGAGCCTGAGTTATATTTGTAGAAAATGCCTGTAGCAGGCACGCAGACACAAATACACTCACATGCAGATAACTCAGTAGACAGTGTGTGGGCCATGCCCTTCCTGTGACGCCAGCTCAGTGGACACACACAGCATGCAGGAGTCATCGCTGGCTGCCATGGATAATTACCATAATGAATGTAAAGGCCCAGACCTCCACACCACTGTAAAAATAGCCCACAAGCATATACAATACCAAAATACTAACTGCTGTCTTATTGAAATAAAAATTAGACAAGTGAGGCATTGATGTGTGGCATCTCACTAATCCCGCCATCTTTTTGACATTATGAATATTATTCATGGTCAGCAGTCAGAATTAATGATGATGAAAAAACCTTCCATAAACTGTATATAGTACAGGCTCATATACACAAAAACTTGTATTTCTTCACAAATGCTGAGATATTACCTCAGTGCTCTCTAGGACATACCTGCAATTGCCCTGCCAATGTTTTTCAAAGGGTAAATAATCTTGAAGCTTCACAGATCTTACAGAGCTGCTGAATAATGCATGCTCAAAATTACAGTTGTTGCGATAGCCGCCTCAGTTGTATCACCGCACCCTCTCTCTCTCCTATTGATCACGGCCCATAATTCCCTCTGTCTAAAAAGCGGGATGTCACAGGAAAGACTCCGATAGGATATTCTGCTTTGTCATCCTTGGGAGAGAAAAAAATGAGTCCCTCTGTCTGCAGTCGCACTGCAAGTGAAAATTGCACACTCCACCAACCCAAGGATACGAGCTTTGGAAATAATGCCTGTGGAAAAGCCTGAAATAACACTCGGAATACATACATACCTCTGCTTTGGTGATTCTCTGTGTTGAACCATCCTCATTGCTTGGTTTACTACACATTACTTGTGTCCACGGTTTTCTACAACCCTCAGCAGGATGAAGTCCATAAACAAAGCCATTATTTATGACTGTGGGCAGCTCACGACCAGTTCAAGTGAACATGGAAGCTCCGCAGTTTATTTAAAAAGACCAACTGATGATGATGATATAGCTTGAAAAATAGCTCAAATCCAACTAATTCCCATAAAATATAAATGATTTTCATGATGTTTGACCTTGTTTTTATTTGTTTGTGTCAAAAACATTTCAATAACATGTATTTTGCACTTTTTTTTTAAATGCACAGTAAGCTTCCTCTTGAAATGCCTGAAATTAAAAGGACTGTGTGGTAAAACATGGGGTGGCTTTTATTGTGAAGCATTCACTGCAGAAGCAGTGGGTTTTTTTGTTTGTTTGGGGGAGATTAGCAGTGAAAGGTATTTGACCAAACTGAAAAGAAAAAAATTGCAACCATTTTCAGAATCTTTTTATTTATCTTTAATAAATGTTTTAATAATAATTGTAGGAAACTGCATGAAGGATTGGAACTCCTCAGCAAAATAACCAACCCCCTTCACTGTGCTCTGCTGTTGTGTGGAAATCGGCTTGCACTGCGCAGCAATTATTGATCGACTTCTTTACTAATACTGTGAGTTTGTTCGGTTGTCTTGTAAACCGATACAGTACTAGTTCTTCTGTTGTATTCTGACAAATCAACTGCTTGCAGGGATTGTTTTCTGCCTCCAGAATTGCCTTCTGTTGTAGCTACCACAAACCACCGGTACTGCTAAGGGATCATTTTAACTATGACTTTGACTGTGCTTAGACATTTCAAGTTGCTAATAAAAGAAACTTATTTATGTACTGTCGTTTCTGATACAATTACCAAAAACAATAAAGAAGTCTTTTGATTTAAGCCTTTCAACTATTACATCAGATTTTTAAAATTGCATTTTTCTCAGTAACAATGCTGGAGATTTACAAACCTACCTACCTGTTGACAACACATGTAATACTTCGTCTTCTTCTTCTTTTGGCCTTTAGGAGTCGCCACAGTGGATCAGCTGCCCCCATCTCAGCCTATCTCTAGCATCTTCTTCTGCCACAACAGTCCTCTACATGTCCTCCTTCACAACATCCAAAAGCGATGGTCTGCGATGGTCCTATTTTCCCCCTGTCTAGTAGCTCCATCTTCAGTATTCTTTGTCCAGCATGTCCAGTATCCCTCCTCTGCACATGTCCAAACCATACATCACATCAGGTCTCACTTCTATCTTGTAAACCTTCCCTTTCACTCTTGCTGCAAGAGTATCCTTCAGACACAAATCGCCCTTTGCACTTGTCTTCATCCACTCCACCCTGCCTCCACCCTCTACTTCATCTCTTTCGCACACTATCTCTTCTTTCGAAGGCGTCCATTTTTTTCACTCTCCCTGTGTTTATACACCACTTTGCATTTAATCATTTGTTACTATTAATTTCTGTTTCCCTTTTAAAAGGGAGTTTGTCCGTCCCACTATTCCTTCACCAAGTTATTGCAATTTGGTGCCATATAAATAAAACTGAAGCAAATTGAATTGAGTCCACCTCCCTCCCTCTCATTCACATGTATTCTGTCTTTCTACGTCTGACTTTAATTCCTCCTTCCTACAGAACATACCTGCACCTCCACAAAGACTCCTGCCGGCTCTCGTCTGTTAACCTGTACCCACGTTTAATTTAGGAAACATTTTATGCCGTATGTTCTTCCAGACACAACCACTCCCATATATCCCAATACAGATATAGTACTACAGGTGCTGAATCCACTGAAAAGTTTTCCCTTTACTCTGCAGAACACAAGAGAGCACGACATCAAGTTTCTCCCTGATAGAATTGTGATTTTACGATCTGCTGTGTTGTTTTCTGATTACACTCCCCACTGTGTCATGGATGCCTTCCAAAAACTTTATATACCACTGAGCTACCTACTGTCTGGGGAGACAGAAACACATGGTCCTTCAATAAAAGATAATAGAAGTGACAATAAGATTTACCATCTTCATTCATCTTGTTCATTACCATCTTCAGGATACTGGAAAAAAGCCAAACCACAAACCCTCAAAGCCCACCAGGTATTCTGGAATAACGCTTATGTGAGGCAGCTGGTAATTCATTACATGTAATAGGATGCTACAGTGTAGTTGTGCTTCAGGGCTACTACTTATTCAGTCTTTGATAAGAGATATAAAACCTATTCCTTATAAGTTTCTCTGTGAAAGAAGCTTAAAGTAAAAACTCTGAAGAAGGGCTTCTATAACAAATACACCAGATGGACAATAAATCCAGTATAGAGGATGCTTACACAATAAAATAAAAATACTTCTATATAAATATATACTTTCATTCTCTGTGTGTGGTGCCTGAGATCAGTGTCACCATAGAAGCTCTTTTTCTCTCAGACTGCAGTGGAAGGCGAAAATTGGTCTCTAAGGACAAAAGTAGCATTAATATACTGTAACTTTAAAAAGGTGTCGAGGTACGGTGAAGTAACTTTTTTGAATGCGTGGCCCCGTTGAGGTGTTATTAGCCACATAAATGTCAAGCAAGTGCCTTCCCGTGGAGCTTTGATCCATGTCTGAACATGCTGCCTCTTTGCAGGAATCATAACAAATTAATGATTACACCACGTAGATGTGAGAGTGGGGCTCTTTACTGGGGCGAGAAGAGCTCACAGGGCAATGAGATCAATAATAGTCTATGAACAGCTCATGACCCTTCGTTCCCTTTTAAGCTTCACTCCCTTGATAAGGTCTGTTGGCTTCCTATCATTACTTTGCGTGCTGTTATCAATGTGGAGTCACCAAAACAGCGTGATCATTAGATGTTTATACACATTTTACTTTTTTCCTTTGCGGGAACAAATATAGAGGAGGAAAAAAAATGACTGACTGGCTGAAAATTGCTGTCCCAACGAGCAAAGATCCATCCAAATACAGCAAACGACATATAGAAAAGAGTGAATTTCACACTCCGCCTTCTATAGAGGCAAATTAGGCTCCATCACAGCTGAATAAGTATGATGGGAAAGCACAGTGAGAGGCTTTCTAGTAATCGTGCATGTCAGGAGAGATTTCTCTCAGGCAGAAAATATGGAGTTAAGAAGAAGAGTGAAGTGCAGATAAATGAGGTAGGCAAGGCTTGATGGATTCCAGAGGAGGATGACTGACCACTAATTGAGGAAGAGGCGCCCCTGTTGTGTCTTACTGCATGTCGCTGAGACAGTGTAGGGCAAATTAGGTTTCTCTGAAGACATACAGGAGATATAAGGCGTGATGGAGTATAATGGAGGCAAATGAAATGAGGTGATTTAGACTGAAAGATGAAGAGGATGCAGCTCCTTAGGGGAGCTTGCAACCACTGGAGTGTAAAACGTTATAAGAACTTAGGTATTATGAGTGCCGACAAGTCAAACTTCTTATCATAGGCTGTAGAGATGTCAAATCCAACAGCGCAGGTAAAGTTTGACATGGAGGCCGATTTCACCAAGTTCACGCTATGTGAACATCGGAGGATGAGCCATGAATATGTCATTGAATGTGTACGCTTGTATGTGTATGGAGTGAATGTCAAAAAGTCAGGTTTATTTCTGTTGTCTCCAAAACAAATGTGGGATTCTGTCACAGTTTGAGGGGTTTTGTAATCCTCTTGTTAGCCATTTTTGGTTCCAAACACTGCTTCGGTTTCTAAAATGAACCAAACGCTGAGGGACCACTGATTGTTAAAAATGTTTTAAATTCTACCAGCTCCATTAAAATGATCAGTATCCATGAAAAAGAGGATTTATGAGGTTTAGTGGAATTAGATGTTAGCAGGAAATTAGCAACCTAGCTTCCACTTAAAGATAATATATAGTGTTTTTACTGAATAATTTCTAAAAAAAAAAACAAACAAAAAAAAAAAAACCCCAAAACCAAAAATACAAATCTTCTGTAACTTTGCAAGTAAACAAGGAAGAAAAAATGAAATAGCAGCAAAATATGGAGAGCTAGGGAAGTTGGATTAGCTGACATATAATGATGGTGATTTCTGTGCCTTCCTCTGTTGTCTGGGTATGGCTCTGTGCTCCATATCTATCCATTACTTCCTGAAGAGTCTTTTTTTGTGTGGCTTGTGTTTTCCTTTCCTCCTTTTGTTCTTTTTCCAGCCCTCATTAATGTCTGATTGAGTTCACCTGTTCCTGATTACCCTTCTCTCCCAGATGAGTATTCAGGCTGTGTACCTTCCTCTAGTCTTTTTCAGTTCACCAAAATGCCATTCTTCTGCCTAGTGTTTCCCTTTATGTTCCCACAATCTATCAGTGATTACCATAAAATATTATCAGTATCAAATACATGATCTGTAAGTATACCAGAGCATACTGACACCTGGCTTATGTCCTCCACATCACAAAGTGTTTTGCTAAACAATAAATCTTTTTCTGGATGGTTTGCTCTAATTCCCATTCTGAAGATGCATGCTGCTGTCATTTCAAGCTCTGTTACATCCAAAACATTACAAATTATCCGCAAGAAGCAAGGTAAAGAGAAGGCGCAAGTTTGTCAAAGCAATAACATCTAGTACCACTGAGCTTGTATCCTAGAAGTGTTTGAAAGGTGCCTTCAAGGGAGATCACATCATTATAATAAATGTTGTAATAATGAAAAACACATTAAAAAGAATAGAAAACCCAGTAAACACATAGTACCCATCTGTGCTCATTGCACAAGTATGTGACTGTGTGTGTACGGGGCATGCGGTTGAATTCTCAGTGGTAAACATAGCATGCAAAAGGATCAAGTAGTAATCAGTAATCAGCCTGTGTTGAAGGGAATTGAAGGAACCGAATATGCAGCCTTTTCTGTTCGTGTTCCAGCAGGATGTAGGAGTCAATTGTGTGATTATGTCTGGCCAAATGATGCCTTTTGCACCAGTTTTATTTGCCATTTTCATTCATTGTGATCTTTCTCAGTTTCACAGTGAATTGCGATATTAAAGAGCAGCACAACTGGGAGGGTGAAATGGAAATCACACATGTATTGGGCATTGGGCATTACCCCTGGGATGTAACATTAATACACATGTAACATGCCTGCATGGGTACCATAGTGGTTAGGACTGTTTCCTCATCCTCCTGGGGTCGAATCCACAATTGAATAGTTCTCTGTCTCTCTGTGTTAGCTTTGCAACGGACTGGTAACTGTCCAGCGTGTACCCCACCTCTCGCCCTACATCTGCTACCCACACACAAAAAGCTCAAACTCAGCAGATTAGAAATAACTAATATGAACACAGTATCAGCTATTAAAAAAAAAAAAAAAACAAGATAATGTTTTTTATTAATTTGAGCATTGGGCCTTTTAGATGTTGTTTTCCTATTAGATCAGATCTTAGATGGAAGTATATGGTTCTAAATATTTTACTTAATGAAAACCTTATTTATTATTATGTGTGAATTTGTTCGTATGTCTGTCCTGATTTTTGGGGCAGCACAGTGATGTGTTAATTATTTTTGTTACTTCAGGCAGAGCACAAAAGCTCATTATCAGTGTGTGTTTGAAAGGAGCAATAACAATGAATGGGGCCATTGTGCAGAAGTCGGCTTTCACTGGGTGTATGCATGCATATTTTATTTAACTTCTATGACTCTTCAGATTTGCCTATATGGAAGTATCTCACTATTTTGAAAACATGGAAAATAAATTTAGGTCTGAGCAGAAGGAACAGCCATTGTTAGCACGCTATGTACTAAGGACAAATTAAAGGAGAATGTAACATAAAGCAGTGCAGTAAGGTTTTAGGTCACCATGATATACCAGAAGAACTACAGTGTTCTTTGGCATTTACTATACAAGTCTCTCTGTAAGGGATAAAATCCACTATTTCTAAAGATAATCTCTCATTTGGCATTTTATTCATAATAGTGATTATAAAAGTGTTGGATTGAAAGTGTAATTGTGAAGATCATAGCATGTGATTCACATCATTTTCATATGCCTGGAACTCACCACCTTCGCAAGGATAAAAATGTTTCCTCACAGAGCACCATAACAACTTGATTAGTGCTGATTAGTGACCTTTCGCTTCCTGGAAGAAAGTGGACTTAAACATGCTAGCAAATTACCGAGCTTGCAGCTCCCATCACTAAAGAAATCAAGTATTCATTTGCTATGCTGTTGGTGTACGTTACAAATCCACGCACCCACTTGTCAAGAACAGGGTGAAGCTTGACTCATATATTATATACTCCATATCGCCAAAAGTATTAATTCATCCATCCAGATGTTCCAATCACTTGCTATCAGTCGCGTTGAAATATTCCTCAATCAACTGTTAGTGTTATTATAACAAAGTTGAAGCAACTGAAATGAAAGCAGCTCAGCAGAGGCTCATAATGTGCAGAGGTCACCAACTTGCTGCAGAGTCAGTCACTACAGGACCTCCAAACTTCATGTGGCCCTCAGATTAGCCTACGAACAGTGAGTAGAGATCTTCATGGAATGGGTTCCCATGGTCAAGCAGATGCATCCAAGCCTTACAACACCAAGCACAATGCTAAGTGTCGGATGCAGTGGTCACTCGACTCTAGAGCAGTGGAGACGAGTTCTTTGTAGTGACAAAACACGCACAAAGCCAAGTCCAAAAAGACATGAATGAGCGAGTTTGGTGTGGAAGAACTTGACTGGTCTACACAGAGTCCTCACCTCAACTCAATAGAACACCTGTGGGATGTGGGAAGAATAAGTCAGGCATCCTTTTCCAGCATCAGTCTCTGATCTCATAAATGCCCTTCTGGAAGAATAGTAAAAAATTCCCATGAACAAATCCCTAACCCTTGTAGAAAGCCTCCCCAAAAGAAACTGAAATTAAAACTGTTATAGCTGCAAAGGGTTCGCTGACATCCTCTTAGATCCTGTGGATTAAGAATGGGATATCACTCAAATTCATATCTGTGCACTTTTGGAAAAATACTCTATATGAGCTATTGTCATTATGTTGAAGTAAACGTTAACAAATGTTCTTGCTGACAGTATGCTCAGCATGTCACTTTAATCACTGTTCATGCTGAAATACAAGCCAGCTGAGCGGTGTTTGTGGCTGAAGCTCCTGCCATCTGTGCCACAACAATGTATCCTCTTCCAAAGTCACTAAAGAGCTTTTCCCCCTTGCCACAATTTAATTCCTGCCACAGAGCGTGATTTGATGTTAACTGCTTAATTGTACCGTGGCGTGCACCTGTGTGGCAGAACCTGCAATTATTGTTTCTTCACTCATTTATTCAGGATTTTCTTTTAATTTTCCTCCACCATCAGCAAGTTGTTTTAGCACTGTTGCTAAAGCTTGTTTTCAAGTACAATATGTGACATTACTTTAAATTAGCAAGGCGAACCTAATGCACCCACAGAAACATTTCCCCTGTTAGACACAGTATTAATGAAGTTCATCTGTAACTGTGTTTTGGGCTCAAAGAAAAGTACTTACACCTGTCTTTCGTGCATCTTTCCACAATTCAGTCTGTGCTCATTAGATTTATTGTCGCAACCAGAGACCAAATGCAAGCAGCAGACTTAAAATGTGATGGGTAGGTGGCAGTCAGGTCAGGTCGACATGGGATTGAGGAAAATTTGCACAGTCATTGGCAACACATCTGGAAAAACACATTTGCCAGACAACAGTCACTGCCTCCATCAAAATAGTTAAGAAAAATAAATGCTACAGCTCCTCTAGTGAGACAGTAATGTCCCCACAACTCATCACTTCTTTATCATGGTTATTACACCACAGGGATCTTCACTGACCCACTTACATCTCATCGTTCAAACTTTAAGCCCAGTAACGTTTATTATGAGATTGCTTTTTTCTTTTTCCTTTTCTTTTTTGACATTTAAAGACTTCCATGTTAGTGGTCCAGTTAAATTACTTGACACGTACAACAGGATCAAAAGCCCTAATGCATCTTATGCGGCCCCAGTGTGTTATGCAAATAGAAGTGTTTTAATGAAGGCATCATGAATAATTCAGGAGTGGTGTTCCACAACAAATACACCGCGGGAGCAAATTCTCAGAAAAAAAAAAAGAAAGGATTGCTTTGGAAAAATAAAAAGTGAAGTATCTCTGGCTTTCGCTTCATATCCACAACTGCTCATCACTTTCTTATTAACAAATGTCAGCAAATGGAAATAACTCATTTAACTGCTTTGTAAAGTGCAACAGATGCACTCGCTGCATCCACTCAGTTTTTCTCTCGCTGCCACAGGCCTTTTTTTAGCATTAATTTAAAAAAAAATGAATGTAAGGGCAAGGCTTCAGACTCAATTTGTCTTTTTGCAGTGTTGCTTGTATAATACCAGAGTGTGATTACTGCCTGCAAAGCAAAGAAAAGAGGGACGCTCTCCAAGCGAACTGAATGATTATTAACAAGCTGCTGGCGTCCTAAATATAACACCAAAAATATCAACATTCAAACAAGAACAAATTTTAAAAAAGACATGTTTGTTTTACCTGTGCTAGTTAACGGCTTGGCTTAGCTGGACAACAAATGCTTAAACCATGTGACGTGGCTGTGTCACATGGTTCCAGCAGGCTATTGTGTACGGATTGTCTTTGATGCCAAGTTGTTGCCTTGACAGCCCTGAGCTAAGCAAGAAAGGTGAGAATTATTCTCCATCCACACAGGACTTAGAAGTCTCTTATCTAATACTCCAGCTGTAATCAAGATGAAATCCTTCTCTGGATCAAACTCAGGACATGTTGACCTAAAATGACCGAGGCCGTGTTCTTTAATTTCAAATTCCACTTCGTCATGCTCTGTTGTTTTTTAATGTGTTGTCATTATCTAAACGACAGCCAGTGTGAGCATCATTTTCTGCATCTCCACCCACTGCCACTTCGCTGTCGCTCACAGTGATGCAGACGCACCGCAAATGAATATCTCAATGTCCACTATGACCCGTGCAGATGTCTCTGCCAAAGCGCCCCCCTGGTCACTGACTTTGTAATCATATTACTAATGCATGTCTCATTAGTTTGTGCCAAGGCTGAGTGTCTCTGCTTCCTCCTGCTCTTCTCATCCTCTCTCTCTCTCTCTCTCTCTCACACACACACACACACACACACACACACACACAAAACCACACACAACCATCTAGTCAATTGCTGGCTGGCATTTGAGAGTGTCTGGGCTTGCATCTAAAGCAGTTTACTGGGGAAATAATAGCCCTCTAAATGGATTCTCTGTATGCAGAATCATCCCATTCTATTTGAATTCTGGTGAGACAAATTAAATTTTGCCAGGTGAGTCTTGCACCATGTTGAGATGACAAAAGAATGAGAGGCAGGGGAGGAAAAGCTAAATTAGACAAGAGTTCTGGGTGCGACTGTGACAGATCTTGTTTGAGATATCGATGCATTTAGATTTGATTTATTTTCGTTCTTTCAAAAGTGAAATCAATAGATGGTATGTGTTAGGAAACTTAATGAAAGACTGAGAGAGAGACAGACAAAATGCATCTTCAACTATTCCCATTAGTTTCTTGAAAGCGTGTCGAAACAATGACTTGCTCCACAGCTGTTCTTTTTGTCTCCTGTTAGTTTGCATTGGATTTTGGTAAAGCAGTAAGCATCCCACATCCTCCTTAAAAAAATTCCGACCTGGGGAAGGCCATTACAGAAAATATTACACTGTCATTTGTCATGAGCTGTCTATCTTAACTACTTTTCTCCCCCTGCACTGTTGCTGAAAAATGCTTGAGTGAAAGTAATGTTGCCAAGGAACCTTCAACGCTCGCCCACCTTTCTTTACTTTTAACCATTTTCTCAAGCAAACCTCTCACAGATTGAACATGCAAACTTTTATGTGTTGCTTTAAATAGGCCCGACTGGATCTAATGCTGAGTTAACTCCTGATATTGATCCCATGGAAAAAGCTTTAAGTGCATTCCTTCAAAACAAAAAAGGCCTTCCTTAAGCGCATCTTCAGAAACAACTGTCACTACTGCCCTTTCCGTGAACCACACAGCGTTCAATATTGATGAGATCATTCTTTTTCACTTGGTTTTTGTAGCATAACTGCAATATGTGGCACCCCGAGAAAACGACTTGTTTTCGCACAGCATCCTGTCCTTGCAGCGTCAGTCGGTTTAAAGTTGGTACCATGCCGAGACAAAAACACGCAGCATGCATGAGCATACTATCAATTTCCTCCCACCAGGCAGTTTCCAAGGCACTTGGCCTAAATATCAACTCCAGTCAAATCGACTGAAAGGGTGATCTATAAGTTTGTGTGTGAGTGTGCTGCACTCTCCAGTGATAACAACAGCAAAATGCTTTACAGCAAGTACTGGCAGTCCTTTGAACGAGGATTTGAACGATACTAACGGCCTGACCTCTAATCGTTCCAAAACAGAGCTATTATAACTTTATTTGCAAGGGTCACTTCTAGGTCCTCAAAATAGATTTAGTAAAGCCCAAAAAAAGGAAAAAAAGCTGGCTGTGTGACACTCGGAAGAGCTTTGACTAGAATAATCTTCTGTTGTTGTTTAGAGGCTTTAACGTTTCACTGAGAAAGCAATTTTAAAACGGATGAGGGTGTAATCCCTGACAATACTGGGATTATCTCTTTAAATGACCTTTATCTTGCCATGAGCATAGAGTGCTTTTCAACTCCACTATCCCAAGTCTGGTTTGATTACAACATGAATGCCTGTTTAAAATCACAAGGCTGTGGACAGGCTATATAGCTGCATGGAACCTGTGCATTCAAAAGGAAAGATAAGGGCATCGGGTGTATTTCAGAGATATGTAACAAGCCAAGTGGAACACTGCTCCAAAATAATAATAATAGAAAAGTTTACTAAATGCTCAGTTTGTGACTTACAAAAATGTGTAACTACTACCCATCTCGCTGTCTTATGAATTTTAAACTCACATTTGAAGCTGTTGATTTTTTTTAGTTACTTATTTTTTGATTTTGAAACAAACAAATATGGTAAATACAGAAGAAAGCTGTTGGCTGTTTTTTTTCTTCTTCTTTTGAACAGCTCAAAAATAACAGAGTGAAGCAGAGGGGTAGCTGGGCTGAGTGATTTAAAGAGGCTCCCACCAAATGACAGATTAGTCGATCATCTCCCGTCTTCGTTAGTTGGAATTTCTGCCTCATCAAAGGTGCAACATTTTCCCCTCAGAACTTGAAGGGAAGTGCAAGTATCGCTTTGGTTCAGATAATTGGAGCCTTGGGACCTGGTACAGTAATGGGAAAGAGATTGACTAAAAACTTGACTATATTTCACAACTAAACTTTCTACCACATCTTGTGTTGTTTTTAAGTCTAACGCTCTCTTTATTATCCACTGTTCTTTTCTCATGTTCTTTAGTACGTGTGCAAATGTTTGTCTTTAATATATTTTAAATAGTTGCAGTTCTATATGTATAGTAGGGCTGCCATGATTAGTCGACTAGTCACGATTACGTCGACTATCAAAATCGTCGACGACTGATTTAATAGTCGACACGTCGTTTGAAGCTTTGTAAGATCCCAAAAGACGCAGGAATTAGTAGGATTTAAGAGTGTAATAACGTACTGAAACAGAAGATGGCAGCACTGCATGTACAAGGATGCCAGCTGCCGTTAAACGCCGAAGAAGAAGAAACTGTGTCCCAGAATTCATAGCGCGGCCCTGCTCAGTTTCCAACAATGGCGGCAGCTAGTTAGTTTTAATGTTACTCTTATTATTCTTTCTGGGCCACAAAATAAACGTTTAACATATTTTCAGACGAGAATGTAACTGTGTAAACCTCAAATATCTGCTCAGTTTATCAAGACACCACATATTTTCAAAAGCACTCCGACGTTTTCAGAGACGTCTGTTACCCACTAGCTCGTTAGCTAGCCGGGGGCAAGGCTCACTAGAGCGTTTTCAAACCCGCCGCCGTCTTTCGCTACTCAGGTTAAACATGATATATAAGTCACTTAGATAACTTAAAAATGTTATTGTTTGGCATTTTTCAGTATTTTATTTGTTCCTGAGTAAATCGGTTTCGGCTGAGATTAAAGTTATAGTTTTTACACAGCTGAATAAACGTCAAGCAGACAACTGATTATCAGAAGTGTGAAATGCTCGAGAATATACTCCGGTGTCCTGTTATATTTTAGATAGCAAGGAGCAGACGGCTGAGTTTATTAAACTCCACCGAAACAATCTGCAAACTTCATTAAAATTTAATAAACTATCATGTCTTTATTTTTAGTTAGCACATACTTTAAACACTTAAAGCTGTAAGCTAATGATAGTTATATAAGAGCAGATGCATGCTGGTGCAATAAGCTGTATGTTTTACGTTCAATGGATGCATGATCTGATTAGTCGACTAATCGCAAAAATAATCGGTGACTAGTCGACTATCAAAATAATCGTTTGTGGCAGCCCTAAAGTATAGGTATGTATTTCTCTGAAATACAAAGTGATATGCTTTCCACAAGCATCTCCTTTAGTTTTCAAATGGTCTTTGTACCTTAAGAGGGTTCAAAGGTTAATCTTGCACCTAAAAATGAGCATCTAACCAAAGAAACCTTTAGCACTGCTGTATCCCAGTTTTCTTAGTTCTGCTTATCGAATAGGTCAAATTTCAACTTTATTTGAGTTATGTTCCTAATGAATATTTTAGCAACACGCATTATGCATGTGGCGATTTGCAGCACGTACTGCAGAGATAACGGGAAAAATATTGTGGGGATTTAGAGTGTGTTTGACCTTTCATAAAGTCGAGCTTAATTCAGCTGTGAGTGTATCATTTTTCAGTGTTGCTTTGTGAACGAAATTTCACAAAGAATGGGTTTCCATGATGTATTTCCATCCCTCGTCCAATGAGAGGACATCTCTCTTCAACTTCAACGGGATTTTTTCTAAGTTGCCAAAAATGAACTGATGCTGATGAGTCATTGCACCAAGTGGAAAAAGAAGAGAATGTACCTGACATTAAGAATTTGACAGGGGAAAAAAAGTCTTGCTTCCCGGTAATTCTTCGAGGATGTAGAGTGATTCATCCTGTTATATCCTGGATATTTAAGGCACATAACTGAAAAAGTCCCAAAAAATTACAAATAGGTTTATGACAAATTGTTGTACTTGTGAGTGCTGAGGGCTTGGGGTGAAACCTTTTTTTTTTAAACTTCATGATTGCGCTCCACTGCAAATGCAAGAAGATAACTCATCTGTCTTTCTAAAAACGAATAAATGCTGCTGAAACATTTGTCTGTTTGATATATAAAAGCAAGAAAACACACGTTTGATATCTTGACACAAAAAGAACATCAACATTTTGATTATAAAAAAATTACAAATGATTGACTTTGACATTTGCATATTAACAACCAAACTGTACAGTAAAAGAACAGTATTGTAATCATAAGAGTGATTCTGTCTTCAATAAATACGACACCCTGCCTTGAACTATACAGCATGAATATGTAAACATGCTGCAAACACATAAGCATATCTACTGTATGTGTTAGTTTCATCTGCTGTGTAAAAAAATGTTTTGACGTTTAAATGCACACTTACTCTGTGGAAAGTGATTTATCTTATGCCTTTGTTACAGTAAAAAACAAAAAAAATGAACAATGTAGATGTAAAACTGTGGCTGAAAGGTTAAAAACACTTCATCATTAATAAAATTATCAAACTTTAAAATCTTACATTAATCACTTTTCATACAGGATGTACAAAAACACACTTTCCCCCCTTTTTTCTTACCATTAAAGGCTGTGGGCAAAACTTCTACCCGCTTTTAAACTTTTTTGCTTGAGTCAGTTCCCTTATTTGGCTGTTTGAGCTTTACTGAATGTTGGGAATCTGAATGAAAAAGTATCCTGAAAGGATCTCAAGTAGAAGTCAGTTCAGCTGGAGCTCGGCTTTTATACGTTCACAAGACTGGGTCCGTTGGGCTCGCTAACAGAGCCTCTATGCCTGTGTCCAGAGTACTCCCCAATAAATGAGCCGTCCTCATTGAACTCTCTTCCACCGTCTGCATAGTCGCCTAGGGTGTATCTGCTGACACTGTCCCCAGTTGCATCATCTCCTTTCAGGGAACACAGGCTACCGCCCTTCAGTGGCTTTTCATCGCTGTCGCTGTCATTAAGAAGAACAGAGAAGGATGGCTGAGGTCAGCGGTGCAGTGGGTAAAATAAACTTGTGGTATAGCACATCAAACAGTTTTGAGCGCAAAACATGTCGCCTTAAGAGGCCATCTTTGACACGAGCACACTGCACACTATGTATTTCACACGAAATTAAAAGCTACACACACAAACACCAGCAAACAGAGAATAATCAGCACATATAGACTGCCAAATACTGCCAAATACCAGCAAGTTCTTATGGTTTCAATACATCACTAGAGGCAGTAGGCAGGGGTGGATCCAGCGGCTGCACAGCAGCAAAGGGAGCACAAGGGAGGCAGGAACGGGTTGCTACAATCACTTCACTAATTGCTAATTGCCAGGGCTTCAGGGCCGAAGGCAATTTCAAATCTCTTTAGAGCCAGCAATGGAAATTTCCAGAGAGCAGTGAGAAAGAAGCCGAGAGGGAGGTGTGTGTGTGTTTGTGTATTGGGGTGGAGGGCGGAGTGGAGGGTAAAGGCTGAGAAAGGGAGAAGGAAGAGAGGAGTGGAGGTGGGGCATATGCAATCCCAGACAAACAGCCTGTCATTCGTAGTATTCCCATGGGCCCACACTCCGGCTGAAGAGATTAGATGCCAATTTAAGGCTGGGCGACTGGCCAACTTGCAGGTGTCTTGCTACAAGATGTGGGGGTCACCTCAAAGCACTGAGGATATTTTTCCTCCCTGTCTTTCTTTTCAAATTCCCTAAACAATCAGTGTTTGGCAACACCTCTATCCCTCTCTCGCGCGCGCCCGCTCTCTCTCTCTTTGTATTCATAACACAGAGCGTCTGCGTTGCTCAGGTGGCACATGCATGATAGCGCCATTTGAGGCATATTGCAGTTGACACCTGTGTCAAACAAAAGCTCAACATTTTGAGCAGGATTTTAGCACAGAGACCCGGTTCAAGCTGAGATTATAAAACGGCTCTCCTTTGCAGGGATTTTTTAATAACCAATCTTATCTGCCCGTTTTCATGAGGCCGTTTACAATGCAAGCCACATAAGGTCCACATTTCAGCTCTTATCAAACCTTCTTTCTCTGACGACTCTAGAGCGCTGCAGATAAGTGGCTGTTATCTAAGAGCAGTGGAATGCCACCGCCGCTGCAGCCCGCCCACAGTGACTTTGAATGCCATGATAAAATGGGGCTGAGTGCTTTTGAGCCCCAGCTCACCCAAAAGCTACAGGTGGAAAAGGGAGGGGGGGCAGAAGGTAATTAAATTTGTCTTCCTGTTGACCTATGTTGACTTGGTTTGGTCGGGTTGGGTAGAGTGGGGGCAGCAAAACTTCAGGTGCAAGGTGTATTTTTCCCGATCGTGAAGCTGAAGTTGTTTGTATTCTAGTTTCAAGGTGTCTGGAGAAATAACTTCCCTGCATCTGCTGCCTTCTTCCAAATTGCACATAAAAATATGAGCAGTATGAGAACATGAGAGCTTTCACCAGGCTAGGAAGGGAAAAAAAGAAAAAGAAACACATAAACCGGCTGAGGAAAAAATTGCATCACACGCTTGGCTAACGGCCTGCTCCAGCCATGACACCTGCTGTTCTTGCAGTGGACAGAGGGGCAAAGCAATAGAGGGCTGTCTACAAAGAGAAATCATCTGAAGCATAATTACCACTTGTCAGCTCCCCAGACACGTGGCATACCGGTGGGTGGTCTATTGCCTTTAGAGATTCAAAGGGCACTACAGAGCCCTGAATCCAGCACTAAAGCCAGGAAAACAACATCATAGTAAGTCTAAGG
The DNA here is from genome assembly GCF_051167445.1 of Perissodus microlepis. Classification (NCBI taxonomy): domain Eukaryota; kingdom Metazoa; phylum Chordata; class Actinopteri; order Cichliformes; family Cichlidae; genus Perissodus; species Perissodus microlepis. The sequence continues at coordinate 5,480,987 of NC_140480.1, read as the reverse complement.
GCACTCTGGGGGGACAGTAGTCAGAACAGACTCATGAAACTAACCATGAGAAGCATTCTAAACAGATAGTTGCAGCAAAGCATCTGCACTGGCTCACAAACAAACACCAGGGTTTCTCCTGCCCTGCGAGCTCCGTAATAAAGTTTGTCAGAAAGAAATTCAATATCACAGCATTCTCCTTTTTTTTGCCAGTTCTTTCTTCACATGTGGAAAAAAAGAAAAAAAAAACTTGGGCACATTCTTGAGACTTTCTGTACCATTTCATCAACCTTGCAGAAAATAGTACTTTACCAAAAGGATGCCTGGAAGTCTTGCAGCACCTATGCAGAATCGTAGCCACCACTTCATTTTTTCTTTTTTTTAAAGCATGCAGCCCTAAATGAATACATGTAACCTATATTGAGCCAATTAATGCATAATACAGTCGCCTCACTCAGAGGGTGTGGACACAGTTATTTCTTGCTTGGCCTCATTGTGTGTGCATTTCTCTTTCAGAGTGCAAAATCTGGGGAGGAGAGCGTTTAAATGAATCACACAAATGCGATTTATTAAAGTTTGTGGCTAGCAGTTTAATGCACGTTGCACCATTTCTTATCTGGCAGCTGATTTGGCTGTGATAGTTGCTGCTAAGAGTGTTAATTTATTTGGAAAGTCAGGGGAAGAAGTTATGAGAATGAGCATATAAATAGGACTGGTGGATGGCCCAAAGCTGTGAGTGCTGTGCCAAAGCTTTGGCTCTGTCCTCTACCCCTTCACTGTGATTATTTGGAGCTGTGCCCCAACATATTTGTGGTCGTCAGTAATACTGCTACTTTGATTTAACAGAGCAGAACTTCATGTGGAGCATCAGGAGGAGAACAGCTGTCCAGGAAAAAAAAAAACGAAATTAAATTAAATTTTAAAAACGCATATGTGCCAGGTACCTTTACAACTGTTTATACTGACCCTGTAATAGAGGTGACGTGTCCACTGCGTACCTTGTCTCTTGCCCTATGATGGCCAAGAAAGGCCCCAGTCTCCCATGAACTGGATAGCAGTTGAACCAGGGATGTTAAGCATAAGGCCCGGGAGCCAGAATTGGCCCACCAAAGTCTCCAGTCCAGCACGTTAAAGAGCTTTAGAAAATGTGAAGGAGTGCATAGATTTAGCACTTTTAAGTATATTTTTTACAGTTTTAAGTTTTACAGTTTTTCCTGACAAAGACTGCTCCCTTACACCAAACACTAACAGATAAACAATGAAATAACTGTTTTCCTACTATTACAGTAAAATGAATTTTTACTCGTTTTTATAATGAATTTTCTGTGAATTAATGAAAACTTTATATTTTATAATTTTTATAATTACAGGCCAGCTGTGGAAATGGAGTAACATAGTTTTCTGTAAATTTACACATTTATCATAAGTGGGTCCCATATGTGGCGCACGTTGTAAATTGAGTTTGACAGCACTGGGTTAAAAATAAATAAATGGATGGATAGTATCAAAAATGTCTCTAGATGCTCAGACCTGGAGCATGTTAGAATACGTCCTTGTAATTTTAACTGTAATCTTACAGAAAGTGATTGTTCCCACAGCTGGTTGAGAGTAAGATTCCTTGATTTGACTTAATAAATAGCTGCAGCTTCACACGGCATGCACGAAAACACAAAAAACAAAACAGGGACGCCTAGTCTGGATAAACACTCCGACTGAGCGATTGGATTTACCAAGAGAACAGCTGCCACAGCCTCTGAGACCCCACAGGCGTTTCCCCTTGCTCCAGAATGAACAGCTTTCTCAGGAAACGCATGGATGCCGTTTTTTCTTAGTCGATTTCTCGCTCTATCATCAGGTCCGCTCATTTTTGACCTGCTAATTTACACGTCTCTTGCTTATTTGTTTTCATTACTGAAATGAACCGACTGCATCTGTTCATTAAGTAGATTTCCTGCAACACTTTTCACTCCCATTGGCACTTTTTATCACAATTGCGACATCAAGCAATCTGAGCCACAAAGTAACTGTGGTCCGTAATACAAAAACAGGGTCATGGACACTGGACAATCCATTCTTTCCTGTTTAACAGAATTACAGTCTTGGCAAGAAGCACAGGAACGCAATTGGCAGCAACCACACAATTGTGAGTAATCATGTTCTGAATAATACGATGACGAGAAGAATCAAAGCAGGCAGAAGAGGCTATTTTAGGTGCTTTCTGCACAAACAAACACACCATTGTCACACAGTTGCCGCAATGCTGTCAAGCAAAATAGGATTCGCTCGATTCCCCAAAATTATCACCGTAGCAGCTAAACAATGCAAACAATGGAAATTCAACAGCTATTATAAAGTACAACAGCTGCCTGCTTCGGGCTCAAAGGCCTGGTTTTTCACCGTATATTTTCCATCAGCAATTATCGTGTATCCAGAATCTGTGCGTGTGCAGTAGGAGCTTCCTCTTTTTTAAAACTATTTAAAATTATTTAAGTAAATCTGCATCTATTAAGTTCCCAAGTAAGCTGAGGCACTACAGACAGGAACTAGTTATGTTTCAATAACCTTTATTATCCCTAAAGTCATCTTTCCATGTTAAAGTTAGCTAAACTATTTTATATATACATATGAGCAAGCACTTGGCAACAGTGGGAAGGAAGAACTCCCTTTAAACAGGAAGAACTATTAGTGGGTCTAAGACTTAAAGCTAAACTGAAATTAAAACTTCCTTTTGTAAAAACAAGAAGCATGAAAGAGAACAAGACTTGCAAACTAAACGAGCTTCCTGTTTCTAAGTGGAATCCACTCTTAACAGTATGGCGTGTCTTTCACTATGCGGCCGACTGCAAATGTCTAACTTTTTACGCAACACAACTGTGTTTGAAAGGAGAACTTTGTCAGTAACACAGGCTCATGTCAGCAGTGTGAGACTGCAGTGAAATCACAGTTTAATTGTTGTCTAGATTTACAAAAAAAACAGTTTAAATAGCTGGTATCAGAGCTGTTGTCTGAAAAAGATCTTTTAAAGACTGATCATGTCTATAAATCTTTTCTCTGCTGGATTTTGAAGCCGTGCAAATGCCAAGTAAACAAATGCATTTCGAGGTTTGTTGATACCTCCAGCCTGCCCCAGCTGCAGTCAAGGGTGTTTGTTAACTTTTTACCTGAGAATTTTCATAAGGGAGGGCAAAAACTATGGACATTAGAAGTCTATGGAATAATTGTAATATTTAGACCTTTTGACTAAAAATTGCAGCATTTATCTCAAAGAAATATACGCAGTAAGTTGCGTTACATAGAATGACAGCAAGTTTTAAAAAAAACACCAATAAAACACTCAAACACACACACAAAAGGAGGCAAGCAGTGCACAAATATTCCCCCCCAAAATATTAATGTATATATAAAAGCATACACAGACTAGCACACAAATGGCCTACTGATGCCTAAAGCAACTACGTGACTTAAGCACTTTGTAGAACAGACACATGCACGTCATCAGGAGTAAAAGAACATAATTCCAACTAAAAGGGAACAAAGCTTGTGCTGTGTGTTAACCACTACTTTTAACTACACCGTGTGATTACCTAGCCCATTAAATGACGAGAACACTGGCTTCTAGGTTCATCCTGGTAAAGCTCATGAATGCGCGGTTTGCTTTTAGGTTGGGAGGGAAAGACATCACAGTGATACATGACAAAAAAATTATTTTTCAGCCAGAAAACATTTAACATATGCACAACATATTAATTACAGCATAGTGATTTTTGAGATAATAAAAAATAGATATTTCTCACTGCAGCGTGCAGAAAAGGGGTATAGCTCACCTGTAGTCACAGAAGGTGTCATCATTCATTTTCTGTGACTCCGTGTCAGAGTGGGGCTCTTCCTTTTCTTTCACTGCAGAGAGGGCAAGACAGGCACTTCAGCACCATTGTTAGTGCAGCACTTTCACACAAGGATGCAATCATATTTTACTCGTGTGTGCATCCATAAGTCTCCAGATTCAGATTTATTTTAGAAGATCTTGTCTTTACCATCCTACAAAGGGAAAATAACTCAAACAGCAGTATTTCTGGAAACTGCAGAAATGTCAAAACTGAACATATCTAAGCTTAAAAGATCCACTTAGCGATACGCAATCTCAACACTGTAAGATTAGAAATTGAGAAGTCACGACCAAAAGCATCTGAGAACAGCTAAATCTGTGTAAACATTACATTAAGTCTTTACATGGAAACCCTCTCTTCTGCGTGTCTAGCACAAAGTGCTAGATGTCAGCTCTTTGTGCAAACAACACTTTGAAAAGACCAGTTGCGTTTGAGAAAGCTAAAAGAGGGGTTCCTTGAAAAGAACTGGATGGGCAAAAGGGGGGAATCCAAAGGAGCTGATGAAAAATTCAGTGCTTTTTGTCTACAGCTGCAGCAGGCAAAGAAGTGGAGTGGGCAGAAGATGGGGAAGCATGAAGGTTGAGAGGAAAGAAACAGTGAACAGACACTTTGCAGGCAGGCCCATTGTGAGACTGAATTTGACTCTGATACATGGCAGCACAATAGTGAGATGGAAGAGCTCGGAAGGTCTCCTCAGGTGAGCAGTGGAGAGGAGTGCAACAAAGGCGGCTGATTCCCGCTTGTCTGTCTTGACAAGTATGAAATCAGCGGTACTAAGACAACTAACACGGCCGCACCAATTGTTTGCAGCTTGTAGCTGCCGTGCAAAGGTGACCCACATGCATAAACAGGTTTGAGCTCAGGGTTGAGGCCCAAGTTATAAAAAAAGCATCATCCTGATAAATTGGTAGTAGTTTTAGGATTTCAATTTTAGCTCAAAATGACTTGGGGGACTCAACCCTGGCTAAGGACTAACTGACCTTTTTCCATGGCGAGCTTTTCTTGTCGCTGTGGCGATGGCGTACCTGCATACTTGCCACCTTTGTTTTTCCGCAGAAAGCAGGCAATGACCACAACAAGGGTGAGCAGTGCCACAGCGCACATGGTCCCAATCATCCAGCCGTGGGTTGAAAAGCTGCTCTCTTGACTTGCAGCACCTGAAAACAAGTGAAAGAGAGCTCAAGAACCAGCTTTACACACTATTAGGTGGGCCCAACCACTCGAGCACTCTTAAACAACTTGATCTTTGATTGAAAAAAAAAATGTGATGAGCTCAGGTTTGATGTCACACTGACTCTTTACTCAGATGTTAGACAGGAAGAAGACAAAAGCAAATGTGCAAGTATTCATAAGAAAGAAATGAATAAATTCACACGTTCAGCACAGTCAGTCACTCACTCAGTCGGTTTGATAATGATATGCTGGTGTTGTTATCACTAAAATCTACTGACGCTGACAGTCTTTGCTTCTCTCACCTTTGGTGCGTGTCTCGATAACGTCTTCGAAAATACTAGCGTTATCGAGCAGCCTCTTAGCCATGAGGCGCACAGTGTACACCGTCCCCGGTTCGAGCCCGTCAATTATGTGGAAACTTTGAGAAGCGTTTACAGCCTCTGAAATCCGCCAGTTCCCATCACCTACACAGCCAAGCACAGGAAGTGCACAAGCATCAAGTCTGTATTAGCAGAAGAGGATGTGCTGTTGGCGACTAATAAATGGTTCTCCAGTATTATGGTTACACTAAATATAACTTAAACACATCTGAATCCATTTTTAAAGGGAAGGGATTGAAGCAACCACGGAGGCTTACGCTATATTTTTAGGTGTTAATGTAAAACATCCCTAGGTGTACCTGAACATGATACAACCTTAAATTCCTATCAATTTTTAGCAAGGCGGGGACAGGAAAATTAGCTTACGGTTATTCATATAAGCCACATAAAGCTGCAAGCTCCGCTGCTCTTCTCTGGCAGTCCAGCTGATTTTGGCAAAGGTGTCACTCACGTAAGAGCTTATGTTCAACAGGGCTGGAACTGATAAAGAAAGAAGAAATAGGGGGAAGTAAATAAGGAGGAAAGGAAAACACAGACAGGCAGAGAGAAAAGGAGAGAGAAGGCAGGAAAAGAGGATTAGCAGAGGCAAATAGGATCCCCTGCAGCTTGAGAACAGTGCGTCTAGCAGAAACCCTTCAAAAAGACAGTTCAAAAGGCATTTCCCGGCCCCAGACTTAATTGAGTGGAGTTGGATTTGGGCTCATAAAGGGTAGATATATAGATCGTGGGCGGGAGTGACATCTAGTTTTCCCTCTACGTTAAATAAAGCTGGCATTTCGTGGCACACTCCCCACCACCACGAGTAGATATCAGAGCAGATTGAAACAACTCCATGCCTCGAATACTGTTGTTACTTGAAAGTTCAAGTACATCAAGACGAGCTCACAGGCTTAATATTGGCTGTGCATGTGTGAGTGTGAGCTATATACCTAAAGGAGGATGAGTAGAATTGCCTGAGATAGAGCTGGGAACAGAGAGAGAGCAGTTGTAGCCTGGAATGAAAGAGAAACCTCAGATGTTAGATTCCTTCTACAAAAGCTGTCAAGTCTAATATATTGTGCAACAAGCGAGACTACATAAAGGCGGAATTTGTTAGAGCGACTGGGAAAACTGCATTAATGGCAGTAACTGCACAAGCACAGCGCAACTTATACCGCGGTAGACACCCTGTAACTGCAGCACAACAATAAATCTGACTTGCAAATTTAAACCACAACTGTCACTTTCCGACAAGTGATTTGCACAAAGAAATGTCTTTCTGTCTCTCCCGAAGTGGTATACAGGACTCACCCAAATTATATTTGTACAACTATAAAGGACATGTTTTTGCTGAGGCTATGGAAAGCTACTTGCTACACCAACACGCCTACAACCTCCTCTGGCTCTACCACCACTTCTATGTTGGCTAGCTACACCAGCTGCAGGCGGTACATACTGCTCTGAGCAGGGGCCACAGCTGGAGTCTGGGACAAATCTTCAGAGGGATAAAAAGAAATCGAAGAAGCAGAAGATTACATGTTTATGAAAATCCCGCTTTAAGGTTTATAGACCAGGCACACAAACACATGCTGACACATTTGCAGGGCCACCGGAGAACAAAAGTGCATTCTCACAAACATATACAAGCTCTGTGTGTGTAGCTGCATCAAGTGCTGCTTTGGATTTGAAGTCTGGTTGACATCTGCACCACTAGAGGGCACTGTGCAACCAAAAGATGACACCTATTTTTTTTTCTGACAGTTACCTACGGAAAATTACTAATAACCTTATTCTAGTGACGATACATGCATATATAGCAAATAAAAACAAGAAAACACAAATATTTTTTAAATCTGTCTAAAAAGTTTTAGTTTTTTAAAAATGACTGAATTCCTGTTTTTTGCTTAAGTTTGATCTGGCTTCTCTGATTCGTCATTTTGAACAAAGAGCTTGCACATACAAACATAAAAAATGATTTTGGTAATAACCAGTATTGTAATTTAGTCCCTTATATTGAGGGCTGGTCTTCATACAATGAAGCTAAACATGTGCTACAGAGGTGTTTCCATGGAGAACAGAGAAGAGGATAACATCTGGAGAGGTGAAAAGCACCAGCAACAATACCAGCAAAGTATATAATTATAGCTAGCAATATAGTTATTGGTTAATTGAGGTCATTTAACAATTTTGACATTTTTCACCCTTTTATGTCTGAAATGCTGCGTTGTTTATTTCAGAGCTGTTTCTTTAAATATGTGGAATACACAGATGCAGATGCTCAGCCTCAATTAAAATGACCTGTCTTCATTTATAGCCAGCTAAACCCTTCATGTGTTTAGTGAAGCAATTAAGTATTAAATGTAGGATATAACCTCAAACTAAGCTACAAAGAAAACGAAGCTGCGCCTTGTGTTTGTGGGGTAATTCAAACTCCTCATCATCAGCTGTCAGGTAATGAGTGATGTGTCGGCATGTATGATGGGATAGTCGACAGCCGCACATCACCTCAGCAGGAGAATAAGATAGCTGAATGGCATCGAAAGGGTTTATCCCGATTCAGCTTGAGCCCAAAAAAATTAAAAAGGAGGGTAACGAAGATGTGTAATGTGTACAGGGTAAAGGTAAGGCATTTGTTAACAATGTAGATTCGCTTGTGAGGTGGAAGGGGGAGCCAATGTTTGAGCTGCCTTGTTAAAAAAATGTCAGCAAGCAGACATGTTGTGGATGATAAAGGCTGTGTTCACAGTTACACGCGGTTCCTTTTAAACTGCAACATAAACACTGCTCTGCCTGTGGTTTTACTACTTGCACTTCAAAACAGATGCTCGTTTATTGCATTTTAATATGCTATTTTGTTTTCCTTTCATCTTGTGTTGCCGTCCGCACATTCACAAGAACGCTGGTTACATTTTCATTCCAAGTAATGGTTTCATTTAGTTTGTGTTCATCTGGACCACAGCCCAGTTTATTTACTTATTGTTTTATTGTTTTCTCATGTTGAAGAATTTCGTTTCCTAAATTTAAAAAAAATAACAATAATTTTTCTGATTAAAATGCAGCACCTGGAGCCTCACAGTTTACCTTTTATTATTATTTTCTCGGTCAACCGGATTTACCAATCTAGCTGCACCCCCCCACCACATCTTGCATTGGGCCCACCAAACAGCTAGAAACAGCCCTGCATATTTACATTATTCATAGTTATATGAATTTAAACAAGGTTTGAATTTCTAACTGAGGAGGAAAAAAGGTATCTTTACCTGTGGCACACATATTACCTCATTTGTGAATGCGGTGAATTCCTGAATGTATTATTTCTCACATCATTTGGTGCGAATTAAGTGTGCCGCTACCTGAGCTTACATTAAAATATCCAGGATCCAAAAACAGAGCGCAGCATGCAAGCAAAAGTTTAAATAACAAGAAAATCTGCAGACTGAACACTGGATAGCCGGGGGGGGGGGGCTGTACATAGATATCCGAGGTATAAGTTCAGACTGTGATTGTTTTTCTAAAGAAACTCAAAGTAAATAAATAGATGCGTTCGAGCCATTAGCAAATTTGTTGCCGATAACAACTTAGGTGTTCAAGTGCTGTGTCGGGGAGCAATAATTTAATCTCCAGAGAAACTGGTTATTTTTGTGTGACTTTTGAGGCATGTGCTCCTCTGTGCTTTTTGTCAAGTTTGCAGCCTGCTTTATCTTTGCTCCTTTGTTATCTCCTGAGACCTGATGGAGAAAAATAGATATTTTTCCTACTGTGTGCCACGCTGTTCTCTGTGGCTGTTAGCTTTGTTTTTTTCTCCCGTTTTTTTCCCTGCTTGTGTTTCTCATGTTTCAACACATTCTTTTACCCTTTTTTTCCCCTTTTTTTGGCTTGCCCTCCAGAAACTCACTGGCATTGCAAGCTTTTCAAGCACAGACATGTGGACGTGTGCACGGGTCTGCGTAATTGTTGTAGTTCAGACATGTCACTCTGTGATTTGTCCAGAATATTTTCAAGGCAGGCAGCTGTTTATCCTAGCTAAATGGTGAGAGGCATTAAAAGCTTATTCAGTCAAAAAGGTGAACTATAAAAGGACTACTTCAGCGCCTGACCTCACTAGCTCCCGTGCATTCATCTTTCTTTTTTTGCCCTGCTGTCACTCCATCACTCCCCGTTAACGTCTCTAAATTCACTCTGCCCCTGCTCTGTGCTGTTGGTCTCCATAAATCTCCTCCACTGCATTGTGACTGACGTGCCCCGAGGACAGCTCTCTCAAACAGAGCTATTTTATCTCCGCATTGAGCCTCTACTCAACCATATTTACAAACAATGCATCTAATGGCTCTCGGGCTGGACATCCACCTACAAGATGCAGAGCTTCTCAAAGGAAGCATAAAAGCTCGGGAAGACTGAATAACTTTTATCAAAACATGCAGAGCCAGCAAATGGATGCTAAGCACTAGAAGGAGGAGCTCGTGGAGAGGATTTTATTCAAGATATAAATTAAAGCCACCACCATCTGTGTAGTTATTTGTGAATTAGTGAGCATTTTTTGTCAAATATCAGCTTTATTATGTTCTCATGTGACTGATTTGCTCCTACCTGACATCAAGGCTAAGCAAGTGATCTGCTCCAAGTCTACAACTTCTGGCTCCTCTGATAAATTCATTTGGTATAACATGAGTCAAGTTAGCCCTTAATTCTAAGACTTTTGTGAGGGTGCAGGCATTTCTTAGTTAGCAAAGTGGCACCAGCTTAATTCCTGCTTTCACTTACAGTCTCTTTAATCACATTATTGTAATTTCTCACATTGCTTTATTTAAAAGAGTCTTTAAAGGATAAAATATTTTCACACGTCCGCCGCCAGACTTCAAAACAAAGTCAAAAAGAGGAACCACAGCGCTCCGGTTTTAAATGAGCTGCACTCAATATGCTCAGCGCATCCTTTCAAAATTTCCAAATCGTCGTTTTGCTTTTAAACTCTAACTGGCTCAAGACTAAACCGCAGACTCGGAGGTTCACTCGGATCCTCTGCTCGCAGGTTTGTTGAATATTCACAGCCGCTGTCACACGAAAACTGGAGATGTACCTTTTTATATGCAAACTGCGGAAAGCATTTACAAGGACATTAGGGAGGCAATTTCACCGAGCTTTTTAAGGCAGCAGCTTGACACTTAATTTGCCCGTTTCGGTTACAGTAGCTCCCTCATCTTATATATATAATTTACAGTCTGAGGGGGCTTGTGAAGATACTTCTATTTTGCATTTGCTTCGCATTCAATACAGCTTTTCTCATTAAAAAATGATATGAGCTTATAAATTTGGGTAAAAAGTTTAATCTTCAAAACATGTACATAAATTCTAGAATTCTGTAATATACTCAATGCTCTGCCCAGATTTTGCTTTAATGGCATTGTGCACTTGAGCTGGAATGGACAAGCTGGTGCAAAGCCTGATAACCTGGTATGATTCGATGCTCCATGGCTTTTGAGCTTCTTTTGGTATTCAAGTAGTTCTACAAAGCTTTGAGTTGTGTTGGGCTCATTATCCTTCAGCGGTATGAAGCCTTCTCCACAAAGATGCAAACCACAGAGCGCAGCGTGTCACGCTGGAGTGCTACGTCGTCTGGAGTTGATGCAATGCAGGTGCAGGTTTGATAAACTGCATTTTCATCCTCTCTTCTCTTCATACATACACATTTCTGATTGAAGTGGGATTCATTAGCAAATAGGATTTGTTTCCAGTCATCCTCTGTGCAGTGCTGGCACATCTTAGCCCACCCCAAGTATTTGGCTTCGTTTCCCCTCCTGAGAATTGGTTTAGAGACGCATTAATGATCCGCTAAGACCACAACAAGACAGATGTTTTTGATAGGGCTTTTCTCGCTTTCTTTAGTTAGCAAATTTATTAATTCTCATTTTCTCAGTGAACAAAGCGTCGTGTATTGATCCTCTGATGGTGTGGTCTCTTTTGGTCTGCCTGATTGTGTTTTGGATACATCTGAGTTCAAGCAGTGTTAGAAACATTTGCTCTGAATAACAATCTGACTTCTAACACTTTTAGTTAGTTACAATGTCATGTTTCCCCCTATCAAAATACCAATTAGTCCTTGAGCCACAGACATATTTGTACATTTCTGCCCTAGACAAGCACATCAAACCCACCTTAATATCTTGAAGGACATTCTAAACTGAAGGATTTGCACAAAAGAGCTAAAAATGTTGTAAAATTGCCGTTTAGTTTTATTGCTGACCTTGAAATTGTTACCTTGTGTTTTTTAATGATTTAAATGTAGTTGTTCTCAGCTTTGCATGAAAATATCACAAATTTCTGATGTGATTTCAAAGTGGATTCTACTACAAATATTACTGTATTCTGCTGAACTAAACAAAAGCTGGTGCTAGATTGTTAAATAGTGTCTGACAAACACTCCTTATTGGAGAGGTTAAGCTGTGATGAGTGAGGCTCTAGAGAGGAAGTAATATTTCAACACACAGGTTCTTTCTAATCTCATCTTTCTTAGATGGTTTCTAAGTTCAGTTAAGTCCAATATCACTATCAGGACAATCCCTTCTTTTAAAAACACAGCTTTTATGCACAAAAATGACAGTATGACCTCTTCAAAGTCTGATCTGTACTCACTGGAATTATACAAAGTATTTTTGGCCTTAATAATGATGTTTCTCCCTTGTATGAATGAATACACCACAGCAGTGCTGTGTTTTATCTGTGGGATTTTCATATATTAATCCAATAAACAGGCACACTACCACCCAAGTTAAATGCATTTCATTAGCTCACCTGGCTCTGGAAAATCAGTTCGGCTCTCTTCGGCCTGTGGAGGCCCACAACCTGCTCGGGTGCATGCTCTGAGGTCGAAGCGGTAAAGGCTGTCCCCCTTTAATCCCTGAAGTGTCCAATGGTTGGTGTCAGCCCCGGTAATGTTGATCTCTTTGGAATCAATCACCTCGAGTGCAGTCTCATTAACTGTAGACGAAGAAGAAAGATAGTCAGGTCGGTTCACGTGCTGAGAGCGAGCCTATGATGTATCGATGCAGAAAAAGTCATTGCAGCTGGGTCGTGTGGGAGGTTAGCGTAACACGGCTATAATGAGGGTCAGCGGTCGAGGGAAGGAAGAGATGAAGAGATTTTATGCTGTCTCATGCGGGAAGTGAATATAGCAGATACATGTTGTGACAGGTAAGCTAAGGAGGAATACATTATGAGGAAAGAAGAGAGAAGATGAAAGAGGGAAATAAAGAGCTCAAGAGGAAGGAGGGGGTGTAAACAAGTGGCAGTGCACGGATGAAAAGAGGAGGTGGAGAAGATTAGAAAAGTGAAAAGCAATAGGAAGTGGTAACCGAGCAGAGACTATGAAGGGATTTTTTTTAACTCTGCATAAAAGGAAGAAAAAATTACAAAAACAAGTGATGGGAAGGAAGACAATGAGGGGGAAGAATGCACAAGGAAGCAGTAGAAGGAAACCAGAAGAGCTACAATCACAAGTAGCACAACATATCACCAAATATGCATTATAGATCAAAGTACAGTATGTGTGCACTGCTGAAAGCAACACTTCTTGAAACCTCCCTCAGTGATGCCATTACTGTGCCAATACCGAACCACAGGTGAGAGTTGATGTGCCAAGCCCATTGTACCACTTTGCAAAAACAATGTTTGGGGTTTTTTTTTGGGGGGGGGGGGGGGGGGGGGGTTGCAGCGGCAGTAGAGAGCACAGGATATTTTACGTTGCCGACAACAGATCACACAGCGCTGTCGGGAAACCAAAGGATACTGCACATACAGCGCAACATATATTATTTTTTCATAGGAACCAAATTTTAATTTAAGTGATATGGTGAATCAGTTCAACTAAAAAAAAAAGAAGAAAAAAACACACCCACAGATTGCAGTGTGTGGGAATAACTGTGTAAAGTCTTACATCTGATATGGGAAAAAAAGGCAGAAATAGAGGGACAGAGTGTATTGAAGAGCTGGCCAGACTCTGTGGGTGCTGGTGGAGGCGGCACAGGGCTGTCTCTGCCTTCACATTTTACACAAAAGACTTCAGAAATGTCAGCCAACGAGAGTGTAGGCTTTGAAAACAGAGAGTGTAATGAAAGCCCCTCACTCACTTGTCCATTCTTACTGTACTCAAGCATAAAGGTGCTTTTTTTTTTCTTTTGCAAAGAGAAAAGCTTCTGAGTGATAAATGCAAAAAAAATAAAATAAAAATAAAATAGCACAAGAGGCACATAGAGCACTGGTTTAAATGCTTCTTTTGGGAGGAAACATGCAGGAGGATATGAGAAACACAGAGGAAAGTGTCAAGCCACGGGCTAAAGTATCTTGAAACAATTAGGCCGTTGCAGACTGGAGGAGGGTTCAGTGTCACACAGTGCCACCTACTGTCTGGGACAACGTCACACGAGATTAGAAGGGAAAAGGTGATGTGCAGATGATACTGTATGCAACAATGTTTTTTAAATTGAAATTAAACCTCCATATGTGTAAATCGAAGCTGTAGTATCACATATCCACCCCCTCTACACCTCCTTCTCTCTTTAATAATCTTTTCCTCTCTTGTGTCCCCTTTACTGAGGCTGCTGTTGAACGACTGTTTACACTTCGCCCACTGTAACACTACAGACAAAGCCCTGAGTTACAGCAGAGACAACTCTGTTATGATGGAAAACCTCACGTAGGTTCAAAGGTCTACAAAGTGTGGTGTGTTTACATACTGAGGTGGTACTGCAGGAGGTAACCGGTGAGGATGCCATTTGACTTTGACGGCTGTGCCCATTCCAGCCTAACTGAATCTCTCTGGATGATGGAGGAAGTCAGGACGATAACTTGCTCTGGAACTACACAAACAACAACAGTGGTAAGATAAGCATACATTTTTTTAAAAACTGGGATGAAAAACACACTGATCTAAAACCGATCTTGTCACAAGGATGCAATTCATTTTAAAGCTGAATTCATAGTTTGTACAGTGTTCAGCACGTGTGCATAAACGCCTGAAGCATGGGTTGTTTAGCATGTGTGATCACAGTATCACCTCACCTCCCTCTGGTGTATTGAAGGTCACCGGATCACTCTTGGGTCCATTGCCCTTCTTGTTGAAAACATAAACAGTGAGTTTGTATTCAGAAAAAGGTTCGAGTCCTGGCACAATGACATGACTTCTGTTTCCAGAAAAGGACATGGAGTGACTCAAATCTAAAATCTTGTCGGGATTCAGGAGACTTCTTCTCTTCACCCAGTGAACCTGTGAGAGGGTGTAATATAAAACAACAAGAAGGACAGTAAGATAATGAAAGAGCTCCTTTACACACACATCTTTTTGTCACTCTTTTACTTTGCCACTGTGCATCCTTCAAACTTTCAACACAAGTACAGCATTAAAACTCCTTAAATGATAAAGTTGGGTATAATTTTTTAAAAAATGTTTAAAAATTATATCCAACCAAAAGTAAAACTCTCAAAATGTGCTGTCACGATGAGAGTACATGCAGCGATCTCATTTTAGAGTTTGTCCTCCAAATGACAAAAATCATTCCACCAGAGAAAGTGCGCTATTCACAAAGCAGACATTGGAGGATTTTCAAATACCGAGAAAAACACGCTGCTGTTTGAAGTTCCTTTGCTGGAATTGAAAATGCAGGGATGTTTGAGAAGCTGACAACTTACATTATAACCACCCAGGCGACCTCGCACCGTGGCAGGTGGAACTGGGGTCCAGCTAACTCTCAGAACAGTGGTGTTGATCACCTCCACAGCAATGTCCCGTGGTGCCGCAGTAGGAACTAAAGACGGTGGGAGGAAGTTGAGAAACACAGAAAGTCTGTGAACAGCAGACCTTTATTCAGACTTTTTTCCCAACATATTGAAAATAAAATGTTTGTAGTTGCAGAAAGTTACAAAATACATCGACCTTGTTAGATTAATACAGTGTTTTAAGCTGAGGAATGGTGTTCTGTTGCTTGATGAATTGATGAGTCAAAACATTGGTGCTGGTATAAAAAGCCAAGAAAGTGCACAGAAAATATGCTGAGCTACATGCAAAATGAAGCAAATTAGCAACTGAAACAGGGGGAAAATCCACACCAGACACAAAACGGCACTGTAAATATTTTCTACTCTACGCGTTACTGTAACGACAGGAGCACAGCAGACACTGGAAAGTGAAGCAGCCATCGTGCCTCAGTAGGCCTACAGTGCAAAGCGTGTTGTGATCTATCAAATCCCCAACAGCTTCTGAGACAGAAGTGGAAATTTGACATCCCTCTCCTCTACAAAGGTTATCTGCCACTTGCTAGCAGTGGTGTTTTTTTGTTTTTCCTTTTACAGAAGGAAGGAAAAGTCACTACTGCACCACCTGCACAGGGTTAAAACCTTGGGTAAGCGGAGGGGGGGAGAAAATGAAAAGAACTTAACCTGACACATTTTCCCGCAGACAATGCCAAAAGACAACTGAGAACACGGTAAAGAATCATAACACGAGAAGTTCAGAGTTAAAAGAAAACCAACAGACAAATATGCCAGTTCAGCTTTGGGGTATGTTGTAATGAAGTCAGTTGCAGGTAATTATATCGTACGCTGAAATATATTAATACATACTACTCACCATCTTCCCCAGAGTAACCTGTAACAGGCTTAGGCTCTGGCCCCCAGCCGTAGCTGTTTCTGCTCAGGATTTTAATCTCGTAGGGGACAAAGGTGGGCGTGTTGTTCACGAGAAACACAGATCTGTTGACCATGTGCTCCGTGAAGCTATCTTCCACCCCGAGTTGGCGGTACTTCACTTTGTACTCAAAGCCTGGGCCGTTGCGCTCAACAGGTGACAGCGGCTACAATATGACAGTGCAGAGAAATTGTTACAATCCTATAACAACTTCTAGTGAAAATTCTTACAGATAACAAGTCTTAAATTTAAATGAATAAACAATTCTCATACCTCCCAACTGATTTCCATTTGATGAGGATGATGGCCTTGAATTTTGATGTTTTCTGGGTTCCTATCGGGTGCTTTGAAGACATGTGTGCATTTGTATAAATCATTTTTTGCAGAATAAAAAAGATGCCATTTTTAATACTAAAACTTGCATGCTTTGACATGTTACACATAACCAGAGAGACATTTTTAATAAATAGGAGCTGGTCTCACCAGCAGGGGGTGTTTTGTGTTGTTCAGTCGGCTCACTCGGGGGTCCGGGTCCAATGGCGTTAACAGCATACACTCTGAACTGGTAGATAAGGTTCCCGTATAGTTTTAGCTCAGCTGTTGCTTGGTTACCGGTGACTCTCTGTAGCTCCTTCCACCTTCCAGGCTCCCAGCGGTTCTCTTCATACTCCACTACAAATTCTGTGCTCACAAAGAGAGAGGACACACGCAGTTGTGACAATACCACTGATTATTAAAAGCATATATTAGGCTTTTATACTTTTGCTTAGATTATATCATATAGAGAGGTTATCTACACCGCCGATCAGTATCTATGAGTGCTGATTTACCCCTTTCTTGATAAATGAATAATTCAACATTATCTTATATGAGTGTTAAATGAGATTACAAATACCACTCATGTATTTCTAATTATGAACCTGGAGGCAGGGGCCATTAGTGTAGTACAATGTGAGTAAGAAAAAAAGTACCAGGGAGAAAAGGATTTCTGGTGGTATTATTAATTCTCAGATAGACGATTCACATTAACCCCTTTTTATCACCCTTTCTGTGCCACGAAACTTCTAGGATTAAGGCTTGTGCTACCTTCTCTAATTTGAATTTATTAAATTAAGAACTGACAGTGGTATTAACGCTAG
The DNA here is from genome assembly GCF_051167445.1 of Perissodus microlepis. Taxonomy (NCBI): domain Eukaryota; kingdom Metazoa; phylum Chordata; class Actinopteri; order Cichliformes; family Cichlidae; genus Perissodus; species Perissodus microlepis. The sequence goes on along the minus strand of NC_140480.1, from coordinate 5,463,778 downwards.
GGCCAGAGCTGAAGGGGATAGTGAGAAGGCGCTTTACCACGCTGTCATTAACAGCGATCAGAAAGACAATTTGGCACATCACAGAAAGAGCTAAAAGCCTCCTGTCCATTGTATATTTTTGTGCTTCTGATTTTGTTATTTTCCTAAAGACTAATTATGTTCATTACTTTACAGTTATCTTTCAATCCTATATTTTTGGTTATGATGTTCATTAGCATGCACTTAAATAAACTCTGTATAGATATGTAGTATATAGGGTTTTTTTTACTGCTAATGTTTTGTGTGTCTTTTGAAAGCGCCCCCATGAGCCTGTGGATGACTTTGTAAATAATCTGGGGTTTTTTTGTTTTGTTAAAAAAAAGGCATTATGTTGTTCCTGATCAACAGGTGGTGATTATGTGCCAAAAAACCTAGAAATGATACAAAAAAGAAAGAAAGTAAGAATGAAACTAGTAAAAATGGCTATAATGAAAGATTCTTCTAAGAAAAAATGTTGTCATCCTTGTTAAATATTAACACTTATTGATGAGTATCGCGGGGTTGAAAATGCTTTTTGTTCTAAAAGATTTATCCAATTTCAGTCACAAAAAACAGCCATTTTTTCCCCACTGTAACAACCATCACAGCTAAGAATATTAATAACACAACACTGATGAACCCATACAAATTCTTACCACCAAAAATAATTTCGCCCTCCCTTTTGAAGCCTAAATGAGAGACAAGCTCCCCTGCTGGGATTCTCAGCGCTTTGCAGCTTTCTTCACTTGTTTAAGTGATCACAGCATCAACTAAATCTCTTTTTCACACGGGAAGCATGAAAACACTCAGTGATTTGCAGTAAATCACTTGAAAGTTGCATCGAAAAAACAATTTCAGTTTTTAATAATAACCTGCAGACTTTTTTCCAACTGTGAAGCAGCTTTAGTCCGCATACTCGGGCTCTGGTCAGTGCATGCACGTACAGCACTGGTGTGCGTGAATGCTAATTTCAGTTGCTCCCTTGTCACAAGGGGTCGCAACATCGAATCGCCCTGGATGTTTTGATTTGGCAGAGCTCTACACTGGAGGTCCTTCCTGACGCAATACCAAAGGGATTTGTGTCTTCAGCTAGAATCAAACAAGTGACCTTTCTCTTACCAAGCAAATGTGCAAACTACTACACTATGGAGGCACTACAGCTGTGTGCATGCATTTTATATGCTTTGTTTACTGATTATGCATTATACGATTCTTTTTCCCAGTGGCGAGGCTAAAGAACTGCAGAACTAGACAATGATATTGGACTCTCATCTGATGGTTGGGGTTGTGTTCTAACATTGCAGGGTCTTTACTTTAGAGCATGAAGTGCCTTGAGGTGACTCTTATTGTGAATTGATGCTATGTAAATGAATAATATTGAACTGAATTGAATACTCTGTTCAGTTAGGTGTCTTACATGTAAAAGTAACTAATAAATGAAAAGTATTCAGTCACATTCCATTTTTTTGTTATCCTATCTTTATTAACAAGTATTTACAACAATACACAAAAACCTTCTTCCAGGCTTTCTGCTTTTTGCCCATTAACTTTTACCTGTTACGGTACTGTTGTGATCGCTTCCAGGTATCCAAGACAAAACAACATTCCTTGGACTGTCAAGTTCGGACAGGTCTAACTTTATCGGAGCATCAGGAACATCTGCCGTGCAGAACAAAAGAGCCGTCAACCGTCAACGTGATAACTAAAACATCTAGAGAATCTCAAATGTGTTAATGAACAAATACCAGAATTGTTCATTATTTATTTAACTGTTTGAAGCCAAATCATTTCCAAAAATGTGCGATAAATATTTAACTATACATAATTCATCTTACCCCGTACAGTGAGTACTGCAGTGGCAGAGTCCTCATCTAGGCTTGTTCTAGCAGTGCATGTATATGTTCCCTGATCACTCAGGTTTACATTCATGATCTCCAGCATGGCACCTTTCACAGAGTATCTGAACATAAGTGAAGATTTGTCAGAGTAAGTTATTTCAATCCACCTCTCAAGCAGAGGCCCCTCCACCAAAGCTGCATAATAAAAGAGAATTTACAGCCATGCATAATTTAGTCATGCTAGCCTTTTATTATCCAGTAAGTGCACTGGTTGATGCTACAGCCTAACTTTCTAATGTCTGTAACTAAAACCGTAGCATGTTAAACGATAGATAGAGATGAGCAGACAATATGTCAGCAAAATGCATCCTCTGATCAAGATACACATAAAAGTTTATATTGATGAATTTATTATTCTACTCAGTAAGAGCATCAGCATAAAAGCACCATCAAAGCAAAACCAGTTACCTGGAATTTTTCTCAGAGGAAAGTGGGATCTCCTTGTTTTCCTTTCTCCACACCAGCTCAAACGTGTCCTGCAGACTTGCATCATATTCAGTCTTGCACATCAATTTGGCCAACTTCCCACTGTCAACCTGCGTGTTCTGAGGTGGACCTACTATTTTTGTAGCGTCTAAAGATAACACAAAAACCAGGGGGGAAAAAAACCAAGTGAAATAATCCTCACAAGCCCAGCTTGATTTAAATAGCAATGTGAGTCTCTGAAATTGAGCCAAATTATTGATTTCATAAATGACTGTTTATGGCTGGAACTTCCTTCAACATACATTCAACAAATATATATGAGAGAGACTGCCTAGCTTTAACTACTTGTTAAACTACTTAAAGCACAGAATATTAAAAAGAAATACATTCCTTCTTTTCTTCTTTTTACCTTTGTGCGCAGCGACTACGAATATCCCTGCCTACAAAAAGCAGTAATTATGTTGCTGAGATACCTTTCACATCCAGCACAGCAGTGACAGCCGACGAGCCCTCCATGTTACTCGCAACGCAGATGTATTTCCCGCTGTCACCTTTTTCTGCGTTAATGATTTTCAATGATTGTCCGCTCTCAAAAGCAAGGAAACCTTCCCCCTCGATGGCTTTTTCATCTTTGGTCCTAGGAGAGAAAGTCTTCAACTTTACTTGGCGCTTCCACACAACTTATCCAACACCTCAAATGCAAATCAAAAGGTGCCGATTTGCTGCAAGTTCAGAGTTTGAAAGCGTCTGGTGTTTTCACTTTTGCGACTTTAAAGAATGTCATATATTATTCCGTGTTTTATTTTTAAGGGCTTGAAAAGTAGGAGGCAACTAGATCCTATCATGTGACCTATTGAGGTCACCTGAGACAAGGTGTGAGTGGGGGTTGAAGTATTCAAAGGACTGCATTGTAGGTGGCTGATGTAGGTCAATGATGGTCATTCACAGCAGACAAAGATGGCCTCCTTTACTCCTTTTTCAAACCATCTTGATGCAAAAATGAGAACTTTGCCATCCTCAAAATATTTTTTGTCCTTTAGGTGTAAATGTACAGGTGAGTCTCATCCTGTGGAGGTGGCTCTTCTATGTTGTTTATGGAGTGGCTGTTTGATTTCTCCAGTGTAGAGCTCCAAGCACTCCTTTATCCTTGGGATGAAGAAGTTTTTCAAGCTCCCAAGACCACCACTAAACTTTAATAGATGGGCTACACAGCTTACTTAATTAAAGCAACACACAGGGTTGCTGATTAGAATTGAAGCGCAGGTTTTCTACAATGACAAGTTCTATCTTAATATTTGGCATTTGGGGCATCGTCTGTGTCTTGCCACGGACTGTCTGTTTCTCTTTTGAGCAGCAGTGATAGTAAATGGGATTCACGTTGCCCAATTTCAAGGAACAGAAGATGATTATCTCATTAACCAGACATAAGTGTCAACATCACAGCGTGTCATACAGACACCTGAAGCAGTGTGAGAGTGATAGCATGACTCACTGCTGTGATAGTGCTCTCGGGTTCATTCTTTAGACTGCTTCTCTTTACACTCTTCCACATTAATATGTAAAAGTGGCTATTTCTTGTATTTTAAAAGGCAGGCAAGTGTAAATTACTAATGACGCCTTTAACTTGCTTGCATAAATTGTTTCTTTGTCAAGACAAACCCAGCTCTACTTACCAAGAGATGCTGGATGGTGGAGAGCTGAAAACACTGCAGTTCATGGTGATTTCCTTTCCTACTACTGCAGCATACTCCTGGTTGTTCTCTGTCAGTATAAGCGGAGCCATATCTAAAAGCAAGAGGAAGGAGCTGACTCAAATGCCAAAGAAAATACAGATAATCACAGGCTCTGGTAAAACTGCACAATTCTACTGATCCAAGAACATGAACTTTCTCAGTCCTGTGCCCTAATCCATAGATGCACACCAGTTAGTTATGTCAAGTCCCCACAGCTGGATCAAACACGGCTGTAGAGATAAAACTATTTGCCTGTTAAACAATACACAAACTAAATGGACATGATCTTCATCATCAGTAAATTTAGTTCCATCTTTCGAATTACTTTTCTAATTTTCACATATTCGTGATTGATAATTGATCATGAAAGTAATTTGCACATATAAGATCACCGCATTTTGGTCATTTGAGGCAGCTAAGATAATAGCTAAAAGGAACAAAATGGTGTTGGTGTCCTGCGGTCTTGAAACCAGATGTGAAGATAGAGACACAAGGCAGGTCCACTCTAACACATATGCTGTTTTATCATTGTTTTTGATGCTGTATCAGACCAAAACTTACAAAGATCATTCAGTGAGTCTGGGAACTAGCAACTGAAAATTGTAGAAAACTAGATCAGATCTCTAATCCCTAAACCCTAACCAAGGAAGGTAAAAAAAAAAAAAAAAAGGCAGATTAGCTTGGGTAAAAGACCAAAACACGTGTGAAGTTGAGGCACACAACGATGTGTTTCGCTGGTAAAGTTTCTGGGCTGCCTTTCCTCATAACAGCCATCCCTCAAGACTTTCTCCATTTGAAGCAAAGCATTATCAGGGATTCTAACATGTAGTCCTTTTACTGAATAAGTATAATAAGTATTAGAATAATCTTAATTTATTTTATGTATTTATTTGGCTGAAATCTACAAATCCCTCCTAAAGTGTTGCTAAATTTTTCACACTGGTCCTTTAATGTCTCCTGGTGACTCATGCCTTAGAAGTAATATTAACAACTAACATTAACCAAGTGTTAGAATGTAGTAAATTAGTTACTCAACCTTAAAAACTGGATAATCTAAGAAAGGAGTTTTTATTTAAGGCTGTCCACTAATCACAAGGTGAATAGTTCCAACCTAAGCAATTCTTGCTGCTAAGACTGGCACAGACCAGTAGTTGCTTTTTCCTCCAGGTATCTTTGAACAACTTTTTAAAATGATCATTTGAAAACTACATTTGTATTTACTGGGGTTATCTTTGTGTAATATTAAAATGTGCTTAATGATCTAAATCGTTTAAGCATAACAAATACTCAAATAACTAAGAAATCAGTTACACTGCAGTTAGTCAATACGCTGAACCCTGAAATTGCTCCTGATGATCAGGCTACGCTTGCATTAGAGCTCCTTGCCACCACTGTGTGAATGAGAGGAAAGAAAGAAAAGAGGTGCTTTGGATAAAGGCTCCATTATCATTTCTAAAGAATACTACAGCAAATGGAAGTCCACTCAGACTTCAGCTGAAAGAAAACTCTACATTCACCCTAATAGGCAAATAATGATTAGATGTGGATCTTAGATGTACAATGATAAGATACTAGAGAAAATCTCAGGGCTATGAAGCAGTGGGTGTAAGTGTTTCTTCTTATGAATCATACCAGGAAAACAATCTCTATCAGCAAAAATAATGAGACTGGCTAAAGAAAACTGGCTTCCAGTACAGTTCCTTATAGCATATTATTATAAGATGTTATATTATGAGCTACTTTTTAGGTAAAGCACTACAACACAGAACTTACTCATGATCATGATGTTAACGTTGGCTAGAATATTTCCGTGTCTGTTGGAGGCTTCACACTGGTAGACGCCACTGTCCTCCACTTTGGCATTGGAAAGTATCACAGTGTCATCAAACACTTGCATCCTCTTATCTGGGTCATCTGACAGCAACATGGAATAAATTACCAAATCATCATGAAAGCAACTCAATATATCAACATGTTCTTTTCAGGATAGCACCAGCATCAGTGTTGGATAATTCTGTGAAAAGTCTAGATGTTTTGAATACAACTTAAATATATAAGAGTCAGATAGCAGTTTCTCTTTAATTAATCAAGTGGCAGATGACTTGACAGTTAATATAACCTTTTAAAAACCCATATAATTATGTGTATATTGCCACATTGCCACAACACATTTCCTTTTGAGAAATTTAATAATATTCAAAACAAATGATTCCTACTCAGACACTGTACAAGAGAAGGCACCAACTACTTTCAATTAGCGCATGCTTCTGTTCAGCATACCTTGCCTTTCAACTTCTGAAGGAGAAAAATAAAATCTGTTATCTCATCATTTCAAACACTAAGCAGACTGTTGCCTGTCACGTCACTCCAGCTTGACGTCAGGGATAGCTGCTCATTGCACTGCCCTCCTGCCCGGAGGCGCAATATGAATTAAACCACATCAACAATTATTCTCACTCACCTCTGAACATTACTCCATTCCTCCTCCACGTTATTGCTGGTTGTGGTTTTCCACTGACGGAGCACTTGATGTGCACATCAGACCCAATCACAGTGAGTTGGCTCTGAGGAGGCTCTGTCAGCCACTTTGGTGGCTCTGGGAGATGTTAAGAGGAGTCATGATGATTTCAGATAAAACAAACAGCCATCCACGTGTCAAGAGCTTTCTCTTTGATGCAAATAAACAAATGTGCCCACAAATAGAAGCATAATTAGCTCCCGATGTTGACTAACCTTCCACTATTACATCAAAGTAGTGGACAGCCTTTCCAGCAGAGTTCTCAGCTGTGCACATGTACTTCCCCTCATCACTCTCTTCCACTGCTGATAAGCTCAACAGCTTGTTGTAGTTGTTAAATTTTACCCGAGGACTCATGACTTCTCCCATTTTTATCCACTTCACAGATGGTGTAGGGCTACAATGTGAGACAATAGCATGTTAACACCGTAATGAACAAATTATTTATATATGGTGACAACATGACTGCAGAAGCGATGATACAGAATGTGCACTTACAATCCCTCGGGTATACATTCGAGCTGTAGATCCTCTCCCTTCAACAACACCTTCTCAGTCTGAACACCAGAGGGCAGCAAAAGGCTGGGTATTCTCGCTGGGGGGGCCACAGCTGCATCGGAAGCAGACAATATCATTTCTTCCTCTGATGTATAATTTTATCCACTTATTTTCTAAACTGCACACACGCTTTATTGTCAATTTCTAGTGGCTGTTCAGATAATATGAAAGAAAGCTTTGATGTGTGGTTATCACTCACGAGTGTGGCTGCTCTCTGAAGAGTCATTGGCAGGTCTTACTGGAACATAAAAAAACATAATAAAATACAGGAGCAATTTTACTGGAAGTAAGAGTGTTGGCTTGTTTTCACCAACAAAAGTTACACAATCAGCAATATCAGTCATCAGTCTGAGTCATAACAAAAACTTCCTTCAGCATCAACATGACAAGGCAAGCCCTGCTTCATTACAGGATCAAAAGTTGCTTTGAAGAAGTCGTAGTGATTTGGTCATCTTTGATTGTGTGATAAGATGAGATGTACCACACATAACATTTTTGCAGGTCTGATATTGACAAAATGCTAAACAAGTGAGCTACAGTGCAGTTTCCAAGCCAGAGAGACTTTGTCATAAACCTACAGCGTTTGACCACAACAGCCATGGCGTTTTTCTGGACAATTGTGCGTATCCTGTTGAAGGCAGCAAAGCAACCGTAATCCTGGCGACTGTCATTCTTTAAGGCATTAGAGAAGTACAGGTTGCCATCAGTTCCCATGGAAACCCTCTCATTCTGCGAAATGTGCTGGAGATCTGGAAAACAACATAGTTGTATAAATAATGTGAAATCATTGTTACAACAATTGTAACTCTTCATAGCATGTGCCTAGGAAATTCATGTTGGCTGATAAGAAGGTGCCAATTGGACAGAAACTTTTAAAGGGTGCATCAGAGGGACTCTTTTAGATGATAACATGTCAAATCAGCCATGCCTGAAAATTAACTGCAGTGTGGCCTAATATCTTATATGGAAGTTATTCTCTAAAGAGTGTTCTTGCAAAGACCTGGTGAACTCATAAGTGCACTGCAACAGAATATAAGGTATATATAGCCAGTATTTCAATAATGGATCGGTGACACGCACAACTGTGCACGCAAAGCAGACACAGAGATGTCACCAGATGGACAACATCTGTTTAGTTTTTTAAGCTTAATGGCAGCCTTTCGATTCCACATTGCATCTTGTATCAAGAAACTAATAAAAAAAAAAAAAACAGATTGAAACATAATATAAAACAACAGCTCTGCACAAGTGTTTTCATTCATTCTGCCCCATGGCTTTGGATCTATCCTTCTGAGCAGCTGAAAGCCTCTTAACTTTTTCTTCCTGACATCAGTCAGGTTTGTTGGAGGAGGTTGAGGATGTTCAGCGAAGTACTTCAGACACAACTGAGGTGACCTTATACACAGTGAATCACTTTCTCTGGCGGTGGTGGAGGGAAAAGGACCCCGATGTGCAATAAACACTTGGACCTCAAGTGTGTACCTTTACCTGAACTGTCTTTACTGTCACTGCTAACTTTGCTGATAGCCGGAGGATACAATGTGTCACCAGCCACATTCATCTGTGGGGATTTTCTGGTGCAGTCAGACAGAGATTCACACTATCTAAAACTACCCCAGCTTTGAGCGCTCCACAGTGCAAGTCCAATAACAAACTCAGGAACAGCGAAGGCACCGTTATGGCTTAAACTAAGTACTTTTTGTTACGTCAAACACCTTCCGAACTACTAGATGCAACATGTCAATCATAGACAGTAATAGACTGCAGTAGTCATTTGACCACACTGACAATTATGCTGTAATTGACCGGATATGTGGAAAATTAGGAAGCCAGGAATCTTTATATTATGTGGTTGGCACATTTATGCCCCGAGTGTACAAAGCAGATCAAAGCATGTGGTTAAGTTCTTCCTGAGACACTACTCCTTTTTCCTGAATTTCTGGGTGCCTATTTGAACAATTTCAATAGCACTCATTAGAACATATGACCAACTTTACTAAAAAGTGGGGCTTTATCATGTAAAAATACATTAGTTAGTATGCCTTTTGCTTTTTTCATCTACAAACCATTGAGGAAAAATTAAAACACTAGCTTGAGTGTTGCTGTGATCTTTTAAGCAGTGCTTTTAAAGCATTTCCTGGAAAAATGTTCATCGTTAGACCATCATTAGGCAGGTCAGCCTACTGATGAAGCACTGCTGCAATAATAATCCAGTTCAGTATGAGAGAAATTGTAGATTTAGACATCTGGTTTATGCACTCAGCTGGCGCCCCAATGTTGAGGAGCTACCATTATGACTGAATGCCTCAATATCACAATCCTGCCTAGATCCTGCAGTGATACTGTAGTGTTGTGGACCTTTGGTTGGTCTTGCATAGCCAGCTCCACCCGGTGAAGGAGAGCTATGACTGGACTGAGGGACAGCTGAACAACAGTCACCCCTCTCCAATCTTACACTCCTGTTTGTGGAGACCCTGGTGATCAATACAGCTCCAAGTTCCTGTGGAGAAGCTGGGGCTGTATTTATTACTGCATTAAATACAGCATCTGGTTTGCCACAAACATGAGTGCGAGCCTGGAGCGGGGTAATAATCGTTCAGCCGTCCCCCAGTCACTTTTAGAAAAACTGCTTTGAAGCAGTAATAAGAGTTGTTTTTCCCTTTTAACAAATTAATAAACTGGAATACGCAATATATAAATCACAAAAATGATAAACCGCCTCATGGCTTACCAACAGTCATCCAGTAGATAAGACGTGGGGCCACACCTTCTGGTGGGTTGCATTTCAGGGTGATTGGTTCTCCCTCACTAACAACAATGGGACTGAGGGTTTCCTTTGGAAACTTAGGGATACCTAGTTGAAAAGCAAATGTTCAACAACATGAAAAACAAAACAGTGATGACATTAAAATGCAAAATTCTGGGTTTTGATCTTTTTTATCTAAAGATTACTTACTGAAAGCTTTAATCTCGATCTCATTTGTCATAGCAGTTCCCAACTTGTTCGATGCGTAGCATCTATATTTTCCCTCAAACTCGGACATGTCCTCACTCTGAAGTGCAAGTAAGCCCTTTGTCTGGTTTGCTCTGATTGTTTGGAAGTTTGGGGGGACAAATGCTTGGCCATCCTTTTCCCATCTGTACCTGTTAGAGCAAAATATGATTCACATCCATGCAACTGATCAAGGCTTCAATGTTTGGCTTGTTTGTTTTTTTCAACTCATGTCACTTGACAACACTTACTCTGGTGGTGGATTGCCCCGAGCTTTACACTTGACAGTAATGGTCGTGTCAAAATGAAGTACAATTATGGGACCTGATGTATACGTTATTATGGTCGGAGGCTGTTCCACTATGAAATAAAGCCACATACAAAAATCGTTACTGAACGGTGACAGTTAACACTAAAGTTGTTGAAGTAAATAAGATATAATACACACAAGTGTATGCCAGCCATACTGCACAAATAAAGCCTTGAACGCTCAAACACAATGATAATAATAATAATAATAATAATAAACACAAACTTACTCTTACTCAGTTTATGTCATTTAGCTTTAAAAAGCTGTAAAAATGAGTGTTGATTCTGTGGACCTTACGGTATTCACATGAAGCAGAGCACAGGCATTCCATGTGAATTTAACTGTGTTAAATGACTCTTCATATTTCAGCACAGCACAAGTAAGAACTAGCAAGCACTTGTGTCATGACACTCATACCTTCTAGAGGGATATTAAGGCCTGAGGCCATGGTGGTCAAGGCCAAAAGCAGACGAAGCGACAGGCTCCCTGCCAAAGTCATCACCCTCCACTGGACACAACAGAGATCAGGAGAATGTGTTGGTCAACTGCTGTCACTTGTAATTTGGAAGGCAAAGAGGACCTGTAAGAGTCAGAAAACAGAAGTCCTACGCTCAGTAATTCAACCATAAAAGCCCTACTAAGAGTTTTCAATGACCTTCTTCTAATCGTTGACTCTGGGCGCTCTGCGGTCTTAGTTCTATTGGATTTGACTTCAGCCTTTGACACGGTTGACCATGATATCCTTTTGGCAAGGTTGGAACAAGTAGTAGGCCTTAAAGGAAATGTTCTATCATGGTTTAAATCATATTTCTCTGAGAGGTCGTTCTCTGTCATGATGGGAAAATATTCCTCTTCTTCTGCCCTTTTTCGCTGTGGTGTGCCCCAGGGCTCGGTATTGGGTCCTGTGTTGTTTTCTCTGTACATGCTGCCCTTGGGCTCCATTTTTGAAAAACATAATGTCTCTTTTCACTGCTATGCTGATGATATTCAAATCTACCTCCACCTGACTGGGGATGTTTCATCTTCACTACATCCTCTGTTTGATTGTCTGAGGGATGTCAAAGACTGGTTATTACGTAACTTTCTTACTTTAAATGAAAAGAAGACAGAAATATGATATTTTTGATAGAAATATGCCTCTGGGACAACTGACTGGCACACTCGGGCCTGTTGCTAACCACCTCACTGATGCTGCTAGGAATCTTGGAGTTTTCATGGATAGTTCCTTCAAACTAGATAAACAGGTTTCTACTGTGGTAAAAACCAGCTTTCACCAACTACGCCTAATTTCTAAGGCTAAACCTTATATACCACGCAAAGATCTGGAGAAACTCATTCATGCTTTCATCACTTCAAGACTGGATTATTGTAATTCTCTCTACTTGGGCCTTCTTCTCTTCTTCAGCGATTGCAGCTGGTCCAAAATGCCGCAGCACGTCTCTTAACCGCCCCGCGGCACTAGAAAGTATGATTCTATCACCCCTGTTCTGGCCAACTTACACTGGCTTCCTATTAAATATTGAATTGATTTTAAAATTTGATTGTTTACTTATAAAATCCTAAACAATATGGCACCTGACTACCTAGCTGATCTCCTCTGTCTATATAGCCCTCAGAGAGCACTAAGATCATCGGGCCAACTGCTCTTAGTGCAACCTGGTCTCAGCTGAAGACCAGAGGAGACCGTGCCTTTGCCGTTGCCGCACCCAGGTTATGGAATACTCTTCCTCTTCATATTCGCGCATCAGATTCCATTCAGTCTTTTAAATCACGTCTAAAAACGTATTTGTTTAACCTGGCATTCAAGGCTAATTAGGGTAATTTACATCTGGCTTTGCATTATGTAATTATTTTATATTTTATTTATTTTATTTATATCTGTAATTTATATTTTATATTGTGATCTTTATCTGTATCATGATTTTACTGGAAAGCACTTTGGTGTACTTCGGTCTTTAAAATGTGCTATATAAATAAATTTTGATTGATTGATAAAGCACAGACAGGCTCATTTCTGAAAGTCATCAAAGGTGTTGTTGAAAACACATAATGCAATAATAATCCCAGTTAAAAATATATTAAATGTTCTTCCTTAGTTTGTTATGTTAAATATGCTGAATGATTTCTGAACAGGCTCCATGATAAATATCAATAGATTACAAAACAAAGCAAACTTAATATTCTGAAAACGGTCAGTTTAAAGAATCTGTGACTGCTTGATGCAAGATATCCTATTGAAGACAACAGCCATTTCATGTCCTTCATTGTTGTGAAGTTGTGGCAGAGCACTTGTTTTGTGATTACCCTTTGAACTGTAAAGCCTGGCTGGTGGCATCGCATGACATGCTTACAGTAAACCCGACTGGCACAAAAGCTAAGCTGCTGTCTGCAACGATCGCTAGATCCAAGATGGCAGTTTATAAATTGGTCTAAGCCCGTCACTGTTTCACGGCTTAGCTCTCACAGTGTTGAGACTGTGGCGGCAGCACCAGCAATGCCAAATGGGTTCACCCTCCAGTTAATCCTGCTATCAGTAGAATGAAGTCGGTGAGCTCCAGCAGTCATACAGTACGCTGCTTAACAATGGCTGAGCGCTACTCTGGGTTCTTCTAAGGACACATGGCTGCATGTGCTGCTCCCACTTAGTGAGCAAGGTTAATGTGGTGATTGTTATAGACTCAATTTAGGATTAAGCCACTCGAATTTAGAACCAATTAAACAAATTAAGAGAGATTGCTGCAAAGTATTGTTTGCAATAAGGTCTTATTGTGATTATCTTTCCTGAGTTGGAACAGTTACAAAGCTTGTTAGATGTTTGTTCCAGTGGAGTGAACAAACATTTTCATGCTGCAGTGAAGCTGGAAGCCACGCTTATTCTAGTCTGGTACAACAGTAGTGTGTATTTCAAGCCCAGAGGAAAACACACACTCGCACACCAGCACACACAGATAAAGTTTTTTCACTGGAGACCACCCAGAGTACCACTGCACTGGCATTAAAAACAACTTTAGTGACAGTGTTGAGATTTATGTGACAGGAAGAAAACTCCATCAGCCAAACAGACTCTGCAAAGTCGTCTTCAGGCAAGAGGCCTGCAAGTCCTCAAGTGACACAGGAGGGGAAAAAAAGGAAGCTCGAGCTTTTGAAAAGATTTTCAGTTATCCTAACAACACGACAACAGATTTTAGGCCAATTTCATTCGTGTGGTGCAAATGCACTGTTGGTTGCTTTGTTGGTCAGGCAAATTACTCAACTCTGCACACACGTCGAGATCTGCAAACCTGCCACTTCACTGAGAACTCAAACAAAGCTGACATAGTCCATTTCAAAAATCCTTGGAGCATAAATGGGGTGGAGTCACTATGTAAACACATAACAAAGGATTTGTTTTCGGAGCTGAGAGATGCATTACCTGACACATGACAGCTCATAGCCACAAATCCACAGGGATTGTGTAACCCAGGCTAATACTTGGCCAGAAGAGAGTGTGTCTTCTACATGACTAATCCTTGTCAGCCCACACTGTATACAATGATCTCCTCTACTTCCTTAAAAGCAAACTTAGTACAGCCTTTCCTCGGACAGACCAGAAGCTCTGCAGACTGTGCATGTGTAGCTGCAGAGTACAGGCTGCAAACTTACAGACAACTGATTTTATGTCATTCCACTCAAATACAGAGGGAGTAAGCACAGAAACCAACCATTTCCCAAGGACTACAAATTAGACTGTTCATGAAGTAACCAATACTTACAGTCTTTTGAGTCATTTGACATCTTATGTCCACCTCTAGCAGAGGCTCAAGTCCGCATAAAAAGTACAGGACCTCCAGGGGATCATTCCAACAACTCTCTCTGAATCAACATCTCTGACATGTCCTTTCCTCCTCCACCTCACGTTGCTCCCCTCCTGGTACACAGACACGCCTCCCTGCCCGCCCCTCTACTCAAGCAGCTCAAGGAGCGACAGGAGACTCACTGAAGTGACATATGTCGCCAAAGCCTCTCACTTGGCAAAGAAGCTCTCTAAGCCTGTGACAATAACTGGGACAAAGGGTGCACTGCGGGGCTACTCAGTAAGCATTAAAGAATGGGTGGAGAGGAAGCGCAGGCATGTCTGTCCCCCTCTCCAGCTCACTCTCTCTCACCCTTTTTCCTTGATCTTTCCATACTGCCCTCTACAAACTATGCATGCCCATTTACACCGGGCTCGGTCTCAATGATTTTAATGCAGTGTGTCTTAGCTCCATTGAAAAGAGAACGGAGTCATTTTCTCTCAGAAGGCCAGATCTTTTGTGGAAGTGTACTTTCATTCCCATGCAGTGCTCCAGGGTATTGATAGACGGAGGCATGGAAAAACATGTCTGAAACAGACTCGATGGCACTGATAAAAGGCATGACTTGGCTTTACCTTCCTGTATTTTCTCAAGGTAGTTTCTTATCTGGAGATATGTTACGAAGGTTGCATTTCTCATTCAGCTATTCAAACAAATATTCCTCGTATGTAGAGCCTCTGATGTTATCTAACTGTAGTTCCCTCAGCAGGTCTTGATTATATTCCAAGTAAAAAGAAAAAAAAAAAAAAAAGCAGGGATTTGCAATATGGGCAAGACATATTAAATTGGTCTTGAGTTTGTTCCAGATTTGTTTTACAATACTCTACCTTAGACATCATTTTTTTTATTCTAATGGAGACATAATGACTGAACTAAGAAGGTGAAGAATCCTCATGGTGCCTTGTAGGGTCATCCAAGCAGGAAAAAGAGCTGACATTTACTCTATAGTATATTAAAGTCTGAAGACTAGTGTAAGCTCCTTGCTTGGCTTACACAATATTCTCTCACTTTTAGGACATCTATAACCCCAATTAAAAAGTAAAAATAAGCAATTAAAGAAAAAAAAGAAAAGCATTTGCACTAAAATTAGAAGTCTAAATATCTTAACAATCTGTCTAAAATTACATTTAGACTTTTCTTTTTTGAATAAAGAAAGAAACCTCAGGAAGCTGCACTTTTTAGTTTTACTGTTCAGCTTTTTTACTTTTAAATCAAAGCGTTTTATTCACTTGACTACAGTTTAACCTAAAGTTGCTTTTAGCACTGAAGGGCTGGACATAATTATGCACTTCATTTAAGAGAGCTGTCATCGCTTTAAATGAACCTATTCCATGTTTAGAAGAGCACAGTTCCTGTAAGCACATAAAAACTTAAAAGGCCAAGCCTCTTACAGACTTCCGAATTCAGTCATCGTTTGACATGCTATTAGGCTGAATAGGCATTCAGATTAACGTGAATAAAAAGACAATCACTGTAGCACGACCACTTATCTGATCTAAGTAAATACATCCAGTATAGAGTTACCTCGTTAAAGGTGGCTGCAGCAGGCACGAATTACAGCCCGATGAAAAGGAGAGAGGAGAGACTGTGTACGTTTGTGAGTGTGTGTGCGTGTGTGTCTGTGTGTGTGTGTGTATACGGGTATTAACATTTTTGTGGGGACCAAAATTGGAAGTTTACTATACTTGTGGGGACCAACAGCCCTTATGAGGACCAAAATCCTGGTCCCCACAAGTTTGAAGGCATTTTTGAGACTCAAAATGTGGTTTTAGTGTCAGGGTTACAATTGGGTTATGGTTAGGGTTAGGGTAAGGGACTAGCAAGGCATTATGTCAATTAGATGTCCCCACAAGATATGAATACCCGACATGTGTGTGCATGCGCGTGTGTGTGTGTGTCTCAGCATGTGTGTGTCCATGAAATAAGGCAGGTTGCCCACCGATTGCTTAAAAATTCTCCTGAGAATTTTATGTTTTGTGGCATTGACCTAATATATTGTCCACTGTGTTTTAGTCTTTCAGCTATTTGCTAACTAAAACCCATCAGAAGGCCAGATCTTTTGTGGAAGTGTACTTTCATTCCCATGCAGTGCTCCAGGGTATTGATAGACGGAGGCATGGAAAAACATGCCTCATCAAATTCTTGTGATTGGGACAGACACCCGCACCTTCCCAACTCTAAGTCTAACAGCCTTGCTCTTTCTTAAACTAGACAGGACCAAATATTTGCTATTAAACTGTGTTAACTGACAAAAAGAAAAGAAATGATATACTCCAGATTCACAGTATCATTATTCTAATTATAGCCCACTCCATAAATGACTCAGCTTAGCAAAGCTCCTACACAAATAAATAAAGAGCGTTCCAGGAGAATGGACAAAAAAAGTGTTTTCAGAGTCTCTGCTCATGACCAGCTTCACTGTGTTTGTTAAATCCGCGCATAGCTTTTAAAACAAACGAGAGAAACACGTCATTTGCAAATTCCACCCTTTCATGTTTTAAGGAGACTCTCGGTTCCCTGCAGCGTAGCCCTTCCCAGTACCTTTGTCATAATGCATGTCCTCTCTAACCTTCTTGGTACTTTCTGATAATTACAAGGCTTCTTGCTACAGACTATATCTACCAAACAAACTTGCCTTCAAAAAAGCTTGACATACAATAATGGAGCAGGGCGCGTAGTACGAGATGACTAGGTTAAAACAACAATACATGTCTGTGACGTGCATACAATGAGTATCATCGAAGAGAGGCACACCTATGCTTTAAGTCGCAACGGCAGCTAAGATTGTAACTCATTCTTTCACATTCTTAGATGTTGAGTTACAATTGGGAAGATTTCAGTGTGTCAGGTAACAAAAGCGCACCGGAAAGCATGACTAGTTTTGCTGTCAGCATTGAAATGGCAGCTATCGGGTTTCTGACAAACATCTGCTGACAAACAACTTCTTCAGAAAACAATATAATTATGAAGAATATTTGTTTGTAAATCAGAACTGCTATGTTACAGAGTACCTTTGATTTCATAGTAAATAATAGTTATTTGGTTAGATTAACTATTATAACTAATCCCAGCTGCCGTTCTATTCAGATTGTTTAGAGTTTGATCTACAAAATTGGAGAAAAAAAACTAACACCCAGACAAAATAAGTGTAAGCAATGTTTTGTGGAAGTGGAAGTGATATTTCAACTGTCCACAATTATGACAAAACCTGAGATCTCTTCAGATAATGACTGGTTTCTGTCTATGATTTCTTTACCTACTCAATCTCGCTGATGGGTAAGTATCGGTAGGCCACTCATTCCGGGTGTAATATTATTAAAAAACAAAAAAATTTATTCAAAAATACAGAGCCATCTTAAAAACTACCTGTACTCACCAGTAAACTGGGACAGTTCCAGCTCAAAGTGGCTGTAATACAATATTAGCATTAGTGATATGTAATGTGGCCTTAACTGACCTGTTTCCCCTGTCAACAGCAACAACGTGCCTGCTCCTACCTCCACATTCAAAGCGCTGATCTGTAGTAACTTGTTGGTTTCATCGTTTCACTTTAAGTCCTTCAAGCAATTAAACAAGCCGGTAATCATCTATGCCCGGAATTCACACAAACAGCTCCCTGACATACATCAAACATTTCCACATCAAACCTGTGCTGCCGGTGTTATGTAAAGAGGCCGGAGCTCTCCGCTTTACACTCTATACAGGCATAACAGGTTTAAAACCACAGATGTGCAGCAGCTCTCATTTTGAAACTAGAAAAAGCTACAAAAAAAACATTGTAATGCATACAAAGGCACGTGGCAAGTTACACATAAAAATGCTCCTTGTGCTATTAATCACTCTCCATACAGGACCTGTAAACACACTTGTCTTTGTGCTCGTTTCCTGAAATTCATCTCCTCCGCAGATTTGTTAGGAAATTTCAAACACCACACAGATTTTCAGTCATTAACACATGCTCATTCAGTTTAGCACCACAACAGAGGTTTCATTGCGTCACTGCCTAATGTGAATGTAACTTGCAAAGCACATGTGCTTTGCGCAGGCCTGATGAGTGTGTGTTGCTCATGAAAGTGCTGCCAAGCTCACTCAGTTGTGCTTTAAGTGCTTCCCGCTGTGGAACACAGTGATTTGTGGAGTGACATGTGAAGAGCTGCCTCAATAAACAAGAGCTAGCCTGGCACGCAAATGGCACGCATTCCACGCACGCTATAAGGATTATAAATTCCTAATACTCAACCCACAGTCTTTAAATTTCACTATGCGCAGGATAGTTCATTTGCAGATCTTTCATCTCAAAAGAAAT
Source organism: Perissodus microlepis (assembly GCF_051167445.1). Taxonomy (NCBI): domain Eukaryota; kingdom Metazoa; phylum Chordata; class Actinopteri; order Cichliformes; family Cichlidae; genus Perissodus; species Perissodus microlepis. The sequence goes on along the minus strand of NC_140480.1, from coordinate 5,445,186 downwards.
GATGTATTTTCTTTAAAAAACTGCTAGATAAACTGAATTTCCATTCATAGAAAAAGTCAAAGTCCTCTGAGTGAGACAGCCTATAAAAGAACATGAATCACTATTGAAATATGTCCCTTGCAGTTGTAGGGTGACAAAGGGTGGCATTCAGAAGCTTAGTCAGTTTCCATAGCTAGCAGCAAAGAGACAGACAGTTTGGAGACAAGCTGTCACACTCAATTTCCTCCCTTCAGACAGTCAGGCCACAAGAAGACCTCATCAAACCTGCCTTCATCTCAAAACATTGTTCATCACCGTTGCAGAGAGGCAGATAAAGGAGCAGTGCTGTGCTCTGTTGTCTGAACTAAGCCGGTAATTAGTTTATGGGATAATCTCGAAGGCCTAAAGTGGTATTTAGCTGGGTTAGTAAAGTCTTGTAAGAGTTTTTGCTTCAAAACAGTCATCTGTGCAGCAGCTGTCCTTCATTAGTTTGCTTAACAAACTTGCAAAAGTTGTCAGTTAAAGCACAATGTTTACATTCTGACCAACTTTTGACATTATATGTTTCTATATTACAACAGAATTACTATTATTGAAGACATTAGAAGGAAATCATTTAATATGCCCCTATTGTCTTCTGTTTGTAACGTACTAAAAATGATCAACTGAGTTTTAGGTGTCAGTGTGGCTTTTTTTTAGCTATTGGGAGAACACATAATTCACATTGGCAGCAAATTTCATTTCATTTAAAGCAATGTTTCCAGTGACCCATAAACACATTGCTGTCACTGTTTGTGAAAGAAAGTAACAAATGAGAATGTGGTTTTCAGTCATAATTAATTCTTTTTGAAATGCCAGAGAATATGTGTATTCAATCTGTAGTTTTGTCATAGTGCATCAAGTATTTTGCGATGGATCCAGATGGATCCACTGTTTGTAAGTGTAAAAAGAAATCAGTTTCACAGACAAAGTAATAAATCCTCACAGAAGAATGAAACTTGCTTCATCTTGTAGGATGAACACATAATTGCGGACACTCTCACTCTACTCAACATCACCTCTCACCCCGCCTTTTAAAGACTCAAAACACAGTTTCTGGCTGTTAAAACAGCAATCTTTGTATCATTTTAAAAAACATAAATTATTCTCGCTTCAAACAAATTCAGCCCGCAGCCTCCTCAGTTAAGAAAAGCATTCACAGACACAGTTCGGGTCACTTTCATATGTGTGTGAGAATAAGAAGTGACATGAGTAACCATCACAGAACGTGGATTATATCTATAACAGCCAAAAAATAAACAAATACCACAAGCAAAGGTAATTTATTATGTATCAACTAATTTAAAAAAGAATTCACTCGTGAGAAACTCATCAGAAATAAATTAGTTGTCTGCCTATTGTTGATGAGCTGGAAATAAATGAGTTTCAAAGCATCTGCTGCAACATGTCAAGAGAATAAGGCTCATGAGTCACTTCAAAGTTTTCCCTCAAACCTATACCGCAGAAATCTGCGGATCCCAGTAACTCAGTTAGATAACTACAAAGCTATTTAGAAACCGACCGAAAAAGATGTTATCGTCGTCTACTTCACATGGTGATCGCTTTCAGTCAAATGCAATCTGATTTTGAAAATCGAGGTTTGTACGTGTCCAAGTAAAATGCTGGGTAAAATGTAAATAATGTACATTTGGTGACTGTTGAGGGCATTTCAGTACACTCAATGCTCTGTCATGTTTAGGAAACCAGTTTGAGGTAATCTGAGCTTTGCAACATGGTCAGCTATCCTGCTGGAAGCAGCCATCATTGGACTGATACACTGTGATCATAAAGGGATGGTTATGGACTACAACAACTCAGGTAGACTGTGGCGTTTAAATGATGCTCATTTAGTACTAAGGGGTCTAAAGTGAGCCAAGACACTTTCCCCCACACCACTGCACAACAAGCATCAGCTTGAACCATTAATACAAGTAGGATGGATCCATGATTTCATGTTGTTTATGTCAAACTCTGACCCTACCATCAAAATGCAGAAGTCCATTAATTTTGGGTGAGCCTGCGTGAATTGCAGCTTCAGTTCTAAGCTTAGGGCACGCAGTGTGGTCTTCTGCTGTCATAGTCCATTTGTGTTTGGAGATGCTCTTCTGCATAGCTTGGTTGTTATTTGAGTTACTGTTCCCTCAAAGCCATCTTTTCACCAAGCGAACTTTTCTCTTTTGGGCCCTTCTCTGTAAACTCTAGGATAATTAATTATATGGGGAAATCACCTTAGATCAGTCCATCGGGTACAAACATCCATGTGCATGAGCAGGTCACCTACTGATCAGACGGTTAGTGGTTCGATCTCTGGCTCAAGTTGCATGAGTGCAGCCAGTGTTTGTGAATGGTAGCTAGTAAGCACTTAAAAAGCATAGAAGACAGTGCTTGTGTGAATGGGTGAATGTGGAATGTTGCATAGAGTGCTTTGAGTACTCCGGAAGAGTAGAAAAGCACTGCATGTGAATATAAAGTTCCTTAAATTACCTTTGATCCCCTTTCCGATGCTCAGTTTGAACTACAGCAGATTATCTTGACGATGTCTACATGGCTTAATGCATAAAGTTGCTGTCATATGATTGAGTGATTTGATATTTGTGTTAATGAACAGGTGTACCTAATAATGTGTCCGGTTAGTGTATATCATCGATTAAATGATGAGAAGTCTCTCATCCTGCAGATTAACCTCTACAATATGGACTTTGACCACACTTGGCAATCCATGGTCTTCTCTGCAGCTTGGTGAGTGCAGCACAGCAGCACATGCAGTTATCTGCTGAGGTATGAAGATCATCACCAAATGTTGGCTGTCACTTGCATACAGCGATTCCCTGGAAAATGTTACGTATCTCAACTATGACATAGAAATTCTTGGCACTTTCTACATCGTTGACAGCGTAAAATGCAACTGGGGGATTTCAAGAATTGTTTGAGAAAAGGCGACAATTATTTCTTCAGAATTTCAATCTGGTTTTTCCCCTGATTTCTTCCATATATGCCATGGCTCAGAGCCAGGTGAACTTGAGAAGATCGTTTGCCTTGGTAGGTTTAAATTACTGTTGGGACAACTACCATAAGAGCTGTACCTTGCATCTCTCTGTCTGAGCAAAAGCATCACTGCTGTCTAACACAGGCTCATGACAGGGGTACCCCTGTGAAAGTGTCAGGGCCTTGCTTCATTAGCATTTTTGGAACACCATGAATGAAAGTGTTTGTTCTGGTTTGTGCGTCCAATTGAAAGGGTCCATTAAAGAGTGTTTTAGGGGCTCTTCTGTGTTAGGTCGGAAGTTTGGGAGCTGGTGTGTAGAGGAAAGCGCCAGAAGATAGACGAAAAAGGACAGACAGACACGACGCTACCCTTACCCTCCACCCACATTAGTTTATATGAAGACGACACACTGCTTTGCGTCTTTCAGTCACGAACAGGTGCGCCGCGTAACATGTGACAACAGCAATCAGAATAGTAAATGTTTCAACAAAGACTCAACAAGTTGGCAAGCTGTGATTAAAACCAGGGCGGCTAGTCCCACATTCAGAGCCAAGTATCAAGTGAAGTCTCATAACTGCACCTCAGAGATTGCAACATCCCCCCAAGCAACTCTGCTAACTTGCAATTAGCAAATACCTCCACTTCTCACACAAGGTTACTACTAGGACTGAGGAAGCACTCTGGTAGCTTAGCAGTGAAAAATGAGACTTCAAGGTAGCACAAAATATTGCCATGAAGAAAGAAGTCTGACAGTTTTAATAGTTTTTTTTAAGTAGTTACAAGTACACATTTTAAAACACATGTTACTGCTACAATTACAGTTAGATGGAGCCCATGGACAGTAGTCATATGGTTACTAGTGCTGTTTATTCAGTTTTGGCAATAGCTCATGATGAAAAAGTCAAACAGTGAATAACTGTGGAGGATACACAATCACCATTTTCATACAATTAAACAGGTCTAAAAGAAATTTATTGCTATAACTGTCATTTTTTTAAGTAGCAAATGTGAGCCACAGTCTTTTTGCACTGGAGTTTTAAGGGATTTCTCCACCATAAATAAATAAATTATGTCCCCCAAAAGAAAATTTTTATCTGAATAGAAATATTAAGCCATCTTATCTTCATGGGAAAGTAGCATCTCTGGCAAGAAGGAAAATAGCAGTTGATTTTTCAGAGCCGCTGCATGACCTGATGGTGATGCATATGCATATTAATACCTGCCGGAAAGGTAGCGCTGGGTACTACCAGTTTAGTGCCAGATTGCTGTGAGCAAGGTTTTGACCCTGACAAAGAATGAAAGTTAGAGAGTACGAGAGAGACAAAAACAGAAAGAAAGCAGGGGGGCTGTGTTGTTGAGTTTTGGGGAGGTGATATCTATGGCACAGGAGAGAGAAATCCATGGGAATTCTGCTCATTAGCATTTGAATTGAATTCCAGCAGGCGGAAAAGACAGACACTGAGTTCAGGACTGTTGTTAGTGAAATTATTGCACTGAATGTTGTGGTCAAAGCTAATCTTTGCAACAAATGGAGAGCTTAATATTTCAGAAACCTGGGAAAGATAATGATTATTGCAAAAAAATGCATACTGTAGGAATCAGTGTTTCATGGTATTACTGTTGTAATGTGCACAGAGCAGTTAAACTCTGAAAGGCATCACTGCTTTTGAATATTATGGTTAAAGAAGTTTAATTTTAATATATGGTAATAACATTAATTAGCAATAATGACATTAGGAGTTTACTGCAATCAACTGAACAGTTAGTTGGGACAAACAGTCACTGGCCTCTGTTACTGTTTATCCTCACTAGCTCTTTCAGTGCAAACATTGACTATTTTCATCATCTAAAAATGCTTTAATTACCTTTAATTACCTTACCTTAGATTTAAAAATGTTGAAATGGTTGTAAATTTGTAGATTTCCCACTTTAAATAAAATGGGCCCCATGCTGACCAGCTACAACTATATGATTATAATCAAATGATAATTATTTTAACACATAAATAAGAAATAGTAATCAAATGATATAGAGTTACTACTAATTGGAGGGAAACCTGATAAAACAGTGGCTTTTATTTACACACAATCTTTAATATAGAGCATTGTAAATATTCCTTTCACAAAAGTCCATCCTTTTTGTGAACATCAAGGAATACTGCCAACTAAATGAGTCATGTGAGCAGAGAAGAATGAAGTCTAAAAGAATTGCTTTCAGCCTTCTTGTTCTGTAGTGTGAACTTGTCCTGGCTCATGTAAATCAGTCTCAAAGCAGGGCAACATGTAAGAACACAGAAGGTATGTGTCATAGGCAAATTTTCTTGACTCCTGTTCAACAAAAGCACTCTACATTTTCACATTTTTGACCCAAGTGCAATCTCAGACTTTGTTTTGGTTTTGTGATATGCCCTAACTTTGCTGAAGTCTATCTAAAGGTGCACATCTCTCTCCAGGTTCCAGGAAAACAACAAAACTCCAATGATATATTTCGCTGGAGGCGGCCACACATTGAGAGGATGTTTACTTCATAGCCGAGGACAGGAACACGCTGTCCCAGTCAGCAGGGCGATGTGCTGTAGATGGCACATCTTATTTCTGTCCCTTCTGTCTAAAAGTATGTTTTTGTCCTGGAAAAGGGGTTTAACAGTGAGGGCAGTGTTCAAAAGCGAGAGTCCAACAGAATGCTGTGAAGAGCATTTCAAGTGCCAACACACCATGCTCCCCACTCACTAGAAGGAATTCATCCGATTGTCAACTGAACTTGTCGAAAAACTCTTGAAGGTGCGGCATGGGGGGTTAAAGTAGGCTGAGCACAGCCTTCGTGACCGCTCTCAAAGCCAGATCATCCCAACCTTCTCGTGTAGAATTATCAGTTGCTCCAATTTAGACGGGGTCCAAAGTTATTTGTGCCCCCTGCGTGAGGTGTTGATTTCACCCAACATTTGTCGGCTGGAGCAGTCATGACCTTTGCTCCTGGTAGTTAGGAACTGCCAGAGCTGAGAGGCAGAAAGCCAAACAACCATGGTAACAGAAATACTGGTATCTATGTCGGGAAGATTTACTGGGAATTTGTAAGGGATTTCCAGAGAATAAAAGCTTTATCCCATGATGAGTGAAAGTTTGATGCCTGCAAAAGCTGTCACCAATTGTTTAAATAGAATAGGCAAGATAGACAATCTGAAGACACAATCAGTTTCTCACGCTGCAGTGCCCCCTCTATTTTAAACCACTGTGTTGATGCGCAGTGACTCCCTGTGTCAGTGCCTGCTGTAAATATTTTACAAGCATTCCAAAGGTGGACTGGCTGTCCTTGGAGCAAAGCAATAAATTCCCCCGCCAAATACGCACAGAGCTGTAGTGCATCTTCAGTGGTCATCTTCTAATTAACGCGGACCAACGAAGCAGAACTAAATTATCGACCAAGTTTAAAGGCAACGTCTGCCTGTCCTTTGGAAATTGCGACACAAAAACTAATACTTGGAGCAAAAAGAGCCACCTTAAAGCCAAGTGCTGTTTTTTTTGTCAAACTTTAAAAACCTCTTTCAGAGGTTTTCTTTCATTTTCTTTGGTCGATTTGTTTTGTATCAAAGGCTGTGCACAGATCGCGTATGGCGCCGCGGTACTCGATAGTGAATCAAATGCAAGAAAAATATACAAATACAGTTTGCACAAAGCATCAGTTAAACCTGCCAAGATCAATCAAGACACTATTCTCACAGCTGTTATCTTCATTCTCTATTCTAAAGAACAAGTTCAGAAGCACACAGACACACACATGCTCATCTTAATTTATTCATATATGCGGTATTCTCAGATTACCAGTTAATCCACACAAACGTGTTCTCTGAGTCTACTAATATGCAAAAGATGTGATCTCTGTGCTTCTCTAGGATAGTAAACATCCCTGTTTCGTTCACATTCCTTTTTGCTGCAGTATCCTGCTGCCTTTGCCGTCTACTTTAAAACACTAACTTTAATTTGTTCCCCTCAAACAGATGAATTGTTTGAAGCCTTCTGTGAATTATCTGTAACTTAATTTATGCAGCAAAGAATTTATTAGTTTACAATTTACTGTCGCTGCATAGCTGTGCACACAAAACCATTTAACATCTTCTGCCCATTAAGTCACAAAGACCATTATGATAAACAGCTAATCGCAGATCTGAAAATTTTATTTGACTTTGTTCTTTCACTTTCTCACAATGGCAATCTCCAACCGCCTCATCAGCAGCTTCAAAACAGAAATCAATTTCTGTTGAAAACAAGAAACGCGCACATTAAACTGCCTGAAATGTCTCTGGAAGCGACAGAAAAGCAAAGCCATTTGCAATCAGGTCTGTTCTACCATTAAATTTGATTATTGGGTTATGTTATAGTCATTCAAGCAGTGGCCTCATGTTGATACCATAATTTTGTTGACTATAAGTGACTGGCATGGAGTTTTACTCTTCCCCATGCATCACTGATTAAGTGGCTGAGAAATTCACCCCCTGCCTGGTAAGGCTCTTACATTAAACTATCTGCTTCTAATGGATAACCATGAGCTGCTCAAATGCTGACGGCAGCTAAATATACTCTGTTCTGTCACAACACATTTGGCAAGATATTAAATCCACGCGATCTATAAAGCACCAGCTGACTGTTGGAAACATATGCCATGTACAACAGGATATTAGAGTGTAACATCAAGTCAATAAAATGTGTATGTTACAGAGTTATGGAGGTGTCTCTGTCAAGTTTCAGCCTCTGAATAGAAGGACGTGATTTACTAATGCAGCAGGCTCCAATTATACAATTATGTAGGTTGCCAAAAAGCAATTATCTCGTCTTTTGCCTCAAAAGGTAGCTGAGATAGGTGGAAACAACATGCCTAGCACACATGCTGAACATGCCGGTACCGGGGTGACAATGTGTTGTACAACCTGTGAAAAGCAGGAGCAGGAGGTGCTTTCCTGGCACCCCGTTTCATTTATGGTGTCTCATTGGTGCCACTGTGGAGCTCCCGTGTTTGCTTTTGAAAGTTTTGATTTTTATTTCACAGTGTCAAAGTGTTATGACATTTCCTGCATGAATCCACCATCAGTTTGCATTCAGTCACTTGCTTCACAATAAGTGCACTCAGAAAAACCACTCACCATCTGACATTTCAAATTTACCATCCTTTCTGTGCTTGTAATAAACCAGAAAATGCCGGTGAGTCATGAATGTGGAAGGTTCAATTCATGTTGTTCTGGAAGCATTTATTTAAAACAACCTGGATGATAAAAAAAAAAAACTAAACTGGGAAGAGCCAAAATAACTGAGTGTTTTTGTGCACTGTTTGAGCCAACAATAGAAAATTGAACTGACTAGTTTGATCAGCGTATTGTTTGCAGTCGTTTCTTCACCAAAATTCTATCCTGAACTGAGGATCTTTGACTTTGATTGCATAAAAAACATCAAATGCAAGCTTCAGTTTGGATTCAGGGAAACTACAATGGGTGTTTGAAATTTTTTATGTTTTTAAATGTGAGAAAATCGAATGTCTGGTTTTGTTTGACCAGTAAATATTTTTTCAGTATAAACTGCTTACCCTACTGTTAAAAATCTGCAGCTGGACTTGAGGATGTAGACCAGCATGTAAAACTGAGGAGGCTGAATTCTGTCATTAGTCATAAGGTAACCAGTCATGGGTGATTTCTACATCTTGGAAAATGTTGTCCTATCTGCGGTGGTCATCAAAATTATGATTTGTCCTTTAAAGATGGTCTTCATTAAAAAAGAGAGATATATAGTAGTTGCTACTGTACATAAATATGTCGCCTTATGATTGATTGCAGGCCACCCATAAGACAGACCAAACAACATTGTTGTCCCATAAAAGCATTCGTGTGTGCGTGTGTCTCACATATCCAAACAGAAACAGTAAAGACATCTGCAAAGAGCATCTGTATGCACATATTCACAGTGTGTGTTTCCATCGGCTGAGACTACAGGACCCTTGACACGTGAGAAAAAGCTGAAAAAGCTGACAACAATCGCAACACAGGATGTTTTTTTAAAATTAAAAGCTGACCTTGTTCTCGTGCCACAGCCTGTTCTACTGTAAATTACTTTATTGAAAGCTTTGCACAAACATCACCACAGGGAGTGAGGACCGCAGGATTCCCCAATTACCACATTTCAGTCATGTTGGGTCACGCAAAGAAAGAGATGCGACCCATTTCACCATGACAAAGCTGCAGAGTCCTGAATAGGCCAGCTTCACAGGACTAAGCCTGGCTAATGCTCTGGGCGACTCACCCACTAACCCACCACTGCTCCTCACCCTCTCAGAGGCGTAGTAACCGAGTAACAGAGAGTGAAACGCACTATTAGTGCTGGGCCATACTACAAATTTTAGTACGGATCTGATTGCAATATTTTTAACCTATAAAGGCAGCTTATTTAGGGGGTAGCATTGTGCCATGATTTATGAGATGAATCAACATCAATTTGCGCATTTTAAACATTTAATGACCGCTAAATGGCTTAATTTCCACAATTAATAGATAAATGATACAAAGCAACACACCTTTCACTATTTCATGTATTCTGAACCTTTTTTTTTTCTTCTTCTTTTACGTTTTTTTTTGGGGGGGGGGGAGATGGAATTTAAATGTATCTGTCCCTAAAGTACTTTAGGTGTGACAGGTGACACTAAAAGGCTTGTGCATGTATATAGCAATGGATAGAAACAAAATACGGATCCGATACCAATACCAGTGCTGGATCTTTTGCCCCCTTTATTGGCTATGAACAGTTTGCACGTAAAGCTTCCTCCATTTGGAAGAGATGTAAGGAAAGTGGGCAGGTGACTTTAACATTAAAGTAAGAAGGTAATGAGAACCTTTGCAGGCATTTGTGGCTCTCTATCTTCACTACATGATTTGGCACTTGAGCTCCGATATCATGCTGAGGTACAGGTGCAGGTTTTTAAAAGTCTGCCTCTGTATATAAACACTGATAAATAGCCCATCCACTCTTCTCGCATTATATCCCTCTATTACAAAGCTGAACGCCTCTTTCTTCCGCAAGTCAGACTAAAATAACATAAAGCAGTCACATTTTTTTGTTCTACTACTCACCCCTACGAAGAAGAGCAGCTGGAGTGATGAATCAATCTATCAGGGATTTGCCCTCAGCTTTCACGGTAGGCGCTTCTGTTATTTAACATTTTAAGTGGATGACAACTTTTTAGTCCACGCTATGATTAAGCGCTGACTGTATGACAAACATCTCCCTCTGGAAGACTTTACGTCAAGTTAGCTGCATGCGCACTTTTTTTCCTCCACCTCATCCTCCGCTTGTGAGAAACTTTTTTTTTTTGAATGACAGCCAAGAAGTGCGGAGTCAACAACTGCAACAAGTCTCCACAAGGTCTTTCTTCTATTTTGGAAGCTTCAGAGGTCAAAGGACAAGCAGCGAGTCTGTGTGTGTTGACTGCTGTCTGTCATATATCGGCACCTGGGCTTGGAGTTAAATATGCGCGTATAGAAAACCTTGGGAAATATTTTTGTCCGCATGTGCGTGCGCGCGAGTCTGTGGCATGTCAATCAATCGAGGCAAAAAGCCCGAGCCCACGGGTTCGTCACTCCCACGCATACTGTACCTGCACACACACGGGGCGCCCATTTCTAATATTCAAAACAGTTGAGCCTCTTTATTGGTGAATTCAAAGCACAATTACTGCTCATTCATGCACGTAATTGCCCTTTCCCGATATATAAAGAGGGTGAATGGCTGCTGAGTGGACCTTACTTTCCCCATCGACGCATATCAACCATTTTACCTGCTTGAATTTGAAGTCGATACCGCTAGAGAATACAGTTGCCCAGTCCTGCTCTTTTTATGTCCACAGAGTGGATGTAGGTTAAAAAGTTTGTACAGTATTAGTCCACACCCACGTGCAACTGATATCAGCGTGATAGGTGAATAATAAGGGTTACAAATGCAAATAAAGATGGGCTGTGTGTGTCAACTGTCTGCAACCATACAGTTGACAGACACTGTCGCCTGAAGTTATTTTTCATGAGCATGAACAAGAATGTGAAGTGCAGATATGCACTGAAAAAACAAAAACATATTGTTTACCCTCTGCAAACATGAAGCAGTAGGTTTGAGTTAAGTCCAAATGAAATGTATGAAAACAATGTTTGTTTGTTTTTTAAGTCATATAATAAAATCATTAAGGAAAATGTGCCTGGTATAAACTGAATGTCAAGTAAATTTCATCTGACCAGGATCCATTAGATGCAACATTTTAGACTGTACCTATGAGACAAAATGACATATAAAATTTACATGCAATTAAATTTGTCAAATTCAGCATTTTGGACAGATTTATTTATTTATTTATTTATTGAGTGTGTGGAATATTCTTTGACATAAACACAAGTGGACAAAGGCTATTATAAGTACTAAACTGCAGGTCGTGTTTAGATTTTTTTGTTTGTTTAATTTAGAGTTTCCTCAAATTATTAAACTTTCGGATTCTGAGCATTTTAATCTATCAGTTACTTTGATTTAGGCAAATTCTAGCATAAGACATGATTATTGTGACGATGCTGGGCTAAGTCATTTGAGTCCTGTTGCATAACAATAAATGAAATAATTTCAAAGTGTGCTAACAGGACATTTTATTTTAGTTCTTTACACTTTAACACAAAAAACTGATCAAAGCAGTGTATACATGTAGTTCAAGCTGTGCATCAGAATAGCTTAGAAAGGAGATTTAAGTGGCATTGCTTGTACCAGAGTTGGTCTGAGTATCTCTACGGTTTATAGAGAATGGTGCAAAAAGCAGAAAACATCCAGTAGGCTGCAGTTCCCTGAGAGGAAATGTGTTGTTGATCCCAGAGGTCAGAGGAGAATGGCCAGACTGCTTCAATCTGATAGGCAATATTAACTCAAATAACCACTTGTTACAACCGAGTTATGAAGAAGAGCCTCTCTGAACTTAAAGGGCATCAAACCTTGAAGCAGATAAGCTACAGCATCTACACAGACTGTCATAAACAGTATGAAAGCATGGATCCATCCTGTCTTGTATAAGTGTTTCAGTGGTGTGGGGGATATTTTCTTGGTACACTTTGGACTTTTCAGTACCAACTGAGCATAATTTTAATGCCACAGCCTACCTGAGTTTTGCTGCTGATCACGTCCATCTTTTTATAACCACAGTGTACCCATCTTCTGATGGCTGCTTCCAGCAGGATGTCACAAAGTGTGGATCGTATCAAACCGGTTTCTTGAACATGACTGAGTTCACTGTACTCAAATGGTCTCCAAAGATCTGAGTCCAACAGAACACCTTTGGGATGTGGTGAAACAGGAGATTCACATCACTGATGTGCAAGCCCACAAATCTGCTTCAACTGTGTGATGCCATGGACCCAAATCTCTGAGGAATGTTTCCAGCAGCTTGCTGAATCTATGACACAAAGAATTACGGCAGTTCTTAAGGCAAAACCACGTCCCTGTTGGTACTAGCAAGGTGCACGTGGTGAGTGTATGTTGCATTATACAACACATGGCATAGTATATGCTTATGTCAAGGCTGGGCTGGTGTGAAGGTATCAAAATTTGACTGTCACATCACACAGTTCATGTCATCTTTTCTTCTTTTTTTTTTAGTTTTGAGGTAGCAAAGACTTTCTTGGATATTTGTATAAAAGATGAGCACCCAGTGCCAGATTTAATAATCTGATTGATTTGTTGATTGCCAAGCATGTTGCGTGACCCTGCACACAGAAGGTTTTGAAGACACCTGGAACATTTAACCAAACCTAAACAGACAATAAATTAGTTTGTTCATTGTGCTCATTTTGCCATGCACATGCTAAAAAAAAACCCACGCTATACAATAAAAGTGTTACTATATGCAATCTGCATAGTGTTGATGCATCATTGCTGTTGCTAGCTAAGTCACGTAAATGATTGCCTCTCTCACATCTGTTAACTCTTACTCAGAATCAGGTTTAAGAAGTTTTATATTTGCAGGTACCTCACTGTGTCCTTGTGACAAAACCAAAGTTTACACTTCTAATGGAAACACGAATAAGCATGTTATAATTTTAAAACATTGATCTCAATCTAGTGCCCTTCATGAAGTAAAAATAGAGAATAAAAAAGACAAAACAGCACCCTGATCAATAAGAAGAGAAGAAAATGGAGCTCTTCACTTTCAAGTTTGTGCCACTCTCTGTTCCCACAAAGACTAAGCGCAATCGTAGAGCTATAGAGAAGTAGCTTACATTCCAATTACCACTCAAACCAGCAGTAAACACTGAGTCCTGAACCTTGACATCAGCCCCAATTGAGAGAGGCACCAGAACACTGCCAGGACATCACACATTTTCACCCATTATGGGGCCATTGTGCTGCACTGACCTGTAATCTTGACCTCGAGTTGTGTTTCTCTCCATCTCAAAACACTTCACTGCAAATAAGCGAGGACTGTTGATACCTCTCCACATCTGAGTCTGTATAGACCCAAGTACTAATAATAACATTATTTCCAATGTATATTTTAAAAAAACAAAAAACAATGCTTCACCCAAGTCGAATGCTCATTATTCAAAGTGATAAATCTGATAATTTTGCATTCTTTTAAAGGATGTTCACAATGGTAGTTCACACTGTACTCTGTCTTAAGGTTTTGACTTACAGTGGAAACACACGGAATATATTCGACAGATAAAGGAGTGTAGAAAATGTAGTTGCCATGGAAATCTACTTATATTTGATTGGCGGCCTTTCCTCCTGCGGTGTAACAATGCCCCCTAGTGATATCTTAGATGGCTCTGCACACCGGGGAAGCAGAGGCACAATCCGAAGTCGTCTTATTCAGTAAGTTCGGAAAGCTTTGAAATCGTTTAACCAGACCTCTTTGTGCATGCGTGTGTCTGTGTGCGGGATACAAGCATTACTCCTTGATGCCATCTGCGGTGACGGGCAGGGAGACGCAAACTGGTTAATTAAGCTGAAATCTGAATGATATCTAAATGAGATTTAACGCTCTTTCACAGACTCGCTGCACCTCACTGGGTGGACTTTATCTTAGTAGAAAACCATGTTTTCCAGAAGCTGCAAAAGCCCTTCCGTTCCCGCTGTTTTAGCCTTTGATAGGTGGAAAATTCAGGGTTTCGTTCTGTTTCCACTGGTCTGTTATGGAAATATTTTATGTATTAACACCAGAGGGAGCTCCTGAGTTCTTTTTTCTTTGCCACACTGCTCTGTGTGTAGTCACAGCACAGACATCCAGGTGTTAAGGCAGCTCTCCAAACTACTCTTCTTATCATTAATTACTATTAAGGAAGATATTTTGCTGCTCATCCATCTATTTAAAGATGTGAACACAAAGATAAGGAATTTAGAGATATATAAAATATATACAATGTTATCAAAAAGTAAAAAATAAACAAATAATTTTAAAAAAAGATGTTGGTGCAGTAAAATCACAGACACTACAGCTACAAACACACTGGCTAGTCCTTTGGGCAGGCTGTCGTACAGACTGGGAATAATAACAGTGTTTCAGTGATTATTCAAACCAAAGCGGTATTGTTGCATACATTATAAACTCTTCAGGTTATTAATTTCTTTGTGTTGCAGATCACGCTGACCTGCAGATGTCAGGGATTTTTCTGATATACTGTAATGCAGAAGCCGAGGGGTTCCAACGTGTCAGGTGACTGAGAAAAGAGAGCCACAGTGGAAGACAAAGGTGTCGGAAAAAAGAGAGATGTGTCTCATACTTACAAAGAATGCCTGCGCTGTGTGGGTATTTTAATGACTGCTCCTTTTGTGTAGACTACACTGTGAGCATCATGCACAGAAAAAAAGAAAGAAATTGAGATAACAACCATGCAGTGGGAGCTACATGGAGACGGACCGGGAATAAATGTTGACTGATAAGTGCAGTCAGAGGCAGCTGCCTTCATTTATTGACTCAATACCCAGGAGTGTGAATGTGTGCGAGAGTGCTGTAATATCAGTGTTGCTGTGCAATACGAGAACTTACATCATCACCACTTAACAATATTACAGGCAGTTCATAAGATTATTGGTCCCCAGGGGAAAAATTAAATTTGATACGTTTATCAATATGAACTAATACAACAGAACGGCATTTATACGTTGTTTTCATATATATTTATAACTAGTGTGTTGTCAGTGCACCACAGTTTAATCCTAATACTCGTTCAGCACAGACCTTACACTTATTATCCAGCATGTTAGCGTCATCGTACCCTTTATGTTAATTAAGACGCTTGAATAATTCATGGATTTGACACCAAGATGTCAAGCTAGACAAAAGCATCAGGAAACAGATGTGTTCACCCTTAACCGGCTAATGACTGTCCATAAAAATTGGAGAGCCAAGCAGAAATGCCGTTCACAGTGGCTGTAATGATCAAACTTTGCAAGTTTTTTTTAACCTATTTCTGGCTCATTTGTCTCCAATGTGCAACTTAACACTTGAGAATTGCATCGTAGTCACTTGTTACCAGCTGTTTGAGGTTAATTGTAACTCCTCATTTTCTCGAGCATGCTGAAGAGACTGTTTCGAGCGCCACATGTTGTGTGTCGATGTTGGTGTTTAATTGCGACCAAAGTACATCTCTGAAAAATTTGGTTTTATGCTCAAGCTGTTAATGCTCCCAGCTTCTTAAATGTGCTAAATGCAGGGGATCATCGTGTCGCTGGGAAGTACCGAGTGAAAACACGCGCTGAGAAGAGACTATTGAAAATCCATGAAGCTGCCTGCTGCATGGATCTTTACATATCTGAATCTCAGTTACCCGGGGTAGATCTTTTCATTGAACACTTGAGAGCAATGTGTGAAGGCAAACAGCGGGAGCGTATGGGTGTGTGTTAGGTGAACACTCGTGATGTGTGTTTCTGTGTCGGAGATCTCTCCGAAGAGGAAATGGATGGTATAGATACCTCGCTTGGGTGACATTCCCACTGTTTGCTCCATTATATAGCGGGGTTCACATACATATAAGCCCGTAATGCTCTCAAAATGAAAGCAAACACAACTCCAAACTGCCTTGTTTTCTCATGAAGGAGGCAAACATTTCATTTAAGGAGGCACGCTACGGGACCAAGGCAGCACATGCTCGGTTAAGCAAGTTGGATGAAGCTGGAGACAAAAATCTTGTAACATTACATTGCCTGCAAATAGGTCTTGCTTCATTTTCATAGCACTAAGCCTTCTTCTCTGTGGATCCAAAAATAAACAATTTGCTTGTAAGTTTTATGTAAGTACAAAACAATAAATATTAATGCATCAATTTGCTCTTTTCATTGACCTCGTTGCATGAGCGAAGTAAATATTGACTCTCTACATAAATGTAAACATGCACACAACCAAAGAACTTGTAATTGTGTGCATTTTTTTTTCTTTGTGAGAGGAAATCTGACAGCATCATGTGAGGAAGCCTGACTTTGTTGGTTCAGTAACTTTACTGATTGCAGATATCAGGCAGCACAAAGTGAACACTGAAAACATCATCTTCATAGGTATTAACACATACACACATGCGAACACACCCATATAAGATGAGTCAATGGAAAGCTGGTGAAATGAGAGCTAAAATATTTATAGGTCATGAATATTCAGCTGAGACTGCTTGCGTATAATGCCTTCACAACAGAATACATTTTAAAATATTTATGGCTGCCTAAATAAATGGGACTGCCGTACAACCTAAGCACTGAGGATGTATATATGAGTATATACATGCGGTTTATGAAACTTGTCAGTCGCTATGGATACAAAGAGTTTCATTGTCTTAAAAAAAAATTGTTAGATCTGTATATCCCATTCTTAATGTCACATAAAGTCTGAAAGCAGAACAGACTGCCTCTCTGAAAATTCCTAACACGTGGCGAGTTGTCCCATTTAACAATTTTCTCTTCTCACCCGTTACCACACTTAACACCTCCCTTCTCGTCCCCTCCCCTCTCTCAACTGAAACGAAAGCATTAAGGCAATTTTGACACGGCTATCACTTCATGTGTTGCCATTGGCAGAGTTTATATCTAAATCAGCTGCACTGGAAATGCCTGTTCAGACTAGCATGAGGACGTGGGCAGTGATGTCTCCTGCCACCTGCTCTTTTCCCAGTGTTGCTGCACAGCAGTGAGAGGCTACAGGCGTTAAGTCTAACTCTGTCTGCACCACGAGTTTAGGATTTAGGGACCTCTTACCAGGACCATAAAGATACCAAGAGATGACGATAATGATGTCAGCGCAGTTTAATCTTGTCAAAACTTCAAGGTTGGCGTAGAGATAGAGATACTGACTATCAATAAACTACTGTAAGATACTGTGCTGGCTTCATCTCTGGCACTGGGAAAGGAGTGTAGGCTATTAACTGTGCAAGCTATCAACTGCAAGGTGTCAGTTGTTACAGACCACAAACACTGCGAAAGGGCCCTTGAGTAAGGCACTAAACCCCAAATTACTGCAGGGGTAATGTACTGCTTAAGAGACTTTTCGGCGTCTTTGTGCCTCTTTAAGCTGCCTTATGCTGATTGAAAACTTACTATAAAAACTGAGATTGTCAGAACACTGTTACACTACACCAGGCAACACTCTTGCTTGGTTGGTATTCAGCTTAAAAAATGACTCACTTGTGTGAAGCCGGCTTTTTTTTTGTTTTGTTTTGTTTTAGCAGTTGTCACTGCTAAAATTTCTGGGGCATCATTTGAGCCGTGAAATTATATAATACACCAAATGGAACGTCACAATAAACATATTGAACGCTATAGTAAGGTGCACCAGCAGTCACAAGTACACCCTCAGCAACAACCGACTGAAAACACTTAACAGGACAGTTGCTTAATGACACTACAAACCGTATCCTCTGAATGACCATTGAGCTGAAACAACACCTCCCATGGTCTCTGGCACATCTAATCATTATGAATTTTCCCAAATTTGTCTTTACTTTGCCTTTGGTGTGTAAAAGGAAAATAAATGTCATCTAGAGCTGCAACTAAACAGCAGTGTTATCAATATTGAATATAGTTATACTTCATACACTTACCTTGACATCTTTAACAAGGCAGTGTTATGTACAATAGTAGCAATTTATGGTACAAAACAGTATCTCTTCTAAGTGGTGCAAAATGTCTGTCTATATGATTATCCCATTTCTATAAGCCGTATTTCTTCTTGTTGGAAAGGAGCATGCTGCTGTTTACCATAAGATATTAAATTTATTTCTGCTGCCTTGTAATAAATGAATTGCCTTCATATGCATTTCCATAGATAAACAGATGCATTGCCTTTTTTTCTCGGTACACCGTGTCAGACCTCACAAGCTGGTTTCTAATTGCAGGTGTCTTCTGTAGGCAAGTGAATTTCTTATTGAAAAAAAGGCGGATTTATCTCAAAGTGGATCTTTCCCTTCTTGATCCTCCACAGCCGTGGAACTGCTGTATGCAATAAAAGGTATGCTGGCCAATTAGTCTTCTATGTAAGGCTCTTGAAAGGAGCCTAGCTAGCTAATGAACTAAAGCTACCAGAAATGCTAAAAAAAAAAAGAAAGAAAAAAAATCCTGTGTTAGTTGATAGCAGAGAGAGAAAGAGCGAGCCCTCCCTCCCACAAAGTGGCTGTGTGATATACGTTTAAGTGATGTGAAGAAAACACCCAAGTTGCTTTAGATTGATTGCTGTAAAGGCGAGAGATGTTTTTTGTGTCTGGATGTATTACCACACAGAACAAATGGATGAAAAAAAAAAACAAAAAAAAAAAACAGGAGGAGGATTTATGTTTTTTGTGAAAAATGATTACATAAAAAAGGTGAAGATGATATAGGTTTACATATTTGCAGCAATAGCTGTTAAATTTTTCATGAAATAATAAAGTATGCTATAGTGTTGCCTCCACTCCCGACAAATGACAAATTGTCAAATTAAATTCCATTTACGAGTGACAAATTGCTTTCCTTTCTACCTCTATGTGTGTGTGTGTGTGTGTGTGTGTCCCATTCATGCAAGAGCCTTTACTTCCCAATCTTTGAATGCATGCATTTTCCCCCTCACAGCCTTAAGAGATTCTGTCAGGTGTGCAGTCAGGATTTGAGCAATGTTCTATGATCAAGAAACATCATAATTAACATCTTAAATCCCATTTCTAGTGTGTGTGTGCATGCGCCGGTGTGTGTGTGTGCATTTGAGATTTCCTGCTCTACTTTGTGGGAAATTGCTGTGTTTCGCTGTCTGTTAACCAACCTGCAGAGTGAGCAAATTAAGCAGTGATGTTTTTCCTCCGCAAAAACTGGGTTAAACATGGGGGTCGCTGCATTGTGCGATAAGCACACATCTTGCAACCGTTTGCTCTTTTCTTTATGCTCTCGCGCAAAATTAGACAAGACAGGAGTTATAAGAGAGAATTTACTGAGTCTCCTGAATGGTTGAGAAATAAGACCTAATGACTTTTTGCAGCTTAACACACGCATTCAAGGCACAATCCTCATTGCCATCATACGCACACACACACGCACGCATACAGACACAGAAGAAAGTAATACCTTTAGGGGTTTGCTATTAAGATGGTTAATCCACGAGCCTCCAGAGGAGCAGGATAAAATATTCCTCAAGGAAGCTTTTCACAACAAGCTCCTAGGATCAAGTGCATGAATAAATTACAGGCCTAATTAAAGGAAATGTCAAATGGCTGCTGTATGGAAGATTATTAACGATGTTCTGGACATGTTAAAGAAACCTGGGCCTGGAATGAGGATGATCAATGTAAGTTTAATGGGGTTCCTATTAGACTGAGGGTCTACGAGACTTAAATAATATAGTTAGACTTCACTGAAGTTCAGCGAAGATATTGACCCATGTGTTTGTGTTTGGGAGGAAGATTGGTAACGTCCAAAAGGGTAACCTGATTACAGTAGTATAAGGAAGAGGGCGTTCAGTGTTTTTGTCTGAGAGAAAGACACAGACAGATAGAAAAGAAGAGACTGACAGAGGCAGGGAAGTTGTTTATCTGTAAGAGTGGGAGAATGTGACTAGAAAGAGAAGCCGAGAGAGCTGGAACTGGAAGAGAAAGCAGTTTTCCTGCAGTCTTTGTCATGGGAAATGCATCCTTTCACAATGAACCAAAGCTGTCAGCGGATGCTTATCAAGAACACTCAAACATCAGCCTTCTGCAACTCAGTACCTACAACAGGCCTTTTCAGTCGGTGAAACAAACTTGAATCATAGTCTAATAAGTTTTCTTTCTGAAACTCAAAATTTCTTTCAGACGACTTTAGAATCAGTGCAGTTTAAACTTTCATTTTATCCATAGATTTGGATAAAGCAAAGAGAAAAAATAATGAGTGGAAAAAGTAAAACCTACTAAGGAGCAGTGAACAATAAATCCTGTTTTAGAGGTTGGCCAGTTTTAAAACTAGTAGCAAAGGCTGCTGGGAGTTAACCAGTGCCTGAGTGCAATTATATGTTAAAACCGGACTGTTTAAATCAGCAGAGCTGCAATTGAATTTTGTATTCTCTACCACGAAGTATGAATTATCTCTGTTTTTCTGTGTTCTGTTATATTAAATTTATATATGCAGGTCAGAGTTTAACTCTCTGTGGGTCGGCACTTGTGAGAGTTGGGCAGTGAGAGCACAGGTTTTTCCTGGTGCTAGAATTCAGTGAGAAAGACAATAAACCGCTAAGTCACAATGACAGTATTAAGTAAATTAAGTAGAATAAACATGAGTAAATCTTGGGGTGTTAGATAGGAGAATATTCAGCCTCTCATTTTGTCCCATGTGACCATGATGTCTTTTATTCATGGGTGAAAGGATTGGTTGAGTTTTTCCTCCTGTGTGTCTGAGGAATAGACTATATTTAAAGGATAGACATAGCCTTGGGCGCTGTTGAAAAATAAATAAATAAGTCAATGCAGTCCATGAACAAGTGCCACCAGGGGATGACTCCTATGATTGCAAAAGCAAGTGTGATCGTATAGAGGTCTATGAGACCATTTATTCTACTTTTTAGTTGATTTAATGCCTCATTTAAAATCTTACTAAGAAGCTTATAGTCTGAGTTGATACGTTCAAGTACTCTTCAATAAAGCATGATGTTCATCCTGGTAATTATGTTCATATTTACAGTATGAACAGGGTTGGTTTTCTTTGGTAGGGTGACCATATTTTGATTTCCAAAAAAGAGGACACTTGCCCCAGTCATGAAGAACTTTAATAATACTGTTTGCTTAAAGAAAATTTTAACATATTTAAACGCTGCCTTCTCTGTGCGGTTAACGAATGGTGAAATACAAAATGTCATAAAGGCTTTTACAAGTTAACAAGTGCAAAAAATAACATATAACCCTCTGGAATTACATAATGATACAGAAATAATGCCTCATCTGTATTAAAAAAATTACCAGTACTGGGATGGTACGAGGGAAATTTCTTTTGTAGTTCATCTGAAAAGATGTACTTGCGCTTTGGCATCTTTTAAACATCATCAGGTGCGTTGCTTCATGCTGTCTGTCCCGTCTGTGACAGAACAACCACTCATAAAGCAGCAACTACGGGATAACGCCTTCGACGCTTATTCCCTTCCGATGCTGACGGTGGATCAAGGAGACCAGCGCACAGGCTGCAGGCCCAGATGTACTGTCTAAATCGGCTGTCTCTCACCCTTTACCCACCCCTGTTGCTTGTCATGTGTTTCTTTGGTGTATTAAGAGTTTTTTCATGTGCTATGTGCAGAGGTGTTTTTTTTCTGTTCTCAAACTGATCTCCCTGTTGGAGCTCAGTCTGGGGGGAGTTATTTTTTTTCTCCTTATCTTTCCTCATGTGGTGCATTTTCCATTGTTATACCTCTCTGACCTGTCTTCCCCATGTGATGTTTTGTGTAATGTATGTATGGTCGGAGGGTAAGATGGCGCCGCCATTGTGTGCAATAGGTCGGCAGCCTTATGAAATTTCCCCTTGTGGGACTAATAAAGGTATATCAAATCAAATCAAATAACGTCACACATATAGGTCCTCTTTAGGCCTATAGGAAAACCCAGACATTTCCATCAATCTTGAAAATCCCCCTGGACACACGGACAGAATGTTTTTAGACATACTTTGAAACACATTTAGTTGTCGACCTTCTCCTCCGGAGAAAAGAGGACGGTTAGTCACCCTATCTTTGCGTCATACTCAGCATGTCTCTTCCTCCAAACACAGTGGTTCAAGTTGATGCCAAAGAGCATTTTTTTGTTTCATCTGACACTGAGCACTGTCTCTGAGGCCTTCTCTGAATCATTTAGATGTTCACTGGGAAACCTAAAAGAGATCTGTACGTGTGCCATCTTGAGCAGGGGAACTTTGTGGATGTTGCACGATTACTGCCCACTACAGCATAGTGTGCTACCAGTGCTGTTGTTAGTGACTTTGGTAGTTTTGAACAAATCCACAACCTTTCTCGTGATCATCATTACCCCATTGGGCAAGATGCTGTATAGAGCTCCAGACCGAAGGAACCGATGGTCAATTTATGTTTCTTCCACCAACAGTTAGCAGCTTCTCACCAAGCTTCTTGCTGCTAATCTTTTAGCCCATTCCACCATTGTGCAAGTCTACAGTCTTGTCCCTGACGTCCTTTGACAGCTCTTAGGTGGTGAATATTAAAATGGAAATTGATTACATGGAGAGGTGTGTAGTTTAGTCAATATCTATAATTGATTGATTGATTGGAATCTCTGTGCCACATGGGCACACAGCCAATCTGCCAGAGCCAGAATTCTGGCTGGGTTGCAGTGAACCAAAAGCTTATTTCATTCAATGAGATGCAAATCAATTTATAACTTTTGTCGTGTGTTTTTTCTCTATTTTTGGTTGATATTATGTCTCTCTCCATTAAAATAAAACTACCATAAATAGAGAGTTCATTTCTTGAGCAAACTTTAAAAAGTCAGCAGGGGATCAAATAATTACTTTGGCCAACTTTGCAGCTTTTAGTTTATGGAGTCTGTCTTCCATCCAGATCTTCAGAGTGTAGTGGAAGTTGCATGTCTGAGGGTGTGGAAGATTCGCTGTCTCTATATTTTATCTATGCTGTCCATACTGTATCTCCACAAAAGCTCAGGTGAACTATCATATTGTTTTTAATAGCTTTTAACCACGGGTTAGGGCTTCATTACATTTCCATGACAACCAGGTGCTTTTTCTGTACCGTGATTGGTACTGTGGGAAAAAGAGAGGTTCAGTTGTACCCACACCACTCCAATCTCATCCCATCAGAAACTAGTTTGAGGGATGTCACTCGGCCTCCATGCATGCCCCAACTGCACACAAAGGAGAAGCCACATCGACATATTTTGGAGTAATTTGAACACCCCACTCTGCCATGTTTTCAGCCACTTACAGCTCATTACATTGGTTTTCTGGTACATGTATACTTGAGTCCTAATGGCTCTCACCAACCCCACATATTATGACAGGTAGCCACTCCTATCTCAAAAGCTTGCACAAGTCCACCCACCTTTATGCCGCCTGTTTAGCGTAAAATGGAGGCTTGTTGAAATAAACAAGTAAATGATAAAGAAAGTTAAAAACAAGGCAGAGCAGAACTAATTTTCTTTTTCTTCTTTAACACTTTGTGACCCCTGGTGGTAGAAAATCTGTTCTTCCTTAAAGAAAATAAATATCAAGAACAAAGAAAAACAAATAAGTCATAAATAGAAGTAATAAATAGCATAAGTTTGGTCCTATTAGGGTCTTTGAACATTTGAAGTTTGCTGAAAATTAAAAAAGCACAAATTTGCTTGAAAGACATTTAATTCACTGTCTTCTCCCTGCCGACCTTGATTTGGAAGTGAAATCGCTCCTCCTCAGAGAAAGAAAGGAAACAGACCCGAGGAAAGGCAACTGACGAGTAATTCCTATTAGACAAACACGCAATGTTACAGAGCAAAAGAGCAAAATTGCAGATTATCCCCTGATGTTTGACAAAGTAATTATTCTCTTTAACAGAGGGTGTCTGGGGTATTATATACTGTTTCTATATTTAGATGCATTAAGCTTTTCTTTTTATATTAACCTATAAAAATCAAATGACAGAGAGAGCACAGGTGGAACTAATAACATTACCAAGTGCTACTGCAATAAATCACTCCAACATGATGCAAAGTAACTACACAAATAAAATCAACCATTTTTTTTTTTATAACTGCACCTGTGCGCTACCTATTACAACATGTCAAAATATCTGCTCTGAGACAAAGGTGGACATATATTTTCACTACTGGTGTGAGAACAAAAATTCTGTTTTGGACATTGTTAAGCGAATAGTTCGGCACGGTTTTCAAAAACTCTTTCAGAAAAGATGTGAATAGTGGATGAGAGCCAGCAGCTTTTAAGCTCGTTTAACACAAAAACAGAAGTGACATGTTTAAAGCTCAGTAATTAACACTTTGTCGTCTCCTTTGTCGTCTCCTTTGTCGTCTCCTCTGCACAAAAACGGCAGTGTAAAAAAACACACAAGTTGCTGCTCCTGCCTCGTTTCAATCTCATTGTGGTTTAGGAGGTTTGGTGCACTGTGTTACCCCGAACCAGAGGCTCTCTGCCTCCTCACTGTAGCTTCATTGTTAATGGATAGATATGTTTCAGAACCTTCTTATCTATCTATCTATCTATCTATCTATCTATCTATCATTTTTGGCTTTTTGTATTTGTACACTTTTACACATTTTTTCCTTATTTATTTGTCTAATATGTCTCTAATTCACTCTTTCTTGCAGACCCCTGTGCTTCTGTAACATGTGAATTTCTCCCATTGGAATTAATAACGTCTGTTTTGTGTCTTTATCTATCATTCTCAAATTAAAGTTTTCCTATGCAGCGGTATAAATTAAAGAAGTCTGGCCCAGTGTACCAAAATAAAATAAACTTTCTGATACTTGTACAAAGCTACTTGTCATTTTAACTGTTTATCCAAGTTTTGTGTTTGTTTTCTGATTAATGTTTTCTGTCATTTCTAAACACTACACAAACAGGCACTGTGGGAGAATTAGCTTAATTTAAACTAATGTCTGTAGGCTGCACGTGTGCCAGGAGGACTGTACCAAATGAAGACGCAGGGGGGCGCAGTTCCCCGCCAGGTGCGCCTTCTTCCCTGCCTCCCTCCCCGCACCACCTTCCCATCCCATCGCTGCACGTTCTGGCTGCTTTATCGACCTTCTCCCCGCCGTGCAGCCCACTCCTCCTTCCTTCGCGAGGAGAGCGGGACTCTGACGCGCACAATAAATCATCCTCGCGAGGTTCCTTTTTCAAGCCCCATTTCATACTTACTCGCACTGGAGCGCAGACACGGGCGAGAGTCAAGCCTCGTAACTGTGGATGTAGCAAATGTGATTCAGCACAGCAAACAACGTGGGTGTTGTGCGTGCGAGCGCGCGCGCGCGCGTGTGTGCTTTTTCTTTTTTCTTTTCTTTTTTTTTTTTTTTGGTGGGGAGTGGAGGAGAAGGAGGAGGAGGTGGGGAGAGAGCAGCGATATGAAACGCGTGTGTTTATGTCTCCTTCGTCACCCGTTATCTGTGACTGACCACCGGCTCAGTTTCACCTGTACGAACGACCTTGCAATTGCGACCGAAATTCTTCTAACGAGGTTTCCATGGAGGAGCAGTTTGTCGTTTTATCCGTGAGGGCTGAATTTGGTTCCTATTGGTGTCAAGATATTTCGGGATAACAGGTAAGACAGTGTGTAATTTATATAAATAGCGACGGGCATGCTGTTGCCACCACGTCGGCCTGTTTTTATGCTGTTCCCGACTGCACCGTCCGCTCCTAATGCCTTTTATTTGAGAATAATTGTTTGTTTTAGACTCGAGCAACGTGACGTGACCTCCCAACTGCGGCCAATTCCTGCACACTGAGCAGGCTGATTTATTATTTTTTTAAAGAGGCAATCTAGAAAGAGGAGACTTCTTTTTCTTTTCTTTTTTTTTTATTAAGGAGTTGGCTCCAACATGCCTGCCTTTCTTTGTCAAAGTGATGTAAGGGGTGCAGTTAGTCACAGCCTGGCATTTCAGCCCCCTAACTGCTCCTGTGGTACTTACCTGGTGTGGTGCCACACTGCAGCTCACCCCGTGAAATAGAGCTAACCTACAGGCCAAAGACCAGTACATTTTTTAACGGCTGAATGGGGCTTGGGTGGACTTGCATGCACTAAAACATAGAAGAAAGAAAAGTAAGAAACGTGTAATTACGGTTCTTTTGGCTGTATTTTAAGTTAAAAAAAAAAACCCAGAAAAACTTCAGAAGTATCAGCAATTATGGGCTTTATCCTTTATGTGATCCACTGAGTGCAAAGGTGTACACACACACACACACACACACACACACACACAGTTTCTACCTTGCAGCGTTCACAAGGTAATTGCATACTTTAATGCCACAATGTCAGCTGAACAATCTGTGATGAATGCAGCTCAGGCCTTCAAACTAAGTACACTCCTACTCTTTCCAGCTGGGCTGTTTGTTCAGTCAGCATGTTACTTGGATGCAGGCAGAGTGTGATGTAGGTGGCAGATATGTGTTTATACATTTATTCTTTTTTTAAGTGTCAGTTAAGCCAGTGGTGTATTGGTTCCAGAAAGTACCCTTCTTGATTGAGACCGATCCCCCCCCCCAAAGCTTTCTCACCACCTTCTGTCACCATCCTGTTAGCACCATTATTGCAAGCAGTGTGAATGTGTGCTTGTGTGTGTGTGTGTGTGTGTTTGTGTGAGTGGGTGGGTGGGTCAGCTTGCATCTGTGTGTGGACAGCTCTATACAGCATGTGTTACACTGGTGTAATTCTCTAATCCTCCAATTTGCATTTTTAAACGATTTATTGGATGTGTAGGGGGAAAAAAGGAACACATGTAACTCAGAGCCATCCCTGTAAAACCCCGCTGCAAATGCAAACCATGCAACATGCGAAGTTGACTGCACTGTAATACCCTCCATACCTTTTACACACACCAATTCTCAGTCTTGAGATGCCAGCACTTTACACTGTGGGCCTATTACTGAGGTAAGGCATGCAGGAGTCTTCTAGAGAGGAGGCATACCAATCCAATTTAGCAGACTTTGGGAAGGGGGGGGGGGGGGGAACATGAAAGGTAGGAAATAAAATCTTGGCTGAGATCCCAACGTGTCTGATTTCACATGCAGGCAGCTAACAAACAATTAGCCCCTCCATAAGTAGCACTCTGAACCAGACTCGCCTTGGGATTAGACCACAAATGAGCCGCACGTCACAGCTTATGTCTTCTAAATGGAAAGTGAGGGTATGTGTGTGTGTGGAGGCTGGCTGGCTGTTACATGTGTTTCGTACATGGTGAGAAAGCAACTTTAGTGTGTAGGTGTGTGTGGGCTGTGTGACATTTAGCAGATTGATGTTATTATCTGCCCCTGCCCTTAATACGGCCGCAACACCTCTTGAAGAAACTTGTATTTTCAGACCCGACTTATTCATATACGCTTCCCTTTTATGCGTGCGCAGAGTAATATACACAAATCTTCCCATACGCTGCACACTCGTAATATGTGTATGTGTGTGTGTATGAGACCGCTCCCTTATTTGCTGTGTTATTGCCTGCTCTTCATTGTGTGAATGTTTGACATTTTGTAATTGCATCATTACGCGCTCAGTCCCCTCCTGCAAGAAGCGCGCGCATCGCAATTTGCAACACATGCTACAAGCAGTCAGACTCTTGCCCTTGATTACGGACCTGGGTGGAATGGCTTCCTCATCAGGCTGTCTTGATTCACCCCAGCATGTGGGAAGACACATGCTGCTGTGGGTGAATCTAATTGATTGGATGGCACCCAATTCCCAGGTCCAAGTCTCCTCAGGCAGCCAGAGAGTGAATCTGTCCAAGTGAAGGATGAGCCTAGGCGTTGGTTGCTCCCCTAATAGATTGGCATGGACTTCCTCCCATATGCCTCTGGTATCACCCTCAGACATCTCTGGGTTCAAGTTGGCCACACTACAGGGCGCAAAGTGACATTGCCTGGATCATTGCTGATTAGAGATGCGAGGGCTACCCGGCACCAAACTGTTCCTCCACTTTTACAGTGATTATGTTTCCGCTGACAGAAAAATTCTGACACTTCCCCTGTCTTAGCTTGATAGGTGATTAAAAGATGTTACGCTGGCAGTGGTGGAGTTTTTGGTATTTTACAAGGAGATTCTCGTTTCAACAGGTCAAGCTCCTCTCTCTCTCGGAGAACACAAGTGCCATTTCAAAGCTTATTGGATGAAAGTCTCATTTACCCCTGGCTGCCAAATATGACGTTGCCATGGAAACAGCTTCTACTGTTATCAATCATCGACTGTTTGACAGGTAAACTACCTTTTTTTTTTTTACGAGTGATGGATTTTTGGGGGGGTTTCTGGTGCGTGCGCACGTGTGTGTGTGTGTGTGTCTTCACGTTTGGACATTTACAGCTGTGGAATGAGACAAAAATAGTGTCAGAGAGGATGATGGCTCAGGTTTATAGGAGCACTCTGCAGTATTGGCTTCCACTCACAATCCAGACACAATACTCTCAATCTTCGTCATCACTTTCGCCTGATGATGAGGCATTTTACTTTTCTTTTCTTTTTACACTTAGTCAAAAACACTTAAGTAACATAAAAAGAGAGCAAAGGTTTCCCCTTCTGCTGGGAATGATTTTCTATGAATAATAATCATGTAATGATTGTATTTACCAAGCATAGACAAAAAGTTTGTTAGTAAATGATTAAAAAAGTTTTCTTGTGAATTTGTTAAACTAGAGGTGTTTATTTTATTTTTTTTAATGCTGGAGCAGTGACAGAAATGGCATCCTGGTACCGGGGAATGCTGTTAGAAGTTCATTTTTTAAAAATCTATTAGTTTGCAAGAACACTTTGCAACACCTGCAAAGATATGAGACTCGCTTCCCTGTTTTAAAAGCCTCTTTATGACACTTTTCCATCTAAGAAAAATCAGGTAATAATGGAGTCCCGACTCCATTACAGTGATTTCTATTCTGTCTTCATGCTCACGCTGGAACTGTGTCTCTGTCAGATTGCCTGGACAGTGGATCATTCCATGGTCCGAGATGGAGAATGGAGCCGGGTGATTTGTTCATACCCATTGACTCCATAGAAGAGGAAGCTACTCTGACTTGTGACGCAAAGGGAACACCATCTCCTCAGTACAGGTAGGAGCACATTCACGTTTAGGTTTTTAATCTTCAGGTTTTCAAAAATGTTAGTTTGGGGTTATTAAAATGGGTGAAAGACTGATTTAGAAATCATTATTTGCAAGATTTCGTTGGGTTTAACGTAGCAGTCATTTATAAGAAGTCGAGCCCAGCAGAATCCCAGCTGCTTAGCTGATCTCAACGTTCGCCAACATCAGCTGACAGCCTTGCCGATGCTCTTCCATACATTTAACTGGCAAATCTCACTTAGGACACACTATTAAAGCTGCTTTAGCCTGCCCACGTTTGCCTCATTCCCCAATGTTTGAACCTGCAAGGCGCTTTGCAACCCACCTGCACCCCATCACTTCGTCTTGTGCTGTACCTGACTTATTAAATGTCTCATCTATAGTCACTGATGCATGACTGTGTTGGGTCCCGCTTGTGCTCACTTCCAGTTTAGTACATCCATTCACTCATGGGAGTGAGATGCCAGAACACAGCTTTCAAATATAAACTGATGGAAATAAAGATCCAGAGTCCTAACTGAACTGCAGTTCAGTTAGCACATTATCAACGCCGTATTGCTCTTTTGTTTAAAATAACACAGGCGGACTCGTTCTCCACCTCATAAGCGGTTACTTGCACTTTCTCCACTCTTTCGCTTTCATCACCGACTGTATTTTCTCAACTGTCAACGTCAAAAGAGGAGCTTGTTTAAAGTAAATGATTAGTTGAGCAAACATAAAAGCTGCATTGAGACATGATCGCATTCTAAATGGAAAAAGAAGATGAGGGAAAGGAAGAAGTGATGTACTCATCTGGATATTCTCAGTGACTTTTTACCCCAGAAAAGAAAAGTAATACAGATGCAGACACCTTTTTATACTCCTGGCTGCTCCCAGCTTGCCATTCTTGCAAAGCCAATTTAGATTATAGTTTTCATGTGGAAAAGCAAGCCGCTTTCCTTTCTATTAATTTTCTCCAAATTAGACTGAAATGCACATAGACACTCTGTGCAGCAGTGTCATTATGGCTTTACTAATTCATATTGACTAACACACCACCAATCTGCCTCTTGTCTTACCAGATAGTATCTTAGTGACACATGTGTAGCATCTTAATGATCGTCTCCTCTTATAAAACACAATGAGGCCGATGCAGGTTGCTAGACATCGGTTGGCACCAACAGACATTGATTACAAGTGTCTTTGGCGTTCGACGTTGGAATTACTGCAGCACAGCCGGCGCAGATGAAATGAATGACAGTGGTGTGGAGTATGTACATTCATTATTTCAGGCTCTTCACATTCCCCATCTAAGACCAGGTATTTCCATGTACTGATTAAAGGTGAGATGAGCATGTTTAACGGGTGTCTTGTCACGCTGGCTGTGCTAGGCTCTGTATGCCCTCAGCACCTCTCTGGCTCCTCTCTTGAAGTGTAAATGGGCTCACACTGCTCTCTCCCATCCCCCTTCTTCTCTTTTCCCCCTTTTCCCTTTCCTCTGCCACTCCTGTCACTCACAGAGATATGAGACTTTCATACTATGCGCACAGCACTGATTTAAAAACTCGTGGGAGAAAATCAGATCTTCTATAGAAAAGCATCGTTGCTGCTGCAGGCTATAAAAGTTACACTGTGTGAGTGTCTTAAACGTAAACAGAAGGTGACTTGTCTACCCTTTACTTGACCTGAGGTTTGAAGTCTGTGGCTCTAGACC
The DNA here is from genome assembly GCF_051167445.1 of Perissodus microlepis. NCBI lineage: Eukaryota > Metazoa > Chordata > Actinopteri > Cichliformes > Cichlidae > Perissodus > Perissodus microlepis. The sequence goes on along the minus strand of NC_140480.1, from coordinate 5,414,262 downwards.
GGTAGATCATCCAGAATACTCGGATTTCTCTGTGGTCAGACAACATGTGTTCACAAAATGAGTTTCAAGCGGAGTAATTCAGTTTTCCAGTTGCCATTCAATCACCTGCCCTATGTTCGTGGCACCACTGAACAGCAGAGGCACTTCAGAGCAGGTCAAAAAGAGGTGAAAACGGTGGCTAAGGGATTAAGAGCTGAATGCAAGAGTGGACATGGACACCCACACAGACATGCAGGCATGTATCACTAGTCATTTCAGCCCTTTAGGTATTCATCGTAAGCCACAAGAGTAATAGGGTTAACCTCATTGCATACAGTGACCAAGCTGCATGTGTATTGATCGGCCACAACATTAAAACCATCTTGTGTAGGTCTGCCTCGTGGCGTCAAAGTAACACGGTCCCCTCAGAGCATGGACGTGGGACTTCTGGGGAAGTCCTGGCATCAGAATATTTGTAGTCGAGTCTTTCTTCGCCTTTCCGTCTCCAGCGACTTCATCGTCTTGTTTATGTCTGTCTTTTTGCACAAATGTTTCTGTTATGCTTCCTTTTCTTGGTAAAGGAGATATTTTGCTTTATTTTTCAAAGTTATTTGATGTTTCTGAAACCAGTGGGCAGTTTTGCCTGCCACTTCAAGTTTCTGCCCTTTTTATTGCTTTGTTTCTGCAGCACAGACGGTTCATGAAGAGTCATATTTCATTAGTTTAAAAAACAAAGGTGTTATCGAGCGCTTGCGTTTTTTTTGTTCAAGTTGGTGGGAAAGCTGTCAATCAGGCTGTGGTGTCAAATAAACAACCACTCTCTCCTTTCCAGGATGTCCACATACACATATACCATAGATGTGAGAGCAAATTGATCTGCCAGTCTGCATTCTGTGTAAGCAATCTATGTGCAGCGCTGTGGAAATATTTCAGGCAGAGAGGCATTGGTTAAGTCACAAACTCATTGTGCAGCATGATAAACGTGCACTGATCAGCCATTAAAACCTCCTCTATTGTTTAGATGCATCAAAACAGCACTGACCTTTTTGGGCATGGATTCAGGACCTCTGAGTCTAGCTCATTGGTAGCAGATCCTCGAGGTCCGCTGGGTTAAGAGCTCTTATTGGATTGGGCATCCCACAGATGCTTGAACAGATTGGGATATGAGCCCTCAACTTTTCGAAATATTACCTGACGGAGGTGCATGTGAGAATGCAAATGTCCCACACAGTGGGTTCTGGTTTGCACAGATTGTGAGAACAGCACAGATAATACCCTGGTGAATGCACAGCTAGTGAGCCCTATGTGCTCCCTTGTGGACGCTCTGCACAGGAAGATCTCTACTCTAAACCAAACTGAATATTTCCAGCATCGAGAACATGGCTGGCACGAGCGATCTCCATGTGTACTGCATGTGAGAGAAGACGGCATCTTCCCAAGTACTCCCAACTTTTTCCAGAGTTTATGTGTGAAAACGATTTTTGTAATACTCCCAAAATGTTCCCACCACCTTTTTTTTTTAAATGCAGTGGAGCGCATTGCTCTACTGAGGCTGGAGGAAGCCACTGCAATTGTCATGAGTCTGCAACCATGTAAAGCATTAAAGTAAAATCCACATGAATTCAGTGATGCATTTTAATGACCAGTGTTATTCCAGTGTTGATATTGTTGCACCTGATCGCTAATTATTCTTTTTCTTCTCTCTTTTACTGGGAAGCGAAACATATATGCTTTTGAAAAGACATCCATTGTGTTTCCCACATGTCTGTTGCCACTTGTTGCCACTTAAATAAAGCAAGAAAGGAAGTGCGTTGCTAAGTGAAAGAAAGGGTTATGTTTTTTTTCTTAAAGACAAACAATGGAACATTCTTGAAAAGTGCTCTGTCCTTGAACCCATCAATGCTCAGCTTTTGAATAGCATTTAAAAGGAGATAGAGTTTTTGCGGTGGCGGCGAATGAAAATGAATAATGAGACTTGCTTGAATCAATGAATTAACCTTAAATTTTTAAGAGTTCTTTTAGGTGCTTCATTTATTTGATAGCACCATCTTAACCTGCTTCACAGAGCTTCTTTTTTTTTTTAATTCTTCCTCCTGCTAAGCGTTGGAAAGATATAATAAAGGGTGAAAAGGAGTTTAAAAGGCCTCCTTTGATACATTGAGCCATTGTTACCTCTTGCCAGGTGGTAATGTTTAGTCCTGATGAGGAGTCAAAGGTGGAATAATATCACATTATGTAAATCTAATGTGACAGAGACGAGGTGATTATGGTTAGACTGATGATCATTGTCCAGAATGGCTTCTAAAACCTTTGTCCTCCGCTCCCCTTAAATAGCGAAGGACAGCTTTGTGTATGATACCCCTAGATTAAACTTTAATGATCCCTGTGGGGAAAATGGGATAACTGCAGCAGCAAGTAGTAGCACAGCTAAATAAAGAAAAATGGAAAAAATACAACACAGTAAAGAAATTTGCACTTCAAGGTTTATACAGACACAAAGGACATCTGTTAGGTGAGTAAATTAATGATATATGGACATGGCAGCATGATTACGGTACTGTTAGACTGCAGGTACAAAAAAATATGATTCGCTCAAGCAGCATACAGTCTCGAAAAACAAAGTACGCTCTCTTTTAATCCTAAGGTGGTAAATTTCAGCAGATAATAAACTCATCGGGTCCTTATCAGCTTCTAAAGTTACTTAAATACAACCTCAGATGTAGAACAATATATGATATATTGTTTTATTTTAACAAAAATAAGCTAAAATGCAGAAACATTTTGGTTTCTGCAAAATGTTTCTGCATTTTGGTAATAACTATAACCACAATAACATGAATGAATAGTTTTTTGCGTGACTTTATCAGTCTCTCACATTGTTGTGGAGGAATTTTGATTCACTCTTCTTTACAGCATTGATTCAGTTCATCAAAGTTTGCAGACTGTTGTTTATGCACAGCTCTCTTAAGGTCCCACCTCAGGGTTTCAGTCAGCTTGAAGTCTGGAAGAGTTCATTGTCGACTCACTGACAGCTGGTTTGAGGTGTTTGTGCTGATATTCGGCGTTTGGTTTTCTCCAAATGTGGCACAGTGCAATGTGGCCAAACAACGGTCTTGCCTGTCCGCAGGACATTGTTTCAGAAGTCTTGTGGTTTCTGCAGATGCAGCTTTGCAAACTTTAGCTGAGCAGCCGTGTTATTTTTAGAGAGAAGAGGGTTTTCTCCTGGCAGCTCTTCCAACCAAGCCATACTTGCCTTTTTCTAATTGAGTTGTCATGAACTTTAACTTTTAATGCTAACTCAGATGTTGCTTTGAGGTTTTTGCAGGTCACCTGTCTGACCTTGGGTGAATTTGCTGGCACTCTGTCTTGAGTTTTTTCCACTTGTGAATAATCATTCTTACTGTAGAATGGTGGACTTAAAATTGTGGGGGAATGTCCTTTAGACCCTTCCTAGTTTAATGGTCAGCAGCTTCTCCCAGATCACTGCTGATGTCTTTCCTCCTTGGCATTTTGCTAACACACACCTGAACTTTACAGACCAACAGACTGCCAAAAATCTTTCTTTTATAGAGGTGCTTACACTTGCTGATCATCACTTAATCAAGTGGACTGGATTAGCAGCACTTGGCTGTTTCTCATCCTCTTAATTCCTGGGGAATCAGTAAGGGTGTACTTAGTTTTTTCATGCTTCTGCATTTTGCTGGGGTGGGGATTTGTTTGGTTTTTTCAGTATATAATGGCATGGCATAATATGTCATCATCTGTTTGTCTGAGCCTGTAGTAACCTTGTATCAACTTTGAATCAATTAATTTTCATTGTGTCCTGATGCACGAGCCTTAGAATTTAAAGAGGGTGTACTTTCTTTTCAAATGACTGCAAGTAAAGTTTATCAAGTTGATGCACAGAACTGTCCATAATTTGCTGGCAGTCACACATGTATCAACTCCATTGTCCTTAACCCTGAACACAACACAGTTGTGTTTGCAGATTTGTTTGTTTTTAAGGAAGTTTAATCACAGCCGAAAAGAATCGTTGGCCAAAGTCCTAACCACAAGAGTTCATTTCAACTAGCAACCTTTTAAAATCCTCGGCACCAGCGCAAATCACACCACATAAAGTGTATTATTCTTATTCCAAGTGAGTTACCACAGTGAATTGTGTTCTCCACTCACCTCCTGTCAGACCACCTTGGTTGGAAGGAAGAAGGGGACTGCGTGTTTTGCCAGGGACTGATGGTGTCTTTGCCCTCACAGATGGTCACTGAATGGGACTCTCATAAATCTGGGTCTGGATCGTCGGCGGCGTCTGTCTGGGGGCAACCTCATTATAAGCAGCCTGGACCGCTACCAGGATGTAGGGATGTACCAGTGTATGGCCTACAACACAGTAGGAGCTATCCTCAGCAGAAGAGCAAGTCTTCAGTTTGCCTGTAAGTTACAGTCAGAGTTTTAACTACAAAAAAGCACGTGTGTGTAAATGCTCTTAACTACAAATAATGCAGACGTACGCTAAAATGGAAGCGCTTTATTTGCAGTATTTATCAGCACGCAGCAAGTTCAGTGGGGAGCCGCATTAAATGTTAACGTAACATGGGAAGAATTTGAGTGCGATGACGGTTCCTTACTTATGGTCATGCAGACTAAGAGTTGCTATTTCACTTTGTGTTGTTTGCTTCAATCACAAGTCATTCCAGTTTCGTTGGATGCACTCTGGGGTAAAGTAGTCTACCAAATTGCACAAGTAGTGTTTGAAGAATAACTTAATAAGGACTGGAGCCTGAAGAATAAAAAAAAAGAATAGAACACAGCATACCTGCACTTTTATGAAAAAGGAAGAACAAAGCAAATGAATAAAAGCTGCAGTGCAAACTATACTACAATGCATTGCTACAAAAATAATAATTTAGGCAGTAAAAAAAATGTACTTTCACATCACGTTTCTGCTGGTGAAGCAGGTAAACAACTCAAATGAATAACCAAATGAATACTTATTACTTCTATACTATTCATTAAGGCTTCCTTTCATGCAGATCGCAACAAAGCGCCTTTTCACACCTTCACTCGGTGGTGGTATCTTGCCGTGCAGATGTTTTGGGTCTTTTTTGACAAGCTTTTAAGATATGGGGCGGTCAGAAAAAATGGAATAATGACATTTTAATAACTTAACAACAATGACTTGAGAATAATCTAACCTCTCTGAAAAAAGTTTGAGTCATTTTATTAACCTTCAAAGGAGCCTCCAATGAAAAACTATAGTTCTTTTTATTTTTCAGATTCTCTTAGCAATATTTGGATGCAACACTAAAGAATAATAACAAGAAAAAAATATTACTAGGTACATATACCTTAAGGTGTAGCTCAATAAAAAAAAGTTTTCAGTCGTTTCAACTTTTTTCTTATAGTGTTATGAGCTCTTGCAGCATATCTCGTCATGGTGTATTAATGTCTTGATCCCCCTCAGGCAGTTTTGGGCAGCTATTTTGAAACCACTATAAAATGAATAGAGAGAGATCCAAAAGTTTATTCTTACAATGGACAAACTCTACCTTGTAAAGCACTGATTTAAGAAAAAACTGTAAAGGTTGAAGTATAAAGTTTATAAAGCCTCAAATTGTAATTCTGCTTGGCACATGCAAAGTTGCACAGCCTTACAGACTTCATCACGACTCAATTCAGAGTGCAAATGTAACAAATGGCTCTCGCTCCTCCCACCAGAGCCTTGAACATATGCCAGGCTAATTTACACGATTCATACAGAGGCTATGAACCGTCATGAACCTCTTCTGTGCACGAGCTGCAGTTCAGCAACATGATTGGCTCGTGTGTTTACCTGTTCGGCTATCTCTGCTGCTGCGGGATAGATTTCTATTTGAGATTCTGTGCTAATTCAAGTCTTGTGATTTCAGCGCTTACACAAACATGTACATAAATTAAGTTAGTGGCGGGTTTTCACATCCAAGTTCCTTTTTTTCATAAAATGGCATATCGCTCATATCTCATTCAGGCCCTGGGTTCAGCAGTCTGTCTAAACTCTTCTGTTTCAGAGCCTCACTTGTCTCAGTTGCTTTTGTTCTCCCTCAGGCCTTGCAGAAGTGCAATTTTCATTACAGCTTTCTTATGGGTTTGTGTCAGTGTCTTGCAGAAAGCTTTTACTCAGCCTCTTTTCCACTCCCCTGATAGGTGACATCCTACAGTAAGCTTCCTTTTCATTTTTTCCCCCCCTGTCAGACTTAGATCATTTCAAAGTTCACACCAGAAGCGCAGTGTCCGTCCGAGAGGGACAAGGAGTGGTGTTGCTTTGTGGAACGCCCACTTCCTCAGGAGGTAAACTCTGCTGTTGTTTTGAGTCCTGCTGAAGTGTGATTAAAACATAATCTTACTGCCACTGATTAGCCCCTTTTCTAATCACAGTTAATTCTCTTAATCACATTTAATATCAGAGAGCATCCAGCATCGTCTCATGCGCTTCCTTGTTTGCCTTCCAGACCTTACTTATGCATGGATCTTCAATGAGTACCCGTACTTCGTTCAGCAAGACAATCGGCGCTTCGTCTCCCAGCAGACGGGAAACCTTTACATTGCCAAGGTGGAGCCCTCTGATGTGGGCAACTACACGTGTGTAGTGATGAACAGCATCACAAAGGGCAAGGTTCAGAGCTCCCCCACGTCTCTGATCCTCAGGACAGATGGTAAGACACAGCTTGTGCCTTTGACGTGACAAGTATTGCCTTTCAGCCTCGCATTATGGGCCTTTCATTTTAAGGTGGCTTTAATCATTACGCCAGCGAGAGTGCTCTTTATCTCGTTGTACCTCACTGAAGTTGAGTCACAGAGGGCTAATGCCTGTAAGTAAATAGTTGCTCCTCAATGTAGGCCAACAAACAAAGCACCCAAATCTCTTCTTTGCTGACTTAGCTTCTCTTATAATTCGCAGTCCCTTTAAAAGCTTTCTCTTTGCTTTGACATGAATTCTCGGGCCTGTTCTCAGCGGCGTGTTGTTCTGTTCTCTGTTATGCTTTCATAGAACGAGTGAATAAAGATTGCCTTGGGAATGAATTAAACATAAGTCATACGTCAGTGGACCATTACATTGAGTGTTCTGGTGGTTCAGCCAGTTTCTACTCAGTGTACTGTACATGTAGCTGCATAAATTTAAATCCCCTTGCATCACTTTCTGGTCGCGATCTTGAGTGCCTTTCCTGAATGCTGATATTAACAATGAAACACAACAGAGGTTAGGAACTGCCTACTCGAGCTTTGAAACAGCAGATTAAAAAAAAATCTCTAGATGAAAAATAATGCTCAGTGTATTTAAATTATTCCTCGCTGGGTTTTCGCTACACTCTGGTGACTGTACTCTTAAGCGATGCACGATTTTGAGTTTAGTTTACCCATGAGAGAGCGTTTGCTCATGTGCATTTCATTTTTTCCTCTGTTAGCTTTCCAGTGCTATTGTTTGGTCCATAATGCCAGCCGTAATGCTTGTAACTCATGCATAATGGAAGACTGAGCAAGTTCTTGTGCTTGGTCCTCATAGGAGTGATGGGTGAATACGAGCCGAAAATAGAAGTTAATTTCCCAGACAATGTACCCGCCGCGAAAGGATCAACAGTTACGCTGGAATGTTTCGCCCTTGGGAAGTAAGCTGGATTTCCTCAAGCATGTTTTTAATCTTTCACTGTCTTTTCTTTCCATACAAGGAACATCTGGATTTCTAAGCAATTATGGTTCTTAGAGCGTGGCATCAAGCCATGATTGGTCTGAAAGCAACGTGTCGTTGGAATGGGTTAAGTCCAGACCAGGGATGTCAAACTCATTTTATATCCTGGGGGCACATACAGCCCACAGGAAATCAGTCAACATGACTCTTTGGGCTGAAATTGTAAGAGATAGGTGTGTAAAATTATCATAAATTATAAAACAAAGGTTTTGTCAAGAGAATGTCTTTTTTTTCTACTCACCCATTGTAAATAAAGACATTTCTGTAGTAGATAAGATCATTTAATTGTTTATCTGTTACTTCATTACTTTGTTTTAGTATGAATGACAGTGAGGGAGGTCTTCATCAGTGGGAAAAGCTGTAAAATGTATAAAAATAAAGTTAAAGGTCTCCAAAGATTATTTTCCAAAACCACTCAGTGGGCCAGATTGGAGTCTTTGCTGGGCCAATCTGTTTTGACACCCGTGGTCTTGACCATTTATCAGCAAAACGAAAAAAATAAGTACTGCAGTCCATCTGATGCTTTATTGCTACAGATTGTTACAGACACCTGCACCTGATTCCCCGCTGAGCTCTTCCTTCGCATGTGTCTCACAGCCCCGTCCCAGAAATCACCTGGAGGAGGGCCAACGGCGTTCCCTTCCCCAGCAAAGTCAAAATGAAGTACTCGAACGCCGTGCTGGAGATTCCCAGCTTTCAGCAGGACGACACGGGCGGTTACGAGTGCGTGGCCGAGAACAAGATGGGGAAGAACACAGTCACCGGTCGGCTGGCTTTTTATGGTACTGCGACTTTTGTTTGAGTTTTGAGACGACGCCACAGACAATTGAGTTAGACAAAATGGGTAAACAATCAATATCTCTGCTTCTTTCAGCAACGTCGACAATTGTCACGTCGTTAGACTTTGTAAATGGCAACAATTGTAATGTGATCGTTTAAAAGCTATAAGTAATTTTATAATAGCAAGAGCTCATTGTTATACACGCTACTTTAATGCACACACAAATCTCTGCCTTCTTCCTGCATTTTAAGCGTTTCACTGCAGCTATTACATTTTGGGTTCTTGGCTTGCTTCAGCCGCTGTGTTTTCCTGTGAATCTGTGAAAGAGGGAAAAATGACACTTGTGAAATTGGAAGTGACAGTATGTACAGTGCCACCGAAGTGAGCTGTGCTTATTATGAGCATTGCACTCATGAAACCCATGAAATTTCCTGAAAGCTGTAAATATATGAGAGACGTAGGGGGGGTTGTGTGCTGGATGGGAAACCAGCAGGACCAGACATTTATTATACGCAGAATTAAGGTGACAGTTTGGGGGGGGTGAGTGCTGGTATCGGGTGCTGTTCGCCGGTCATGAGAGCTTCTTCCTTTGTGGTTCGGGGTTTTAATGTTAATCTTTGGGTTGCCTTGGGCTGCTGACACATTTAAGAGATGTAACTGATAGACTGAATTCAATTTTCTCTCCTCTAGCCTCTTAAAGGAAAACCCATTGACGATCCCCCCCTAATTTGGGCTGCCAATCTGCACACGCTTTCCTTTGAACTTATTTAGATGCAGTTTATTTAATACGATAATGCTCCTTCCTCGAAATCTGCCCTCTGGTTCTTGTCAGATAATTCACTCGAGGATAATTCTGTGTTCTCAGCAAAGCCTCAGTGGGTCCAGACAATGAAAGACACGGCTCTAGCCATTGAGGAGAGACTTTACTGGGAGTGTCGAGCCAACGGCAGGCCCAAACCCTCCTACACGTGGCTGAAGAACGGCCAACAGCTCCTCTCAGAGGTAAATTACCGGCTGTCGTCTGCCACCTACAAGTGTTTCATTTTAAAGACTTAATCTTCAGCTTCAGCTCTTCCTTTCATTTCCGAGAGCCTGGCATAAAACACACTGCTGTTTTCCCGAGTGTAATTCAGAGTGCGATGAGAGGAGAGGGTAAACATCTTACTAAGGTGTGCCAGTGATGAGACATGGATGTAACTGTCTCGTATTCTGCTTTACCTTGGCAGATTACAGAGTCTTAGAAAGTGGATGTGTACGGCTCCCGAGAGATTGCTCTATTTTATCTGAATGGAGTCAGGGCTTGTTTTTCATTATTCATGGTGCATGTTTAAGCTCCTTCATATTGAGGGACAATGGGTTTAATCTCCTGTGAAATATACTGTATATAGCACTACACCTAACTCTAGACCACCAGAGAAATACATGTGGTCTTGCATATTTTGAGATTTTTAAATTTGGCTGACCTCGATATGCCTCTGACACTTAATTTCTTACCTCTTACATGCATTATACTGTAGCAATAACCATCCTGATATTGTTCAAAACTAATGTTTAAATATCCTTCTTTTATTTGAGGTTTATTGTTTTTACTGTTGTACGATTCAGAATATGATTTTCACCATGAAAGTTGCATTTTTATCTAATTTGTTTCATATTTATAGTACAGAATATAGCTAATGATTAAAAAAACACTAGTAGGTGCTGTACTGTATATGGTTAATACTGAGAAAATAAATTAAAATGTGCAGATATAATACAAAAAGCTCAAATATTGCATAGACTGGACCAAAAGTGCACAGGATAGGAAAAAAAATGAATGTTCCATACTTAGAAAACAAAATTGTGCTTTGTGCTCATAGCGATAAATTATTTTGCAACAGCATCCTGATTTGATCCGCGTCCATTGACAGCATCTCTAAACAAATCCAGCACTTGCCAAGCTTTGCCAGAGCGCGCCGCAGAAAGCAGAAGCTACCTGTAAGTGTAAGGCAATAATTGCTTTCTTTCAACCTTTTCTTCACAGGACAGGATCCACGTGGAGGACGGAGTCCTGTCAGTGTCTGCGCTGACCCTGTCTGACGCTGGCATGTACCAGTGTGTGGCCGAGAATAAACACGGTGTCATATATTTTGCTGCTGAACTAATGGTTTTAGGTAGGATGGCATTTATCTCTCTTCTAAATCCTCAAATCTTTGTTGCCAAAGGATCTTAAAGGTCATCTTTCTGTCATTCTTAAAGGTTGTCTGGATTAGCAGATAATGGGGTCAATGTGGATGTTTTTGTGGGGTCAGACACATTTAGATATATATATCTTTTTCCCCCCTTTACTTTGATGTGGGGATGAAGATGGTGTAATAGATGCCAAACTCATAGCTGAATAGTAAACGTGAACTTTTACTGCAAAACCAATTAAAAGTTATAACAATATTTTCTGCTCAATTCTTCTTCTTTTATTAATACATAAAACTGGCTAAAAAACACCGTTCCAGCCTCGATTTTTATGTCGGTTTGATTCGTCAGTTTTAAAAAACGATGTGTTTCAATTACTGTAAGATTTGATGATTTTCATGGATCAAACTGGTGCTTGAAATGCTCAGTGAGATTTGCTGCAGTCTTGCACTAACGCCAGTTTGCTGTTTCCCACCAGCTTCTCCTCCAGACTTCACAGGGAACCTCCTCAGAGCTTTGCTCAAAGCCAAGACAGGAACTACAGTGACTTTAGAATGTAAACCCCAGGCCTATCCCATCGCTAGTATTTTATGGAAGAAAGGCAACCTGCCAATCCACACAAATGACAGGTAGTAACAGGGTTAACGTTATTCTGAAAAAGTCAATGTACACAGTTTAATAGGCTTGTTTTTTTCCGTATATAAGCCAGTTATCTATCCCAGCTACACTCATCTTAAGCCATCTTTGGTCTAATCAATATTCACCACACACACACACACATGCTGCCTAACTGGAAGATGTCCATTATGTAGAATGCTGAAAAATCCAGAAGTCGGTGTTTATCTGATGGTAAAATGAGTCTTTGTTCTTGGCAGTCAGATTGTAAACTGCTCTCACTGTTTGTGCACTCCTATAGGATCACACTGTCCCCAGATGGAACGCTGAGGCTTGCCAACGTGAGCAAGTCTGATGCAGGCAGCTATACGTGCTTTGCTAGGAATAGATTTGGCATGTCAAGTACAACTGGAAGGCTCCTTGTTACCGGTAAGCTCTCCTGTTAAATAGCAGATTGTTTGTGCGCTCCACTTAGTAAGCAGAATTTTATGCACACTATGGATTAACACACGAGAGCTAGCGTACCGCAAGGACCCGAGTCAATAACTTGTAGTTAAATTTAAAAAAATAAATAAATAAACTTTGAAGTTTTGTGCTGAGGTGTGTGTCTGTACTTTGTAAGGTCTCTAGTCTTGCGATTAAGTAGACTAAATATTTCAGATAATCATTTGATTGTTTTGTTTTTATTTGAAGGGAGGTAATAAAAACAAAAAAACTTTACGCGTGCATTATTGAGTCGTTTTGTCCGGACGCATTTTGCAGCGGCTGCAGTAATGCGCTTGGAAGGCGTTTGACGAAACACTCGATCATTGTTTTCCTCAAAGCAGTTGAGGCAACCAATTTAGTGCAATAAATGAAAGTGCCCTGAGTGGAAGCGGTGAGCACATTAGTGAGGTGGTGTTACAGATGCTGTTATTGTTGAGCGTGTTGTTGTGTTTTTTCATTGGAGTTGAATGTTCTGTGAGTTTCTTATTGGTTTTTATTAATGTGCTGAATGATATTGCCTGCCGCTGTAACTGCCAAGGCCAGTTATTTTTTTTTAAATTACCGGAGTATTTTTTCACAGCCGTAAAGCATTCGGAGGCACAGAGCCATGACCCACACATTGATTATTAGTAGCTTGAGAACTGAGGGGACACTTTTTTTATCCCTTGACAGCTTCTCCAAGGTAAGATGTGAGAGTACAAATCCACTTGCTTTGTGTTGTATCTTCTTGATTTGATTCCTGCCGTTCATTATCTTCACTTTTTGAAGGCCAAATGATTGCTATAGCAGACTTTAAAGCAGCGCTCTTCATTTTTTATTTTTTTGTTGTTGTTGTACTGGTTGTGCAGAGCAGCTCATTACATTAAGTTTTATCTGATCCATGGTGTATTGTAATTGCTATCAGGATTTCTGAAGATTATGTGAGCCGTTTTAGTGGTGGCAAGGCTGCATGTTATCACACATTATTTGACTGAGTTTTTCATGAGACCTTCCTTTATATACACAGGACTGCTCTGCCTGTGACTCACTGTATTGCGGAGCATGATTTTTGTGTCTCGGGAAGTGTTGTGTCACTACTGTGCTCCTATTTCCTGAAAATCAACAAAAGGGCTGCTCATCTGCTGGAAGTGAAAAGTCACCCTCCCCTTTAGAAATGGCTGGCTCTCACATTTTTATTTTTCCTGGGTAGATCCAACCAGAATCATCCAGGGGCCAGTGGACACAGAGATCATTGTGGGCGAGAGCATTGTGTTACCCTGCCAGGTCACCAGCGATCCTGTCCTTGATGTTTCTTTCTCCTGGGCCTTCAATGGACAGCTCATCGCCAAGGGAGACGGTCACTTTGAATTTGTGGGTGGGGTGAGTGACCCACAGCCGTAGTTTTTTTTGTTTTTGTTTTTTCTTATGTGCGAATGGGCACTTGGCACCTTTCCCCATCTTGCTTCACTTCATCCCTGCCATTAGTTTAAAGGGACAGCTTGTGGTTTGACACCCTGGTATTTCTTGGAGAGATAGAGCATGGCAAGTTTTGCTGCACTTGCTGTGATACCATCCTTTTTCTTTTGCTATTTAAATTTCTCTCTGGTGGCAAAGAAGGCTGGGGAAAAGTCTTTGGAATGAAGCGTTATTAGATCATTTAAGACCTCTTAGCTTCTAATTGTATTCTTGTGAATGGAAACATGGCAGCCGTCTTGTCAAAATACACTTCCTACATAGAAATCATCTTGTAGGTAATGCGCTAGTTGCTCAGCCATTGTGACAGGTTGTCTTCTATTTGAGCACACTTCTCTTACTCTTGCTCAGTCTTCTGAAGTCATCTATTTTTAATACGTTGGCTGGTCTCTTCAAATTCTGCTTTGACATGGCCTGCTGCACAGCCTCTTCATAACAGGAAGGAATACGTATTATTAGAGGTGCCTTGTAAAGGAATCAAAGCATGGCAGAGACCCAAATGACAAAACACTTTGAGAACATCCTCGCACCCTTTGAGATTAACCATTCTTCTTGGGTGTGTGTGTGTATGCGTTTGACTGACAATGTTCTTATCTGAAAAGAGACTCCTTCCCCAGAAATGCTCAAATGTCCCCAGTCCAAAGAGATTATCAACTTAACTTTGCTGCTTCAGGGAATTTAATTTCCATAATTAAACCACATTGGCTGTGCTGCCACGTTTTCCTGCCAAAGCCAAGAGAACGATTTCACCACTAATTTACCATTTTCTGCTTACGGGTGTCCTCTTAGATGAGAGCCTTTTCTTTTTTTTGTTTTCTTCTCCAAATGAGCAAAAGCTGCCTGCTGTACTCAGTAGTAAAAGCTTATTTATGTACTTGCTTGCAACAGGTCTTGAAGGTCACAGCACTGACCTCTGCAAAAGGCGGGTAAAGCAGTCGAGACCTTGTCAGACACAAAAACTCAATTTACTCTCTATTGTTTTTGTGAATTTTGGCCTTTTTCTTTTTCATTCGAGCTCATGTTGAACAGCTGTTTGTGACCTGATACTGTATATACACAGAATTTCTCCCAGAAACACTGTGCAGCCACTTTTCCTCAGCAATTTCCAAGCTAAGTACTGTAACTAAAGGATATGCAAACGGTTTTTAGAGCTGCTATTTACTGTGTCTTTATATATGCTTTGCTACCTTTTTTAATAAGCTGTCACGAGGTCCATTATCTTTCATGCTACATAAAGCTCTCTTTCCTCCTTCGATAGAGAACAGCAGGAGATCTTATGATCAGGAACATTCAGCTTTACCATGCTGGCAAATACATCTGTGTGGTGGACACGGATGTGGAGAGTCTATCAGCCGTGGCTGTATTGATTGTGAAAGGTAAGAAAAGCTCGTCTCTGCTCTGCAGTCACCAATTAAAATAGGGCTTACAGCCAGGGATGTTTAATGGGTAAAAAAAAAAGGGAGAGAGAGAAATTAAAAAAAGTAGACTCAACGTAAAGTGGATGATGGATGCAGCCTCAGTAAAAGGAAGTCAGTAGTCTTTAAGTGTTACTGAGCAGAGCAGTGTTAAAGAGATTTCAGAGAGATTACATCGCTATGCTTTGCTGAGAATTAAAATAAAAAATCTTTTGAGGCGTGCAGTTTTCGATAGGGTTTTTAAACTCAAATAGGTTTGTTTTAGATTGAGATTGCAGTGCAACCAAAGTGCCCATATTCTCATCAGAATCACCCTGGATATCATCAGAGTGTTTATTTCTACTACAAGGCGCTTCATTACATCAAACAGAGGAAGCCGCTTTCCTTTTCTCTTGCACTCAGAGATGTTTTTGGAAGAAAACTTCACAAAACTGTGTGAAATTCTAAGAGCACGAGCCATACATTTTTTAGGATGTGTTCCTTTTTCTCCCTCTCCCTGTCTTTTAATGACCAGTTTTCAATATTGTTGCAGTGTACTTGACAGCAGAATGCTTACATGCCTGTCTGCGCTCACTCATGCAGTATGTATAGCTCCTGAGAGACATTATTGTCGAGAGCTACATTTGGCAGAACAAAATAACTTTTGTTATTTATTTCAGGGAGGGGTGTGTTTGTGTTGCTCGTGGAATTGGAGGAGGGATGTTTCGGGGTGGAATCAATACACCAAATAGCCCAGCAAATTGACACCACCCAAATATGCTAAATGTCAGATGAGGTGAGGGATGATTTTAGTGTCAGGATTTGAAAAGGTTGAATCCATAGTTTTATCTTGCAAGGATAACAAGTTGCTATTTAACTTGACGTGCAGAAGCTCTTCTTAATAAGCATTTCTTTACGAATGACTGCGGACAAAGAAAAATAGGAAGTAATGCAGTTTATCCAGCTGGAGCAATATCAAGTCCAGGGAAATGGATTGGCCTCCTGACTGGAGACAAGCTCGAGTGTGACTCAAGATTGTGCATTATTTACACTTCCTGCTCGCAGCAGCTGTCACAGATGTCTCAAAGTTTGGATCGAATAGCTTCAAATTCTGGGTGGAAAACACCACATGAACCATTCAGCAAGCAAACGTTGACATCCCAAAATACAAAATATTAACGCAACACGTGGAGTAGAAACCAACAGATAAGAGCCAGTTTTCAAATGCACCTTTTACATGGGTGAAAGCCGCAATGCAGTGATGATAAAATAGGCAATTTAGGAAAAATATCAAAACTAACAAATAAAAAACAGTGGCTTGACAGAAAAATGGATTAATGACAGTTTTACTATCAAAGCACCAACGTGTAAACAGCGGTTTGCATATAAAGTAGATGTATTTGAAGTCATTTTCATGGTAACATGGGGCATTAAATTCTTCTTTATTTTCCAAAAACGGTGTATTTCATACAGGTAAGACTCACCAGATATCTCATGATACAATATTATCACAACACTTAATGCACAATCGAATATTATTATTGCAGTTTGAGCATTGCAATAACATATATTGTGAGTTATCAACATTTTTTTGAACTGCAAATGATGTCCTCAAAGTTAAACAATATCTGTTTTTCCAAGAAGATAAAGTTATCGCACTGCAATTTTGTTTTTGGTTTTGGGGTTTTTTTTAGGGCAAAATTAGATCAAGCATACCAATCAAAGTACAACATTCAACTCTTTGACAGAGACTCATTCAGACTGATGGCAACATGTTACCAATAACACAGAAAACCTTCGACATTCTCTCTGAGAGTGATTGCAGTCACTCCAAATCAGACTGCAACTGTTTGCAGAAAGGTTACCTCCTATCAGGC
This sequence comes from Perissodus microlepis, assembly GCF_051167445.1. Taxonomy (NCBI): domain Eukaryota; kingdom Metazoa; phylum Chordata; class Actinopteri; order Cichliformes; family Cichlidae; genus Perissodus; species Perissodus microlepis. The sequence goes on along the minus strand of NC_140480.1, from coordinate 5,397,789 downwards.
AACCTGTGCAATCACTTTGCAATCAAAATGTGTAGTGAGTGTGCAACATTGCTCTGTGCAACCATTTAGTCACCGGAAGCTGAAATCAGTCCCAGAATGTGAAGAAAATTCAAAACAAACAGCTGGCAGCTGCTTTTGTTAATTTTTAGGTGTAAGCATGACTAACATTAACTCAAGATTTTAGTGCATGAAATTAGCCCTTTTGTATATAGTATTCACAGAATATTTAGATTTATGTAATAAAATATTTATATTTAGTGTCCCTGTATCGATAGAGTATCATAATACATGTCTATGCTAGTACTTGAGATTTTTTCTAGGCTTTTTTTTTTTGGGGGGGGGGGGAATATAGGATAACATGCCTTTCTGGATGTCCTGCAGTTTAGGTGTTTGTCTTCAAACTGTTGTAACTTGTAGCTACGTGTTATTAAGCTCGCAGGTGTAAGTATTTACAGTTTGATCAAATCTAATAAGAACTTTAGAGCGGAGGCTCAGATGAAAGTGGAAGATAGTGACAGGACTAAACCCTGATGATGGTGGAGCAGAGTAATCAGATGAGTTCAGTTAAGATACCCTGGACAACTTGTGGAAATGGAAGAAGCATTTGTGATAGACAGGCTGCTGACAGGCAGAGTGAGAACAGTGTCTCCGGGCTAATTGGGCAAAAGTAGTGAGTTGAAATTGAGAAAGAGCTGATTTTGACAGCGTGGGAAAATGAAAGTGACAAAAAAAATAGTAGTAATAGTCCAAATCAGTGGAGGAGCAGAGTCTCCCTTATTGAACTTATAAAAAAGATTGTTTCGCATTACATTTGAAATGTAGCACAGTTCTTTTTTTTTTAAATCATTCAAAGAGGCAATTAAAGAATAAGAACCTCATTATTTAAATAAAATTCACAACTAAATGCACTGTCTGCCATCTCTCATCTTCCCAGAGAAATTGTCCTTGTCTGTCCCTGATTTTAATTGAACTAATTTGTCTAAAGACACTGTCCCATGTTGTGAGCAATATTTAAAGCATTGGGTAGACTGAATCTGCTGTTTGGTTTTGTTTTTATGTTTTTTTAAAGAGTTTTTTCTTCCAATTTAAATTCACTCCCCTTTCTTTTGCGAAGGATGCCGAAATGTTAGAGATAAATAGCTCAAAACCTTGACAAATAAGATCAAACCATTCTGCGTGGCTGTATAATTTAAGAGGAAGGTGAGGAAACATGAAAGCGCAGCCAGCTTCCCCCAGTGGCTGCATTTGCATGTTCTTAAAAAAAAAAGAAAAATCTATTTTAATGTTAAGACAAACAACAGCAAGACGTCTCCTTTCACCGGGATTCTGCAGCAGCACGCATGGCCGTTTACGATCGTGGTAACAGTGATCGTTGGCGTTACTGGCATCAAACATATTGTTACAATCATGTATATTAGTCAGCTCGATAATTTTGCAGGGTGTTATTTACAATCGGGTTTCGCTCCTTTCCTCTCGCAGCGCTGAAGGTCAATGATAATCGCTCCTGACACAAAGACTCTTGAGTGATCATCTGGGTTCTTGTTTTTCACAATGGGTGTGGAAAAAACCCCGTTTTCGATGCCTCACAAACACTCCACTGGGTGGTGATGGTGGCTCTGGAGAAGGTCACAATATAAGGATAATATCACAGTCATTAGCATTCGAACCACTTGGGGAACACTTGTGCTTGTTTGACAGCTGCACCACCACCATCATCATCATTATCCCGAGAGATAGTTTTTAGGGAAATACAACTCATGACAGTCAATGTAACACTTCAGAACGATGTGTTTTCACACTGTTATTTCAACCCGCTTATGATATGCTCTTGTTTAGTTCTGGCACGTGTTGCAGCACATTTTGAGAATTTGGGAAATATTTGGTTGAGATCGGAATAATATCGCCAGTGTCAATAAATACAGCCGGTTATTAATTTTCCCTCAGACAAGTTCACAATGAAAGCTCAGATAGTCTGTCCATATTAATAACAGATTATTTGAACACCCTCGAGACACTGACAGGAGCCTCTTGCCTCAGCCAATGAAATGTAATTAAGAGGATAAGGAATTGATCTTTGATTGTGTGTCCTATTAATATGTATTAATGAGGCCAGTGTATTAAAGTTGCTTTTTTTTTCATCAATAGCCACTAATGAATTTTACAGAGATCAATATCTCTGAAGCCACGGTTTTAAGGCCAAATGTATGAGGGCAGTAACGTCCAAGGCTTCAGTAAACAAAAGGATGTCGCTCAGCAGTTACTTGCTCAGCTTAATCCAATATATCCTTGCATGCATACATAGACATATACATACATGCTGCAGGAGATATGAAAACAAAAGGATTTGTGCTTCCAGACAATTGATTGTTTACTAAAATAATCATGCTACACTTTAATAATTAGTATATTTTGCTTCAGATTAGAAACCACTTCAGAGCTGGTGGGGAGTGCGAGCAGAGCAAGGGGCGTTATTATTCTGCGGTCTATCTCACAGCTCTCTAGTGGTCTATTATTTCTGATGAGCTGACACCTTCATTAGAATAGGAACCCGCAGATGAAACTAAAGTAAAACATCACACCGCTTAATTGGTGGGATAATAAAAATAAATGATAAAACTCTGTTTCCTTGGGGCTGTGAGGCCCCTTTTTCATCTTTTACCTTTTAATTTGACTCCCTGCATCCACTTAGGTTTGCTGTTTCATCGATCAATTACCGGGAGGATTACGGGGAAAGGGAAGGATTACAAGTTGGGTGAATATTGGAGAATAAATCTTGAATTAACTTTTAATACTTTGTGAAGGGCATTACATCTTCTCAGCTGAAAGCTTTTTTCAGAATGTTCTCTCGCTGATGTTGATTGAAAGATATGAAGGCTATATAGCGATATCATTTTGGCCGACGCGTGTGTGTGTGCTTTTCCTTTATATGCCACTAAATGTCATGTTTTCCTTGCAAAACGTGCGAGTATACTATTCTGTAGCGTCGTCTGTGCCTCTGCATGTGCGAATACCTCACAATATCTGTTCTTGTGATTGAGCCAGGCCCTCCCAGCCCTCCAGACTCAGTGACGGTGGAGGAGGTGACAGACAGTACAGCCCAGCTGGCGTGGAGCCCCGGCAGAGACAACGGCAGCCCCATCACCAATTACCTCATTCAAACCCGAACTCCCTTCACTGTGGGCTGGCAGAGGGTTAACACAGGTGACACAGTACTTGACGATAAATTTTCATCTTATAGCACATGAGATATTATTCAGATAATTCACAGATGTCCACAGGGAAATGCTGTTATTTCTCTTCCCCAGTTGGCAGGTGGGTCAGAGTATGGGGTCAGCTAGAAAAAAGGGTAGAGATGGTGCGGATTCATGTTCTTACTCAAGACAGTGAAAGGTCCTTCTTGCTGCTGTACTGTGCAAAAGTGTTGAGCGATCACTGATTCTTTCATATGTTGTTGAGAAAATTGGAAACATATATGAAAATATAAGTGTCATGTTTCGGCTGTGTGCAGGCAGGAGAAGCACCCAAACGCAAAACTCACCACACAGGAATTAAACCCAAAAAGGTGCTTTATTGCAGAATGGCACAAAAAATATAACAAAACTAAACAGGGACATGGATAACTAACACACAGGAAACCACAGCCATGAGGGAGACTACAACACTGACAAAGAGAAACACAGGGCTTAAATATACTGAGGGATAACGAGGGAATGAGACACAGAAGGAGAGCACAGCTGGGAGTAATCAGGCTGGACGAGACAAGAGAGGCAAAACTAGAAACACTGACATGAGACGCGGACCTTCAAAGTAAAACAGGAAACACACTGACTGAACTCTAGACATGTAAACTTAACAGCAACTGGGGAGAGAGAACATAGGAACCTGAAACATTGTACAGAAAGGCACAGTAGACACAACATGGAACACAGGGAAGCCATATTACAAAACCTAAGAAATAAACTATGATAACCATAACTGAAACCTAGGGGAATAACAAACACAGTACAACGAAGGACTCAAAACATAAACCATAATATAAAAACACAAGAACTCAAAAAGCTGGGTCAGAACGACCCAGAACCGTGACAATAAGACAGTTTGTACAATTCTAATGAGATTAAAAGTTGATATCTGGTATGATCGCCTCTCTAGGCAAACCTTCTTGTCATTTCTTTAAGTAGTCTCCAGGAATAGCTCTTCCGGCTTCTTGAAGGACATTCAAAGCTCTTCTTTGCATGTTAGATACCTTTAGATGATCCCACACTTGCTTCACTGTTGGGGTTCTGAGGAGACCAGTCTATAAATGATATTGTTTCATTGTGTGTTTTTCAATCCAGGTATGATTTTTCCTGCAATGGCAACTGCAAAAAGCCAATCAGCTTTCCAAGTGGTATTACATGGTGACTCAAAATTTTACTTTTCTCTGTTCATAATTCAATTAATTTTTGACAAGGTCGCCAACACCACTGGCTAAAATAAAGCCCCAAACCGTGACAGAGCCTCTGCTGTGTTTTGCAGATGGCTATAGACACTCACTGTTGACCTCCTTCTTACCCATCGATGACAATTTGAACCTAAAATGTCAAATTTGGACCTGCAGAGTCTCAATAAGACCTGTAGGGACGCCTCCAGAATTTTTTCATAGGAGTGGCCATATGGGAGCCATTAAAAATATTGGGGTGGCACACCAAAAACAAAATTTCCAGTTTTATTATGCTGTTGTCAAATATAGAGAAAGGAAGAATTATATGCCTGGCTAGTTTCCTGCTGTTAAAGTTGATATCACTGAAAATAGGTACATAAGAAACTTTGAAGTCCATAATAATCTGTTTTAACTGATTGATTGATTTACTGACTAGAAGTCCCAACCATTGCTTTAATGATTCTCAACAGAGCTGAGCAGATGCAGATTAAGATTCACACTCCAAGAATGGAGTTAAGTTTAAGAGCAAACTTGTTCAGGAAAGACAAATAAGTATTAGATCATGTAAGAGTGTGAACTGTTGGCCCTGTGATGTACCAGTGATCTGTGCAGGGATTGGCACCAGCTTTGCTGCAACCTGATATCATCATCATCATCATAGTTTATTTATATAGCACTTTAAAAACACACAAGGCTGACCAAAGTGCTGAACAGTAGAAATATAAGAGATACAGTAAGAATAATATCTCAATGAATCAAATACCTGCAAATAATATTTTAAACAATTACTATTATACTATTACTATCACACAGTCACTTAGGTCACTAGTTCTTTCTCTAGAAATAAGACTTTCAAACACCACACAGAGACCTTCATGTGTTTGAAAACCAACTATTTACTGGTACAAAACAAAATCATCTGGACTAATCACATGGATCAGCTGAAGGGCAGGATGCATCTCTCAGGTCTATCAGCTGGTGGATTTTTTTCCTATTTCTTAAGGGCATGATTTTCAGATACTGTTCGTCTGCTGTAGATAGTTTCTTAGGCCTGTCACTTCTTCTGTCTTCCACTTGTCCTTTTAAGGACACTCTGCACACCACGTTGAGATAAGCCACGTTTTCAGCTAATAGCACTTTGGGAATCACCTTGTTGCTGCAAAAAATATGATTTGATGCCTGTCAAACTGTTATCTTTGGCATTTTTTGGAGATTCAACTAAAGAAATGAGAACAAATTATGTGTTCTTATGAAAGTCTGTTGGTAACAAACTATCTAACGATAAAAAATGTCCAAGTTGTCTGTAGAACACTGGTTCATCCCTTGATTTAGGTGGCTTTTTATGCTAGTGATAAGTGTCTTAACAAACAAAAAACATATATATGGTCAGGTGCAAGGTCTGAACTAAAAAAGAGTGAAAAATCTGCCAGTGTCCAGTGGAGAACTTTGAAATCCTGGGGAGCTGTTGTTCAAGGCCACTTTAAAAATGACAAGAAAATCTGGCTACTTAGGAAAAATATAAAGAGATGAGGCTTGTTTTGGTGGCTCCGTATTTTTTTCATTATTACTTATTGTCACGGTTGTCCCCAAAACCTCTCCGCTAAACAGCCACCACAAAGCAACAAAAGAAAAACACAGTTCAACAGTCCAATCCCCCGGTCCGGTGGCAGCAAACACAGTTCTGCCGACCGACCCGCAGGACGGCAAAACAAGCGGGACCTGCTGTGGGTCAGGCAGTGGCGGCAAAACAGTTCAGGTGGCCTACCTCTACCCCCTTGATGGAAACGCAGCAGCTCCGGCGGGCGGCCACGGGTCCGGCAGCAGCGGCGGAACGGTTCTGGTGGCCTGCCACGGGTCCAGTGGCGGCGGCGGCGCTGCTCCTCCGGCGGCTTGCCCCGGGTCCGGTGGCGGCGGCGCTGCAGCTCCGACGGCCTGCCACGGGACCGGTGGCGGCGGCGCTGCAGCTCCGGCGGCTTGCCACGGGTCCGACGGCAACGCCACTGCTCCGGTGAGCAACAGCGAGGAGTGGCACATGGCCTATGAAGCGCTGGTCGCTGACGTGGACGCGCGAGACGTGGGCAGCGTGGAGGGCGCGCTAGACGCGGAGGTCCCCCTGACTCACTGACCTCCAGTTCTGGCTGAGCGAGTCCCTCCAGACCTCCGAGCTCCTCCGGTGTCAGCGCGGGCTCCACAGGCTCGCTGAGCTCCTCCCGCTCACCGATCTCCAGCTCCGGCTCGCCGAGCTCCCCCGGCTGCGGCGCAGGCTCCTCCCGCTCGCCGAGCTCCTCTGCTGGCAACGCCGGTCGCTCCGGCTCGTTGAGGTCCTCCAGCAGCGGCGCTGGCTCCTCAGCTGGTGGCTTGCTGAGCTGCTCCTGCTCCGGCTCGCTGAGCTCCTCCGGCAGCGGCGCTGGCTCCACCTGCTCCGGCTCGCTGAGCTCCTCCGGCAGCGGCGCTGGCTCCACCGGCTCTCTGAGCTCCTCCGGCTTCTGCTCGCTGAGCTGCTCCTCGGCTGGCGCGAGCACCTCCGGCTCGCCGGGCTCCTGCTCGGGCAGCGCGAGCTCCTCTGGCTTGCTGGGCTCCTGCTCGGGCAGCGCGAGCTCCTCCGGCTCGGGCTGGGCAGGTCCGGGTGGCGACATAGCAGCCGGTGAAAAAGATGGCAGAATGGCGGCTGCAGGCAGATGAGACGACGGCGGTGCTACAGCTGCCGATGGTGAAGCAGCGAGTGGTGTGGAGACCGCTGAATGAGGCGACGCTAGCAGTACTGTTGGCCGGCTTGCAGCAGCGTCAGCGGTGTCACCACCCACTGTAAACAAAAAAGCAGATGGGGTGAGAAATGAGAAAGTGTCCTTATTACTCACCACAGCCGTCTCTTGAGATGTCCGGGAGGTTGGCTGCGGTGAGGAATGCCGGCGGCGCGAACGCCGTTTCCGGGTAGACGACGGGGCCGGCGTGTCAGGCTGAAGAACTTCAGGCTGGCCGAGTGGGGGGGCAGCCTGGATCGGAGAGTGGAGGTGAAGGGTGTTGAGCAGGAATTCCGCCACAATCGGAAAAAGATTGTCCAACACCCAGGGAAAACAAGTCAGTGTTTCCTGCAACCGCTTCTCCACAGCGCAACGTAAAACCTCCGCGTGCGCTTCCAGCCACAGGTCACACTTTGTCTGTCACCTCCCTCCTGAACCTCTCCGAAAAGTCCGCTGGGTCCATCTGGCAGGATCGTTCTGTCACGGTTTGCCAGAGCAAGCCGTGGGGGATGTTGGAGAAAGGACCCAAACGCTGGACTTAGTGCAATGAACAGTGCATTTATTTACAGTGGGGGGTAAATGTACACCACGCAATAGGTCTCCAGAGTGCTCCCTCAACTCCTGTGTTGTGCCTTCTCTCAAGTGCTGGTATTCCGTGCTCTCTGCTCCCGTGCCTACGCACACCCTGTGCGTCCTGCAGTCCCGTGTTCCGCTCTCCTGAGGAAAAAACAACAGACACCGCCGTTATGGCACCAACTCCAGCAGGCATACCCTGACCAGTACTTTAAACACTGACATGGAGTCTAACTCAACGATCCTGCGCCGGAGGAAGCTCCATCGCTCTGTTAAGTAGCTCCCCCGACGAGCCTGATCAGAAGCAGGTGTGTGAGAACCTAGGCGTGACCGGCAGCCGGCAGGGCCACACCCCTCAGGCCTGCAGGTGGCTGTCCTCCATCCTTCAGCCACACCCGCAGACACCCACACGTACACACACACCAGCAAGGAACACAAGAGCACAGTGCAGCAAACATACATCCAATACAATAACAATAATAATGGTCCACACTGCTCACGGACCCCGAGTCCCCGGAACCGGGTCCGTGACACTTATTCATTTTAGCCACTTTGATGACCTTCTGTGTACTCATGCTAAGTCAACACCAGCGTCCTTTTCATCTTTTCAAGTCAAGTCTGTTTTTGTCACAGCTTGGTCCTGAAGCATCTACACAAGCCTAATTTCTACTCCCATCCACAGCCATGAATGGATGAAAACATCATTTGCATATAAAATTGCCATTTCCACCAGAAGTTATTGGACGTAGCAAAGAAACAAAACAGCAAACAAGCAATTTCACTGAATGTGAAACTGAGACACTCATCTGAGAAGTGGAGAAAAGGGAATGTGTTTTATTTGGTACCCTCAGCTTTGGAAATACAAACAGAATCAAACCCACTGAATGGGAAAAAAGAACTGAAGCTATCAACTCTGTTAAGTTCAGAGTAAAAGGACCCTAGCAGAAAATAAACAAAGAAAGAAAAGGACCAGAGGCAAGAGGAGTTTGGAGAAAGACAGACAGTCATTACGCACAGCTGCAGCTTTTTCCCAAGGTTTTCAAAATGTAAAACACTCAAAAAATGTTCTTCACCCTCAGTAAACATGAAGCAATAATTTTGATTAAAATGCAACTGAGATGCACAAAACGAAAGGTTTATTCATTCAAGTAATTAATCATTAAGGTATAAACTCAATGCATTGCAATCAAGTAAATTTCCTTTGACCAGATTCCATTAAATGAAACATTTTACATTGTACTTATGTGGGAAAACTTAAAAATAGGTGCACATGCTGTAATTTTTTATTCGTCTCTTATAAATGTGAGTTTATATGAAAAAGGCAAATACCAGGCTTTTTCTGCATTCTTAATGATCTGGGTCCAGGTGTCTAGAAAAGGTTGAATGCATATACTGCAGTTGTTTTTATTAGTTTACTTAAAAAGGGTAAGGCTTATAATAATAAACAGTATAAATAATAACAGTTATAATAACAATAAATCAGCTGGGGTGAGCGTAAAGGCAGATTTTTACCAGTCATGGCAGATGGCCGGCCCTTCCTGCGCCTGGGTCGGCTGGAGGTTTCTTCCTGTTAAAAGGGAGTTCTTCCTTCCCACTGTCAACTAGTGCTTGCTCATAGGGGATCGTCGCATGTGTGAGGCAATTGAGTTTAACTTAAAAGTATATTGTACAGATTTTATATAAAAAAGTTTGACCTAAATGAGAAAGTAGGAGTTGCTTCACAGTAAAATTCCTGTAATCAAATTTTTACCAATCCTGCAACTGTTTGTAACAAAAAAGAGGCATGATGAATTGACGTGATGAAGTCAAATGCTGATCACAGAACTTTCTGAGCACTACAGAGCTTGTTCTGGTTTTCTGGACTGCACCTGTTTTGGTTCCCTCTTATTGGTTTTATCCAATCTCATTATGGCTTAAACAGTCCTGTAATTTAAGTAAAAACGGTGTAAAGGCTGCATTTCACAAAAAAACAACTGCTTGGTTAATGCGGTGGGGGAAAAATCACATCTAAAAAGCTTAGATGTTTCCCTCCGGAATTAGCTGAGAGCAAAGCAAAGCTAAAAGGAGAGAAAACACTGGAGATCAACACAACTGAGAAATCACTTATGATATCTAACATTGGCCTGTATGTGCTGGAGGTGTACATTGGCAGCTGTTTGCTGAGAAGCTGCGTCAAGCTTGCGACCTGTCCAGGGTGTACCCCGCCTCTCGCCCTAGCGTAGCTCAGATAGGCTCCTGACAAGGACAAGGTTAAGACAAAGAGAATGAATGGATAGATGGACATTTGAGAACACCACAAGGAGTCAGCTTTATCACTGTAGCTGTTTGTGCTGTACCGAAGTAGCGAACAAATGTCATTGCACGTTTCAAGCCAATGGCTGTAGGTTTTTTATTGGCATTTCATTGGATCCCTCAGTGTTACTATCAAGGAAGACGCCGCTGTACACAGCAGGGCTGGCAGTTAAACCATTTACTGTCCTTTGTCCTTTGAAATCCGCTATCCTCCAGCCACCTTCTACAGTCATGACTCAAAACCAGCTTGCATTCAACACTTTATTGACCAGTCTACGCTGCTTAAACAGTGTATGTGTGCATAATTGTTCTCTTGCTTTAGTTGTAGCTGTTCACTTGTATACATGTAGGCTCTTGCAAAGACCTTCCGTCTGCAATGTTTTCTTTTATTCTTAGTCCCGGAGATAATCGATGGGAACACACTGACAGCCACTGTGGTGGACCTCAATGCCTGGGTTGAATATGACTTTCGGGTACTGGCAAAAAACAGCGTTGGTGTTGGAGAACCCAGCCCAGTGTCCGTGAAGACCAGGACAGAGGATGCAGGTACAGCGTATTGATTTCCCTTTTTGTGCTGTAGCTTGCCTTTATATATATGTGTTTTTATACTGAAATGTGATCATGGTCTGTGTTTTGTAGTTCCAGATGCAGTGCCAGGTGATGTGGGTGGAGGTGGTGGAAGCAGATATGAACTGGTTATCACGTGGGAGGTAAATCATCAGTCTTATGCTCTAGTCTGTTATTCAAAGTGCCCGGAGTCAGTGTCGTTTTCATCTTGAACGAGGTTCTAAATATTCCTCGCTAAACCAAAGCACCTGCTCTGTTTTGCTTGTGGGTGTCATAAATTTGGGGTCAATGGGAGTCTGTCGTCGCTGTAATTTCTCAAATTGCTTGCATGTAAGGCAGCGGCAGCGTATACAACAGAGAAGTAAATCTGACAGATATTCTCATTTGTGAGTCTCGGATCTGTGATGAATTACTGTTCAGACTAATCTACAATGCTCAAATATAGCAGTAAGGAGTCGAATGGAAGAATAACAGTGCCGGCATTGTACAAGTCATTACTTTCTATGTTATCTCATCATTGGAGATTTCCCATTTCATTATATACAGAATAACTTTTCATTTTAAAAGCTGCACGGATGCTCGGTAATGAGCGTGGGTTTTTAAAATGGCATTTTTACTGCTCCTTTTATTTCATCAGGTGGGTTGCAAAAGCAATTTGTGGGTCATGCACTTTTTTTGACATTATGAGAGACGGTGGTGACTGCGTGAGTCCGGCGGTGGTGTGAACGTGAGTGGTTTGTATATGTTTTAATATCACTATAGTTTTGTGTTTCACTCTCAGCCTGTTCCCGAAGAACTACAGAATGGTGAGAGCTTTGGTTACATCATCGCTTTCCGCGCCTTCGGAGAAGCTAGCTGGACTCACGTGGCCACCTCAGCCCCTGGCGCGTCGCGCTACGTGTACCGCAACGACAGCATCGCGCCCTTCTCTCCGTTTCACGTTAAGGTTGGCACTTACAACAGCAAAGGACAGGGTCCCTTCAGCCCCGTGGTCACCATCTACTCTGCAGAGACAGGTAAAAGAGTGGACGTGAGTGGAATCTGAGCAAAGCCCCCAAAGTAGATTTTTTTGTTTTTTTATCGGATTGGATTAAAAGTGCTCGGTAGATAAAAACACACGCAGCAAACTCTTTATATGGACGAGGTACAAAATCATGGGAACACATTTATGTACGAACCAGCAGATTGCCTTCAAATATCACCACTGTATTAAAATGCTGCGCCACAGTAAAAACTGGTTGGCATTTAGATCTGTGCTACCTCTCAGTATGCTGAAGGGTGTGGGGTGGGGGAGTGTCTCTGTGTGTAGTGTAGTGTTAGTCAATTTACCAGCAGCACCTGTGTGTGATGATTCATCTGAGTAGAGATCAAAAGAATGTGCACAGTTATAAATGTAAAAATTGAAGAGATTTGTTCTGCTCGTTTCTGTGCTTTTAGAAGACGGCAGCACAGCTCAGTCTCCCGTTGTCTGTTTTCAGAGCCAAGTGAGAAGCCAGCGGGAGTTAGGGCCAGAAGTGTCTCAGCCTCTGAGATTGAGGTGAATTGGCAGGCTCTCTCCTTCATCCCTGAAAGGGTTCTGGGCTATGAGGTACATTTTACTCTTTTAAATGGAAATAGAAATCACACACACATTCTCACAAGCAACACGATTCAAATGCTCACCATCAACCCCTGTTGTACCTCAAAACCATCACTTCCAAACTCTGCGTCGCCATGGAAATGGCTGTTTCACTTGTTATTGCCAAAATTATACAGTTCTGTGTGGCAACACGACAGGAAAACATGTCAGGGCGTTTTCAAGAGAACAAAAGAAAATTGCCTGGCCACATGCCTTTTCATGTTGCTGTCATTCATGGGATATCATGATAGCAATATCGGGCCTTGTGTCACGGCACTGGGAAATGCTACACTGGAAATGCATGGAGCACAGCACAGCACAGCAGCAACACGGGTCTAGATGTGGTGTGTTTTTACTTTCCTCTGAGTAAAACATTAAACTGTTACACTTCAAACCAGGAACTGCTGATTTCATCCTGTCTTATCTTTAAAAACTAGGACACCCTGATTGCCTTGTCCACATACCTCTGATGGAATAATCAGGATGATCAAAGGGCTTTAATGAAAGATGTTGTTATTCTTTTGCTCAATAAAGTCAAAGTTGTTTCCATAACTCCATCTGCGAAAGTAGATTTCTTTTTTTACTCTTTTTTTTTTATTTTGCTGTTTATATCTGAGCTGAGCTGATATTAGACATTGAATAATGATGACGGAAAAGTGAATGACTGCTAAAAAAGGATTTCATTTGGGAACATTTATTTCCAGGCTAATGGCTTGGATAATAACAAAAATCTCTTACGTTTATTTTAAATACATTTTGCTGGCACTCGATCTGTAGCATAACTGTTTAAAAGCCATTTTTAATCAGGCAGCTTTCCATTAAAGAAAAAAATATTGCCACATTACAAAGCCATGAGGTATTGTTGAAACAATTAGATAGTCAAGCAACAATCAAAAGAATTGATTGGCAATTTAATATCAATGAATAGTTTCAGTCATTAAGTACAGAGGCTTTATAGTTCCCTGCTCCACACTTGGGAGTATTTGCTGCTTTTCTCTTTTTGGTGTTTGCTGGAAAAACACTTTTACACTGAATATTTTTATTATTTTTTGGCAATTAATACATGTTAATTAATCAGCGAGGGGACTAATCATTCATCTATGTTTGAATGTATGTACATTTTAAACCGTTTCTAGGAGCTGTAAGGATTTGTAATGTGAGATATCAAATATCCAGCTGGAAAGGTAAAAGAAAACTGTGATCTTTCTTCAGAGAATACAATCAAAGCCTTTTATTTAAAATTATCACAGTTCTTTCAAGACATCAAATGTAGCGTATTTGCAAGCATCCTTTTATGCCACGTGGGCTAGAAAGCACATAAAGAATAGATGTACACATTTTGCTCCAATCCAAAGCCTTCTATCCCGAATGACGTGCTCTCTTTCTGAAAATAGGTGGCTTACTGGGAAGATGACACTAAACCAGAGACCATGGGGAAAGTTAGAGTGCCTTGGAACCAAACCTCAGCCACAGTGAGTGGCTTGGCAGGAAATACACAGTATTTCCTAACAGTCAGCGCCTTCAATACAGCAGGCACTAGCCCATTCCTCCCTGCAATCAATGTCACCACAAAAAAGCCACGTAAGTTGCGGCACACAATACTGCTGCTCAAGGGTTTGATTTTTGTGACTACACTGCTTAGAATTCAGAGGTGGAAACGTTTAGTGGTTTAATTGAAGTCTATTCTTAGCTTTTCCAGTAATGCTGCGGAAATCTAGCATGTGTTGAAACGTGTCTGCATCCAAGTCCAGTAACGCAGTGCAGCGTTACAAAAACAGAATGCATGTAAAGGATAACTATGCAAATATAAAAGGCTAAATCTGAGAGATTGTATTGTTGTGAAAAAATATGGTGTTTTTCACAGGAACACGTGCCAAAAAAGTTAGATCAAAAAAATATAAAAGGAAAGTCCCAGAGAGGATGTAAAGATAGGGAGGGTTTTATCACTCTGTGTAAAATTGTAAAGCCTTTGGGGATTTTATCATCGACGGGACAAAATATTAAAAGATTAAGAGAACCCAGAGAAATCTTTGTGTGCAGGGGAAGAGGGCTGAAAACCAGTTTGGATAGCACCATGCTCTGCAGGCCCTCGGGTATCACTGCATTCAAAATAGACATGGTTCTTCAGTGCATGCAAAAAATGCATGTCCACGTACATAGCGTGAGTAGCTTGTACTTCTCTATGAGCACTTAAATTCATCATGTAAATATTCCAGGTTTAGCCACATAGACTCATTTTAATATGTGGTCCCTCCCAGGTTGATGGCATATTTTATCACATAGCAAATAATCGAGGCGCAGAGCTGTCGAGCAGTTGATTTCTATTTAATGCAAAAAATATAAAAAACATATCTTTCTTAGGACTGCCGCCTCCCTTTATTCCCAAATGCTTGCAAAGTGTTGTTAAAAGGAGATGTAGTGGCAAACGTTGCCCTGTTGCGAATCTTTAAAAACACATTAAGTTCATAATGATCGCATATTATTCAAAAACATTAAGTCATCTCATTTACCACATTTGACATAGTAGTTTCAATTTAAAGCGGAGTATGAAGATTTGTTGAGCAGTGGTTAGAGACGTGCTGGAACACAGACTAGCAACAGTTCATGTAACAAACACAGTCTTCATCTCAATGCCGACAATTTCAAGTCAGCAGCAGGAGGCAGATTAGCGTGCTTAACCCGAATAAAGCTGTTTTATACACCATTAGTTTGCTTTGTACAAGAGCTGAAGCAGGTCTGATTTAATGCCCTGTGAGCAAAAGTTGCCTCCAAAAACCCCCCGAAGGAATAGCCAACATGGTTTTGTTAGCGTTTAGCTTAGTCATCAGCCTGACCCGCTTATATCTTTTCTGCTTCCAAGCACACTGCTTCCACTTGACTCTGTGCAACCGGACCTTGATCTGTCAGTCCCCTGACGAGGGCCTTGTGTCCTCAGTAGTCACAATCTGCAGGGCTTTGCCTTTACTATCCTTGGCAACTTGCATTTCCCAGGAGGTGTTACCCTCTCACTGAATTTACTAACTGCGAAAATGGGCAATGTAGTCAGGGGAGTGGGGATTAAACAGATGCCACCTGCCATTTAACAGATCAGTGTAGCATCAAAATGATTTTGAAGCTGCAAAGCAAATCACCTTAAAGTGAACTGGTTCCATTCTGCTTTTATCCACACTTTATTTGTACTTCCAAACTGGGCAAAGATTAGTGTCATATAATAATAGTATTTAATTCAATCTTTTTAAAGTTGTGTTATCCTTTAAGTGAAATAAAATCTTGTTCAATCTCACCGAGTTGGGGTGCTGTGTAAAATGCAAATAAAAGCAGAATGCAATGGTTAGCTAATTCCAATAAACTCATATTTAGTACACAGCAGAACATAGAAGTCATTTCAAAAGTTTAAACTGAAAAAATATTAGCTCATTTTGAATTTGACAGCAGAAATAAGTCTCAAAAAAGTTGTAACAGGGCCATGTTTACTACTGTGTAGCATCCAGTCTTCTTTTAACAGCAGTCCATAAATGTCTGGGAGCTGAGGAGAGAAGCTGCTGGACTGATTTTGTCCTATTCTTGTCTGATATAAGATTCGTGGTGCTCAACACTTCTGGGTTTTGTTTGTCGCATATTTCATTTCCGGTTGTACTAGATGGGCACTAAACGCAGCCCCATACCATCACTGATCATCCCTCTCCTTTTTAATCTGGGGACGTAGTGTCCATGTTTTGCAGAAAGATTTTCGGGTTTCAATTTGTCTCACCACAGAACAGTTAACCAGGGAAGATGCTTCTGGATCGTGTTCACATACAGCTTCTTTGCACGATAAAGCTTTAACCTGCACAGCAAACTGTGCTCACAGACAATTTCTGGAAGTGTTCCTGAGCCCTTGCTGTGATTTCCATGACTAAATCATGCCTGATTTTAGTGCAGCGTTGCCTGAGGGCACGAAGATCACGTGCATGCAGTGTTGATTTTTGTCCTTATCCTTTGCGCACAGAGATTTCTTCAGATTCCCCGAATCTTTCATGACATCATGTACTGCAGATGATGAGATTTTCAAAGTCCTAACAATTTGACAAACATCATTCTGAAATTGTTCCACAATTTGCAGACACACTTTTTTCCCAGATCAATGAACCTCTGTCTATCTTTACTTTAGAGGAGCTCTGCCTCTTTAAGATGCTCCTTTTATACCCAGTCATGTCACTGACCTGTTGCTCATAAACCTGTTTAGTAGTTTCTTTTTAATATCACTTACTTTCCCAACTTTGATGTGATGTGTTGTTGCCATCAAATTCAAAATGAGCTATTATATTTTATGAAATATTAAAATGTCTCAGTTTAATTATCTGTTATGTTTGCCTTGTTTTATTGTGAATACACTATTGGTTTTTATTTATATTTTACACAGTGTCACAAATTTTTGAAATTGGGATTATACACCAATGTGACACTAATGTTTCTGCACTGATATAAAATTGTTAATAATTTTTATATCACGCAGCACCTTCCCAGCCGCCAATGAATGTGGGATGGAACCTAATGGGCTCTCAGCTGTCTGTTTACTGGGAACCTGTGGTGGCAATGGAATCAGAATCGGAAGTTTTGGGCTATCAAGTGAGTTTTACTTTCTCAGTTGCTTTCACGGGAACTTGGTACACTGGGTAACCACGAAGCGTATGCGTTTGAAGTTGTCATGGTGTTAAAAAAAAATTTTTACAACTTTGTTTGTGTTCCCCTTTCAGCTGTCATACCACAGGCAGCGACACAAAGAGGTAATCACACTCACAACGGTCAATGCAACAGCAGAGCTGACCCTCCCTGAGGACGATGAGGAGTACATCATCTTTGTGCAGACACTGAGTGAAGGAGGACTAGGGCCGGCATCAGATCCCATACGAATCCACCAGCTAAGTAAGCTCGGTGTTCATGTTTTGTGAAGTTGCAGTGGTTAAATGGTCAAAAACAGAAGGCTGAAAGAATAATTTGAGTTTTCCTCGTGCCCTTCCCTTTAAAATATGCTGCTCTCATACTCCAGAGGAACATAGACAAATGCCAAAATTTGACATATGAATTCACTGGGACCTTTTTCTTTCTTTTTTGCCCATTTTTGTAAATAAAGTCACTTAACACTGTAAATCTGACAGGGACATTTTGTCCTCCCCTGACCCACCCTTACTCAAGGCCCCATCCCACCTCCCCTGCGCTCTTCTGCGCTTATAGTTTGCTGAAATATGCAACACAATCCATCTCTGTCACAGACTCGCTTTGGCTAGATGCTATTGGTGTCCTGTGGGACTCCAGCGGGGGCTGTTCCCCTGCCCTAAATGCTACTTTGCATTGTTGAACTTTTGTGTCGTATCCCTGAAAACAGAAAGAGGTAGAATTCAACATGGGTTTTTTTTGTTAAATGGGCTCATCATTCCCGGAGGAGCAGGAAACGCGCTGTCTGGCAGAGTCATTTTTATCAAGTATATTATGTAGTGAGAAAGCAGCGATTGAAGCAAACTGTTTCAGTGTTCTGGGTCCTTTACACTCACTTCCTCTAATACATTTTTTACCCATGCACTTAAAAGCCAGCACACAAATGAGTTTGCACCACATTTTAAGTAACCCCATGAAATGTCAGCATGCATATTTTATGTTTTGACAACCTAAGCGTGTTATTCTCAGCAGCTGACAGAGCAGAGAATTGAAACTTTGGGTTAGAAATGTGTGTTTCAGACGGATGTCAGCCACGATGCTTTTAACTTGTTTTTCTTGCATCCCAGGTATGAGCGCCCGTGGCTCCAGAGCCTGGAGTGTGGAGATCTCCCCCCTCTCCCTGTTCCTCACCATCGCAATATCCTCATTCAGGTCATCGTTGTGACACAAACAGACTCTGCTCTGTTTTTCAGCATTCACTATTGGCTCTTGTTTTGTTTTGTTTTCTTTAATTTGTGAAAGTGGTCAAGGTTTTTTCTTTTCTTGCATTTTTTTAAGGTACCGCATATTTTTCTCCCAGTGTTATTTTGCAAATATGCAGCAGCACAAGAGAAGAGTGTGCTGTCAGACACTTAATTAACAGTAAACGCTTGCTTTTTTTTCTTACATAAGTCTGTTTTGACACTTTTGCTGGTTGGGAACGATGCTCCATTTCAACTCTTTTTTGACTCTAGAATGATACAGATGCCTTACTTCCATTCATGTGCCAAAGTAGTTTCAGCCTTCTCGTTGTTATTGCTAAGATAGCTACATGCTTTCCTCAACATTTTATTCCTCACTTTTCTTATCACGAAGGTCTCAGTGAACCTTGCAGAAAGCCCTGCAGAGAAGTTTATGATTGTTTGTTTGTTTCCTTGTATTTCTGAGTTTTCAGTTCTCCTCTCCAAAATCAGAAAGTAGGGACATGTTCATTCACCTGCGCCCGTGCCTTGGAGATTCTTGTATCGGCGTCACTTATAGACACTGGTTAGTGGTACTTAGCGTTTCAGAACATACTGCAGCCATCTCCATCTTTACGTGATCCTTTAAAAGTCGGTTGTGTCCCAGATGAAACTCATAAAACACCTCATAGTGCCGTTGTCCTCCATTTACCTTTTATCTTTTGATTGTGCGGAGCTGAATGTACCATGAAAGCTCCTAAAAATTTTAATGCCTCACGCTAGTTATAGTTATAGCCTGCCGAATGATGGATTTGACTTTGCTCTGCGTTCACAAATTTTACATTTGCTTGTATACAGTAGTACCGGCAGAGGTGTGTAACTGCCAATGTAATTCCTTTTTTTCCAGCACCAGTGCTTCAGCGAACTTAAACAGCAGTCATTGAAGTCATTTATCAAAGAAAAATGACAAATGTTCACCGGCTTCAGCTTCTCAGATGTGAGACTTTGTTGTTTAAGATGTAAAACACAGCAAGGTGTACCTTTTATTATATTTCTCTCCACAGTATTCAACTTTGAATGGTATGGCAATGATCTGCCAACAAACCACTATATGAAATCAAAATTAGAGGGTGATCTAGTTACTTTTGTATCGATTTTCTAATCTCACTTTCCTGTTTTCACATTAATTTTTGAAATATGCAGTATTTCCTTTATCTCGCTAGGCTAAAGGTTTTGCCTGGACCCTGTACTACAAAGTGAGTTCAGCATACTCCGGGTATTTCTCCAGTATCAGAATTCAGTTACCCTTACGCTTGGTAAGCTGGTTATCAACTTGATAAGTCAACCCAGGGTTTGACCAGCACGTTCTCGCAAAATGATCTGCACGTTTGACCAATCACAGAGAAAAGAAGATAAAACTATGCAACGGGAAAAAAATGAAGAGGTTAAAAATGAAACAGTCTGAAACCAACACAGCTGCTGTAGCGTGAGGGAAAGCGCTGTACAGTAGTTTAGTATTAAACGCGCTGTATGAAAGCGTGAGCGTTTAGCCTGTTTGAAGCCACGACTGAAAAAATGCCCACTGTGTAACTTTACTGAATTATCGATATCACAGCTCTATCATTAAAACACAGGAGAATCTGATGGATTATAATCGAATATTCCCTTTAATTAATGTTTAAAAGACAGTTTTAGGTTTTATTCTTTCTGCTGCAGCGCTGGTGGTGTTTAACGGTCTGAGAGTTAAGAATAAATATAAAAAATAGTCAAGTAGCTCCTCTGGTTTAGGATTTTAGGATCACATATTAACGCTTTCAGAACAATAAAATTGTTGTTAAATTTATTCCTGATGCTGATCAGGGAAATTCAAAGATTTCCCTTTAGACCCTCCTGCTATCCACAGATGTGAGGGATGTTTCAGGAATCATGATGCTGTTTTTGGAGAATTGATCAATCAGTAGGAGGTGACTTCATACCTGTTGGTTGCTAAAATGGAACAAAAACTTCTTTAGCTTCACAGCATGAGTTACTATGGCAATAAAAAGTGATCCTCCTTCATAGTAAAGAAAACTCAGGGTTAACCTGAAGTTACCTGGATAGAAATCCTCTGCTTTGTAGTACAGGCCGCTGGTTACTGACCTTTGATAGCACGGAGCAAAGCTAAATGTCATTGAGTCTTAATGTCACATTCAAATGGATATTTCCACGGTTGGTTAAAAGAGAAGACTGATACCACTCTCATGTTAGCACATTGACAATGGGACCAGTGCGTAAGCATAGCTTAGCAAACCGTCAGCTTGACTTTGTCCGGTATTCACAGCCAGCACCTCTGAAGCTTACTTATTTGTTTACTTCATCAGATGGGGCACGTCAGGTAGTCGAAACAAACAAATTTCTCTATCTGACTAAACTGACAATATCAACAATCACTTCACACCCACTTCACACTGTGATTTGCCAGCCGTGTGGAGGTGAGAAAGTAAGCTGGGTTTGAACTTCTCTGTCGCGTTTTTTATTTGTTAAACACCTGGTTTTTACACTGAAACATTACCAGTACTTTCAGTTAAAGAGTCAAAGTCTCTCGTGGACAATTATTGCATTTTACACCTCACTGCGGTGTCAAAGACAAATTCTTATGCTTCCGACATGGTGGAATTTGCTCTTTCCTAACAGAGCCTGGCACTGGTTCTGTTGTTAATGCACGCACAAGGGTGGTATAGCATCTCTATGATAGAGTTATATAGGTAAGGTAATACAGTTTAAAGAAATGACACAAATAATCTGAACTAAGGAGTCTCTTTGCTTGTTTGGAAGATTTCAGCTGTATTTCTCTCCTCATGTCGACTGAAAGCTCCATGAGTGAAGCTTATTTTGTCAAACCAGTTTGATGCTGATGAGCTAATTTAAAATAAAGCAGCTGCCTGGTTACCAGACACGAAGACACACCTAGTGGCCAATCACAATCCAGAACTCCCATGTCTTTAATGTATGGCATGAAAAAGAAAATCCAATATGTTTGAGCTTTGAAACAAACAAAATGAGCAATCTTTGGATGTTGCCTCGAGCTCTGAGTAAGAGGGATATACATTGTTCACAGTTTTCTGAGTGATTAATGGGAAATACAACTGACTGATTAATCAATAGCGAAAATAATCATCAGTTGCAGCCCCAGTCTACATCCATCTGGGACCACACAGCCAGTGCCAGTCAGCGTATATTCACAGCCATTGCAGTCGGGACGAGAGGTTTAAAGCGCTGCCAATTGTGCCAGTCTGATAATTGAAATCTAGCCACCAGCTTAGACATTATTTGGCTAAATGTGTGGTCAGCTGTGTTTTTAATACTCTGTGAATTTGTCCTTTGTTGTCAGTCGTATTGGTTGTTTTTTTTTTTTTATGTGGTCCGTGTTGTCATTGTTTATTTATGTATTTCAGCGAAACCCCGCAGCTCAGGTATTCAGACCTGCTTCACTTCATCTTTCAATAGCTCTGAGATGGCAGAAGCGGATAGATCTGAAATGTGTCAGCGCAGGACACAGGGGTCTATTTAACAGTCTGACTTGATGAACGGAAAGCCTGATGTGTGCCAAGATTTAGCAGACATTAAAACATCTTAATAAATTAGAGCAGCCCTGCGGGGTTTCTGTGGGGAAAGGGCATAGGAGTAATGGTACTAATGACACTCACAGAAGGCAAATATATCAGGATTTAGGGAAGACTAAATCAGGACAATCTCATCAAGACGACACGATGAAAGGTGCGTGCGTAAATGTGTATGAGCATGATTGTGCACGGTTATTACCTTAGTCTGCCACATCATGGACAAGTGCTTTCAGACAACCATTTATCTATTTGGAGGGAGGAGGGGGGTTAAACTCATTTCTTGTGCTATGGTTCAAAGCTTTGTGCGACTGAAGCATTGCGGACATTGAACGAGAGCAAAACAAGGTCAATGTGGGAGGTAGAGATTTTTAAAAAATGAGTTTGACTCAGGGAGGAGTTGAAATGTCTGTCCAATTAACGCAGATTCCCGGAGCGAAGGACTAAGTAAGATTTAAAAAACAGAAAGGGACCCAAATCCAAGGGCACATCAGGTGCATGTTGCAGGTAAAGCTCACATTAAATGTAAAGGTTTACTTCCCCGATGAGTGTTGAAGCTGTCTTTGAATCGTGTTTCGTTGTTTTCGTGGCTCTACGTGTGGTTAATCTGTATACATTCTTTCATCGCAGAATGACATTGTTAGACTAACAGATGTTTTCACAGGAAATGCATTATTCTGGCTAATTTATTGATTATATGAACTGAAAAAAAGAACTTGTGTCTTTGGGTACATAGAAGCATTGCCAACCTCTGTTTTGTAACGTATCAGTACTGTGGAGATGTTTTGAGTTTGACTTTGATCTTCTTCTTTTTTTTAATGTTTGATATGGTTACTGATTGGGTTTTTTTCCCCTAAAGATTCTGCACAAAGGTCAAGTGTTGTTTTTAACAGAACAATTAAGAGCCAGAGATTTCTAAATCAAAAGTTGGTTCGCTGAGATCTCCCTTGCCTTCATAAATGATGCTGTACATAGTGTATGTATTTCGTTTGGCTTTTTTAGCAACGTCCCCGCCCTCCCCCAACCGGGAAACCAAACAGTGCTGCTTCCAATTGTAATTCTCAGTCAAACCCTGAATCTGAAAAATACATGAGCAGAGAGTAACATTTCCTAGCAGCTGCTATCACACACAGCCTTTTGGTGCAGTGACACAAACACCTACCTGTTACAAGGTAGCCGGCCAGTGCACAGTGGATAATACGAGTGGTATTATTTCCGAGTACTTTTTGTCTTTTTATACCAATACAGCTTTACGATTTTCAGAAAAGGCTAATTTGATCCTAAAACAAGTGCGAGTAGTTTCATTGGATTTATAAGTGCGGACAGACTTTACGATTACAGCTCTGGGTTACAACGCTTGGCCTTTCTGTCGTGACTCCTCAATATGTTCATGTCGAGGTGATCTCCGTGAGATCGTGGCAGCAGCGTTTTCACATTGAAAAGTCATCAGCTGATCTTGATATGCTGAAGCTGTGCATGTATGATATCGTTTGGTGCATTTGTGTTTTCTAAATGAGGGAGTTAATAAAAACAATTCATTGAGGGTTCCTGTCTTGGATTTTTTTTTTCTGAGTTATATGTGTGCTGCTGTCATTTACAGCATCAGCAGTTTTAGTGTGTTTTACTGCAGGAAGACTTTGAGTGGTGCCTTGGGGCACCGTCAAAGCTATAAAATGCATAATATTATGAAAAAGCGTATAAATGGAAGTAAATGTCAGCGGTAATGTCCTTTTCGGTGGCTAAAGAACACATCTAAAGGGTTTTTTGTTGGTTTTTTGCTGCATATACTAATTGTATTCTTACACTGTGTAATAACGACTGCCCTCACAGATATGAAATGCTTTGAATACTAACGTCACGCCGTATCAAAAAAATACACAGTCTACAGCACACATCAAGCAGATGGCTTTTTTACTGTAGCCTTCACAAAGAGTACTGCCGAATTTCTTCTGGATTAATAGAGCATGTATTTGCTGAACTTCAGATACCTTCCACTAAAACAACAGAATGACAGGGAAAGCTGCTGTGAAATATTGATTGAGCCCAGTGTTGCAGAGATGCTTTTAAGATAATAAGAGGGAGAGGACCCTGTGAAGAGATCAATATGAAGGGGAAGTGAAGAAAAGATAGGTTTCTCCCTACATACCACAGATCATCCGTAATGAGCTAGTGTGTCAATACTTTGGCCGGGGCTCCTCGCATACCACTGGCCACTAAAGAGCATCAGGCCACTGTAACTTGTCTGCAATTAGTGGAATTTTACACCAGACCAAGGGGAATGTATTTATGTCCGATTAGTATACTCATGGTGGTCACCTTAGCTCGAAAACTGCAAAGTGCTTCGCATTCAAATATCCCTTAGAGAGATATTGGCTGAGACATGATTGGTGTATATTGCCTCCCAATGCAGCAGATGCTGTGGCACGGTTGCTACGGATTGCAAGTGTCAATACTGCCCCCTAATGGTCCCATCGTCCCAGTGCATCTCTCCAGGGTGAGGCAGTAAACTGGACATGAGGCAGTGCCTGCAGTATGACTGCACCGAACAGGTACACTGAGAACCAGAGACGGAACAGGCAGTCATATTCTGATTCATACCCAATGTTGAGTCGGTTCACAGTTTTAGAGGTAGAGGTTAACCTAGAAAATCAGTAGAATAATCCTTTAATTGTCCCACAAGGGGAAATTTGGGTGTAACAGCACCAAGAAAGACACAAACAAACAGTACACAAGACACAGAACAGAAACATACACAATTTTTACATATTTTACATATATGTACATAATTTTTACATATTTAAAGTATTATTGAAATAGAATTGAAGAATTTAAGTGAAGGTTATATCACAACACCAGTGTCTTCAAGGGGCTTCATATTGTAAGGTAAAGAGTCTACAATAACAGACGACCCCCTATGTTAAAGCACTTGGTGACAGTGGGAAGGAAAAACTCGCTTTCAACAGAAAGAAACCAGCAGCAAAACCAGGCTCAGGGAGAGGCAAGTGATGGGGGTGATGGGAGGAAGACCATTCAGTTTAATTTAATTCATACAGTGCCAAATCACAATAACAGTTTCATTAAGGCTCCTTATATTGTAAGATGATGACCCTACAATAATAGAGTGAAAATCCCCAAAACAAACAATCCTTTGTGAGCAAGCACTTGGCAACAGTGGGGAGGAAAACCCACCTTTTAACAAGACGAAACCTCTGGCAGAATCAGGCTCGGGTAGGGGCAGGCATCTGCCACGATTTGTTTGGGGTGATGGGAGGAAGTCAGGAGAAAAGACACACTGTGGAGGAGAGCCAGACATTATTAATAGCTGTGGTGTGGTGTATAAACACAGAGTGTGAAAATAGATGAATGAAAAAGAAACGCTTCCCAGTGCATCATGGGAAGCCCCCAGCAGCCTAAGCCTAGTGCAGCATAATTAAAGTAAAAATATGTGTGATCGTTTGCTTCGGTTGATGGTCTGTGATACGATCCGCCTGGTAGTGGCCCTTCCACCCCACACCGTTAGGTGGTGCTGTCTGTCCCTCGGCATTCCCAGTGGCCCAGAAGAATCATCGAAGAAGCGAGTTGTTTCCTGCGTTACACATGTACATAGCACCAAATTAAATGATGGCTTCTTCAAAGAAGAAAGATTTAAAGAGCAGTGGCCCTAAGGACAGTAATTTAGACACCAACGACGAGGACAAAACCGAATTGTGCCCCGGTTTCAGAGACGTGGACGCTTTTGTCAAAGTAAGTAAACAAATCCGGAGTTCATGCTAGCAGGCAAGAAAGCAACGTGGATAGCTGGTTGAAAACATCCACAGCAAGCTGTGGAGACAAGATGACTTTTATACAGGTGATTGTAAAGGTAAAGGTCGACGTTACGAGTCTGGAGTGTCTTTGCTAAATCGTTAGAAATGTGGAAGTCTGTAGTTAACAGTTATTATCATGCAGTGTTATATAGTAACGGACGAAAAGTGATAGAAATCCAGTCCTAAAGTATCTCCTGGGACCAACCACATACTCTATTAAAGTCTTTGGTTAAATAGCCTCTGTTTATATAAAGTCAGCAGAGCCAGCAATGACAAAGTAAGAGAATTAAATTATTAAATTATGCAATAAGCACTATATCCATGCTGCTTTTCCCTGTGGATAAACCTTATTGTTCCCTCAATATGATGTAATAACAGGAACAGCAGTGTTTCCGTGCCCTTTATTTTTAATTATAATCAATTTCAATATATTGAAAATGGCTTTAAACAGTAACTAACAGCTTAATCTTTTTCTCTACAGAATGGGTTTGGTGCTGTATTATCAGCCACCAAAGCATCTGCCGGCCTACCTCAAGCTGGGGATGAATATGATTTCTATCGGAGCTTCCCAGGATTCCAGGAGTTCTGTGAAAGTCAAGGAGATAAGCTCCTGCACTGGTGAGAATATAGTGTGTTGTTGCATTATTTTATTTTTTTAAATTCACAGATTCAACAATGCATTCAGTGAGTTGATCAGAATCAGAATACTTTATTGATCCCTGGGGGAAATTATGTTGATTACAGTGCTCCAGTACAAACAGTAACAAAAACAGACAATACAAGAAGTAAGACATAGCACAATATATGCATATGTATATGTATATATTGTGTAGTCCTGACAAACTATGTTGTTGAAGTTTGAGGCAAATTCGGTCCAAGAAGTGTGGGAACACTACAGGTTTGCACCAGCAGTAATGAAAACTGAGCTTAATGATAATCAGACCACATGAATCTCTTAAACCATATCTGTATACCAAGCATATATTAACTCATTTTAAAAAGTAATTTCCAACTTGCCTGTAAATGTATATTACATTTACATCATTATTTTTAAAGTGTATTTTGCAAAAGTCTCAAGCCACCCGTCATTTCATGTCGGTGCAGAAATTTACTGAAATATGCAAATGTAGATACAAATACAGTATAGAAGACAGAGACAGTTGGTACATTTCTAATGAGTTTGAAAGTCAACATTTTATCCTTCAACACAGCCTGAAATCTGTTAGGTAAGCTCTGTTATCATTTCTTTAAGTAGTCTTTGGAAATGGTTCTCCAGGCTTCTTGGAAAACATTCAGGGCTCATCTTTGGCTGCCCTCTGTTTCATGACAGAGGATCCACCATGTTTTTCAGGTGGCTGTAGACACTCAAGGTGTAAGACCTGTTGCCACTGATTTTCAATCCAGTTCTTGTGTAATTTGTCATATCTCACCCTTCCCTCCCTGTTTTCCTTAACAATGGCTTCCTGACAACCACCCTTCCACTGACACAGTTTCTGATTACTTTAATACTCTTTACCTGTTGTACATAGTTTTTAATGCCTACCACTATTTCCTTGGGCCTCCATTTTTCCAGTTTCATTATTTTTTTAAACAACATACTCCACACCATGCCAGGGTATGCCAAATTTTCAGCTAATAGCTCAGTGGGAATCACATTGTTGGCGCAAAAATGCTATTTTTATGTCAGACATTTCGTTTCACGGGCATAAACTAGCGTTTTTCATAGATTCATCTAAAGAAATGAGACCAAAAGGATGTTTTTTAAGCAGGCTTCTAGTAGCAAAATGCCTAAAGATACAGTTGGCTGTTTGCCAAGCTATGTGTAGGCACAGCACTGGTTCATCGGTTCAGTTGGGTTTCAGCTTGCATGATTCATAGGTCAGTGTTAAGTGGCTTAAAAATATTTCTCTGAACATGATCAGATACAAGTACCGGATTAAAAATCAGTAAAAAAGCAACCAGTGTCCAAAAGCCTTTGAAATACTTCGAGAAAGCCTGGAGAGCTGTTGCTCAAGAGAAAAGCACTTTAAAAAATTAGCAAGAGGGTCTGGCTTCTTGGAAACGAAATACAAAGAAATGAACTCAAGACTTTTGCTCATACTCTACATGTACGTGTGATGCTTCTAGCAAACAAGATCGGTGATCGTTTGCTTCGGCTGATGGTGGGTTATAAACGTAACTGAAAGTAACACACCAGTATTAAGTTGTTATGTGTTGGGTTTGATATGTGTTTGGGATTAGTAGGATCTATAGTATTTTACTGACTGATAGTTATTGCTTAGTCGCTCGCACTAATCAGAAATCTGCTGACATCTCAGTGTAAAAGAATGCACGAGGGCATCTGTAGACACGATAACTGGCGCCTGATATCGGTCACGGCCACCTCAGTTCCTGCAAAACAAGCAACTCTCCCCACCTGTTTTAACCAATCAGATAGATGCACATTCTCAGATAAGACTTTGTGTAATGCCTAGATAGCTCCTCTTTTTTGGGAAATTGGCTGCCGCTAACTGCTTGCAGACGGTTTTCTGAACAGAACAGATCCATAATCATCCAGTGCTTTAATAAATACACCAAAAGATGAAGTGTATCGACTGGTGATTCCTAAAGGTGGATAAACAATTGTGCGACATATGGCACTGGGACTTCTTACACAAGTAGAGCGAAAACACAGTGATAATTATAAATAATGCAGCATAACAAAAGATCTATCAGCCTTAGTAAGCGATCAGACCCATCCGGGATGCAGACGTGGCTGGCTGCCTTGTTATTAGAAACTTGTAATTGCTGGACCCTCTAGATTAAAACACAAGGTAGCAGTTTTCAAACTAAACAGGGGTCAGCAAAGGTTTCCAGACGTCTCCCACGAGGCTTTAGTGCAGACGTGCCCTTTGACACGCATGCAGATGAGTTGTTTTATTGAATAACTAACCTGTCACTAGCTGTGCATCAATAATCAAAATGTAATCTTTTCACTGTGCCTCTGTGTTAGTATGAGTCAGATAATGCAGCACCATGGATGCAGATCTCACATGAGAGACCGGAACAAGCTGACAGGGCTGGAGGAGAGGTTCGACTTGGTCGTGGACTCAAATGACGTTATCCTCGAAAGAGTGGTATGACCCGCAGCTTTGGTGTCGAATGAGTTTCTACACGAAAAAGTCTTTGCAAAGTAACTCTGAGTACTCATGTCTGATTTCCAGGGGATTCTTCTTGATGAAGCTGATGGGGTGAACAGGAGCCAGCAGCCTGTCATGCCTGCAGGGTTCCAGCCTCCAAAAATTGTCGTTTCCAGCTGGAATCGCAAGGTTGGCTAATTAACCTCTCCGCTATTACACTACAGATGCCAGTGTCTGCTCTGGGCCGAATTCAAGAAGAAACAATATGTGCCAGACCTGGCAGCTGTTTCTTAAATCTCACGCACACACAAAAAAAAGTTTTTTGAAAGTAGTATGTTTGTTCTACACTTTTTCTAAACAATGCTTTTATTGATCAGGGTTCCAGTCCTAGCAGTCGTTCCGAGACATTTCGACTGCTCCATGCCAAGAACATCACACGACCTCAGCTGAAATTCAAGGAAAAAGTGGACAACAGCAACACGCCTTTTATACCCAAGATCTTCATCAAGCCAAATGCAGTAAAGCCACTTCCATCTTGTAAGACATGCTTTTCACTCTCATATTCTTCCTCATCCTATTGTTTTCGCGTGTTAGCTTTTGATTACAATATAAACGCTTTAACGCAGGGATGTCAAACTCATTTTATACCAGTGAAACTCTCATTTCTGTCAGTGGAAAGAAGTCTAACTATAAATGTAATGTCTTGATGCATGCTCCTAAAGTAAAAAAAAGTCTAATTTTCCAAAGCCATCCATTGGGTGAGCTGATTCTCACCCCCAGGCCTTATGTTTGACACTCCTGCTTTAGCGTGTCAAACTTATTACCTTTCCTGTTCTCCATCCATAGATTTTACCAACAAACAAATGCGTAAAGAGAGGCCTGAGGACCTTGATGTCCCAGCTGCCCTGGCTGACTTCATCCACCAGCAAAGAACTCAGGAACATGTTGATGACATGTAAGCATTCTACCTTCTTTAATATACACATCATATCTTGTTCCATTTTTTATTTTTATTGTGCAACTATACTTGGGATTTTGATCCATGCAGGTTTGCACACCCATACCAATATGAACTGGACCATCTTACAATACCAGAAAATCTTCTGTCTAAGCCAGAACCTCAGGTAATACACTCGTGTGTAATGTGTGATTCCTGTAATATGATGCTGTCACTGTTGGTTAGGCCTCTGTCTAATCTGTGGGTTTTTTTCAGATGCACAAACCAATAGCTGAGACAAAGTTGTCATTTGTTGATACACTGGAGGATTTGGTAGCTCTAAATGAAAAGCTGTGCAAATTGTCTGAATTTGCAGTGGACCTGGAGGTACAGAGCTCATATTCATAGTGTTGGGGTCCCTGTAATGTAAAAAATTTGCATCACAAATTTATTTATTTGGACATTTTCAGACAAATTTCACTGCTCACTTTCTTCTTTGTTCTTCATCGCAGCATCATTCCTACAGAAGTTTCCTCGGCCTCACCTGTCTGATGCAGATCTCCACCAGAGAGGAGGACTTCATCATCGACACTTTGGAGCTCCGCAGCGAGATGTACATCCTGAATGAGGCATTCACTGACCCCTCCATTGTCAAGGTAATGGAGACACTCCCCGATCATTTTCCCTCTGTATCCTGCTCTGTTCTATCAACAGCAGATGAGATTACATGTCTGGTTTGATTTGGTTTGAGGTGGGCAGCTGCACAGTCGGCGGCTGTTTTTAAAATTTTAATCTCAGTTCTGAATTCGTTACAGTGCAGTGGACAGGCATGACCTGTTGTTCTGGTACATGATCAGTGCAGCAGATAACTGGAAAAAAAATCTGTCTAAAGTGTGAAAATGTACTTTTTTTTGTGCTGCATACTCTATGTTATGTTGTTCCAGCGGTCCAATGACAATTGCAGCACCAGCGTGTCATGCAGGTCAAGGATTGCCTTTTACAGCTTTGGTAGCACTATGATGCATACAGTTAGGTTCAGCCAGTTAACATCCTTCTGGTGCCAATTTATTCCTGTGCAACTCAGTGAATTTCATGCATTCTGTTCACGAAGACTCTCTTATCCTTTGCTCAGCTCTTGTTATTAGTTTCTTTTTCTTTAAGTGTTTTTTCTTTTTAAACAGGCCAACACAAAGAGGCAGAAAAATAATTTACTGTCACACCAATAGGCACCTTATGATCACCAGTTTGTTTGTAAAGCACCTTGAGGTGCCTGTGTAGGGATTCGGTGCTATATAAATACAATTGAATTGACCTGATATGACTTTTGATTGGTTAAAAGTACATGATTTGACACTAAGGTCATTCAAAAAGCCAAGTCCAGTTTACTGTATCTTGGGAAGAAATCATATACCCTGTTGGGATTTATAAATAGCTTATGAGCTCTATCAATAAAGTAATCATAAATGGGTTTACATACCAGTTTTTGGTGTTTGTACCTACATGTGAATGATTTTCTGTAATGTAAAATAGATATTTAAAGAGAAGCAGTCTGGTGGTCTAACTACTTGTCTTTCTGTTTTTTAAAGCCATTACTTTCCCACATCTCAGAACTGAAAATGCACTTAAAATAGCCCCAAGGGAGTATATCTTCCTTGGGGCTATATCTCATCATCTCCTTTTTGATATTACATGGAGGCCTTTTGAAAAAAAAGACTCTTCACCAGTGTAATGATTATAAGTTTGTAAAGTTAAAACCCCCCTGAGCCGGAATTTGTTTGAGGTGTCCTTATTATTTTCAAACACATCCGATAAAGTTGGCAGGCGTCCCGCGGTGTGTGTGGGAGCAGACATGACTCACTCACTGTAGGACACCTGTGAAAAAAGTGTGGTGCGTAGGCTTTAAACCACTGAAAGATTTGCGAAAATGATCCAAATGTTACATAGCATGTCTCCACTTTTTTCAAAATAAAATATATAGATATGAAATGAGTCTTAATTGTTTTTCTTTATTAAATAAGCTGGTTCTGCACCGGTGAGGTTTCAACACTTTATGTTTTTTGTTCGTAGGTTTTTCACGGTGCAGATTCTGACATTGAATGGCTCCAGAGGGACTTTGGCTTGTATGTTGTCAACCTTTTTGACACACATCAGGCAAGCCGGGCTCTCAACCTGGCCAGGCATTCCCTCGACCACTTGCTAAAACACTTCTGCAACGTGGACTCTGACAAACGTTACCAGCTGGCTGACTGGAGGGTTCGGTATGGTGACTCCTGGTTATCGAATGCATAGTTTTATACTTTTCACTTAGCTTCAAGCGTTGTACGGTTGTTTTGGGGGAATTAAATATAGTCCACATTTGTCCACATAGCCCCTTGCCAGATGAGATGGTGCAGTATGCCCGGACAGACACCCACTACCTTCTTTATATCTACGACTGCGTGAGGGTACAGCTTCTCGACTTCAACCACGGACAGCCTGGTTTGCTGCAGAGTGTCTGGAACAAGAGCAGCAGCATTTCCCTCAAGGTGTGCACTTCATACACCATGAAGATTAAAGTGACACTTCCTTAATAGTTTTGTTCAATTCTAATAGTTCCATTGGAGTCTTTAATGCTTCCGTAATTTTTACATTTCCACACTATGACCTCCCAAGATTTTCTGACATTTGTCACGATTCGCCATGTGCCCCCCCCTCTCTTCCCAAACAGAAATATGTGAAGCCTATCTACACAGAAGAGTCATATTTGGAGCTGCAGAGGAAGCAGAAAAAGTCTTTTAACACCCAGCAGCTCACTGCCTTCAGACTGCTGTTTGCCTGGAGGGACAAACTGGCCAGGCAGGAAGATGAAAGCACCGGGTAGGCTGCCTGGAAATGGATGGACTTCTTGTTCTGGAAATTTGCTGTAGCTTTTTTTCCCCTCTCTCTAGCTTATCCTTCCTGTCCAGCTACATATTACAGTCCAAATGATTTAGGGTTTGGAAGTCGTAACACGTTTTAATCCAGTGTTACCTGTGTGTTTAGATACGTCCTGCCCACTCACATGATGATCAAAATATCTGAGGAGTTGCCAAGGTAAGTTGACTATATTTCTCTTCTCTTTTCTCTTTTTTTTTTCTCCTTTTTCTTTTTTCCGGTTCTTGTTGTTTTCACTGTGGAGCAGATGAATTTAATGTTTTTATTCATAACCTCCAGCTCAGTATTTTGTCTTTACCTACTCAGGGAGCCTCAGGGCATCATTGCCTGCTGTAACCCCGTGCCCCCACTGGTGAGGCAGTACATCAATGAGCTCCATTTGTTAGTGCAGCAGGCCAGGGAAATGCCCCTCCTTAAGGTGAGGAAAGATGAGTGGCAGCAGGGGGGATGTTTTGGGGGGTTTTTCTCCCCTCTTGGTATTATAACTTCAATGTTTGAGATGTCACTGATGATTTGAGGGACCAGGATCAGTCAAATATTGCAATATCTTTTGCATTTCACACAGGCTGAGATTGCTGCGCAGAAGAAGAAAGGACTCACGCCCATTAAAAAGGTTTGCTTAAATTCCAATTGATTTTGGAGGTTGAATGACTGCAGGGGAAATGAATGTGGTTTTATATCATTTTCCAGCCTGAGGTCCCGTTGTTTGGTCCCCATGATACATCCAGGGTTTCCGAGAGCGACCCCCCTCAAATTTCTGCTGATGGTAAGCTTCATGCTCGTGTGTGCTTTGCATCGCTCAAACGATAGCAGATTTCAGCCCATTACGCTTTGTATTGATGCATCCATTAATTTATTTTTTCAGAACTGCCAGTTAAGCAGGGGATGCTGTTCTCAGAGGATGAGGACGTAGATGTACAGAAAGAAAGCGGTCTCGTGGCATCAGCTAAAATCACACTGTTTGAGGTGGAGATTAACATTTAGTTTATTCAGAGTGAGATGATTTGTGTGTAACTGTGGTGCGAAATGTGAGATCTCTGCTTTTTGTTAAAGGAGGTGGAAATAAAGGATGACCAGGAGTCGAGCTCAGCGGCTCAGATGAAAGCCAGACGTATTATTGAGTCCTTTGAAAACCCCTTTAGAATGGTAAGAGGCAGGCAGTGATTTACCCTCGGTGCTGGTTGTGTGCCACCGAACTTGAGGTTCAGTATTCATTTGTCTTCCTTTTGGGATTTCAGTATTTACCCTCCACTGATGTGCACGTCAACAAAAATGCCAAGTTTGACCCGTCTTCAAAAATATTCGAGGTAATCAAAGAGCTCCATTCACCGATCCATATCCTGTTTTTTCTTTCTTTTTAGTTTCTTTTTTTTCTTCTTCGTCTTTTTTTTTTTTTTTACCTCGTCCCTGTTTGAACATTCACAACTACAAACTTCTCACCTTGACAGATCAGTAAAAGGTGGAAACTACAGAGTGTTGAACAGCAACAGACTGAATTAGAGGCCAAGAAGAAAGCCAAGCAGGAAGCCAAGGAAATGGCGAAAAAGCAGACAGGTAACAGGGTTAATTTACTCTAAATTGATCATTTTCTGTCACCCATAATTCATGTTCCTCATTGTTTTTAATGTTGACTTCCATAGAGGAAAGGACAAAGACTAAACAGAGTTATCAGGAGTCTCTCAAGAACGTCGCCACAGTTCGCCAGCAAGTAGCAGTGAGTCACTCACTTTCTGTTCCTGCCATTTTCTCTTTTCAACTTTAGATGGGCTTCGGTGTCCCTGTGGCGTGAGAGTTATACTCGCTCAAGAACATGTTAAAGCCTCTACATTAATGGCCAGTTTAACCCTCTGCATTGCCCCCCATTTTCTGATGATGCCTTTGGTTTTTCTGCACATAAATACAGTGACTCATAAGCGAGTAAAGCACTTTTACCAGTCTGCAGCACTGGCATTGAAGTGGCCTTTTAATATTTATGTCTGTCACATGATGTGTCTGGGGAAACAGAATCCGCAGGGGGGGGACTAGAGCATTAAGAGACTCATCCTTTACTTATCACATGATTTTTTTTTTTCTCCCCTGGAGAGCGACAATAGCTCCTTTCTGCCCAAAAGCCCATCTACTGGGATTACTGCTTTACACCCACCTGGTTACTCATGCACAGTCTTTCCACCATAGTGCTTCCTTCTTCCTAAATACTCTGTCCCCTCTACCTTTCACCATCTGAGGCTTTGCCATCATTTGTTTGAGTGAACACTAATGGCGTGCACCAGACTAATCCTCTGTGTGATGACTGTTTCAGTGAAAACTTGGTTTTAAGGCACTCCCTGCTGAATTGGCACCCTCATATAAGCACGTTGGCACCATCTGGTGGCGTGCATCGTAGTCGGAGATGTTGGCAGCAACGCTTGAAAGTAACAGTCGTCAACTTGCCAACTTCAGCAGAACATTGGCCGTTTCGGCTAACTGTCAGTTTCAGCTGGCACTTGGGCAATGAAGTTTTCTTGTCTAATTACTAATTATTTGAAAGAAAGCTCCTGCTGCTCTGATATAAATAATATTACAAAAGGGTTGTGCAGTGATTTGGTTGTTCACCAACAGTGGCATGAGAAAAATACAACTTGCTAGTGAGCAAAATGAAATGAGCTGAATAGACTAATTTGCTTGGGAAATAAAATATGCAAATTAACAGTTTAGCTTAAGGAAGCACTGCTGTAGCATTTTAAATGTAAACAGAAATGTGTGTTTTAGGTTATAAGGTAATTATTCACAATAATCTTTTCATTTTGTAAGCTTTAAATCCAAGTGTCCTGCTTCTTTGGAGTAAAAACAATGTATAATTTTCATTGTAACATTATGTAATTCTCCAATCTTGATACAGCTGACTCGTAACAAGCAAACTGTCAGAAGACAGATTCTATGTAGGCTTGTATACACCATAAATATATACATTCACCAGGTACTACATTATGTACACCTTCCTAGCCCCCTTTTGCCTTCAGAACTGCCTCAATTCTTTTGTTATCCAGCACCTTTTGTGCTGGAAATATTCCTCTTAGATTTTGGTGGCACAGCATAGATACAGCTCAGCAGAGCGTTTAGAGCATGTTGCACTGTGAAGCTCGTGTTCCACCACATCCCAAAAGGATGTCATGTTGAACATCTGAGCTTTGTGACGTGCTGAGTTGTCCTGCTGGAAGCAGAAGAGAGTACACTACGGTGATAAAGAGGTGGAGATAGTCAGCAGCAGTACTCAGGCTGTGGCATTTCAACCATGCTCAGCTGGTACTCCTCGTTTTCTTTCAGCTCCTCCCTTTAGTGGTTGTCACAGAGGATCTTCTGCCGCAGCCTTATCCCTAGCACCTTATCACCTTATCCTTAGCATCTTCCTCTTTCACACAAAGAAGTGTACTCCATAGTGCCAATCCATGGTGGCAAATGGGGAGGGTTGTGTCAGGAAGCATCCAGAATAAAATCTTGGCCAAATTAAATATGCGGATCATCAACACAAGTGTGCCAAGGAAAAGTTCCTCACACCGTTCCTCCATCAGAAGCCTGAAATGTTCATACAAAGCAGGATGGATGTGTGCTTTCATGTTGCTTACACCAAATTCTGACCCTAAGATCTTAATGTCGAGGCAGAAATGAAGACCAGGCAGTCTTATTCTAATCTCCTGTTGTCCAGTTTTGGTGAGCCTCAGTGAATTGTAGCCAGTTTGCTGGTCTTCTGCTACTGAAGACCATCTGCCTAAAGATTCAACATACTGTGCTTTCAGAGATGCTCTTCTTTTGGTTGTAGCAAGTGTTTGTTTTTTTTTAGTTTCTTTGGACTTTCTGTCAGCTCAAAGCAGTCTGGTCATTGGATATTTTTGCATAATTTGACCGTTCTCTGTGAAATGTTTAAACAGCAAAACATTGAACTAAAAATCATCAGATATAGAATAAGGGGTCACATGCATTCAAGTCTGGGGATAAACTCTAACTAGTTTGACAGTGTCTACATTTACAGAGGTGTTCATTAAAGTGATAATTCTTTGTATTTTACTGAATGCAGTGTTACTGACCTATTTAATTAGGAATCATCAAACGCCAGCGGAAAGAAAAGAGAGCGAGTCGACAGTGAGGTTGGAGACTTGACTCCCAAACCAAGCAAGAAGTTAATGAAATCTGCAGAGAAACCCCAGAAGAAAGAAGTAACTCCTCAAGACAGCTTCAAGCCCTTTGACTACAGTCAGTCAGACCTCAAAGTCTTTGCTGGTACGCATATCATTTTTTTATTACACTGGGTGAAACCACGGCTTATTTTTCATTCATTTGCAGTTGTTTTAAAATCTAAAAAAAAAAAAATTTAAATTCTGTGCACTCTTTTCTTCTACAGGTAACACATCAAAGGATAACACACAGTTTGATCCAAACCGGCAAGCCCACGATTTTAAGAGAAAAGTATGGCTCTGTTAAAATAATTTATTAACCGAACCACATGTAAATATATTCATGTTTAATAATGCATTGCTACATTTTGTGTAACAGAAAACTCCTAAGGGACAGAAAAACAACACTGGTGCTGGCAACCGAAGTATGTCGTACCTGCCTGGAAAATCGGATCGGTAAATATATTCAGTGTACAGAGGTTTTTCTGGCCTTGCTAATTCAAACTCACAGAATATTAACCACTCTGTCCTTTTCTTCCCCCTTACAGAGGATTCCGACATAACTGGCCCAAAAGATAGGCCGTCTTTGATGCTATTTTCTGTCTCCATTTTAAAACCTTTTCACCCTGCAGAAACAGTGTTTGTCTTTTTTTTGTCCTTGTTGTGCAGCCAAGTAAAATCCAGGATTTCAGAATTTAATGAATTTTGAGTGTCTTTTTCTATCTGCGCACACTTCCTAATTAAAGATTGTTTTAGAAGTAAACCCTGCCTCATGTTTTTTTATTTGTGCAACAGTATTATGTAGAATTATCACTACCAACTCAGATATTAAAATAATAGTTAATAAATAATTAATTGGTCATTATCCTTCTTAGCTTGTGTGACTATGCTGCATGTGTTCTTTGAAGCACTAGTGTCAGCATCAATCTAGAGCTTTACTTCAAAAGTTCCCGAGCTTAGCTTCTTTATTAGATTTGATTTTACAAGTGTACAGTCATTTGTTAAGAATGCGGGGTGACCTCTCGTTTGGGGCTCTACTCAGCTCTTCCCAGGAGGGTGGCACGGTTCCCCCCCTTTGGTGGTCCTCCTCGGGTCCTTGTACTCTGGGGCCTCTGGATATCTGGGGCCTGGATCTCCTCCATACCTGCTTCATACCCTGGTGGACGGGGCTATGGCTCCCCACACTCCCTAGCAGATCGTTACATGGAGAAACCTTTGGAATACAAGCATGCTGATCCACACAGGTATGCACACAGGTGTACACAGACGCGGACTACACCTTTCTTGGCTGCTGCCTCAAAGCACATTGTGCGCTGTCTATCTTGCGTGCTGCACAATATCGTTTATTATTTAGTATCTACTGTTATCTACTGCTAGCTAGTTTATTGTGATGGTGCTGGGTTTTTTTTTTTTATTATGTTGCTCTTTGTTGTTTGCTTTCTCTTCTGTTTTTTTTCTCCATACAGGTGATCCAGGTGTTTTGTTTGTTTGTTTGTTTGTTTGTTTTTCTTTCTTCCCCCCTTCTCACCGTCTCTTCTCCCCTCTGGTTTTCTTTCTCTCCCTCTCTTTCTTTCATTCTTTCTCCCTGTCCTATCCCCCAGTCATGTCTGTCCCGTTTGTAGCAACCGAAAATAAAATAAATTCATAATTATAATAAAGGTCAATCAAATGGACCAATATGGCAAGGCCATGATGATCCACTTGGTAAAATAAATCCGCTTGGCATCTTTCTTGGCCTTAAGACAACAATTCTGATGGCTAAAGATCCAAACGGGACACAAAAAAAAAAGAATGAACTAAAAATGGTGGACACTAGTGTGCGAAAGTCTAGAGCCACACTTCATTTCTTCATATTTTGCTTCCAAGTAGCCAAACTTTCTTGGGTTTTTTTTTTTTTCTTTTTTTTTAAGCTGTTTTGTTCAATAGTTCCCCAAGGTCTCTGAAGAGGGCAGCACAGCGATTAGCACTGTTGCACCACAGCAAGAAAGTCTTGAGTTCAGCTAATTTCACTCAGCTGAAGCCTTTCTGTGTGGAGTTTGCATGTTCACCCTGTGTTTTGGGGGTTCTCTCCAGGTACTCTGGCTTCCTCCGGCAGTCCAAAGACATGCAGGTTGTGGGGTTAGGTTAGTTGGTGAGTCGAAATTGTCCATAGTTGTGAATGTGAGTGCACATGGTTGTTTGTCTCTCTCTGTTAGCCCTGCTGCATCAGGCTGGCGACCTGTCCAGGGTATACCCTCCTCTTGCCCTATCGTAGCCCCCCTGCGACGCTGATAAGGTTAAGTGAATGGATCGTTCAATCTCTGAATGACTTTCTAAGTTTCTCATTGGCTGTCATTGTCCATTTACAGTTCAGTCTTTGCACCTGACGGTTAAAGGAATATGTTTTATTTCTGGCTGTAAATCCACTTAACACTGGCCTATGACACATTCAAGCTTTAAAAAGTCACCCGTATATACATAACAGACAACTGACAAGAAACCTGACAAGTGAAACATGAAAGAAATTTTAAGCCTAAAAAGAAAGAACTGTCTACAGCAGATGATGAGTATCTGAATGGCAGGTCCTTAAGAAATAGGAAAACAATCCAGTAAAGACCTGAAACGGGACCTGAAATGCATCTGGACCTTCAGCTGATCCCTCTTCTCTTCACTGAACCCTCATCGAGAATGGTCTCAGTAGAAAGGTGACTGTGAAGAAGCCGTTCTTAAGGGAAACTGTGAGAAAAGGCTGAGTTATGTCAAATTATGCAAGAACTGGCCTGAAATTATCAGTTGACAGGTTTGATGGAGTGATGAATAAATATTTGAGCTTTTTGGTCCATATTGTCATCAGTATGTACAGAGGAGGTCAGGAGTGGGGTACAACAATGAATGTCTGCAGCCATCTGTTTAACAGATGGACGATCATGGTTTCAAGCAGCATTTGAGCCTGTGGTTTTAGGATCTTTTTAAAATGGATAAATGTGCAAAAATAGCATCAGATTTTGATCCACCAAGCAATACTACCTGGAAAGAATGTGATTGGCTTGATTTTTCAGCACTCAATGCAGTAGAACCATACGTGGATTGAGAAATAGACAGTGAAACACTATTAGTCATGGATTGGCCTCCACGGAGCCCAGGCCCTAACGTCATTGAGCCAGTGTGGATCATCTTGACAAAGAATGCAACAAAAGCAGCCACCATCCAAACAAGAGCTTTGAATGTCCTTCAAGAAGCCTGGAGAACAATTCCTGAAGACTACTTAAACAAATTACAAGACCGCTGCCTAAGATCAGGCTGTAAAAGAATAAATGTGGTCATAACAAATATTGACTTTCAAGATTGTTAGAATTGCCCAGACTCTGTTTATGCCTTGTATTCTGTATTTCCATGGAGGTTTGCATATATTTCAATAAACTGTTCCACGACTCCTCAACAAATAAATTTGACTTCATTAAAGTTGTTTTACAGGTTTTACAAAATGTAAATATTGCAGTAAACAGTCCCATTACTGTTGCGTGACACTGAAAATTTGGGTTTATAACATGACTTAAGGTCAGCACACTTAACTTGTTTGCTGACTTAGTGCTTATTTTAACCTCTGGAAATAACAAACATTAGGGCCAACACTATGTAGAGAAGCACTGGGAAAAGAATATAATATCTACATCCATCTAATATATCTAATCAACCAATAACATGCCATGTAGACAAAGTCAAAAGAACCTGTTGAAGCTCAGACTGAGCATCAGGAAGAAAGATGATATGTAACTCTGAACATGGCGTGGTTGTTGGAGTCAGATGGGTTGTTCTGAGTTTCAAAAATTGGTGAGTGGTGACTTAGAGGTGGTGTAATGGTGTGAAGGATATTTTATTGGCAGACTTTGGGCCCTTAGTAGAAGCTGTCCACCCCACAGTATAGCCATCTTCTCATGTCTTCTTCCAGCAGGATAACTATGTTCCAAAGCTCGAACTACTTTCTTGAACATGACACTTAGTTCATTGTACTCAAATCACAAGATCTCAGTCCAAGAAAGGACCTGTGGGATGTTGTGGAATGGAAGATTAATCTCAGAGTAATATTTCCAAGCATGGTTGAATCTGCGCTGCAAAGAAAGCAGCTCTAAAAGCAAAAGAGGATCCAGTTTCATAGTACCAAGGTGTGCCTAATGAAATGGCCAGTGAGCCTTTACAGATTCTGTGCTTGTCACAAAAAACTTAGTTACAAATGATTGCGAGAAGATGTCAAATTTGACGCAAGGGGGCCTTTCATTAATGTCTGACTGACGGTCCCAAGCTTTACTTTGAGAGTCAAGTAAAAATTCACCACATGGCCCAAACGGAAAAAATAAATAATAAAATAACTGCTGTTTTTCATTTTCAGCACAATGAATCTTATGTTTCACTAACAGCAGGCTTTGATACAACATCTAGTACTATGTCTTGTCCTATTAGCTGTGTTTTAGTTGGCCTGCACCATTAAAAATGCTTTATTGGTAACAGACTGCAAGCACTATGTTTGCGCTGCACCTTTGGATGACATGGCCTTAAGGTTACAAACTTTTATATGATTGTGATCTTCACTTACATTTTTCGTTGCTTGCCCCTTCAAGTTTGAATTGTTTGCTCCCCTTTAGCATATTTAACTTTCTGTTGAGCAATGACAGGTTCTTGTTTAAACAGATAAAAACATACTTTCACAGGAAACTAAATAAAGCGCCTCTGGCCGTGTTTGAGGATTAGAGTATGAGGATTAGATTTCCATTTTTTCTGCCAGCAGCCATTGAGGTGCCCTTTTTTTTTGAATTGTGTGCTCAGCTAACTTTTGCCTTTGGGTATAACACTGTCATGGAGATACTGAGCCTAATGTAAACAGACTAAGAGTGCACTGTTGCCTTGTGCAGTATAACAGCTGAGATCTGTCCTC
This sequence comes from Perissodus microlepis, assembly GCF_051167445.1. Lineage (NCBI taxonomy): Eukaryota > Metazoa > Chordata > Actinopteri > Cichliformes > Cichlidae > Perissodus > Perissodus microlepis. The sequence goes on along the minus strand of NC_140480.1, from coordinate 5,356,289 downwards.
ACAGTCCATTTAGAGTGGCCGTTCTGATGTCGAACTGGAATGTCTGGAATTGCAGATATTGACATTTCAGTCTGAGACAATCGTTTTACTGTTTTAAACTCAAATGCTATTGAAATTAATCCAAGTAATTAACTAACATCATTTCTGGTTAGATTGGGGTTAGGATTAGGGTTTGGGTTGGTCTGAGACTTATTAGGAAAAATACCTCCAAACTGACCAGTTTTTGTTCAGTCACAGCAAATTAAATAAATAAATAAATAAAAATACAAATTCTGCGTCAGAAACAAGTTTCCATAGTCAGCCGGTCATATGCAGGTATGTTGATGTATAAATAAACATGATGTAAATTTACTGTTGTTTACTTGTGCAGTATGTCTTCTGTATTAAAGTCTAAGTTTGAAAGAAACAAAACAATAAAAGGAAAAAAAGATTTCTTGTATGTCTTTGCATGACAGTAAACCATACTCTAAAAGGTGGGCGTTGCTACAACGAGGCTACAAATTCTAAAACATAGATTTTAACACAGGCATCTTCAACCCAGCAGGACAGAAGATCTAAACTTACCACAAAAAGTAACAAAATTCATGTTTGGTCAGTTATTACTCTATTGTAACGATGCTTCTTTACAATAAATCTTATACCGTTGGAAACCAGGTTTTTATTTTTCCTTAAACGATGCCACCTTTGTAAGGAAAATTTCATTTGTGGGTTGCGCCTATGAAAAAATTCCATATTTTCTCTGTGAATGTCAAACACCCTGTTTGGTGTCGTCTGTGCCAAATTGGATGATTACAGTCTAAAGAAACAAGACACACTGACAATTTAACAATTTATTGATTGAACAAACAGGGGCCTCTGTTGCATGTGGAAGAACCATAAACAGCTACAATGGCTTGCCACCTCCTCCTCATGCTGGTTACCAACTTGGTCAGCACCCCTTTCCTTCAACCACTATTTGTCACAAGACAGCCAATGTGGTTGTGTTGGCTGTTAAGCCTTCAATGTCTTGTTTATATAACTAAGTTCATGTAACTGCCAAAGTTTAGAGGCAGTTGCCCAAGAGAGTGAACAGTGTTTAGAGTTGTTTGTTGTTGTTGCTTTATTCTTATTTTATGCAGTCATTTGTGTGAAGTTAGCTCTGTCACAATTAGAATATGAGTCTTGGCTAAGACAAGTTTTCTCTCTGTAATGTTTGACTGACACAATCCGAAAGTTAGATTGAAAAAAGCTTCAGAGCACAGTTATTACTTTACAGTGTTTCGTTTTACAGGCAGAAATGAACCAAACTCAGACCTTTGACCACTTTTGCATTTGCTCAAAAGGTTTTGGGTGGAGTACTACTTTTTTTTCACGCACGCTCATTCAAAGGAGTTTTAGAATGTATCTTCACTGTTAAATGTTCTTATGAATCTTATTTTAATAAACAACACTGTCATACGCAAAACTAGGGTGGCACTAGGGGTGTAAGAGATCATTTTAGGGTGGCACATGCCACCCCATGCCACCCTTCAAGATCCGCCCCTGGAAAGTACTCGTGAACATAACAACTGACTGTTAAATTTCCTTTAAACTATCAAACAGGCATACACTTGTCTCCCGCACACTGGTGTCCAAACTCACGGGTGTGCTCACACGCCAACTTGGTTGCGCTTCACGTGGGCTGCTCAGCTCGCGCATACTGGGCCGTGCGGCCGATGTGAAGTCAAACAAACTATACGAGAGAACCTGCCACGCAATTGGTTAGCGTCGTGAAGACCCAGCTACGTCAGCGCCCTCCCATTCGCTTTAAGACGAGGGCGTCAAGTCTCGCGGTTAGGCAACGCGTTTGTCGTCACTCTTCACTGCCACGCTTCCAAACACGTTAGGCAGCTGTCATGGACCACATTAAAGATGGATGGTTTACAGAGTCTTGTACGCTATGGCCAGGGCAAGCAATGAGTCTCCAAGTAGAGGAGGTCCTCTACCACAAGAAATCCAAATTTCAAGATGTTATGGTTTTCAAGAGGTGAGTACAGTGAGGCTAACTTCACTTAGCTAACGCTGCTAGCTGTTAGCTGTGCTCGCACTGATTGAGCAACCTAGAGCATGATTTTTTTTTCCCAGATGGTTGAAAGATACGTTTTTTAAGCTTGGCTCGTGATTTGCATGTCATTGAAACTTTAGTGTAAACTTTAAGGGTAACGCTAGGTTCATTTAAGTCACGGTACATTTATTTGTTTAATGGTACTAAGCATGTGGTTACACATCTGAATCCTAGGGAAGCTCTTATGTAAAAGTGATCCTGTTGCCTCATGCTGTGCTGTAATGCTACTTTCCAGCAAAACCTACGGAAATGTGCTGGTGTTGGATGGAGTGATCCAGTGCACAGAGAGGGACGAGTTTGCCTATCAGGAAATGATTGCCAACCTTCCCCTGTGTAGCCATCCTTGTCCTAAGAAGGTATTTCTCGTAAATGTGAAACAACAGTACATTTGGGATATTTCCAGCTGTGACAGTTATATTTGCATTTTCACAGGTGCTCATCATTGGTGGCGGAGACGGGGGTGTGCTAAGGGAAGTGGTGAAGCATCCGCTGGTGGAATCAGCGGTTCTTTGTGAGATAGACGAGGTAGGAGCAACAACTCTGTTAATTTATGATGTAGGGATTGTCCTCTCTACTGCCTTTGATGACATTTTTATGTTGTCTTCTCTTTAGGATGTGATTAATGTGTCAAAGAAGTTCCTGCCAGGGATGGCCAAAGGGTTTTTCAGTCCCAAGCTCACCCTCCACATTGGTGATGGCTTTGAATTCATGAAGCAGAATCAGGACGCCTTTGACATAATAATAACAGATTCATCAGACCCAGTGGGTAGGTGCTGCTTAAAGTCCCACAATCCTTGTGTGCCCAAAGAACTAATCAAACAACACAAATACGGGACACGCTTTAAGGAGGCAGTCTCAATTAGAATCTCTTTAATCGTTATTTCAGGACCTGCTGAGAGCTTGTTCAAAGAGTCTTACTACCAGCTGATGAAGGCAGCATTGAGAAGTGGTGGAATTATTTGTTCCCAGGGTAAGTTTATATTTCACTGGACTTGTGCATTAAAAGCTGGCTAATAAGTAACCTTTTGAGTCTGCTAAAGATGTTAGTGAATGGATTACTTTCTGTTGAGTTGTTCCCTTCAGATTGAGTAATGCCAAAAGATGGGAAAGTAACACTTTTTTTTTTTTTTTTTTCCCCCCCCTCTCCCTGCCTCTTGCTTTTGTAACTGACAGGCGAGTGTCAGTGGCTCCATTTGGAGCTGATAAAGGAGATGCAGACCTTCTGCAAAACCCTATTCCCTGTGGTGGACTACGCCTACAGCACCATTCCAACTTATCCCAGCGGCCAAATTGGATTCATGCTCTGCAGTAAAAATCCTGTAGGTGTTAAACTGTCATTCTCAGTTTGTCATCCACCACACTTCCCCAAGTGTTCTTGGATTGCCTAAAAAAATAAAAGAAAATGCAGAAATGTTCCATAGCATAAGTTTCTTCCTGATCATCCTTGTGCCTTGTTTGTTTTTTAGGAAACAAATTTCAGGGAACCAGTGAAAGCACTGTCAAAAGAAGAGAAGGAAAGTATGAGCCTTAAATATTACAACCCTGAAATTCACAAAGCGTCGTTCGTTCTCCCAGAGTTTGCAAGAAAGGTAAGTTGGTTTCAAATTTTAATAGTCTGTCCCACACTTGGGAGTGCAATCCACACAATGCCGACGGGTATTTTCTGCATTTCACCTGGTGTCTTGTCTGACAGGTGCTCAGAGAAGCATGACCAGCAGCAAAGGGCCATGTGCATCCTTCAGCCAACCCTTAGAACATGGATAAACAACCTTTTTCGATGGCTTCTTGAACTCTACGTAGTTAAACGTCATCCCAAGATTTTCAGTTCAGAGAAAATATTGATTATGAGCCGGTCTTGCACACTCTTGTGTTGTCTTTCAGTTCGTCATGTAATTGTCTTATCTGCATTTTGTGAAGCAAACCTAACCTCATTCTGAAATGTTGTTTTTGTTTTTAATTCTGTTTACTGTAAAACAATAAATTACACATAGCACAACATGTGTAATTGTTACATGGAGTATAGGAACCGATCTACCATTTACAGGTCAAGTGAATAATACTTCGGCAGGTGGCTTCAATTTTATTGTGGCTGATTGGTGTATGTAATCCTCTACTGCACATTTATTTTGTGACCTTTATTATTTTGATATCTTGTCACAATCATGGTTCAGAATACTGTCCACTACACAGAAACCCTATAGTGCCTGAAACTGGTTGCGCATAATCTACCAGTCTTATGGTCTCCTACTCAGAAGCTAAATGGAAAAAGATCCCTTTAAACAAAACAAAAAAGCACCTAATTGGCTTAGTTAAGGCTCAGCTTTGAGCGTCAGTTATCGAATACTGTAAAGAGATCACATTACATGCAAACTTAGAAATGTTACCAGAGCTTTCCAGTCCACGAAGAGTCTTAACATATGAATTCATTATGCAGTTATAGCATGCAGTATTGGGTCTTGATTACTGAGTGTACTGTTTGTACTGTGGTAAGAGTCTGACTGCAGGATGTGAGATCGTTTCTTTAAATGGAAATGTAATAGTTCAGTGATTTGAGCTAATGTAAGACATGATTTACTGTTAGCTATGGCTACCTTGACTCTTTACTGGGACATGGTGTTATACCTGAATGAATGAATTTGTCTTTTTTTTTTTTTTTTTTTTTTTTTTTTTTTATAAGAATCATGAACTGTAATAAACTGGTAACGCAAAATTAATGGATCAACGGCTGGGTTATGTTTTGTTTTTCGAGGTCTGCATTTTCCAACCACACTTTCAAGCTGCTGTTTGCTGCAAATGGTGAGCAGGTTCTGTGGGAGCAGTGTAGTGTTGAGACACGTGCAGCTTTGGTATTCAGGCACCAGGTGGCATCCTTGAATCTTTTATGTTTTAGGCCCGTCTCCGCGTTGGAATTATACTGCTGAAATTCTTTGAATTAGAGTAAAAAGCAGTCGGACCCTCTGAGCTGTTTAGTGTTTCATGATGGGAAGTGTCACTGTGGAACTTACCATTCAGTTGCATCAACTCAAACTACTGTGTAAAAGCTCAGTCTTCACTAATATTTTTTCATTTTCTATTATAATGGGACCAACCTGCAGTTCAGTACTATGTTGTCACGCTGCTTTTATACAGGAGCTGTGCCCGTAGCTGGATGATAAAGATGATTTGTGCTTGTGAGTGTTAATACTGTAATATAGGAAATGAAGCACATCTCTATGGGCTTGTGTTCGCACCAATGAAGCAACAGCCATGAATTTTTAATTTGACTGGGTTTTAATCTCCATACCACAGGAACAAAACTTGGGAATACAATAGACTGACATTAAAATTAATTTCTTCTACAGCTAAATTGGTGGCTTGTTTCCACGTGTACAGATTCACCTGTTTGTTGGATAACAAAAGCATAAAACCCTTATATGATCTGTGAGTCACTAATTCTCAGCCATCTATTTCAGTTACTTGTTGAGGTGGTGACTCAGCAACACGTAATAATGAAAATGGAGATTTTAATGCACATTAATGCAATCTCGGAGCACCTATAGTAGTCGCTGGGGGATCCTTAAGTGTTTGAAGTCTCTTGCAGTGTCATCTGCAGATCCCTTTAAGCTGACGTTGCTGTATATTCCTCAAACACACTGAACTGCCAATATAACAATTTTTAACAGTCAGCTAATCTTTGGATTTGCTTTGGGCCAGCTTCAGATCTGCAGAAATCAACCCAGAGACTGTTGTGGAAGCATGAGAAATCCATTTGAACATATCAAACGAGGCATACTTGAATCCGAGCGCCGCATGTTCCCTGCCAGTAGCAAAACAGTGAATCCTGTAAACTCAACTTAATTGTGCTTTTTCATGAAATGTCTCACAGGTTGACAGCAGATTCTCACACACTTTGAAACAATGTCATCTCAGACAAGAAAGTATAATTAACTTCAGTGAGACATTTACCTCGTACACATTTTAAATATATATAGTATTAAATGTTTTGTTTTTTGTTAAGCCATAAAATACAGTTTATGGTGTTCTTTGGTAAATAAGTTTGTTATGTCACTATATTAGACCTATAAAATATTACTTTTTATGCAAGCAAACTTGATTAGTAGTTAAACTTGTGTAAAGAGTTGAGGAATTAATTTTTACTTATAATGTATGTTAATGGTATTGTGTAGAAAACCTCAGTGGCAGTTTTAGAATCCGTTTGTTGTGCAGTGCATCTGGTATCCATTGTGAAGCAAAGGACATTAATTTGTTTTCAATTCAGAGACGCCACATGCATCAAATCACGGGGCCCATGTTAATGCAAAGATAACCACAAGATCCTTATGGATCAGCACTAAACTACTGAACACTGCTTCCTTTTTAACAGCTATGCTAACTCCACGAGATTGGTGATGTGCATTTCCTGAAGAGATTTCGGCGAGTCAGTGGGAGTGTCAGACCGTTCAATTGCAATCTGCAGGTGTCAAAGAGGCATATAGAAGCAATATGACAGGAATAGGATTTTGCCCGGGGTAGGGTGCCAAACAGCGGCCTGTGTTGGGAGTGGAAGATAAGCTGGCTCATGGTCAATTTGTATCTCTTTTAGATCTACTTTGACTCCTGCTACAGGGAAATGTGGCCGCTTTATTTAAGTGCTAAAAATGTTTCAGGCATATCCGTTGGTATCACACTTTAGATGAGCTGTGGAATTGTCCGTCCACCTGTCTGACAGGTATTCTCTGAGATTGTCTATCGTAACTGCGAATGCATTAGTTGATGTCAAAACCTGGTAACGGGCGATTGACGTCGTCGTGCGCTGCAGATGTTTCCTCCCGATGAATCACATGTACGCAAGCCATCTCACAATTTGTCAAAAAGGTTAACTTTTAAACGGTTCCATTTGTTGTGTCCTGACCTCTTCATCTCTCCTCCTCTTTCATGCTCTCGTACACACCCCCAACAACATCCACACACACGCGCACACCCTCCACCCTCCGTCATACACCCACCACCCTCTACGTCATTGGCAAACACGAAGGGGGTAGAGACATATAAAAGAGTGAGGGGCTTTAGAGGTAGAGCTGAAGAAACATCAAATCTTCTGAGCAGCTGCCACCAACTGCACTCCACTTTTTTCCCTCTCCCACCGTTCTTCTCTGGATCTCCGGCTAGTCTGAGCTGCTCAGACTCTCCTGCTCAGACACACACAGACACACACAGCCACACTGTCTTTGTGAGCCTCCTGCTCCTGTGACTGTAGCTCTGGTCGGTCACCTGCACTCCTGTCACAGCATGCAGCTCCTGGTGGTGTTAGCAGCTCTCATGGGGGTTGTGTTCAGCGTTAGAGCAGCTGCCGTGCTTCCTGTGGAGGATAGGAGCCCCATCCATGTGAACAGGGTGAGGAGATTGTTCGTATTGCTCATATTAGGTTGATGGTATTTTTTTTTATGACTTTGAAGTGTAATTATTAATAAATGTATCCAGTTACTACATGAGAAATAGTTTGAATGATTTGAATTTTGAAAACAAAAATGTAACTTACCATAAAACAAAATCTGTGGTTATGTAAATAAATAGTAAGATATTTAAAAATGGCTTTTTTAAATTGAATTAAAACTGCTTTTAACTGACATGATTAATATTGTCAGTATATATAATTTAAAATGGGAAAAGTATTAATGATCTGTGAGCATCACAGACAAGTGTTTTAAAGTCACACTTCCATGATTTTTCCTCCGTGATAATATTATCTCTACTTTCTGATTCCTGGTTAGGAGCTGAGCAAAGAACGCAAGGAGCTGATCCTAAAGCTGGTGTCTGGCTTGTTGGATGGAGCTCTGGACACGAACATGCTGCCGGGAGAAGCGACACCTGTGGAGCTCGAGGAGCCGCTGGAGTCTCGTCTGGAGGAGAGAGCTGTGTATAACAGGCTATCGCTTCCCCAGCGTGACCGCAAAGCTCCCTGTAAAAACTTCTTCTGGAAAACTTTCACCTCCTGCTAACAGTGCCCAAAAAAAAACCCCACTCGGCTCCGCCTGCCTCCGGTACTCCTTCTGTTCCAGCTCTACATAAACTGTGGTAGACCTCAGCTGTACATATCATCTACACCTGTCACACATGCAACATCGATGGACTTCACTGAGACAGTGTGTCTGTTTGAATATTAATTATTTATGTATCTATTTATGTATACAATGTATGTAACAGTTTCTTTCAGGGTCAACAATAAAGCATGGATATAATATTTAAAATGGTGATAACAGTTAATTACTTTTTGTTTTTTGAAGGTCAAATTTTCCATCTCCTGCTTCTGTAAAACAAATGCAAAGGCAGATTTCTTAGAAGTGTTGTAGCTGTATTTTTCTTTGCGACTAAAATAATCGAAATATTTCACGGCTTTCCTGTGTGCGAATATTTTTCTTTCTAAGAAACATTAAGGCGCAGCTGTTCCCTGTGGATACGGAACTTCTTTTTCAAAAGCACATCAAACATTATTTTCTTTTAAGTCTTTCTACTTTACCGGCATACACACAATAATAACCAGGGGAAGCAATACTGCTACAAAGATCGGATTTTCTATAACTATGAAGCATTAAAAAAGGAATAAACTGCCCCCTTTTATTTTTAAATGAATAGCCTTTTACTCATCTATAAATAAAACTATACCGTAAGTGAATTAAGTCAAAGTAGCTTGAGTATTAGTCCTTATTAATTCCTCACCACAGGTTGAGGGAGACGCTTCAGTGACTTATCACAGATCGTTAAACATGTCAGTGTGATAGGAAAGTATATAAATCAGAAGCTCCTCCCGTGTTCACACAATCATGATGTTCTGTTTCAGAATATTATGAGCAAAGTGGGGAAAAAAGGAGAACGGCTGTCAAAGCACATCAACAAAAAACAATAAATGAAGGAAATAAATGAAAAGAGCGTAAAGTCAATATAAGCAAGAAAAATCATGTTGCACTGATGACAGTCTGACCTCAGCGTTTAATTGAAAAGCCCAGAAAAGGCTTTGGTTGCATGTTAAGATAATGAAGCGAGACCTCCATCAACCTGCTAATACCCTCTCTGATTCTGACTCCCAGTCAGCTGCACGCCTGCCCAGTTCTCAATCAGTCCTGCTACAACTGCTCCACACCCTCCAGCCCTTCAGGCACGCTCAACCACCGTAAAATGAGTGTTTCATAACCACTTATTTAGGGAAAAAGTGAAGTTGGTGCTGGCCGCAATCAAATATCGACTTCCAACTCGGGCCCACGGCCCCTATTAGCGAACTGATGGATTTCCTGTGATAAATGACATGCAGGTGAAATGTCCTGCTGTTCGCGCCCGTTCAAGCGAACCGTTTATTTTCACACATGAATAAATGAACAATCATACTGTAAAAACGGAGCAACAAAAACAAACAGTTTAAGAGAGCACTGCTGAATAATGCAACGATCACAGGAGAACCTTTTGATGATTATTATGTTCGCCCGTTCAAGGGTTTTAAAATTAACTGCCCTGGGCTTTCCTTTAAGTTTTGCCAACTTGTTAAACTCTGATGCTGATCACATCGAGCTGTCTGTTACATAAATGATAAAACTGTAAGCATGAGGAATACTTTAGTTGCTGTGGTTCTGTATTCAAATTTGAGACTTGGCTGGTAGAAAATGGCACATTAGCAGCACAAAGTACATATGAAGGATCAAAACAACATTTACCCAACTAACCCACAGAGAATGGGCCGTTTGAACTTCTCTGCCAGCAGTAATTATTGCTCAATGCTTAGCAGAGTTTTACACTCACTAACATAAATGAGAGACTTAAATGAAAAACGGCAATTCCTAAATTTCATTACTCCACAGTCCACAGAAATCCTGAACACTCAGAGGAAAGGCAAAGCTCCGGTGCTGTCTCAACTGGGTTAGTGTCTCCTCGTCATCCTGCACAGAAAGAATAGCACCAAATGACTCATAATCATACTTGTTTTACTGCTGCGAAGTTAACATTCACACTTCTGATGAAACATTAAAGGCCATTGTGAGGATATTTTTTCCTCCATTTATTGCATGCGTTTAAAACTACGTGAGAGGAAAGACTCGTCGGTCTATCCTAGGTTTTAACTGAACAAGACAATATAAAATCCGCTGAAAAGGACCACGTGACGGCGAGTTATCGCTCCGTGAATTTCAAAGCTGTATAATTACACGGTTCTTACAACCGCTGGGAACTCTGCTCCGTCGCTCCTTTTAACGATGCTGAATAGGCAAAGGCTCCTGTGAGCTGTCTTGATTACAGGTCATCACCTGGCATCTTGCATTCTTGTATTTGAAAAAGGAAAGGGGAAAAAAACATGCAGGTTTACAGTCTGTAAGAAAACTAGACTCTGTTTTTCAATAGAATAGAATCGGTTTGAAGAATGAAGGAAAAATGTCAAACATAAAAACATTTCTGCTCCTTCAAATATATCAGATGCCAATCATTATCTGGGGTTGGGTTTATCGACACAGTACAATTTGATGTCAGTAAAGGCGCTGTCCGCTCCTGACTTTATGCCCGTGGGCTCAAATGAGCATGCAGAGGAGCAACTTCAAAGCTGATGCCTGCAAGTAACACATTTTATTGGCTTTCCTTTTGATCTGAAGAGGGAGTGAAAGGAGTGCTCGGGCCAAACTGTGTAATTCAAATTTAAATGTGACTCCATGTGCCACTCTTTAAAAATAACAAAGCTTTAGGTATTGTTGGTGCACCTCACAGGAGCAAAAACTGCTTCAAAGTGAACCCACTATCGACACATACAGAGTCCTTGTTGACCTTATGTGATATTATAATATATATATATATCTATAGAGAGAGAGAGCATGGGAATTACTTATAATAATCAAACTTAAATGTCTAAATATACACAGCACCAAATACATATTAACAATAAGCTATGAAAACAACTGGGGCATTTAGTGAAGAAACACATTTTCCACTTCATTGCTTCATTAAAGACAAAAGTCCTAATTTGAATGTTTGTGTTGAGCTTCATTGTGAAAGCAGTCTGTTGTAGAATAACCCCCATCAAAATAATCATTTGGCTTTTGGCAGATTTCAGCACCTTGTTTGGGATTTATGGTCTACACATTTACTACATGGTTTCACCATCGCTCTTTCCTGCAGCTGCGAGAGACAGCTCCTGTGCTTTCAGCCCATTAATCTGTGTTTTTGGACTAAAGATTTGCTAATTCAAATCACTTCAGCTGAAATTCATGTAGTCACTGATAATCCAATGGTTATTCAGGTTTTCTGAAGTTTTTCTTTGGGTATTGGTCTCGTTTTTCAGGAGAATACGCTGAAGTGTGCCAAATTACCCACAAACTGGACTGAAAATCTACGGCAACAGGTCTTATTGGGTGATCAATCCAAATTTAACATTTCTGTATTAAGTTGCTATATTTGTTTGGATGTGGTATATGTTGATATATTTACATCTCTTGAATGATTATTCACATTTTGAAGCACTTTGTAACTGTGTTCTTTAAAAAGTGCTACACATACACAACTGAGTTTTTCCAAAGGGTGAAGTGCTCCACTGTTCTGCTGCAAAGTGGACTGGTGGTTGAAACAACTCCCATCAGTTTTGTGGGAATTTTGTTTTTCTCCTGAAGCAGTTCTTAAACTGAACACATTAAAGGCTATGAGGTCATCCACAAGGCTGACCAAAGCTGTTAAATCCCAGGGTTTTCTGAGAGTGTGCTAGAAACTGTGCTGCTACAACTTCCATACACATCCCACACATTCACAGGGAAGAAGACACATCTGAATCCATGGATATAGTTTTCTCAAGATTATAAACTCTGAGAAATGATTCTATTTATTGTCACCACTGAATCAACTGCGGTCCAAAAACATTCAGAAACCCTCGAGAAATATGATTATTTTATTTTAATCTGTTCCTGTATGTGATGTGTGTGGACTATTATTACAGGAGTGCTGATCCAACTTTTAAATAAATGTCTGGAACTAACATGAACTAACATGTCCCTTTTAAATATTCCCAGGAAGTCACCCTGAGATGTAGCCTTATTATAACCATTTGCAGCACAAATACGAGGCAGGAAACTGAAACTGTTATTTTTTCCTGGTTAAATAAAGGTAAATAAATAAATATGTTCCAGTAATGTTGGGGTCCAGGCTCTGGGGAGGCCAATCCATAATGTATTCCATTGCTTGTTTATATGATCACAGACATGATCATATGCACGCAGCACTGACATGCTGAAGTTGTTGCTAATCAGAAGCTTTCCAGATGGTACTGCATGGCGGCTCAAAATACGATGGTGTTCGTAATTCCATCACTTCTAACAAGATCCCCAACACCACTGACAACGCAGCTAATAGCTCGTTGGGAATCACCTTGTTGATGTGAAATTGTGATCTTATGTAAAATTGTGTTATTTTTGGTGTTTTTATGGATTCAACTAAAAGAATTGGAACAAATGGTGTGTTTTTGTTACAGGTTGCAACTAACATAGTGCCCAAAGATACCATTTAAATTTGGTTATTTGCTAAATTGTCTTAGACGTAACACTGGTTCTTCTGTTGCATCCAGTGTCCAAAAAACAACTGTGAAACACCTCCAGAAAGCCTGAAAAACTATGATAAAAAATTGCAGTATTCTATAAATGTACTAATTTATATATTTTATTTCACAAACAGATTAGCTTACCTTTATCTACCAGCTGACCTTGTAAATTGTGTTGGCCAAGCTGAAGCTATGTGATCACCCTGTTTGTTTCTGTTTTTCACAGATGTGTCAGAACCGATTTGAATCCTTCTCTTGTGGAAATTTAGAAACGGTTAACGTCAAAGACCTACCTAACAGGGCCTCCCATCAGTCAGAAGACAGGCCAAATTAACACCCAGCACTTGGCTGAATGCTTCTGAGAAAAGGTGTGAACAGGCGGGCTTGTGTGGCAGTTTCCCTGCTGAAAGGAAGTCTGGGTCCTCTCCTGTGCACAACAAATGCTGACCACAATACCTCGTGATCTTAAGAAAGCTGAAGGAAAATCATTTGAAAAGATTTTGGAATGAGCAGCCCAAATTAAATAGAGCGTAAAACAATATAACTACAATTTTCATGGGTACATGTTTTGCTTTAAATACGAGGATGGAAGCTCCTTGCAGTCCATAGACGAGCACTTGTACTTTATCAACCCAGCAGCTCTGGACTCAATGCCTGTAGCAGGCTTATTCATCCCTGTCAGCCAGACTCAATTTGTTTAGTTGTGACAGTTTAGATTTAGGTTGTGAACAGTGAAGCAGTGAACAAACGCAGTATGGTTGAGTAGCTGAGGCTTTCTGAAGTCAAATAAATGTATAAAGAACCCTTTTAAAAGTTGTTGTTCCAGAGACATGACATGCCCAGGAATAATGGACCTGTCTCTCTGTGTATGCAGCAGGTTTGCTTCTGTTGAGAGATCATTAGTGCTTTTTTTTTTTTTTTTTTTTTTTTTTGAAGGGGGCTGTTCTCATTTCAAAGGAAAGTTCTGTGATTTCCTGTCTTCATCTTAGTGACCAGTCACTGCTTCCTTTTTTTAAATAAAAACCGGACTCTGGTGCAGATTTCTAAGAGGTAAAAAAATCAACTGACGACCAGATCTTTCAAATGAACTGCACTTTTTAAATGCGTCATTAAAACTTCCATCATCAGGAATATGGAGTCTTTGACTGCTGAATGACACCCAAAAAGCATTTTGCCACACACAATCAAGCATCTCTAGTGTATTTCTACCAAAGAGTTCCCCTGTTTAGGAGCACCAATGGGAATGAAGACATTGTTTTCCCCAGCAGGGCTTAATGATGCCTGATGGCGTATTCAGCTGCCCGGTGCCAGCACTAAAAGCTGATCATTATAGGGCCCTCTGCTCTTTCAGTGCTAAAGCCATGGCTCAGAAAATGAGCTGTCACTAGCTTAAAGAAGGGATGCGGCACGCTGGTGGTCACTATAGTGACCCTGTTTATTCTGGATGCCACTATGCTGGGCAGCTGGGCAGGTCTGTGGCATGAAAGTAAAACACACTCTCAAAGCTTTTAGTTGACACTGATATTTAGATGCAGTAAATTCAAACCCTTTTACAAGGTAAAATGAAAAGTGTGGAGTGGTGTTATTACAGGATTTGATACGTGATTTGCAACATTAACTAGGCTGATTTAGTGTGTTGCAGTGCTAGTTTAAAACTAACCACTCCAGCCATGGGTCCATTCACCCAAACAGGTTACAGAAAACTCAAAACAGAGTTTAATATGTTGCCAATCCTGTGTGATGTCAAATATCAAAAAGGTAGCTTTTCTTTATTTTGGTATCTGTTTATTTAACTAATATACAAGCACCACATCTGGAAACTGAGCATTTCCCCCTCTGAAAATCTTGTGCAGCATTTTCAAACACCAGCCACGCACACTAGCTCATGATAGACATAATGCTGCATATGTGTGTGCCATATCATATGCACTTTAGGACATCCTTCAATTTTATGGACTTCTAATTTTAGCTAAGAGGGCTATAACCACTGTGATGGCAAATTAGCCTAAAATTGCTCAGCAGGTCTTTTTGCTGATTTTGCAGGTGATGGTAATTTTACACTTGCTAGACCTGCAAAACTAATACGGTTACTTTCTGTCTGTATTGGATCAGAACACTAAGCTGTTTGTGTGATGTTAGACTTGAATTATTTTACAGGGTAGGTGGTCTTACAGTTGCTTCGGATAGTTTTTAGACTACTTTGCTTTATTTCATTATATATGTCATTTTAATGAAAATAACTTCCCCTCACTTTGGGGTTTTTTTTTTTCAAACCCCAAAATGAATCATTTACAAAAGTGTTTAGACTCTTTTACTGTAGCACTGCAAATTGAGGAAATGTGTCCTGTCTGCGTCAATACTCCTTAGGAGACGAGTCTAGATGTGGCTCTTATTGCAGCCCACCTTTAGCAAGCAGGTATAATTGGAAAGAGTTTCAAATGGCCCACTGTGTAAATGAGATTTCACAGTTTACACCCATGTAAAGCTATAAACTAAGTCGTGATGTCCAGAGAATTCACTATGTCCTCATACATGGGAGAACCTGCTTAAAGGGCAACCATCTCAGGAGCACAGTTTCTGTACCAAACAGCTCGACAGAAGACGCCAAATTACATTTTCAAAAAAGGCATTTAAAGACCCAGGGAAAACACGAGGGAGAAGCTGGAGAAGACTTTGTGATCTGATGATTCAGAAGCTTAATTGTTTGGGCTGACCTTCAACCACTATAGCTAAAAGCACCACCCACTACTTATCACGTGGCTAATACATGCAGCACGTAGCAACATCATACTATGGTAGTTCTCAGGTGCTTTTTAGACTGAATCTTCCCTGAGAACTTCCTTCAATGGCTTAATGTTTGCATTTATGCCACCACAGGTGAGAAGTAACAAAGTACAACTACTTCATTATTGTACTTAGTAGAATTTTCAGGTATCTGTACCTTACTTGAGTATTTATTTTTCTGACAACTCTTTACTTTTACTCCCTATATTTTTAAACAACTACCTGTACTTTCGACTTCTTACATTTTAAAAACTGGCTCTGACTTTTGGTTTAACAGATTTCACTCACAGATGGAGAAATATCAGAAAGACAGGACGGGAGAAGAAGAAGAGGGGTTGTATTTAAAGGTGATAACTTTTTAGTGGTGTTTAATAAACTGGAAATTTAAAGCTTACATGTAAGTCCTCATGCGTTTAACCTCCCACGACCCTTCTCTTCTGCCTGCTCCTGCGACTCCGTCAGTTCCTGGGGCTCGGACCTAGCTGTCCCCTGTACCCATTCCAATTCCCTGGGTAAGGGTAGGTAGGGCCCAGCCAGTCCCTGCTCCTGTTCCTGCTCCCAGAGCGGATCAGACTAAGCTTCTCCCTGCACCTGTACCAGTTCCTCAGGTGGAGATAACTGCTGTCCACCCCTGGCCTGCCAGAGGTCTCTGCCCTGCCTGGCCCTGCTCCGTCTGGTCTAGCACATGAGGGTCCTGCTCCGCCAGAATTGGAGCCAGAGAAACCAGCACCCATAGACTCAAGGACCAGTTGATGGCTTGTCAACACTGACGTCAGCCTCAGAGAGGCCTCCTTCTCTCAGTGTGACAGTGTCCCCTTGTCCCTATGCTTTGGTTCCCCTCTTGTGTCTTTCCCAGTTTAGGTTTTCATTAGTTCCCGTTTGTGCTTTGGACTTTTGTCTTTGTTTTGTACCTGTTCCATCAGCTCAAGTTTTTCTTCCTCTTAAAACCTCTGTCTGCCTCCATGTCTGCATTTGGGTCCTCATCACAAATACTATGACAGTAAACCTCAGAGCAGCAGGAGCCCAGATTAGCTGATCACGACCTGTCCTCAAAGACAATCTCCTGGAGCTCTCAATAAAAATTATTGTGCTGTTGTGATTCTTTTCCCCACACTGAGCTGCTACAACCGATTTTAGGGTTCCATCACCAGCTGAACACACTTTAACCCCTGGCTGTACTAATTTTCTGTTTAAAGACAAAGTCACGCTTTCCAGTGTATTTAAGAGAAAATAGAGCTTTTTTAAATTTTCCTTTCATTTTTTCTGCTCATGTTCTACTTAACTGATTCGAGCGTTGAGTACATTTCAGAGCCTGTAATTTTTTTTATTTTCACTTGAGCTAAGAAGTTGAATCAGTACTTCAACTTTTACTGGACTATTTTAACACTAGTATTTGTACTTCTGCTTAGTTTTTCCACCTCTGAACATCCAACTAAATGTCTTAATAAGATGTAATAACCGGGAACAAGATGGAGTATATGGTGATCATAGCTGTATATTTTGTTGTGAGGATAACAGAAAAGTCATTAAGTCCACTGACTGCGGCTAGATCAAAGGGGGAGGAGAGGCTTGTAATTCAATATGTAGTGCTCTCCACCTGCTGCTGTATTACTGACCCAGCCCGTATGTTCGCCTCCGTCGGCACATATCTTCACACCAGCAGCAGATGTGGTCTTCCTTTCCTCTAATCTCATTTTAGTTTCTTAATTTTCACTCTGCATTGCAGAACTAACTTTTGCTTACTCAGCAAAACATAACATGGATTCATTTTTAGCATGTATGAGCAGATCAAACAATGTGTCTGAGACTACCTGCACTGTAGTAGGAGCTATCCATCCATTTCCTTCTGCTTACCCAATACAAAGATTTAGGGGGCTGGAGGCTACGACAACTGTTATGTGCAGTGATAGGCAGGGTACAGCCTATCGCAGTGCTCTGATCCACATAGAGAAAGACGATCATTTAGGTTCACCAAACTAGCCGTCATGTAGCAACAGAAACAGAAGTTCAAATCTACAAACATGCATTCAGTTTGTATTTGTCAGTTTTATTTATTTTTAAACTATAAAACTCAATTTATCAAGTGATGGCCTCCAGCTCACACTGGAACGGTTCACAGCTGAGTGTAAAGTGGTGAGAATGAGAATCAGGACCTCCAAATATGAGGCCATGGTCCTCAGCCGGAAAAGGGTGGAGTTCCCGCTCCGAGTGTGGGACGAGTTCCTGCCCCAAGTGGAGGAGTTTAAGTATCTTGGGGTCTTGGTCATGAGTGATGGTAGAGGGGAAGCAGGAGATCGACAGACAGATTGGTGCTGCGGCTGCAGTGATGCGGACGCTGTACCGGTCTGTTGTGGGGAAGCTAAGTAAAAATGAAGCTCTCAATTTACCGGTCGATCTACGCCCCTACCCTCACCTGTGGCCACGAGCTGTGGACAGTGACCGAAAGAACGAGATCGCGAATACAAGTGGCAGAAATGGGCTTCCTCCGAAGGGTGGCTGGCCTCTCCCTTAGAGATAGGGTGAGAAGTTCAGCCATCCGGGAGGGGCTCAGAGTAGAGCCTTTGCTCCTCCACATCGAAAGGAGCCAGCTGAGGTGGTTCGTGCATCTGACAAGGATGCCTCCTGGGCACCTCCTGGGTAAGGCATGTCCCACTGGGAGGAGACCCAGGATTATATCTCACGGCTGGCCTGGGAACGCCTTGGTGTTCCCCCGGACAAGCTGGAGGAGGTGGCTGGGAAGAGGGAGGTCTGGGCTTCTCTGCTTAGGCTGCTGCCCCCGCGACCCGGCCCCAGATAAGCAGAAGAAGATGGATGGATGTATGGTATTCATCAAAAAAGATAAATGGGCCAAATATTCAGGAGCCAGCTACACATTATGTGTTTCGGGTGTTCATTTTTAGCAAACTTTTCCCCCAATTTTAAACTGTTGAATTTTTCTTAAGTTAAGCAGCACAGCAGTGGTTAAGTCTGAGCTGTGAAGCGGATGAATTGCGATGTGGAGGTGGAGTCGTAATTGAGTGACAATGCAAACTTGTAAGGATTAATTGTTTTGTGCTTCATTGACCAACTGAATGATTCTTTGCACTGACAACTAATCTAATCATTTTATACGCTCGTCATTTTATGTTCTTTTTCCTACATCTAATATATATTGCTGTCTATGTGCCACAAAGTCGCAAAGAACAAATTTCCAATCCTTCAGGTTCAAGACCATTTTCCACTCAGGTCGTGGTGGATAGAAATCTGCCACAGCTGTAGAAAATAAATTGCATGATGAAGAATGTAAAACAAAGATGCTTCCAGAAAGAAAAACATACTCTTGAGTAATATACCCAGTAATATACACAATGGATTAGTCTCTCTCTATACCTTATAGCAGCTGAGTGCCATTGTATCACCATTAGAATGGGCATGATCTGTCATATTGAAATAGTGGGAGTTTCCATCACAGTTCATTAGTTTGCCTTTTATCCTGAGTGTCATGACCAGGAGCCAATCACGTTGATAGTGTCATTAAGACTAGGACTTCAGGGAGGGAAGAAAGATGATGAGATGATATCAGCTGCCCTGTTTAAGCACAGCATTGTGTACAATATAGGTCTCTAATCACAATAACAACATAGCCGTGATTAGCTACTAGAAGCGTCCTTGTTTGGCTCAGCGTTTGCACCTGTAATAGATGTGTTGCCACAGCAGCAGATGAGGTTCTCAAGTAATACTGATATTTTCTCCCAGGGTGTAGTGCCGCTTTTGACTATTTTCAGGACAATTGGGCCCTTGTGGGATGGCAATACACCTGATTGCAGTCGCTCTTACAACATGAAATTCCCCTATGTGTCAAATAGACTGGTTATGATGCAAAGAAAGAAAAAAAAAGGGGGCGACGCAAGAGCCTAAATGTCACCACAGCATTAAGGGAGACAGTGATAGCTTTTGGTTATTAATGGCTGGTGAAGTTGTCGCTGCTGCTGCAAAAGATTCATGCCATTACTCTTATTGGAAATCTATGTTTGATGCTTCGGTTGATAATAATTTTTCCCAAGCTTAACAGAGCTGAAAATGTTTAATCAATTACACAAGAAATAACCCCCAAATCATGTATCTGTTAAAGTAATGTGAGTCGTAGCTTGTCAGCACTATTATATCACGCAGTATATATTTTGAATATGCTTATGATGACTCTTTTTATTTTACTGCGCATCGCTTAGAGGCTTAATAAAAACAAAAGTGTTATGAGTTTCTTGATTTCTTAAAGTTATATTTGGAAGGCAATTATTTTTTTCTTTTAAGTTAAAATTCAGTAGTTTAATTCAGTCGATCTATAAGGAGAAAAAAAAAGTCTTTTTGTAACATAACGAAGGGCAAACCGGTGGCAGTGAGGAACCATAATTAAGGAAAGGATTCAGTGGCACCTGCATGCCATTTCTCATCATTGCTTTCTCGCATCAATGTCACTGACTGCTCTCCTGCCTTGTGGCAGTCCACTGAATTGCTAAAGCTGGAGCCTGTTTGAATTAGCAAGGAAATGACCATATTTGTTATCTGTGGAAAAGAGCCACACCGGGCTAAATTGAAAGAGTAATGGGCCTGACGTCAAGAATGAAATCCTGCACAAAAGGCTCAGCATCAATTCATCAGGAGACATTCTTGGTGATTAGCATCTGGGGATGCAAGAAACCGAGATGAACAATAAATTACACACTGAAGACGTGGGCTTAGCGTTTGAGACACTTAGCAGTAAATCCAGCGAGGCACACACATCTCTTATTTACATTTTGTGCTTTCTGTGTTTATATTTATATTTTGAGATGATGCACATATTGTCCAGACACAACTTTTTATACTTTTTAAATGAAAAACCTTTAAATTATGCACTGTTAACTAATATATGAACCATATCAATAATGAGTAAAATCTTAGAGCCATAAAACTACCTAAGAAATCATCAACAGTGTCATGCATGTTTGTTCCCTAAATCTTCCTAGATGTGTTCATCAACCAGGATGAAACTTACTGTATAAAGTTCTTAGGGTAGCAGGATTATCAACATCTAGATAGCTTTTGGGAATTATTTGTAAAACATAACTTGGATAATTAAATCATGTGATCATTCTAAACAGTTTAAAACATACCATTTGTGCTGCCTGTCTGCACTCTATATGGACAACTTCACCTTTCTGCACTCCTGGCTGAAAAAGTGTAAAAGTTATTATTAATATTGTACAATTATTAATAGAGTTATATAACTATCTACTATATTACCAAAGGTTATTTATTATCAACTGAAATTGACTAGTGGCGGAGGATTTATTTATTTATTTTTAAACATTCCTTATTCCTTTAGGAAAAGAAACAATGAACCACTATTAAAAAAAAAAAAAAACACCTCGGTAAACATAAAACTGTAAATATAAAAATAAAAATAATTATTCTGCAGAAAAATGTTCCCAATCCATGTTAGATGAATTAACATTACTGCTGCATATGTTTAAGATTAAGCTCATTCACTTGAATGTAAATTTACTTTAAAGTATTTACAGAATACGTTATATTCTATTTAATGTCCAGCATCATATTCTATAAATCATACCGTATGTTTATAGTGGGTGTCCTGTAAGAACTACTTATCTATCAAAAAATCTGTTGTCCATCAGCTCAGAAACACAGGCCTACATCTTGATTTTTTTAAATTTATATTAAAATACATTATATAATTACATTAAGGAGAAATATGAATCAGTGCTGGCTGAACCTGCTTAACTTGCCTGTTTTATTGGACCAGACATGGTCAGAGCTGCCCATCATCCTTAGAGCTTTCCTTGCCAATTTACTTAAGCAATCATTAATAACTTTTTCAAAGTCCAACTTCCCTACATCACACATGTTGGCTTCGCTTGTTAGCAAGAGGAAAGTCATGTGTTACGATGCTAAATCACTGACGCTGTTTTACTTGCTAATGCTAGCTGCTAGCTGTTACTAGCTAGTAACTGATCTCAGAGCAGCAAAAACAGACCAATTTACAGTCACAGACCAGAGTTTTATCCAGAACGTGAATGTGCAAACCACCAGTAAAGGCTGCTGGCCTCACAGACATGACTACACTTTTCTAAGAGATTGAAATAAGCACCGCTTTCAGTGACAATAGTCGACTGCGGCGACAAGATGGCAATAGTGTAAGGGATGGGTGCACATCGCAATTGACAGTGATGTCCTTACAGAAAACTATGGGCTCAAATTGTGGTCATAAATATTTTGTACTTGTAAATCAAATGTGTATTTGTGTACTGAGGTTTGTAACCTTGTAAACCAAAATATCTGAAAGTTTTATGTTTGTGCATCTACAGATGAGAATTTGTGTAAATTTGTGATTGACATGACATTGACCAATCAGCTGAAAGGAGGAAAAATCAGGTCAAAATTTAGACTTGTAAGTTGAAATCCACAAGCAGCCAGGGAACCTGAGCGCAGAGATTTACACGTAGTTTTTTGATTTGTATCTGTAACCAGATCTTAACAAAAAATTTTGTAACTCGGGTAAATATTTTTTACGAACACAAATCTTTTTTACACACACACAAATTTTCATCTGTAGATACACAAACATAAAACTTTCAGATATTTTGGTTTACAAGGTTACAAAACTCAGTAGACAAATACACATTTGATTCACAAGTAGAAAATATTTATGATCACAATTTGGGCCCATAGAAAAACACTGATATATGTGTGTGTGTGTGTGTGTGTGTGTGTGTGTGTGTGTGTGTTATAACTGATTATGTATATGACATTATATATATATGTTACATGTATCTTGATCTAATGCAGCATACATTATGTGTAATTCTTTTGTAAATACATTTTGCTAAACAATTTTTAGTGCAGTGGCACTTTGGGGTTGTTATGCATATCTGTAAAAGTATAAGTGTACAAGTCTATAAGTATCTGTACACTGTATAAGTGTTCACCAAACAGTGACACTGTAATCGATTACTTTGACTTAAACAATTACAATGTAGCTTGCAGCGAAGAAGAAAAATAAATGTGTTTTTGTTATTCATTTGTTTAGTGTTCATGAACAGCCGTTTTTGCCACCTTACCATATACAGTGAAGGTCAAAAGAATAATATGATAACTTCGAATTAATGTCTGTGTTTTCATACATGAGCGAAGCTAACAAGTGCAGCAGGCCTGACAAAAACCACCCATAGGACAAGATTTTGCTAGCATGACTAATAACTTTTATTGACCTAATTTTATTCACCCTATAAAAGAGTCAGACTTGTATCTTGTGATACAAAGAAACTCTAAGCCAAATTTAATATTTTTAAAACAATTGCATTTTTGTGACAGCATTAAAATTGTATTGCTTTACCATCATTTAGTTTGACTCATCAGTCTCATCTTTCAGCTTATTTGTTGCTGAACATTGGTGAAGTATTTGCTCCCTGCAGTTATTTGTGTGTTCACACTTTTGTATTTATTCCATTTCCTCTTAAACCACCCCACGGAGAAAACTGAAGTGAGTCCTTAACAAGAAATCACCGTAAGACATTTCCAGGTGTTTTTTCTTTTTCCTTTTTTTAAAATCCCATTTACTGTTCGCCCACACACAATGAAACACGAACAACAGCAACGTTAATGGAAACATTAAACTGAACCTGCTGCTCTTCTGCTCCCCTCAGAACAAAGAAAATGTTAATGTGCTCTATGCTGACGACAGTCCATCAATTCTATTTCTTTAGCTCCTGAATATCTGGCCTCGAGGATTCAAGAGGAGTGTGACAACAGAGTGAAATTCTGGAAATGTGAGGTGGGGAATGATATCTGAAACCTTCCTCTCTGTTCTACAAATTGAAGTGCCTGCAACATTTTACATCGCTGCGCTGTAAGACGGACAAATGAGTGAATGAGTATCTGACACCGATAGACGTCATGGCCTGTCCTTTTTTTTTGGTCTTTAAATCATCTGTTATTTGCAACAGTTGTGGAAGCTTAAACTTTCTATGTAACTACAGCGGACGAGCAAATTACAGTGGATTAACTCTACATTGTTCCTTCATGCTCAAATCAACTGACACATCCCCACTTATTCAAGTCCTTAATTACAGTTTACAGCCAGTGGGTGGTTGGGACTGCTCTGATTGCAGCCGGCGGAAAGGAGAAAGAGGATGAGAGTGTGTATGAAGATGGCACAAGGGTGTCGTAGTGAGGGTAAATACACTCACCAAGTATGCTAGCATGCCTAGTAGTATAATTTGTTCACACAAGATGTTCGGAGAGCTACTATAGCTTGGGAAAACTGTGTTAGCAGCATGTTGAGATCACTGAAGTGCCAGCAGAGAGGGGTCTAAATATTTGGTGTAAAGTATTTTCTCCTTTTCCTCTTTCCACCATCTGGTATTAGCACTGAGCTCTCTCTAAAGCTCCATAACTGCCACATGTTGACTCTCCAGTCACTGTCTCTTGGTCATTTCAACTGATCGGACCTATTCCTTCTTCAGTGACCAGCTGACTTTCTATAAGGATGCACTACATTACTGCATGGCACAGCAAGCAGGTGGAACAGTGCTGTGAGGACGGTGTCTGTCTTGCGCACATGGCCAGTCAAGATTTGATCATGCTGAAATCAAAACAGCCTCAGCTTTGTGTCGCTGCACGTTTTGAGTGCATGCTCAGCTTTGTGTGTGAGTAAATTATCTACGGTACATGCACAAACGCAACACTGACCTGAGTCTTGCCGATGTGCGTTTTTCATGACGCACGTGTACAGTACTTGCCCCAGTAATAATATGTATCCCGAAGCCTTTATAATATTTGTATAATGAGTGCATTAAGGATGGGAATCAGAGTTGCACAATTAAAGCTACATGTAAGCTCTTTGGGCAAACCATAAATCCTTGTTTTAATACAAAATAAAATAGAAATAAACAAACAAATAAACAAACTGCACTATTGGCTGATAATATTTTTATTTAGTCATTATTATTTTATTATTTGTAAATAAAATGCAGATGTATTGGCAGTAGCATTTATAACAGCAAAGAAAGCAAAGAAGAGAAGGGAGAAATATCCCTCAACCACAAAATGAGTATTGATGTGTAGTTTGCTGACCACAGGGGTCAACAACAACAACCAGCATGATCCAAGCAAACAAATAGAAATGTTATGAAAATTCCAGTTTAACCTTTAATGTGATGATCCTTTTTTAATCTACGTATAATTACTGCCTCCAGTCCACTGCCAGTCAGAACAAAAGGAAACTTTTTTCACACCTAAAGGCAGGACCTAAGGATGTTAATATAGTATGGTGAGGTTAATTTTTCATATTTCAGAAAAGGCAGCAGATAACCGCCCAAGACTCCCGAAAAAAAATCTGTGTTAGTCCCGTCAATAAAACAAGCAAGCAGTACATTATGAGGGATTAGCTGTCTTGCAACTTTTAATTATTGCTATGGCATTTCAGTGCCAGTTGTTGCAGTGTCAATTAAAATGTGGACTCACTCTCAGCAAAGGCGTAGCTTAAAAAAATCCTTTCCACATTAAGTGACTGACTTACCGATTTACATTGTCTTTTTGTTTTCTTTATTTTTGTAACACATTATTGTATATTTTTGCACAATGTCATCTTTTGGTTTGGGACATGCATATTTCTCCGTTCAACAGGTTATGCCAGTAATCGATGTGTTTAGTGAAACTGAATTCAGGTTTCCAAAAAATGTGGTTAAACACAGTTTTCATTTCATTCACAATTTAACAAAAGGGGCAATTACTTTTCATAGGACCAGGTAGGTTTGGATAACTTTTCTCCCTTAATCAATGACATCTTCATTTAAAACTGCATCTACTCTGGTTATCTTTGTCCAATATAAAAAATTGTTTGATGATCTGAAACATGTAAGTGTGACAAATATGCAAAACATTAGGAAATCAGGAAGTGGGCAAACACTTATTCACACCACTATACATGTAACCCCGTTACTGAAGGAAAAGGGAAAGACAAAACTGTGATTGACCTGACAGAGACAAAGAGACATTTAGTCCTGTGGAATTTCACAGCCATCAGAATCCACATGTACCATCTTTTTCAGAGAAAACACTCATGCTAGCACTGATTTGCACCCCTGTTAAATATATATAAAACAAACACAGAGTGGAGGTCAAAGCTATTAGCTAGCGAGCACCAATATAGAGCTGCATCCATAAACTATATGGGTGCAATGCAAAGGCTTGGAGACTGCTAAATAATGCCAAGTAGTAAAATACCAGAACTTCATTCACTAAAATTGAAGCACTAGCATTCTGGTGTTATTTGGCAGTGGAAGGCCACACTAAGGCCCAGTATCAGATAAATAATGATATTTGAAACTGTATATCAGGCTAAACTACTCCATTAAACCAGTGGAAGTAAGGTGAGCACAATAAGTTAAACATATAAATACAGAAAGGGTTTTGAACTCAAATTATTCAGTTTATGTGGCACATTTAAGTTTTTGGTGTTTTTGGCTTTATGCTGTTAGCACCCATCATATGTAAATAAATGCTAAGTCAATGTCAATCCTGTTGTTATATCTTAAAAATATAAAACAATATAACAATGAATGGATACAATAGATACAATAGAGCATGCTCATATGAAAAGAGCAGGTGAAACATATAAAATGTAAAGGGCAGGTTTGGTTTAAAAGGGCAGTGACCTCTTAAAGTAAAATACTCTATAATCTAACACAAAACTAAAAGCTGATCAAAACTTAAAAACACTTGGCATTGCCTTCAACAGCATATATCTATTTATGTATGCTGTATCTATTTAAGAAGCCATACCAAAGATTAAAACTAGGTAGAACACTTTTAAGGCAACAGTGAAACATTCACAGGGGCTGGCGAAATAAGAACACTATCAGGTTGTTTATAGTGTTATGATAGATGATGCAGCTCCTTGGAGAGTAACCCGAGTGAAAATAGCCCAGGATTTTTCTCTATTTTCACCTCCAATATCCTAGTGGGTTCACTGGAAATAAAAGCTCAGAAGCTTGAAATTAATAATTCAATTAAATTGTACTCTCAGAGACAAAAAAAGAACAAGGCCCCAGGTCAGGATGAATCAGCGAGCATAGCTACTAATTGTTTATTTTCATAATGAAGTTAGTCAGAGGGTGTCATTGCTGTTGATGCATCACACTGGATTCTAAAAGCCTGAGTGGCAGCAGGATGATATCAAGCAGGAGAACATCTGGCATGAGCACACACTCCACTGTTGCCCAGCATTATGGCTTGCAAGTAGGAAAACAACAAGGTAATGGTTGAAAAAGAGTACTATCAAAAAGGTGCGAAGGGAACTTAACTTTGATGTTTCATGTGGATAATTATTGTAATTCACTTTGAGTACTAGCCATTAGAGCTTTAATGTTAGGGAAAATGTGGGTTTGGTTATTATAAGCAGTTTATTGTACAACTGTTGCTGGGTGAAAGGCCTCAGTCCTTTCTGAATAACATCAATATACATATTCCATCAAAACAGCATGAACACGCTGCTATTCCCTCATTATAATAGCTTTTACAATGAAGTCTGACCCAAAGCATTTGGCGAAGTGCTGAAAAAAACTGATGCAATCTGGTTTCATCCGCCGGGAAACTGCTGTTGATGTACCACTGAATGTTTTCATCCCTGATGAAGTAATTAGGTGCAAACAAAAGGGCCAGCCTGTTAAATGTTGTGGGTATAGTGTATTTATTTTTCTGTGGCTTTTATTTAACAACCTCGCGGCTTAGCCATTATAAGAGCAGCGTCTAAAATAATTAGTTGTCTAAGTCTGGTCAGCATCACTGTCTAAACATTTGTGTGTAGTACAAGTGATATTTGATTGAGAGTGATACAACATTTCGGCACAGTATATATTCAATTAATTAAATTTTATGTATATAGTTTCAAATTAAAACGACAGTTGCTTCACTTAATATTGAGCAAACACTTGGCAACAGTAGAAATGAAAAACTCCCCTTTAAAAGGAAGAAACCTCTGGCAGAACCAGGCTCAAGGAGGGAGCCATCTGTCACAAGTAGTTGGGGGTGAATGAAAAAGAAAAGAGAAGAGGGAATCAGGAGAGAGAAGTAAAGAAAAATCACTCATTGCAATAAGGGAAGTCCCCAGTAGCCTTGCCTAGAACAGCCTGATAATAATGAATTACAATAGTCAAGCCTAGAAGTAATAAATGCATTAACTATTTTAAGTTAGAGGTCATTATGTCTTTAAGACATCCATGCAATTTAACTAATTGGTGTGTATCATGTGGCTTCATTTAGAAATAAAGCTTGGTATCAAATGTATGCTATGCCTTCTAATAACCTAGCCTAAGGGAAGCATGTATAATGTAAATAGAACTGGTCCCAGTACACAACCCTGTGGAACTCCGTAATTATTCTTAATGTCTAAAGACAAGCTGGAGTCTATTAGAGAGATATTATTCACTGCAGTGCAGTACTTTTAATACATAGGACATGTTCTAATCTTTGTAGTAAAATATTGTGGCCAACGGTATAGAATGTCTCATAGAAATGAATCTGCTGTCATACATCCGTTTGATTTATTCCTAACCGAAGAAGGTGGAGAATGAAAACAAAGTGATCATGTGTCTCGCTCACTTTGTTTACCTAAATGTCAACCAGGCAGGACAGCTGAGTTCATTTACCCCCAGATTAGTGAAAGCAAACCATTTCTACACAGGCACTGTCCGGGGAATGAGAACCCAACATGACCGGGTGAGTGCTAGTTATTCATTTTTACAAAGCAATCCTTGTAACTGTTGCCATCACACCTAATTTTTCCCAGTGGCCTCTATGTTGTTGTTCTTTTTTCTCTACTCCATGTCTCGCTGAGTGTGGAAATGACAGGGTTATACGGCACCTTCACCTCTCCCAACTTCCCCCAGCCTTACCCTGACAACCAGCACGTAGTGTGGAACATCACAGTCCCAGATGGCCACAGGGTCAAACTCTACTTTACCCACTTCAGCATGGAACTCTCAGACCAGTGTGAATATGACTACATCCAGGTACATGTAGGAGGAAGTCAGCATCCCATTATGTGCACTGACTTGGCATTAGTAGCTTGCTCACTAAAAGGCCTCTGACCTTGTCAAACCAGGTTTTGGCAGAGGGGAATGAAACCTTGCGGTTCTGCGGAGAGGAAGGGAAGAACCATGAAAGCACCCCGAGGAATACAATCATCCTGTCAGCCCGAAACCTCATGTCAGTGGTCTTTAGGAGTGACTACTCTAACGAGGGACGATTCACCGGCTTCCAAGCATTTTACACCTCAGAAGGTGATGCAAAATAGTGACATTTGTTGCCAGAAGGGAGACACGTTTTTCTCAGCTGTAATTACACAGAACAAAGAGTAGTGAGGTTTCTACTGAAATGCAGTCTTCACAGGTATATGCAGCAATTTTTTAATTAATTCACATTAATAAAGTCAGACAGCAAACTACAAATACAATGTAATATTTAGAAAACAGCAGGAATAATGCCCCACATCAAGAAATTATTTTAGAAGGCTCTTAATTTTATATATAATGTAACTGTTATTTATTTATGGTGCTTTCATTACAGGCCCTCCTCTTTATCTTCTCTCGGGATTTAAATGACTCTGAAGTTAACAAAAAAATGTGTTTTCCCACAGTTAAACTGTTATTTTAATTGGCTGCAGTGGCACACCCGAGAGACTTTTGCAGAGCCTATGAAAAAACTGTTTTTGTGATCATTGTTTAGTTTCAGCTAATTGGGAGTCAGATTTAGCATGAACCAGATTCATTTAGTTTCTGTGTAAGTTTTAACAGCAAATCAGTGGTTTTCAAACTTTTACCCTTATGCCCCAGTCCGGAAGCCAAAAAGACCCCTCACTGATCACATCCCCACTTCTTCTTCTTCTTCTTCTTTTAAAAATAAAAATCAGACATCCACAATCAGAACCATCAGAAGAGCATCAGAGTGTGTTAACTTAGCTTCAGTCCAGTTTTCTCTTGGCTTCCACACTCCACTCCACCTGTTTTGGCTCTATACTCCACCAATGGGACTCCACAGTTGGAGAACCACTGCAGTAAATGCACCTGAGTTAGAAAAGTGTCTTTTGTTTCTATCTCTAACAAGTTGTGAAGGCCATGATGGCATATGCACTTCAGCACGATGTAAATCAAGGAAATAATCATCAGATTGCTTGGTAGGCTAAAGGTTTTAGCAGATTTATACTCATTCTCAGGTGTGTTCATGGATGGGCGAGGGGATGCATATTTATTGATTTACTCTGTCACAGACATCAATGAGTGCCTGTCCAAGGTAGAAGGGGAGAGAGTGTGTGATCATTTTTGCCACAATTACATCGGTGGCTATTACTGCACGTGCAGACAAGGATACCTTCTCCATGACAACAGAAGATCCTGCACAGGTAAGAACGATACAGAGCGAGACTCAAGAGGCATGTTTATCTGAGCTCAATCACTGTGGGTCAAAAGCTATTTAGCAGGGTGCAACGTTAAGAACTTGGTATACATTGTCTGACTATATTGATTTGTAATTAGGGTATTTCTGGAGCTAAACACGCTACTGCTCAGATCTTCTCAAATCTGAAACAGCAAACACTATTTACAGTGAAGAAAAGCAGGTGTCTGACCTCTGCTTTGAGACAGCAACAACGCATTCAATTTGCCTGCATTCACTGACGATGTAAACACATGAAATGGCCTAATCTTTCAGTTGGCACAGCAGTACACCCCAGAGTGTTTTTTTTTTTTTTTAAGGCCATTAAAATACGAATAGTTCCTTATCAGACTTTTGAAGACGAGCATAGAAATGGGATCAGACTGCTGTGTTGTAAACTTGTATTTAAGTCTAATTGTTGTCATTTGTCATTCAAAATGCTCTCATTATTCCCTACTACTGCAGGAAAAAAACTTGTCCCCCCCAAAAAAACAATTTGCTGATATTTCACACAGGGCACACACTTGCCGGTGCTCCATACTGGATTTCATTTTGTCATAGCTGGCCTGTGCTCACTAATTTCAGACTGAAAAAGCATACTGATGCACAAAGTAGTTGATCTCTGCCAGCTGGTGTAAGGCGAGGTTAATTACTGTCGATTCCTGAGGCAAAAGCAACTTCAAAATGGCATTAAAAATTGATACCTGTGTGCAGCACTAATAATGTACTGACACAAGGTAATTAATCACAATTACGAGCTGATGTGCCTTAAATTATTATTCTTTGCCAGAGGAAAAAGGGTGACAAAACAAATCATGCGATGAATAGGCAAAAATGATTATCTGCCTACAGATTGTACTAATTATATGAATTACAGCAACTCTGCCTCTTTGCAATCCTCATTTGTTTTTGTCTGAGGCAACATCTGCACATTTGCTGGGACAAAAAGGCAAAACCTAAATGAATCTCATCATTTATGATGGCAGGAAATGTTTCAATTGATGTGAAACAATTATTTTGTTCTAATCAAAAACTCTTTAAAGCCAGCACTTCAGAACCCAGCAGCTGTCGGTACAGCTTTACAAAATGGTTAAATCAGTGCCTCAAAATGATCACTTTTAGTGCATGAGTCTTCTTCACAGTGCCGTGCCAGAGCCAGGTGCTGACGTCTCCTTCGGGGGTTCTGAGTAGTCCGGGTTATCCGAACCCCTACCCACCTATGAGCCGGTGCAACCACACCATCCGTCTGCCAGAGGGCTCCAGAATAATCCTGAACTTCCTGGAACCCTTTGACATAGAAGGACATCCAGAAGCCCCCTGTCCGTATGATATGTTGAAGGTCAGTTGTGCGACTCCAAAGTCTGAACACACACAAGCTAATGAATGAGCAATGTATTCCTCCTCATGCTCGTGGAGGTGGTTTTGCCACTGACTTGTCCTGCTTGGGTGATATACTGTATAGCTATTGCGGTTTCATGCATATTTAGCCAGACATCAGTTAGGACTGAATCATGCTTGCTTATTTATTTTTTTAATTCTATCTAATGTCCCGACATGAAAGATTTCAACAGCTGGAAAAGAGTATGGGCCCTTCTGTGGCCCAACGCCACCAGATCGGATTCACACGGGAAGTTATGACGTGCACGTTGAGTTCAGGTCCGACTCTAGTGGAAAAAACAAGGGATGGAAGATCAAGTACACCAGTACCAAGGCAGAGACCCTTTCTTTGACTTCAGACTGATGGCACTACAGTTCATGGACTCTGTTTCTAATTGTCCTTATTTTGTGTAAGATCTTGCTATTCTTTGTTACATAGACAATAAAAAGAGATTAAAATAAAACTGTTGTATTATTTAGATCCTCTTTGCTCATTACAATAAATACTGTGTGTCCAACTTTTAACCTAACAGTGTGCAGTCAGACGAGCATTTTCATTAACTTGGGTTTCCTCAAATTGCTGTGGGTGATTTCAGTCATCCTCTAATCTAGCCAAGGAATTGAAGAAATAAGAAAATAATTTAAGAGGGTCTAGATGTCAGTAAGTCTGGTCCAATAAGCGCTGTATGCTAGTCATTTAACCTTCATACATTATGCAGCTTGTTCTTAAACAATCCCGGCTACGCTCCTCTATCAAAACAATCATTATAGGGTTATTTAGTCCAAAGAAATGACTTATCCACACAACATTTCCTCCAGCCGTGTGCCCCTCAGATGGTTCAAAAGTGCATGTCTGAAGGTGTCAGTGAGTGACAGAAAAATACTTGTGCTGATTTATTTTTATTGTTTCTTCTGCTCCAGTGTTTTGATTTCCTTCTTCCTTCTCCCGCAGAATTAGGTCAGCGCAATTTTTCAGTGAACGTGTGACTTTCTTAAACCACAGTTTGTTAGCTTTGATTGAGCTGTTTTTCCCAGCCACATATTTTGTAGTTTGGAGGCAACAACCCCGAGCATGATGTGTAGCTACTGACCCACAGATCACTTCGTCATTTTCAACCCAACAGAAATACGAGGTCCTGCGTGGACATGTGCGCTGTAAACTGTCAGCCCACACGGGATTAAGGCTTGTTTACAGCATGAAATACCAGACAGCCCTCGGGGCTCCTGTGTGCTTACCGAGCAAACCTGCAGTTCTTACCTGAGCGCCGTTAAGTCATAATCTAATCCGCATGGAAGGTGTAAGACATGACGGAGCAATTGACCGCTCCTGTGCTCTCGCACGCTCACTCCTAACTGTCCAGCCTAGTTGGAGCTAATTCCACAGGAATTACGCACACCATGAAACCCATTAACCAGCTGTTGAAAAATATCCAGCCGCAGCACGCTGCCAGTAGGCTGTCAGGCTTATAGCTAATATGCCCATCGCTATTACACTAGTGCACGAACTCAGTTAAGTTGCTATAGAGAGAAATATAAAGTCTCAATATCAGAGACTGCTGCTTTTTTGTCATTGGTAATAATGTTCCTGACCACGCATACTCCTTCACCTTGACTAATAGGTGTTTAGAGTCTTCAAATTCAATATCACTAAGGAGATCCCTTGGTTTTAAGGCCAAACGCTACTGCTGTGTCACTTTACAGTGCAAAGCCTTTGAGGAAATCTCAAAAGTACTGAACTTTTTCCTTTTTTTTTCATTTGGATTGTATTGGATTCTAAATGCTTTCAATATCTGTCACAATAATGTGGGACAACAGCACTATGGAAAGTCTGAAGGCACATTTAATGAAAAAAAATAAAATATAAATCCCTCCTCCACCATGTAACATGTATAAATATGTACCACCATATACAATTTCCTTTAGCTACTTGTGGAAAATTAATATGAAACAGCCTCCTACAACCTGCAGTTTTTCTTGCTGATGAGCTGAGGCACAACTTTTAATTTTTTTGGGCATACATGGACACAATACCAAGTAATTATAAGCTGCTTACAAATGCTACACTTAAAGGGTATCTAGTATGAAAGTACAAGCTGGCAGTGACATTGTAATTTCACCACAACACGAAAAAGAAGAGGTCTTTCTGTAAATTCAGATCATTTGTGCTCATTGTTCAGGACACAGATGACAGGCATGAGAAAAGATACATCCCCATGAGTCACATGGACACTGCACACGCTGTCCACGCCCTCTTACATCACACTGCCAGCAGACTCATGCATAATAAGCTACAATGTCACACACACACGGGGGTCATATGAATGAACATGTATCTAACTTTTTATTATTAAAGCAATGAACGTGTCTGTGTAACCAATTCAAACATATCTGGCCAATTTTTGCCCCCCCTTTGTATTTATTCCCGTTTCTGCACTCATCATTATTTACGAGGTATTTCTTCTCCTCTTTCAGATTCCATAAAACATCACACAGTGAAATTTCACATTAGGATGCACAGTTTTGACAAATATTTCAAGATTTTTCAGCACACTCATTAAAAAACTCCCTGACATTTAATGCAGTTTCCAAAAATAGCTAAAAAATATGACTTAAAAAAAGCATTAACAAGGAAATATCAGGATGACCTGGATACCAGATTTTCACTTTAAGACAGCAGAAGCTAAATTATGCGTTTAGCTTTCTGTAACTAATTAAAAGTAAGTTTTTACCTGTGTAAACTGAAGATCTAAAATCTCAAAGGCGGTGCATCCCTTCAATCATAGCAATAATTAAGGGGCAGCAGAAGGCAAAATTAAAAAAAAAAAAAAAAAAAGGGTAATGATGACTATAAATGTAACAGGCAGCCTTAAAACAACAGTTCTTCATTTTTGGAGAAAAAACACTTTCTTTTTTTTTTTTTTTTCCCCAAACTTTCTCTCTGTGATAAAGCAAATAAATGTGAGTTAGATGAGAAGACCCATTTTATTTAAATACACAACAGTGAACCTTGGACTTTGGCCTAGAGGCGCAGCAACTTTTCTGTCAACTAGCGAGGTTGCCGGAAGTAAGAGAATCTCCCCAAATACTGAGTTATAGCTTTAAGTTTAGATTTGTTTATCTGTAGTTATTCTCACAGCATGAAACACAAAATAAGAAGCCAGTTAGAAAAAAGACCCAAGTGGTTAATGTCTTTGATAAACATAACTTGTGTAAATCATCCAGCTTCCTCTCGAGGCAAAAGCATTCAAGTGGTTTTGAAATCTTACAAAGTGTCAACACTTGGGATTCATGTATTCCAGCAGTTTTGTTATTATCAGTAACGCAGGGCAAAAATCCTACTCTGCTGGCCCTGAGGCTGGTAGTGTGAATTCTTATCAGTCTGTGCTCAGGTAGAGTCTTGGCCTAGTTGCCGCCTTGGGCTTGCTTTTCGATGCCCTCCTCCTTCCTCTTCTCGCTGGACTGCTGGCTACCGCGCAGCTGTGTGTTGCTCCTGATGGATTGCACTGCCTGAATCTGCCGGAGACGTGCGGTCAGCTCAGCTTCACAGGCCTGCAGCAGCACGGACGTCCTCGCTCTGTCCCAGCCCAGCACCTGCTCCATAGCTTCCATCCCTCTGGCCACTACCATCTAAAGACACACAGACGGGAGCTCCATATAGTGGATATGGGAACATATGAGGCGATACACTGGCTTGCCCTACTAACATAAGTTTATGAATGCAAATGGAGATGGTTGAAAAAATCTTGTGCTTACACTGTACCTAAAGTAAATGGGATTATATCAGAACTGATGACGCAGGGGTGTGTTTTAAGTGTGTCAGGATGGGCAGTTTCACATGCTTGCTTTGATCATTTTGCAGCAGACTCACTGGGGTGTGTTACGACACAAGCCTTACAGCAGAAGGAGTGACGTGGGAATATGATGACGTAGGACCATTGAAGGGAGTTGCCCCACATTGCTGCGATATGTAAATGCACCTCATTTGCTGGTGCCTGTCTAAATTTGCAGTTTGAACTTCTTGGTAGTTCTCAGAAAGAGTGGATTCTCTGCAACATTTACAATACAATAAATGTAAAAGTACACATTTGGGGTGTTTTTATTTGCTGATGCTTTGAGGCAGACTTAATCAGAGTTGTGTGAATAGGCTACCTGCAGATCCTCAGTGGAAAGCCTGGTCTCTGGCGATGTTTTGCCTTTCAGGACCATCAAAGTCCTGGACATAAATCCAGACGCAGAATCCACCTCCATTCCATCTGGCACATCCACATCCCCGGCACCTGAGATATTGAAACAGGTTTCGACACATTTCAAAACATTTTAAACATAGTAAATGATTATTTCAGGTGGGGTTATTAAACAACAACAACAACAACAGGTCCACCTAGTGACCAAAAGATAGAAGTGCAGCTCTTCCCTCATGAGAAATTAAGAGAATGAACCAATAACAAATTAAGAAAGAAAAATAATACATGTTGACTAATAACATCTGCAGTTGTTTGAACCTCCTTCACTTAGAAATAAAAATACATATTTTAAGATAGTTTATTTATTTTGCTGCCCTTCTGTGTTTGAATGTGTGTTAATGTTAGATTGAAACAGGCATCGAAATAAAAAAGCTGCTTGTATGAATGAGGCATGTTGTATAAAGTGCTTTGAGTGCTTAGGTTGAGTACAAAAGTGCTACATAAGAACCAGACCATTTATGTCTCTTGTTCTTAAATATAGAGAAAATTTATGTATGATTTTCACATTTATTGTTTTCTCAAATTTATTGATTATTTTGCTGGGTGTATTCGTGCATATTGATCACATCTATTGATTACATGTTTGTTACGCAGAGGGAACTGTATAAGCACCCTTTTCAAATTAATGGTTTTTTGTTTGTTAAGCCACATAACACTGACCTATGAATCATTCAGTCATAAAAAGGTACCTCACTCAAGGGATGAATCTTGAGTTACACATGTTGTGTCTACACATAACAGACATCTTAGATGAGCATCAATGTTAAATTGTATCTTTGGACACTTTGTTACCACAGCCTGCCTCAAAAACACATACTGCATTTCCTTTTATGCTTGCACATTTCAATAAATTGCTGTTCCTTTTTCCATTTTCATAGTGAAATATGAAGAATTGACTTTGACCACCTTTGCTCTTCAACACAACCTGAGCTCTGTCAGGCAGGGATCACTGTCATGCTGAAAAATGAATACAATCAGATCAAGGATTGATTGTGGACTTTAAGAGGACCAGGAAAACCTTGTCCCCTGTTTCAATCCAGGGGGTCAATGTGGACATTGTGGAGGACTATAAATACCTTGAAGTATACATGGACAATAAACTGGACAAAACATTGTTGCACTCTACAGGAAGGGCCAGAGTCATCTCTATTTTCTGAGGCGGCTGAGGTCTTTCAACATCTGTTGGATAATGGTCAGGATTTTCTATGAGTCTGTTATGGCCAGTGCCATCCTCTATGCTATTGCATGCTGGGGCAGCAGGTTGAGGGTCACAGATGCTAACAGACTCAATAAAGTGATCCGCAAGGCCATTAATGTTGTGGGGATGGAGCTGGACTCCCTTAGGGTGGTGTCTGAGAGGAGGATGTTGTCTAAGATAAGGACAATGCTGGATAATAACTCCCACCCACTCCCTGACGAGCTGGCTAGCCACAGAAGCATGTTCAGTGAGAAACTGAGATTACCAAAAAGCACCACTGAACGACACAGGAAATCATTCCTGCCCATGGCCGTCTCCCATCTCCCTCAACTCCTCCGTCTAATACACTGTAAACACTGCAATAGTTACACACTTTTGCACACGCTCCACAGTAAAATAGCAAATGACAAAGTTCACAGGTTAAAGTTAAATGTCAATCATATATACTTCACCTGTGTAATATTCTTGATATTTGTAATTTAATGATTTGTATTTGTTAGTACTATTTCTTAAATTTGTAAACTTTGTAACATATTGTATTATTTAATTAGTTTAGTCTGTTACTGTTACTGTCTTGGAGCAACTGTAACCCACATAATTATTAAAGTGATTCTGATTCTTTCCAGACAGTATTACATGGTGGATCAAAATCTAACTTTTGTGTGTTCATAATTCTATCATTTTTGATAAGATTCCCCACACCACGGGCTAAAATGCAGCACCAAACCATGACAGAGCCTCCAGTGTGTTTTACAGACACTCGGTTTTGGACCCCTCTCCTGACGTCCTCTGTGGACACTGATGACAATATGAACCAAAAATCTCAAATTCAGATTCACTCCATAGGATCTGTTGCCTTTTGATTTTCAGTCCAGTTCTTGAATAATTTGGAATATCTCACCCATTTCTCCCCTTTCCCTTCCATAAGAACGGCTTCTTGACTGCCACCCTTCCACTGAGACCATGTCTGATGAGGCTTCTGTGAACAGTAGATGGAACAACTGATGCACCACAGAAGCATCTCTTACATCCTGTGTCAGCTCTCTGATTTGTTCTTCTATTTCTTCATGACATGACTTACATAGACTGTATCTACAGCAGATGAAGTATCTACATCTGCTGTAGATACTTTGCCACTTTTTTTGTCCGCCAACTGTCCAGTTTACTCAAATGTTTTAAGAACATACTGCACACCATGCTAAGAAAAGCCAAAGGTTTGGCATGTTTTTGGCAGTCACCATGTTGGCACATTTTTACCTTTGGCATTTTCATTGATTCAACTAAAAAAATTGAAACAAATGATGTGTTTTTGTCTCACACTGCTAGTAACAAAGCGCCCAAAGATTCAATTTAACATTGGTACTTTGCTATGGTGTCTGTTATGTGTAGACAAAACGCTGGTTCATCCCTCGAGTTAGGCGCCTTTTAAAGCTTGTCTCATAGGTCAGTGTTAAGTGGCTTAACAAACCTCTCAGAGGAAAACCTTCCCTAAAAAAGGTCAGGTACAAGGACTGAAAATGAGTAAAAAAAAAAAAAAAAAAAAGCAGCCAATGCACAAAGAAAAATGTCAAAAAAGCTTCAGAAAAGCTGAAGCTCAAGGCTTCAGTGTTGGAAAAACTGTTGCTCAAGGCAACCTAGAAGAATTACAAAAAAAAATCAGGCTCATTGGAAGCAAAATATAAAGAAATAAAGGGTGGCTCCAGACTTTTGCACAGTACTGCAGTTCACAGAGTTTCTGTATCCCAGTTTGAATAATGACACAGAAACAGCTTTCTATGCAAGACTTAACTTGTTACAGAGTTTATATTGTGTATCCGTGTCACACTACAATAATCAGGAAATCTGATTTTCATATCTTTATCTCAACAAACTATTTCCACACGGTAAACATGGCAACCACCTCAAAATGACACAGCCGTACCTCCCTGAGAAGGCTGACTTGTTTCTTCCTGTTGTCTGTTCTCCTGCTCCACAGTTTTCAGGTAAAGCTGGAGCAATTCCTTGGATTGCCTCTCCTGCTCTCTTCGATCCAAAACCCTCTGCAGCGTCTCCTGGAGCTCTTGGGCCTTTTTCTCTTGGAAGGCAAGAGCAGAGGCTAGTTCAGGGCATGGGGCATCCACTAAGGTCTGAAAAAGCAAAGCAAAACAATAAAATACAATTGGCGGCTCCTATTTTTAGATTGATTAACACATTTATCGCTTTCTTATACTTGACATATAATGTTGGTACCTGTAGGTCCGCCTCAGACATGAGAATAATGGTAGTCAGGTCCTGCTTCAGCTGCTGAGCCAGTTCATACCAAGGTGCTACAGTACTGGAGCTGTCCACAGTATCAGTCTCCAGCATCACAGAATCCCTAGCCATCCAAGCTGTGCCACCATCAACTAAAAAATAAATATCAAATTAACACAAGGTTGTGCATTCCCAGGATATTAATGATTGATGATAAAAAGGATGCAGAAAAATGTCAGATAAAAGTAAACCTGCTTACTCCTGCAAGGTGGAGACCACCTCTCTTTGTCATTCAATAGCATGAATTTTGTGTTTGAGGGTAAACACAAAAAGTAAGCCTGATCTTCTACTACTGTCCCATCATTCTCTAGGACCACTGTGACTGAGTCACTGGAGTTGAACCCAAGACACTGTCGACCTGTTAAAAGAACAGAGAAACTACAAATATTATAGAGTGTCCCAGATTATTTTTATACTTCAAAGTGTTTAGCCATATGGTTGTATCCATCCATCTGATTCAATATCCCAGCTGACTGTTGTGGAAAGAAGTGGCTGCAAGTCCAGTTTAGCATAACAAATTAACCTCACATGTGTGTCTGTGGACTGTGGGGGGGAACCAGCAAATCCAACACAGATCCTTCTCTCTGTGAGGCGACAGTGCCGCCCATATTTCAGAGGAAAACAATCAGTATTAGTGTATCCCATAAGCCAAATATTCAAAGCAGTAATACCTCAGACACCACCTGTTCATCAGGTGATTCAGCATACTTCCACATGTCAAACAAGTCAGTCCATTTAAAGAGTCACCAGCCCTTTCATCAGAGCTGCTCCTATTTGCAATACAAAACATGTCTTACTTCCACTGGCTTTTAAAATTGTACAGCTATAAATCAGCACCTCTAGTTTAATAGTGCCCCAGCTCAATATTTCATATACAAGTATTTATTTATGTATATTGAATAGGAATAAAGGCAATTTATAACTTTAAGCTAGCTTCAAAACCAAGAGGGGGGTTTTCAGATAGCATCCTAGTTTTGTCACTGGCAGTTACAGGAGACTTTATCAGAATCAGAAATACACTTCTAATATCTTCATGTAGGTGGCTTCAAAATCAAGGACCCAGCCTTATCTCCTCCAAACTCTGCTGACACATAACAATCAAAGACGTAGAAACACTTTTATTAAAAACCTTTTTTTTATTAAAAAGAGAAAAATGCAAAAAAAAAAAAAGTCTGGGGGTAACGCCTGGTGACTAGCCTTCTAGGAATGAGCAGGAAGAGCAATGACTTTTCATGTTTAGCTTCTGCAAGTTTAAACACGATGGATAAAAATGGGGATGCTGCTTCTGCTGCTGCTGCCACACACGACTAGATAAGTAAGCTTATCGACAGCAATAGCAATAATCACCTCAGTTGTAATGTTAGTGCCTCCCAACACTCTCACAAATCACTGAACATATGAAGTTCTTTCACTTTCGCAATATGAGACCCCGCTTTTAGCGCTCAGCACCAGTGCAAACTAAACATTTAAATACTGCACCCACAACGTTTGACTGCGTGAGACGGTACTTCACGTAACTGTCACACACCTGTTCAACATTAATGAATACATCGCTTTTATTAAAAAGAAACTCTAGTATGATAAAGTTCAGGAATGTAAAGTCATGACAACTTACCTTTTTTCTTAAGCTCCTCTATGGAAAGAGCTACTAGCCCATGCGTTTGTTGTCGTGTGAAATTGCACACCTTACACGGTTTATCCGTCATTGTAGTCTGCGTTTAGAGAAGCAGATT
This sequence comes from Perissodus microlepis, assembly GCF_051167445.1. Lineage (NCBI taxonomy): Eukaryota > Metazoa > Chordata > Actinopteri > Cichliformes > Cichlidae > Perissodus > Perissodus microlepis. The sequence goes on along the minus strand of NC_140480.1, from coordinate 5,315,578 downwards.
TTGTGCTTTCTTATACCTTAATACTGACAATTATCGTCAGCAGCTATCAACTGCTACCACTATCCCCGAATACGGAACTGCCGCCGTGCCGCTATGGCATCTGGGATATGTAGTTTAGCACATACATAGAAAGAACTGCCTTTGTGTTTACAGTTTGAATATAACGCTATAACCTCTATAGCGTTAATTTGAGCGTATTTTAAAAACATCTTTTATTAACTATTTTCAAGCTCTAGACACAAGAAATATGAGAATAATAACATGTAATTCCGAGCAGCTCCTGTTAAAAAGCTCAAAGGTGGACTACCGCAAATGACCGCTAGATGGCGACCAAAAAAAGTCTGGCCTGACAGTGGAGTTCAGTTCTTTCTTTTTTGTTTTTCTTTCTTAAAGACATTTGGTTGGTTAATTGCGTGGTGAGAATAAATAGCTAGGGAGTAGGTGGAAGAGAGCCTGGAGAGGTGGAGGTATGGTCTGGAGAGAAGGGGAATGAAAGTCAGTAGAATCAAAGAATGCGTATTTGTGTAACAGTGAAACCAGGAGTACAGATACTGAAAAGTGGGTGGGTTTAAATAGTTTAAATACCTAGGTTCAGCCATCCAAAGCAGACAGTACAGGCAGAGTGGAGCGGGTGGAGATGATTATCAGGGGTGATTTGTGACAGATGGATAGCAACAGCGGTGAAAGTAATGGTTTATAAGATGGTACTGAGACCTGTATGGTTTGGAGACTGTGGCACTGACACACACACACACACAAAAAGGAGGCTGAGCTGAAGGTAGCAAAATTGAAGATGTTAAAATTTTCATTACGATTGACCAGAAATTAAAAATCAGAAACTAGAAGTTAGAAATGAGTACATCATAGGGACAGCTCAAGTTGAGCAGTTTGAAGACAAAGTTAGAGAGGCAAGGCTGAGATGGTTTGGACATGTGCAGAGGAGGGGAAGTGGATATACTGGACAAAGGATGCTGAATATGGAGCTGCCAGGCAAGAGGAAAAGAAGAGAATCAGAGAGGAGGTTCTTGGATGTAGTGAAAGAGGACATGCAGAGGGTTGTGTGACAGAAGTGATTCTAAGGATGGGATGAAATGGAGGCAGATGATCCACTGTGGCAACCCCTAAAGAGAGTAGTCAAGAGAAAAAAGAAAACTGCTTTATATGGTTCAAAAATGCACCACTTACATCACAATGTCACCTGAAACAATCATTTTAATGCTGTAAGTCTAGCATTTAGGGGTCTAACTTTTAGGGGGTTGTTGTAGCAAATGACTTTATAGTTTTATTTATTTATTTTTATTATTTATGAACTACTGTAAATAAATAGTATCTTCTTGCTGTGAATTCATTAAGTATTATGGTTTCTGAAGGGGCCCTGGGCAAAGCCATATTAAGCTATTATCTGGTGGCTGAATGCAAATCCGTTTCAACAAGTAGGGACTTACCACACCTCGTGACTAAGCTGTTGGCTTTGTTGTATAGATTTTTTTCTTGTTCTTTAGGCACAAGGGTGTGTTCAGCTGAGGAAATGATGAAGCTGACATTAAGTCTAAAAGTAGAACAGGCTCTAATATGAAAAAAACAAAACAAACAGACAAATAAAAACAATTTACAAAAGAGAAGTTTTCTTGGCAATGAAAGAAAGACAGTCATCAACATTGACCACGGAGAAGTCTCAGTATAAGATCTACTGAAGGTGTGTGAGCATGAGAATGTGCTATGGGGAAGCTAAAACCTAACTTGGTGTGCTTTTGAATTGTAGCGTTTTAATAACAGACAGTAAGAATAGTGAGTGATACTTTGGAGTTAGACTTATCCTGCAGTGTCCCTTACTCACCTGCAGGAGGCAGTAGTGCATCCTAAAGCATGTTGCGTGGTAGAAATATACCAGAATAAGAAGTGTGGCAGAAGGAACAGAAGAAGAAGATGGCCTCCAACGACCAAGCTGAGGCAACAACACAGGTCTCTATATGCATTAAAAGCGGTTTCTTTTTAATGTCCATTTGCGGTAGTGAACTGTTTTAGATATTTCGGGGCTTTAGATGTTTTAACGTTGGCATTACGTGCCTGGAAATGCTCACCAAGTTAGAGATTAGCATGCCTGCTAGTTAGCATGCTAGCTAGGTTTCGAGTCAAAAGTTGTCACTGAGACATGAGTGTGTTTACAAGTGGGTAGGAAGGGGCGTCATTTAGAGTTGCCATATTGTGTCGAAAATAATAGGGCATAGTTACTATATTTGCCATTGTCATCAAACGGTACAGCTGCACAATTGCATCTGAGCGTGTAGCCTCGTCTTACTGTGTGCAGATAACTGTAGGTGCAACTCAAAGGTCAGTGTAGGCAAATAAACCTGATGGTCTCTGTTGGGTTGCAGTCACAGTGTTATCTTTGAACTCACCAGCCCCCCAAAACAAATGTCATCGAACGTTTTAATTCATGTGTGTCACCAGTGACAACTTTACTTTTTGCTGTTACAGCCGAGATGCTGTTGTTTTCACAAAAAAATATGTTTATATATGCTGTAGAGAAATGCAAAAGATTTTTATGTACATATTTGAGAGATGCTTAGTTACATTAAACACCTTAAATACATTTTTATTGTTTTTAAAATTCTCTAAACAGTAACTGTAGCTCAGGAGGTAGAGAGGGTCATCTACTAATTGTAGGCATACAGACTGTTGCTCAAGTATGCTTGCCAAAGTATCCTTAAGCAATTTCCTAACCCAAGTTGCTTTCTAATGTGTTCATCAGAATGTGTGTGAATGTTCCATAGAAAGTGCTAAGGCCTAGAAAAAAGTGTGTATGAATGGGCAAATGAAGTGCTTTGAGTGCTCACATAGAAAATGGTAAATGGCCTGTATTTGTATAGCGCTTTACTTAGTCCCTAAGGACCCCAAAGTGCTTTACACTACATTCAGTCATCCAGCCATTCACAAACACATTCACACACTGGTGATGGCAAGCTACAAAAGCACTAAATAAGAACCAGTCCATTTATGTCATTAATGTTTTCTTACCCAATCTTGTGGAAATGAAAAATAGCCTTTTTTAAAATTTATTTATTTTCCTGCCGATAGAACAAAATCTGTCCACATTCTATTACAAGCACTGCTCCATAAACGTCACAGTGAAATGGATACCCTTCAGTTTCCACAATCAATTTATTTGTGTTGTGAATTTTCCCTTGTTCACAATTTTTACAGTTTCCCATCTGTTACTGTACATAGGGAAATGTTTATGGAGTACAGCATGAAGCTAAACTCTTCGCCATGATGAGAACAGGTTAAAAAATAATGAGTTATGACAGTAGTTAACTTTTGACAAAAGCTAACAGGAGGTTAGATAGGTAGTTAGTTTGATGCTTGCAGCTGTTTCTAGAACTCTTTCTTCTCTGTTTATTACATACCTGCAGAATCATACAGCAGCACAATTCATCCAAAAGCTTTTCAAATGCACGAGAGTTGCTCACATTTATGTACCTGACACCACAGAAGTAACTTCAGTCACAGTAAATTATCCCCAAAATTCAGGCAGTTTTGATCAGGATCTAGCAGCAGATAACACTGTGTTCTGTACTTCACACAGGCTCTGACAGGGTTCAGTCTCTAGCTAACGGGGATCCTAATAAACAGAGCAATTTTTAAGTGTAAGAGTTGCCTGATCAGTTTGCAGAAATATGACAAGCGTGAAAGAGTGCTGAAGCACTTTGTATAAATGTTGTTGATATGCCTGAATGAAGCCTTGAGGCCTAGTATTGTAAAAGTGTCCCATACCTGAATAACCAAATACTGTCACTTCAACAGATAAAGCCAGCAATGTTACATACCCTGTGCTTGTAAAGGGCGACCATAGTTACCAAGCTTCAAACCGACATTACTTCTGTTTTCCACTAGATGGCACTCTAATACAAATGTTTGTTTATGTTCTCAGCCTGGCCTTCTGCCTGGAAAAGATGGAGCACGTAGCCCCAGAGAAGAACTGGTAAGAATTTATTCCTTAATCTGAATTACATGAATTATTGGTAAAGAAACATTGACTGTAACCACAAAAACATTAAATGAAGCTAATGTAAGTGAGAGCTCGAAAGAAATAGCGTCTTGGATCAAACAATGCAAATATTAAATTACATTTCCTGTAAAGAAAACAAAAAGCAATGAATAAGGTATCATAATGGCTGGAAATAATATTTCAGATATTCTCAAATGGCACACGCTGTGATTCTTAATACTAGTGCTCAGAAGTGTGGATTTTACAAAAACTCAAGTATTAGTGGGATTTTGAAAGATTGAAAATCTTCTAATTTCTTGGCTTGATCTGGTGATGCATAGTTGAGGAAGATTATGATGGTTTTTCTCTCCCCCCCACCTTAAGATCTGATAATTTAAAGACTTTTATTTGGCTGTATTACGCATTCCCCAGGGAGATCCAGTATTAAAGGCCTCCAATTAGCAGACAGTCACTTTATACATCACAATGATGTCCCCAATCTGTAATGAGAGTATACTTTATGTTCTTGGTCTTTAGAGAGGAAAATGGTCTATTTTAACAGCAGCAATGGGTTCCACAGTTTCTTTAATCATGCATAGCATAAAACTTTGACTGCACAGCTTTGTTGTTCTTTGTTTATCCTTTTAGTCTGTGTCAGAATTGGGTCGGGAAAGTTGCTAATTTGGAGTTTCTTCGCCATGTAGTCTCCTATGCAAACACAAAGGGCACTTGAAGGTGTTGGTCCCTCAAAAAGGTGTTATAAGGTGGTGTTCAACAAGAATAAATGTCAGTTTTTCTCTTCAGTAATGTGCAGAGTGTTTATAAGGCATGCTTGGCCCAAGCGATGACTATAACCAGGAATGTTTGGTAATTGCTAAGTGGGATGGAATCCATCCCAGGTACACTCACTGTCCTTGTATAGGCACAGCATGCAGGTTATAGAAGTGCTGTATTGTTCAGCCTACATGTCTCAATGTCATTCACCACCATTCACTCTTCATCTTCCCCCCATCATCCCTTCATGCCAAGGCTAATTTAATCCTGGGGTTATTGATTGTGGGAGCATTCTCCCAGGCTTTCTTTCAATTTACTTCAATTTCATCATCCCAGTGCGCTTCAAGACTGTCTCCTCAAAAAAGGGAAGAAATTCTTGTTATGAGGAATTCGAGACCGGTTGACAAGTCCCACCACCACCCTCACTTCCAACCCCTTTTCTCCTTTCTCTTTTTGATGAGCTGCTCTTTCCCAGTTAAGTGGATTATTACAGTAGGGATAATTCTTGTCACATGGCATTATTTGGATGAGGTGAATAATTGAAATTTGTGTCTGAAAGGATTTTATCTGGATGAGAGGAAAGGGAGTGCTGGCAGGGTTGGAAGGGCAGGAAAGAAGGAAAAGCAGTCTCTCTCTCACACACACACACACACACACACACACACACACACACACACACACATTTGCATAACATCTATGTGCACATGTGCATGTCAGACTGGGGACACCAGTCATGTTAACAGGTTCTGACTCACCTCGCCCAGATCAGCAGGCCCTGGCACACTGCACGGCATGGACCCTCCTCAGTGGCAGGAGGGTCCAGCTCAGGGGCCGGGGCCACAGCCTCTGCCACTATACCAGGCCAGACAGGGATATCTGGACCTGCAGGTTAGAGCGAGAAGAAGGGGTGGGAGAGCCCGCGTGAGTGTGTGTTTCATGGTTGACTGGTATACCAGTCGCTGCCAGCCGCTGCTATTGCCTCTGGCACTGCTGTTTGCTCACTCTTACCCCGACTGCCTCCATCTCAAATCCCCACCCCCTCCCACCTTCCACTCATCCCTGCCATGACCATTACCCCAGCCAGTCTATTACTAGTCTTTCCCCAGTCTCTGTGCTCTCTCTCTCCCTGTAGTGACACCCTGCGCTTACCCCTCATCTCCTTCAGACACTGTCTCTGACTGCCTTTAAAATCACCCAAACACACGACGATGCTATTAATGAGCAAAAATTCCACTGACCAAATGAGAATACAGGAAGGAATTGGCAAATATATTAGCTTAATATAGATATTTTGACAGGTTAACCAGATCTATTGGAATAAAATTAAAAGTCACTTCACCAAAATAAGCTGCATTATAGTTTTTATGCATTTATATTTTAAAATGTTTACATGTCTTTTCTCCTGTTAGAAACTATATGATATGAAAGAACAGTTAGGATGAATTTGGCTTTGTACTTGTGTACTTTAAAGGTACATTTCTTTTTTAAAAGTTTTTAATTATTGTCCTGAATAATAAAGTTAAAGTTGTATATTTCTTATTAGAATTCCTGCTCCTTAATTTCCTTTGAGCCGATTAACTCGGAACTCTTTGGAAATACTCTCACTACCTCGGATCACAAACTAAAGGGTCATGTGTCATCGCTAAATGCAATTCTTACAGATTTAGGTTACCGTTTACCCCGTTCTTTACTCTTTGCACTGAAAAAAATCCAACCTCAGTTTAAGAAGTGCATATTTGTTTGTGGGTATGAAAGCGTGTGGTTTTTTGTTTGCAGTAGGTGCTTCTGTACCCTTTGCACATGTAGACACAGATAGTGTGAACTGGGCGTGTTTTATGTGTTTAGGTTTGGGGATTTTAGTACAGCAGAGGGAGGGGGAAAAGAACGGTAAGAAGAACATCCCCGGTCTCACAGCAACTTCAAAAGCTCTCCTTCCCCAGGATATTAAGCGACTGTGATGAAAAATTTAGCAAGCGTTAAATAAGCCGCTTTGAAGTGATCTGTTTTGGCTCAGCAGTCTCCAAATTTCCGTAGCCCCTCTGCAATAGCCATCTCGCTACAGAGAGGGAATAAAAGGAACAGTGTGTTAAGTGCAGAAGTTGTGGGGGACCTGGCTGGTTGGCAGAGGACCTGCCAACAGTAATTGGTGTGGCCAAAGACATGAAGGAACCACTGCTGTCGCTGTCCCCTTTTGTTGTTCTCTGGATCGTTCTCTCCTCATTTCACCTCTCCCTTCCCTGATGGGTCTTTTGCTGAGTCCCGTGAGTTGCAGGCAGACAGATGTTGCTCATATGTTTGAGGGTTTTTTTTCCTCACATGTGCGTGGGTGTAGCACAAATGTAACACAGTGGTGATACCAGGAAGTCAGAGGTTACTCTCGGGTCTTGACTCAGTTATTTTTTGCCCTCAATGACTTTTCCCATGGAACATGTGTTTAAAGGAGATGTCTCCTTTTAATATCAGTTTACCCTAAATATGCATGTATGTGAGTGAGTGTAGAAATCTTTTGAAGATTAACCTAAAAATGTACATACAGTACATTTTTTTTTTTTTTTTTACACTTCAGCCACCATAAAGCAAAGAATAACAAGAAGTGAATCTCTAATTTGACAATCACATTTCAATTCATTTCACATCGATCACTCTTAAAGCTATTATTTTAATTTTTTTTTCACAACTCCAGGTTTCAACATGCTCCAAATTAATTATTGGGGCAGAATAAGAAATGGGAGCCAGTAATGAGCCTGCTATAGTAACTCCATTCTGTCAAGGAACTAGGCTACCATTTAGTTAGTCAAGGGATCCTTCTTTGAGATTTTCCTTTTTTCCTCTTTGCTCATTACTTTAATTGTAATTGTAATCCTTTATTGGAGCTGTCTGCAGTAAAGGAGAGTTATGGTCCGAGTGGGGGCGCGAGCCATAGAGATATTTCATGATTATTGGGGAAGACGGTCACTAGGTGGCAGCCACTAGTTCGGCCTTGGTGTAATTACTGAGTGGGAAGTGATGGCAAGATATTCTGTGGGTGTGTGTGCGTGGATTTGTGTGGATTTGTGCGCCAAAGGTGGGGGAAAAGAGATTTCTTAAAAAGTAGTGCACTCCTTGAAAGAGAAAGGTCCGATCAACCCGATCAACTGCTATCTCATAGTCAATAGTCTCTGTATCCTGTCATGCTTACTGTAAACATGCGACACACTCTGCAAAAAGCACAGATCAAAGAGGTGTCGAAAGCGCCCGCCTTCGTGTTTTTGTGGTGATTCTAAATAAGTAAGTTCGTTTAAGATGTAATCTGCAAGCTGTATTCACACTGCAAGGTAGTGCAAGGTGATGTAATATAATGCGTAGTGGGGGTGGGGATTAAGTGGTTCGGCACTGTGTCTGTGTATGTCTCTGTGCCCGCACTTTTACAAAAGGAACATCTGCACGGCACAGTCGAGTTTAGTGGTCGCGGGGAAGTTTTCCCTTTGAAAAGCATCAAGGCTCAATTCTCTGTTTCACAGCGCTCATTGTGCATCATGCGCTGTTTGTTTCAGTGGTTAATGACACAGGAAGGGCCCTCCATTTTATTGTTGCTGTGTTGCACTTTTTCCCCCTCCTCGCCCAACCCGGCAGCCAGCCTCCTTAGAGGACTCTGTATGAATTCTCACTGTCATGTCCAAGGACGAGTGGCGCAGGGTCAGCTAATTGCTTTTATGATTATGATTTCACGTCAGATTTATCGTGCATGCTCGGAGCACATCTTCCAGGTCCTGCCGACGTTGCTGGCTTGGATGGGGGGGAAAATGAGTTTACAGCTTCTGGCTGTGACTTCTTGTTTAAGTGCAGGTCACACTTTTTGACTCATTAGAGTTGAACGCAGGGGGTGAATCACGGTGGCTTTTCCTGTAAAAGCCTCTGTTTTCTATGTCAGTAAATGTACTTGTTTTTCTCATATCTGGCCACAAAAGAGCATTTTCTTACTTGGCCTTCAACATGTGCTGAAGTTTGGAGGTCATGAGCGAGGAATGACACAGACAAAGATTTTGGTTTTTCTGTTGTTTGAACTTTTTATGAGCCATAAATCCCTCATCTTCGTTTCTGTTCGCAAATGAAATCATTACGCTTATTCCCCTGCAGAATGCCAGAATTATCAGTTGACTCCTTTTTGATGTTGGTGATGGTTCCACCCACCTCTTTGAAAGGGATGAGCACAGATGAGTCCAACCCATTTTATAAATTATTTTTATTTTGTGGTTTCTGCCTTGTGTGCTGAGCCGGACTAGATCCCAATTGCCAGCCCCAGACAATAGCGTTTTCAGTCTTTTGACGAAAGCGACGCAAGGCCTTCAATTCACTGTAAAGTTCCCAGTAAATGAAGAAGCAGCTGTTGCCACTGTATGTCAAAAATAAGCACCTTTTTTTTTGTAGATGGAGTTTAATGTCATAACCGTGGCTCTTGATTTGTTGCTGTAATTTGACCTCGCTCTGACCTTCCTGGCTGGGCCGCAGTGTGACTGGTGACAGATGCAGCCTGGGAATATGGTTTGGATAGTTTTCCAATGCGCAGAGGAATGTTGAAGTTAGTTTTACGCAAAGTTCATTTTGGAGACATATGTAAAGTCTGTGATTAAGCTGAATTCAATAAACTTTAATGAATACTTAGAACTTTATTTGTAGGGTTTTTTGTCTCTGCGAGTATATTAATGTAAACAGCATGGTAACAGAGCTGTAATTTCCTATTCTCCCACAATTTAGTGAACTGTCACAATATGTTTACTTAAGAAATGACAGAAATACGACACCAGTTTAATTACAGCGTAGTCATTTTGCCTCAATATACTTGGGAAAGTGGTCTTATTGAGCTGAGCTTCCTTTATACTCTCTATTCTGCTTTGTAATTACTTCGGCTTGATTTATCATCTTTTCTTTGTGTTTATGGTTGTAAACTGCTCGAGTGAGTAACTTGGTCTGAGAGTGGCTTGTCTCCTTGCAGCGAGGCTGGAAATCTCCTGATGAATCTGAGATGTCTCTGCTGTCAAGACTGCTCACATCGCTCTCAGCCTCCAATGTCACTTTCAAGGCATAATTACACAAGTTGTGTTGATTAGTATGAGAAGCAATTACAGTGGCTTTCCGCTGCAAATGGAGAATGTGATGGCTCTTGATTGACACGAAGCATCCTGGCTTTAATAAGTAAATGACTATGGTAATTCAGGTACTGAGACCCTTTGATTTGTCAGCGTCTTTCTCATTTTTGTGATGTCCTCGGATTTTAATGAACATGAATTTGATTGAATCCTCCTTCATTTCCCATGTCCCTGCACCTGTCTGTCTCTCCTATCAGTCCACTAAATGCTCTCAGATGGGAGTCGTATGCTTTCGGAGCCATCCTAAACAGTCCTGCTGCCGATGCTGAATTATCTTTCTTAATAAATTCAGAGCGTTAAAAAGAAAAAGAAATGGATATCCTGCAATTTTGGCACACTATTAAAAATGCCTTTTAGCATATCGTGCTTTCACAAGTGTAGAAATCAGAGGAAAAATTATTTGTAATTGACACTTTGGGGAACATTTTTTTTCTCTTTTTATCTTGCTTCCCAGTAAGTTATTAGCTGTTAATTTGTCGGCAAGCTCCCCTACAGCGCTAGATATTTGTTCAAATGCTGGGATCCCCTCAGTGCATTTGTAACTACACTTCTGAAAATGCTGCCCTGTCTAATTATGTAATATAATACTGCCTTTTAGGCAAGTTTCTTTTAATTGAATAATATTAGTGCTAACTAAGGATAAGCTATTGGAACGGCAATATTTAAAAGAGCTGTTTCTACCCTGTGTGAAATGCACAGTAGTGCAGTGTAGTACCACGGCAATACAGCAGTCTGTGTGTTTTAGGTATTTGAATAAGAGCCAAACATTTATGCTAAAATTTCATTGGCCTAACCCTCAGTCTCATATTTCTTTCTTTGTAAACCACGGTTGGCCTAATCAAGTAATTCCCTGTTTGTCTTAGTAACCCCCTATAGAGTCATACATGCATACATATAATAAAATAATTTGCTCTTGCACTCCCTATCCCAGCTGTAATTTATATGGATTGAATGAGTGCTGCATTGTGGAAAAGCACGAGTGGACCAAATGCTCGTTTGTCACCTCTAATAAATGTTAGAATGTAAATTATGAACTTATGCTTCAGATGTAAATGCACTTTATTCCAGTCCTTAATGTAAACAGACCACTCCAATACATTAAGGGGTATGGGGGAGGGCAGAGGGATATTAGATTTGGAGTTTTTGACTGTTTTCACAATCAATAATAAGCACAAAAGAGGCTCGATGGGGAACATTATAACATATCTGAAGTCGCCTTCATAAATTATTGCATGAAAGCAGGCTTGTACACCAAAAATGTAAATACATTAATGTTATTAATAATGTAGTGACTAATAGTTCTATCAAGACTGTAATAGCAGTTTAATGGAATATGACAGCAAGAATGTATTACACTTCGTACATTTAGATGGGACCTCACATGACATTTATCAGAGATTTCTGTAACAATTTTTTTGATTATTTTGTTAAGTTAATTGCTTCTTTTTTCCCCCCCCCGAACGTCTTCTCTGGGAGAGGGGGCAAAAAAACTGGTAATGGATATTAATTAATATGTGTCAGTTTTCAGGGTTTGATTAAAAATAATGAAAGCGAAATGCTAATGGGATTTCAGAGTTTCTCTGTGTGTGGCGCCCTGAGATTGTGGCTTTATCTGAGAAATCTGGAAAAAAAAGATAGTATGCTACTCTGTAGGCTAAAATGAAAGTGACAGAATATAGAAACTAAGATAAAATGGAGCTAAAATGGAGCACTTGAACGAAAATATTACGCTCCAATTAGACTTTAGAGGTGTGGCTTAGAAGTGTAATGCCAGTAAAAACTGTAATGTTTCTGGTTGGAAAATGAAACTGGATCCTTGCACCTGCAGTTAAAGAGATTAAACAGATTTTTTTCTTTTAATAAAAGGGCCAAGTGAATAAATCTGACAAGTTGCTGTGTGTTGGTAAGTTGTTTTTTTTTTTTTTTTTTTTCTAAAACATTTTCTTGCCTCAAAGTCACCAAATATGATTTTATTATTTTCTTTCTTTCTAGAATAGTCAAGGAGCTTGTGTGTGTTTTCATGTTATTTTATTTTAGGCCTCCCTTGTTAACCTTTAAAATTAAGCACTTCATCAGGCACTGGTAATAGGTAGACTCCTTCATCCAGAGTCTTCTTGTTTGTGTCTGTATTTAAAGGTAGAGAGCAACTGTAAACCGGGAGTCAAACAGACATTGACACAGTAGTTAAAAAAATTAATAAATTAAATTAATAAATAAATAGCCAATGGCACAACTGACAATTACCCAACACCTGGAGTGGCTCCCCTCCCCAGCATGTGCTTCAAGACTGTCAACTTCTTGTTAATGCAGTGATTAACAGGAAGATCGCATTTGTTTTCCTGTGCAGCTCTCCTGGCAGCAGCACTTTGCTTTCTCTTTGATTAAAATAGTAGATGGATGGATGCATTGTAGCTCTGTCATGAATTTCAAAAGAAAGGGTGACAAGGAGACGTTAGAAATGGAATAAATAGAGGCGAGGCTGAGGCCTTTCCGTCCTTTCCAGATTGTGTTTACTGTGGACTGTGGGGTTTTAAGCGAGGTATTGGCGGCCTGCAATCCTGTGGAAAGAGTCAGCCAACTCTGACAGTCGCCCAGCGGCCTTCGGTTGTCTCCAAATTTCACTCACTCGCAGATTTTTTTTTATTTATTTATTTTTCCCGCCTGTCTCTCCTTGTAGATTTTCTCCATTCTTTTAATGGCACTGCTACCTGTCTGTTCCCCCTCACATCTGTACGTGCTGCGTCATGGTTCCAAAAGTGTGTGGAAAGTGGTTTTGGGTATCATGGGGATGAGAAAAGGGGAAGTGAAGGGGCTTCGTCAAACAGCCTGTACTTTTAAAATACAGAGAGTGGCATTGTCGTGTGTTTTCTGTGTCAAGGTCGACAGAAAATGTCAGAACAGGTGTGCGTCTGCTGCTGAGCTGCTTGCCAACTCAGCCCCTTTTGCTGTAACACGCCACCTCGTGTGACATTATAGTGGTTCACTGTGGGTTGTCTCCTCTCTCTCTTTCTTTTGGAGGCGCATGGTAAAACATGTATTTTCCCCTGTCACTGCGTGACTTGATGTTCAGCTAAGATGGGTGTCGACGCCTAAACTTTGACCACTGCCTCTGATTGTCACGTAGTCATAAAGTGTTAAGATGTTGATTTGAGATCATAAATCGTATAAATTTATGTGCTGTATGAGAGTCTCTTAAGTTTAGATCACCAGGCAGCCATGTTGCAAAGCCTGAAAATTCTGTGTGTGCACTTCTCAAAAGAGAAGGATAACGTTTAGGCGGGGCATGTATGAACCAGATGTTACACATTTTATCGCTTTATCACGGTGACTTTTTATAACTCGCTCATCGTGTATCGTTATCTGGTTTACAAAGGTTAAACTAAATTGCTTTTTTTTTTTTATGAGCTGTCTTTTTTTTCCTCTCAGAGTTAAAAAAGAAATACAAGTGGTACTTCTTCTCTTCTCTGGCCCTGGTGATTGCTGTTTTTTGTTTGTTTGTTTTGTTCTGTTTTTTGCTGTCAGCACCCCACTCTTTATGGTTTTCCTACTCTCGAGGTTGGACTCTTAGCGGTGGTTGGATGCCTCTGGAAAAAAAGAGAATTAGCCAACACATTTCTTTGTCACTTAGTGTGATCAGGAGCAGACTCTTGCCGCTGCTCTCTTTCTCCAAAACCAAACGAAGGCCTGCTGGCTTAAGTTTCCTCCCTGGTTCGATGTTTATTTCAGCCTGACTTGTCTGCTACGGTAGATGTGTGGCCCATTGTCTTGGCAAGTGTGTCTAAATGTTTCTGACAGGTCTCAGTGAAAGACAGGCCGCAAGGGTAAACTGCCAACCCCACCCCTCGTATGCCACTTCTGCTAGCCCTGGCCAGTAGATGGCGATGTTCATCTTTCCTGGCTCTGTGCCTTCCTTGGCGCGTCTCCCTTTACACCATCCTTCCCCTCTCCTCTCTGTGGAACTCACTGAGGAAAGAGGGGTCTAACCCTGTATGCAGGGTCATGCCACCAATTCCTGGTCCCCTTTGAAGACCATGAAATTGCTGATCCAAGACACATGATTAGTGCATTCAGCCTATTGACTGGAAAAGGGTTGACACACAATTACAATGTCACTGGAATGTCACAATCTGTCTAGTTGTCTTTCTGAGCATAGGCTCATCCAGTGGCACAGTGTACCCAAGAAGGAATAATTTGATCAATAAAAGGATACCTCTCTCTCTCTGTTGTCACTGGTCTCTCTATTTTAGTTTTATTAGTCAATTTGGCAGGCAAGCAGGACTGCACACAAAACTGATGCCAACTCGCTGCATCTTCGCCGCAGCTCTCGGCTTTATTTGCCTATCGTAGTGCTTCAGTTGTATGCATTGCAGGATGTGTGTGTATGAGTTTGTGTCCATGGGTGGGTGCTTCCTCAGTGAGCAGAGCAGTTTTGGATGAACAGAGGAGGATAGGCTTGTCACTGTAAGTTGCTTGTGACGGAAGCAGCTCTTCTCCTGACACCACAACACAACTTCTGTGGTGTGTCGCTTGGACACAAGCTTCACGTTGTTTGCTGCTGGTGCCGCTTGCATTTTGCCTCAATCAACTAATTGAATGTGAAAGGCCGGCAGGCCCTGATGATGTGAAGGACAACACACAGAGCAGTGGCAGGTTTAAGAAAAGACCCTGTGCTTCTTTATGTTACCGTAGCAAATTGCGTCTCTCATTTCTCTTTACCGAAGAACTGAACTTATATATATGCCATATATAAATATGCCATAATATAAATGTTTGGCCATTTTGTGTTAACCTCAGTGTAGATTTTGTTATGAAATTTGCTATTTTAAAACGTTCCATAAAAACACTACAGTGTTTGTGTTTTGGTTTTTTCATAACAGCCAAACCACTTTCTGTTGCTTTCCATTCATCTAAGTTTTTATTGTAAACTCTACTGTTTATTGTTGTTAAACCATACATGAAACTCTTGCTGCTTTGTTTATTTTGTTTGTTTATCTTTTTGATTTTTCAAAAACATTTTAATGATACATTTTAAATCAGCAAGAAATGATCAGAAAGTTTCTGACAGTTTAGTGTCTTTTATTCTATTTTAAAAGTTTTTCTCGTATATTTGACTGGAGTCATTTCTAAACAGAACATTTTTCATACTCGACGCATTTACAGACCACATTATGACCACATTTTCTTTTTGCTACGCTGTGCGTAGATAAAGTTGCGTTGTGAGCATTTTCATGTTTTGAAAACGGTCACTGAAAAGCACACGGAGCTGCTTGTCACACAATGTCATCACTGACTGCGTAAGAAAGAAAAAAGAAAAAGCTTCGAATTACAGGAAAGAGCCACTGCATTAAAGAACAAAGGAGATCGATGGCAGTACATTAAATTTTATGCGAATGAAAAAAAAAATCAACTAATTAAAATTGATTACTCCTGCTTTGTAAATGTGTTTCTGAATTAAATTATTGTATGAAAACATTTTGACCAATCGAGGAGCTGAGGAAGTATCCATTACTGGATTGCAGCTGAGAAGGGGCTGGAATGTTTTGTGGTAGCTAAGTAGTTTGTTGTGCTCCGCTGCGACTCGCTTCTTGCACCCCCACTGCTAAAGTGCCATGGGTTAATCTCTGATGACCCTCATCTCTGAGAGCAGCTTCAAACTCATGGTTTGGGCCTTTTACCTGAATTAAAAGGAATGTATAGGGCTAGGCAGTATTTTTGCCCAAAGTAAGTGAAAGTGAGGTGTCACTCACAGAGTCGCACGTCTTTAGTCATCAGGGCTCTCGGGGCTCTCGGAGCCCCACTGGGGATGTCCTCATCTAAACAGTCATCTGTCTCACTAGTTTAGCAAGGGCAACCCCAGGCAGCACGACTGACAGTTGCACATTAAGAAATGTCAGATTCGGCTTTATGGCGTATCTGTCAAGCTAGTTTTGAATTGGCCGAGTGCCACCTGTTTGTCTTCATGTTTAGATCTCGCAAGAATAAACAAAGCGCATGACTTTGTTGTTGCTTCATGTTCCGTTAAAACACGTGGCAGCTTCAGCTACTTTCTTATTCTGCTCGTTCTGCAGAATGAGGATATTTTTTTTTACCCTGTACAACCGGCTCTTGAAAGAAGTTCAATTATTTTGCAAGTCAGTAAAAAAAGAAGCCAATAAAACATTTTTCTCTCTTTTTTTGGGGGGGACAATTGTGAACTTAAAGTTTAAAGGAAGTGAAACATTTCCAGCAAATTAAACACAGTTTTGAAAGTTTTACACTTTTCTAAAAATTGCTTGTATTTCGAAAATAACAAGGCAGCTTCCCCCTCACCCCTTCTTTCTCTTTGACAAGCGTAGCGTTATTCACAATATCATATTAAGTGCGTTTTTACCTTTTTGTCAGTGGCCTTGTCGAATACAGTCTACTGCGGCCCTCGGTTTTTCTCACCACTAAACCACTCAACTTTTCCATGTTTGTGATGTCAGAACTTTGATAGGGAAATGCTGCTGAATGGAAAGTTTGTTCTCTATATGCAGTGGTCTTGAAAGAAAAAAAAAAAAAGCTCAATTTCCGTCCACCAACCCCCCCTTTACAAAAATTGCATAATATGCTTTTGATGTCATGATCGTAGCCTTGCCCATGGCTCTGACACTGATACAGCGCATGTTATTTTTAAACCTTTGCATAGCAAATGTCAATGAAGTTTTCCATGACCCTTTTTCATCTGCTGAAATGTTGACTCTGACCTTTAAATTTCAAAAGTTAGGATAATTCAATAAAGATTGACCACATTTCAGAGTGTAACACACAAAACGCCAACCCGCCAACGTGTGAACAGATGCAAAGTAGTTTAGAAATGCCCACGTTTAACCAGTAACCCTTTATCAGATTTTGCTTATGCTGAAGACAAGTTTCGGTAATTGCTTCTCATTTCATTTTGTAACGTTCTTCTTTGAAACTTCTTTGAAAAAGCACTGCACATGAAGGGACAAGCAACAATGAGTGAGAAATGAAGGGTTCTTTTTGTACAGTCATTGTTAGAAAGATTCGTCTCCAGCAGGGCCCTTGAAGCTCCTGGAGTGTCTGAACAACTGTGGATGTTAGCTAAATGGCCAGCTCCGCACCTCACTTCCTGATGTCTCTCAGGGTCAGTAATTCCCTATAGCTGTTCCCAAGTGGCCTTGCTTTCTCCACTAAAGGTCACATTAAGGCAAGAAGGTTGTCACAATTAGAAGGGCATTTAAAGCTGCTCTTTTAAAAAGATTAAAAAGCACTGTTGGCCACATCAAGCAGTCAGGCAACTAAAGGAAATACAATAATTGCATTAAAAGTTAATTCCTTTCTGGCAGGGCTCTAATATCAGAAAGGTATTGGGTTAAGTCATTTAAGACAGCTGCCCCTGATAGCAGATCATCCATGAAAGCACCAAATTAATATAGAGCTTCATTTTTCGCAGTCTCTCACTTTCTCCTGCTTTTGGTCCTCCAAACGTGTGTTTGGGGGGGAAATTTGAGACTAGCTTAACACAATTTTTGTTCATGTCTATCAGTCTGTTATTATATCAGGGGCACTTCTCCACAAATGTACAGGCCAGGGCAATTTGGAATGAATTGATTCACACTGAGCCCGAATTCTATACTTGCTAATGATTTCCTTTTAGACCCTCAATTGCACCCCCACCCAGCTTCTAGTTCCTTCAAGTCCTGCAAATCTTTTCAATGTTGCAGACAAATTGTGTACATATTTTTGCAGAACAGATAAGGAGCAAAGAGTTGCTCAGTACATGCCAGTCATTTCCTGTTCAAAAATGTAAAAAGTTGATGTTGCACTCTTCTTTTTTTTTCGTCTTCTTCTTTTTTCTTTTCTTTTTCTTTTTTTTTTTTTTTGAATTGTTTGAAGTGTTTTAGATAAGAATATGTGATACCATGAGACTGTGGATGGAAAATCTTGAGTATTGGTTTTTGGGTTTTTTTTAAACTCTGGTATGGTATCTTTTATCAAAGTGTTCTTGTTTATTCCAAGAATGTTTGCAACCCTAAAACTGCATTTTTACCGTATTGCACAGTAATTGCTCGATAAGTAGTGGTTTGAGTTGGCCTAAATAATTCAGACTGAAAACACAAATCTTTTCTCTCTTCTCAGATTTCTTTTTAATTTCTTGTGGTTAAAATTCTGGTTACTTTAAAACTGAAACTAGCTACAAATACAGAAACCAGCCCAAATGATCAATTGTAAGATATACCACGAACTGGTGTCTGATGATCGAAAGTCTGAATTTCCCAGATGCTCACACCTGCTCTTGAATTCCTGTAAAATATCCATAGGTGGGTCTTACGGTATATTATGGTTAAGTGCCGTTACTAGTTGGGGCAAAAATATACAACTGGTTACAAGGATTCCCTCAGGCGTCTATCCATGCAGTTCGAACGTAATTGGATTGCAGCCTCATTTCTCACAATTCAAGGTATCGCAGTTGTAATTTTCAGACAAGTGCAGTGCAAATTCTTGTCCAATTCAAACTCAATAACATTTCTATAATCTTGTCCGTTCATCAAGTTCACTCTCTTTAAGTGTGTTGGTTAATGTTATCTCTTTCTGTGATTGAGTTTTCACCTCTTTTTCGGCTTTACCTGACACTTTATTGGTTATCTGGTTTGCAAAGATTATCGCTCTTAACATGGAGCACTCTGGTGCATTAGGAGTTGAACCTTTACAAGAGGTATTACAAAGAAGCCTAATTGTTCTTCGCACCAAAAATCATTTACCAGTTTCCTGCAAGGAAGGAAATTCACCTAATTTCTGTTTTAGTTATTTATGCTGTCTACTCAAATGCGCCTTGTACTGTTATCCATCTTACCCCCGCCCCCCTAAAAGCCCCAGTTGTGTGCTACCCAACACTATAACTGGGGTGATCCATAAGTCAATAACAAGACTGAAATCTGTGCAATGTGGTTATAATTGATTGAGATGTCTGGATGGAACTTGTGCAAAGCATCTATGTCATCTGCTAAGAAGTGCATTTTTCCTCTCCCTGAAGATCTACCACAACAGTTTTAACCAAATGGACATTTGCCTCATTAGTTTGCCGCTGAGCTAGCTGCGGTCCTTACTAAGATGTCACACTTACGCCTGTTAACGCTGATACAATTTTCTTGTCAATATTGTGCTACTGAAATTTTAAGCGAATGTAAACAAGGACTGCTCATTCAGCATATTCTTTCCCTGTTAGGTCATTACCTCTCAGCGGGTCTCCTGTATATAACTCTGTTATTTACCGTAATAAATATTGGAGTATTAGATTTTAGTGTGTTTATTATCTCTAGTTTCCGCCATTACCACATGCTGTGTCTTGTGGTAATGGCTCACTGACTTGGACAGTGAGCACCTTGCAAGAACTAGAGTGATTTTTGTCTTTTTTATCAAAGGGATATTTTCTCTGTGTTTTCACTGTATCTTTTGGCTCAGAACATCAGTTACGGGGTCACCATGCAAATGGTTTAATCTGGTTGTCACAATGAAGGTTCCGGGTGACTGGCTTTAATAAGCCCTCAGCATATATAGAGATCCAGGAAATTCCGCACCTCTTGCATAACCCTTGTGTACATCAAGGTCACCGTGGTGTCCCAGTGAAAATGTAGATTAGTGTCTACATCAGTTGTGGCAGCGATCTCATGAAATCAAAGTGTTGCATTTTAATGAAAGGTTCACTGGGTTGTATAAAGAAGAAATGTTATTATAATTCAGATGTTCATTTTAGGTTTGTTTGTAATCCGCGTTTGATAAGTTTCTTAAAGATGCCCTGTATGCTATAATTCTCTACTGTACTGTGTGCTTGTGACAGAAATCTCACTTTTTAAACAGCTTCACTGCCACTCCTACCACTTGGACAAGTTAAACTGCAATTCTTTTGGATTGAAACAGGTTCTTAGTATATGCAATGCATTACCCAAAATGAATTACCACTGGCAGGGCGCTCAATCACTTTGTATCTTTCAACACTAAGAGAAAAGAAGAGTAATCAAAACCTTTCAACCTATTAGAGGGATGACTTTTACAATTGAATCACGGGGACCACAGGTGCGATAATAAGTCATCGAAACCTCCTCTCTAGTGTGTTTCCCCTTTCTCTGTGTTCTTACATATTTATCTATTTTAGGAGGCGCCACTTCATGGCGCCCACTTCAAATTTATGTTTTAATGCCATTTGAGGAAGATTTTTTTCCCTCCCTCCAATTCTTGGAAATGCATACTGGGGTGGAAAATTAAGGTGCATCTCGAAGGAAAACATAATAGAATCGATGAACGCAATGCACTTAAAACTACTGGTGTTCTGATGCTATTTAACGTTCTAGTGCATTAACGTTTCAAGTCATTACAACATTCAGGCTGGGTGATTTGATCATGGCAGGTTTTTAACTGGAAGAATTACAGAAGTTTTCAGCCTAGGATTCTCAAGTTATTAGATACAAATGATCACCTCTGCATTAAGTATAGATTTTCTTCCACTCCGCACTTAAGAATGGAAGTTTGTCTTTAAGAGGGTAATAGCAAATTAAGCTCCATACTCCATTTGTCCAGCACTCTTGATGGACTAATTTTATAACTGCTGATTTGGTCATTCCCCACATTTAGCTGGAAAGTGGTCAGGTGGTCTTTTTCCTCACTGCTGGGTGTGGGGGGAGCGTAAAAGCAACTATCAAATGGAATCCATTTAAGGTTTTTCTTTTTTTCCTGTGGGGTTGGACTGATAATGAACCTTTTTCTTAAAGAAGGTCTAGACTGTTGTTTGTGCTGTGAAAAGCATCAGTTTGCTGCAAAGCTTATCTTCTTCCTCTGTTATATCATTACGAGGGATTAAATCACATTTGTCTCTCCCCAGATTACCACTGCTGTACAATTTCTACAGAACCCAAAAGTACATCAGAGTCCCTTGGCCCTCAGAAAAACCTTCTTGAAGAAAAAAGGTGAGAAACTTCTCATTTGCTTGATTTATGCTGAAAGCTGAAAGCTGTGAACAGTATACATAATTTGGGGGAAAATGGCTGTGGTATTACAATCCATATGTTTATTCACAAAATGCGGTTGGCAAAGATACATATGCTATTTTTTGTAAGATCATTCTGTTGGGGTCAAAGGTTGTGGCCATGGATCTTTGCCTTCAGGGGGGTCTAATAGGGGTCGATTTAGCTTCAGAGAGCATGATTCAGGCTCTGTGAATAAATGACACACCAGTCTGGATGCTCCTTTGGGTTCAGGAAAATTAATATTGACAAACTCCCTCTGCATTTTCAATGGAATTATCAATATTGCCTTCCAGCATTTTAACCCTTTTACTTAATTTAACAGTTATCGTAAATTTGAGGCACGGCACGAGGAGGTTTTCTAAGCAGGGGAGGTTGGAATGTTTGCTGGCTCTTCACTTTCTTTGCAATTCATTGAGATATTTCTAACACACAGTAGAATATTGTTTGTGCAATAAAAGTTGCAAAAAGCTATTACTCTGAACTCATTTAAGTCAGTTCAATATAATGCAGCAGTAGAGCTGCAGTGTTATGCCATGTATTTATAACAGTCAGCCTATGGCTGAGCTGTAATAGTATGTACAGTGTGTGTGTGTCTTTCACCTTGGATAAACGCTTTGTGGGGAGTGTTTTTATTTAAATTTGCAGTGAGACAGTTCAGTGTGTGGGGACTGTACTTGTACAGCGCTTAGGGACTTTGCATTCAGCCAAACAGTGAAAAGTGAGCCTAAAAGCTCTGTGACTAGGAAAGGTAACCCGAAACCAAATCCATGGTTGCCGGCTGCTACTACACTCATCTCATATGGCTCTCTTGATATCATTTGAAATGTATTTTTTTTGTCTTTTTCTTTCATTATTAACAACTAAGGCATGTTATCAGTCTGCTGTTGGTTAATTGAAATGTAACAAGGCCTCATTATTGTCAAAGGATGCCATGCTGCACCTTATTTTCTTCTTACTTTCAGCCTTGATGCAAACTCCACGGAGCTCCACTATCCAAATCGGTTTGCTCTTACTGCACTTTAAGTCCATGAAATATGTATGATGCTTTAATGCAGATTTATTTTGGAAAATCGGTTCCGCTGTAGATCTAAACAAGAACTCTGGATTTGCATAAGGACATCGATCTTACACAGAGAGAGATGGGAGATATGGGCAATGAAACACTAAGCACAAAGTATGTTTGCACTGGATAACTCTTGACTTGTACAGTCATACAGCAGTGAACCTGGAAGTTGTTTAAATCCAATACTCAAGCTTTGAGATTTCTCCTGTTTCAGGAAAAAGCTCTACTGTTACTATCGTGCTTTATTAAATCAGTTGCTTTGTGTTTTTGTGATTTTATTTAAGTACAGTAATTTTTTGTCTTAGAAATCGACGTTGATCATATTACAGGAAATTATGTCAGGAAAAGGCTTTTTTTAAGCTGCGCTTAAAACATAGATATTGCACCGCAATGCCGCTTAGTAAGGAACTAATCTTAGCTGACTGCTAAAAATAAAAGTAAAGTGTACTTTAAGTGATGAATCACCTGTCAGACCTTTTTCATCAGTATACCACATTTCCTGATTGAAATATTTCTTTGTGGGTATTTAAACAAAATAACTTTATCGTGCCGGTGTTTGTGTTAATTCATAAATTATTGCTGTGAATTGCACTTCTGGGTTACATTCATAATAACAAAATAAAATGAAGCATCAGTACAAAATATCTTTTAGCCTTTGTTCATCTTCTCAGAAGCATCGACATCAACACTGACAAGAATTTGATTTTGAAACTTTCCATTTTCCTCCCATAAAACACGTTGGTAAACTGAATCAGATTAGTAATCTTGTTCATTGGTGACTGCTTGCTGAGCCACAATAAGCTTTTATACAGGCGGCAGCAGGCCAGTGCTCAGACTTTTGCATGCTCCTGTACCCAGCATGTATTGTCCTTTCAACCTTTTGACAAAGAAACTCAATCATCATCCTCCTTCTCCCACAGTCACCACAGCAAATGTGTCAGTCTTAATTTCTAATACAGTTTAATGTCATATTTATGTAAATACTTCTGGATTTTACTCTATATTAACAGCCAGAAATGTCAAAGCACACATAAAATGAAACAATACCATCTCCTGGTAGAGTGGAATTTAAATTGGATTCCTCTTGCTGCCAGTACTTACGCTGGACAGCTGATGAAGGGGAAAATAGGGCCCACTTTGATTGCATGTTGCAGAATCTTTACACAATAATCTCAGTCGTGCATATTATTTCCCAGCGCATTTGTGCCCTAATCTGCACTGAAGGATGCCTCTCTGGTTACATGTCTGTTTTTTCCAAAGAGAGCCTAATAGTGTGGTTTATTTCAATATTCATTGAAAAATATAATTTTCTGTTTTCCTTCAACTGTCAATTTCAGGGTATGAATTGGCAATTATGCAGTCCAATATTTCAAGCTGCCCTTCTCAAGTCCTTGAAGTTGAATAAACTGGCTGAAATATTGAAACTTTGTCACTTTGATGTAATATAAATCAAGATTTAAACCCAGAGATGCTTTTTTCCCCCGTCTTTTACAGAGGAGTGAGGAAGTGAATTGCATTTTAAACTGTCATACCGCAATCTTGAAGCAATTTTGCCTTAGTCGTTGACTGCCAAGATCAAGTAAATTTTATTGTGTTTGAGTGAAATATAATGCGCTAGACTCTCATCTAGTGAATTGTGCCATCTATGTCTTCTTCAATTAACAGATGCAGCAACTAAAGAGCATTGGGCCTCCACTTTGGCACCACCATTTAACCCAGACAATTAGCAGTTACACACATAATTACCAAAAAAAATCAAATTCTCAGGACAAAGTCAACAACATTTTCCAGTTCTCAGTGTGTCACTTTGACCGTGGGACCTAAGGTGACATCACCCAGCCGCTCCTAGTTTGACAAACCGAAGGTAATTTGTTTTGGAAAGTAAACACAGGGAGTGTACATACTTGCTGCAGTACAGGTAATTTCAGCATGTGAAACGGGTACAGGGCATTCGGAGTTGGTGAGATATAAATGATGGCGTGACTGTTTTTATTTATTTATTTTTTTAATAACGTCTCAGTTGTTATTGAGTTGAATAAATAACCCTAAGAGATTTCACCCTGAGAAGTGGGTCAGTGATGGAGGGTCAGGGGAAACAGAGGTAGGCTTTTGGTCTATTACCATACCTGCTATGGAGGTAAGAGTAAGGTTCATCATCCCAGATATTAATAGGATGCTGTTTGTAAGTGGGGTTATGTGACTCACCTCTCGGACAAAAATGACAATGACCAAGGCCTGCATGGAAGGTAAAGGGATTGATGTGGTTATAAATTACTCCACGGCGCCACCTAGCCTAGGCCTTGCCCACTTTGTCATCACTACAAGGCGATAAAGCAGGGAAATGAGAGCAGAGTCCCCTTTTTTAATACATAAATGAATACTCTATGAGAATGGTCATTATTTAGGGGCAATGTTCAAGCTGTTGAACAGAACCAAATGACATGTAGAATCTCCCTCGGCAGTATAGCTTGGGAAACGGTTTGAACCTCTCCTTAATAACCCATTGACCTCCATCTATTTATGACCCCTGGCTTGCATTTTTTTTCCATAATATTCAAAATGTAAGTAATTTTCACTCAAGGGCAACTTCATAGTTCAGGCCTTGGAGGACAGCGAAAAAGGCATTCACCTTTTACCACACAAAATATTTCAGTAAGCAATTCTTATAATTGGCTGTCCAGGCTAGGTCTTGACCCATAAAGTCCAGAAGTGCCAGAATTGGAGAAATAGATTTAATGCTAGCGCCCTGCTGCCTCTTTGCCCTTAAAAAATACCCAGAGAATATGAGCCAGTGAAAATAGAGCTGTAAATAACCTGACGAGCAATGGGTTTTCCTTTAAATAAATACCGATCAGGTTTATGTTGAAAGACAATAGAAAACGTAGCCCAGATATGCAGTTTACAGTATTTATAGCTGTAATATCGAGGTGCCAGCACCGTAATTTCATGCCCCAATGAGAATGGCAAGGTCAAAGCAAATGCTTTGGCAGAGCATCTGCTAATACGGTGACTCATAAACAGGCACTGCGTGTATCAGGTGCACCAAATAATACAGTATAATGAAATACAGAATAGCTTTCCATTATTGTTGTTTTTTATGGTGTCGTCATTAGGTGTAATTTATGTCTTAAAAAATTCATCTCCCCACAGGTCGATCTGAAATGGGGGTCCAGGGGTCATTCCACAGGTTTTGGAACCCATAATAAATTTCACAATCCCTTTTTTGTCTTTTCCTTTTATATGTAAAACTCACTTTCACCTTGTTCCTTTTTCTTTGGGATCTGAGGGCTCTTTTGTTTGCTGTTGTCTTCCCCCACGGCAATAAACAGATCAGAGCCTCAAACACAACTTAGCAAGCTGTAATTTCACAGGAAATCAGCTTTTGGAATTTCCAGGTATTTTATTTTGATGTTGGGTAAAAAACAAAAACCTTTCATTTGCTGCGTAAACAACATCAAAGATGTGAAGAGCTATTAACATGTACATATATTGGTCTCAACAGCAGCCTAAATGTAGTTTTTTGTTTCCTTTTTAAAGACCTTGAATTTCAAGGTGAAGGGAAATTTCCTTTTTTTGTCTCTTTTCTTTTGTTTTAATACATCTTGTTTTATTTGGTGAAACTGAGATCATCGCATGTCTCACTCAATAGTCTGTCACCATGTAGTCTGCTGCGGTCAGATGAAACAGGAGTCCAGGGACACATTATTGCTTATTTGACAGTGCAGTCTGACTGCACAAACTCAGCGCATGGCGCTCACCACTTCCTGGCACTCGGGACCTGCTCTGCTACAGGCTGGCCAATATTTGCCTTCAATTATTCAACAATTTTCATGGCCATTCCTTTGAGCATTTAAATAGGTGACTGGAGGGACCTCTCTTGGCATAAGCTTTCTGCTAGATTATCACAGGATTTGTTATTCTTTTGGCCTGCGGGTACATGCTCAAGTGTGAATTCAGATTTGCTTCACAGTTAAACACTTAAACAGGTATTCAAATGGGAGGACTTGTTTCTCTTTTCCTTTTTGTTTGTTTTAAATCACATCTTGTCCACCTTCAGAACTGAAACTTTCTGCTTTACATTTGACTTCTCATAAAACTATCAATCCACATGGAGGTTATTGTATGCTATCTCGTATAGGCCACTCTGGAGGTCAGTAGAAGAACTGTTATATCTCTGTGCAGATACTGTTCTGTTAATGAAAACTTGAAGCAGTCACTTGAAATACTGCATACGAACACTTTCCGTTCTCTCAATATCTCTGAAAAGATGGAGGAAGCATTAGGCAGCGCATGTGAGAAACTAAATCCTGAGGGAATAGTTTAAGTAAAAGACTCTTTTACAAATCTGATTGTCTATCATTAAGTAAGTGAAATTACAGAAGGAAGTAATGGCTAAAATCTTGGAGAAGAAGTATAAAAACTTCTAATGTAAATTGTGTTGCTTCTTCATTATAAGGTGCTTTTCTCTATCTAAGAACTACAATATGTTCCAGTTTTGGTTTTTTTTGTCTTCAGCTTTCTCTTACTTGTTCTGCTATAAATGTGTTTTTTTCCCCAGCATGTTTCATCAAAAGTTATAATTATTTTCTTTGTTTAGAGTAAGATGCTCATTAAAAGATGAGACCCACAGCAATGGCAGCATATGGTGGCGGAAATAAAATCCTTTCTTGCCACAAAAGGAGATGTTCATATTAGATTTTTTTTCCTCCTCCCCTCTGATTCTCCATCGGGGAGCCCTTTGCAATTTAATCATCACTAAAATCATTAAAAAGATCTGAAGATTAAATTATATTGGCATTTGCAAAATTATGTAATACATTTACATTACAATGAAGAAATTAAAATAATGCATTTTCACTGTCTGGGGTGTATGAAATCTCCACATGGGAAATATAACTGGAGAAGTGGACAGACTCTTATTTTCTTTGCCTTTGGTGGCAGTTAATAGGCTAGCAGAGTTTCAGATTTCACTGTGTGAACCTTTCCGCACTCTCTTCCTTTGATGGATGTCCCTGAATCAAAAACTCTCGCTGGGATTTCCGAATTATGAAATGAAAATACATTTTTGAGAAAGAGTCTTTGTGAAATTGAATGAGATTTGACATACTTTCTCTAAATTCTACTTGAAAGATTTGTGGGGAGCTTGGGAAGTATTTAAGCATACATTATGATAGCCAAAGAGCCATTTGGTTTTTCCCATTAAGGGAACATTTTTGCGAATGCCTTATAAGTGTGTGTCTTCATTACAGGCCTGACAGATGAAGAGGTAGAGTTGGCCATCCAGCGTTCTGGCTCCACAGAAGCACTGCCTCTGGTCCCTGCAGGGCCCGCACATCCACTCTATGCAGCTCAGCTCCCTCCTGCACCGCTCAGTGAGTACATATATCATTTTCTCAACTTTTTTAGCACCTGCAAATGCATGCTTGCCCTACAGAAATAGTTTGAGACTTAAAGATTTGAGACTGAACAGAGATCCTTGTGCTTTGCAGATGTGTTGTTAGAGAGCTTCCCTCTTGCTTTTGTTAACCCTGTTTAGTTTGTTTAAATTATCTGTAGCTCCTCGTATACCTCGCTCTTTACAAGTATTACAGTTATACGTAGCATACGACATATATTTCCTGCACTGTGGATTTAGACACAGGAAATATGAGCACAAGCTTATGAAGTCTCTTGCCATTCTGTTTCAAGGGGTTCCTCCTGGCGAGACCCCACACCACAACCTGTATCTTTATTACCTCAGGAGGTTATGAGTGCTGTCCACTGATTTACCAATGCAGAATGAAGTCCGCGTAATGCTTAACCCATATGACAATGATTCCAGATGTATTCCACCCTCATTTATTACCACACTGTCCTTGACTCCCCAAGCATCTCATGTTTTGTAATGAATGTGATGTTGATGGGATGGCCATGTAGTTAGGAAGACTCGCAGCTCTCTGTCCATAGTGGAGGGTTTTATATCAAAACGGCTATAAGGGAACTGCATAATGAGGTGAGAGCGCGGAGTCTTGTATGGGGGGTCATGCCGAAAAGAGGGGGCTACCTCCCTGTGATGTCCTTCTTATGGGGACGGTGCACAGGGACCCGCATCCATCTCTGTCGAAGTAATGGATACTCTGATCTCTATTTCCACACGGTAGAAGGACAGGAAGGCCTCCACTGAACCCAATAAATTTGAGAGGAGATTGGAAAAACGGGGGATGGAGACCACAGTTCCACAGCTTAAGTGACCAAATAAAAAAAAAAGGACAAGTAGAAGTGGTATAGAAAAAAAGAAGAGATGGGGAAAGAATGAAAGGTCCTAAAAGAGGAGAAAAGAGAAAGTGAAGACCCCTGGTGATGCAGTGAGGCTTGTTCAGGGTCAAACACCTATCCCAAGGACTTCCAGGCCTTTCAGATGCGCGGTATCCTGGGATAGGTGACAAGTCTATCTCAGCTATGTTGACGAAGACCTAAATTTATGTGGTTACCATATGGATGTTGGAGATTGATTCAAAATTTTCGATAGGAAAGGTTACAGGATCATTGCAGTGTGCTGCAAAAGCAATGAAATGTGCCCTTGAGATGGAGAATAAAGTAGCATTCACCTTGGAAATATACCATGTAGTCCTGTATGACAGCGGGTCTCTCATTTTATTTGCATGTAAAAATCACACAAGTGCTAAGGCACAAAATCAATCTGGTTTACTTACTTCAAGCCAGTAAACATGTACCACATAACCCATTAGGTGAAATCAGACCTGTAATAGAATATCAGTGGTGTGCTTCAGTGGCCTAGCCTCTAATAATTTCCTATTCATTTTGGCCCCACCAGAGTAAATAAAGAAAAACTCATATATTTCCTCAAGACTTGTTTGTTGTTTAGTGACATTTTCAGTTGAATGCTTCTCCTCTTAAGAGGGGAATTTCCACTTTGACAGACAGTTGGCCTACCCAGATGACAGCTTGCACAATGACACACTTTCACATTATCTGTCATTCAGCAAGACAGCAACTTCTAAAAGCACAAATACACTCTCTCTTACCTTTCTGTTTAGTTTTGAAGGTTTATATATAAACACTGTATCTGCCCCTGTCACCCCCACCCGAAAGGCTACCATTGGAAGACAATGGTAGCCTTTAATAGAAAAGCACAATAAAGAGTGCATGTTTATTTCTGTAGGCTTAACCCTTATGGTTCAGATGTTCTGCTTAAACAGGGTTCATTATTATGTCATACACACAAGAGAGGTGAGTACAGTCCTGTTCAATATCAATTAAATGTCAACTGTTTTACCAAAACCAAAATATTTTGCAAAATACAAAGCTTTAAGTAAAAATGAAATGCAACAAAAGTGAATACACTTGTGATTACCAATACACAACTTGCATGATGTTTAATTACTGAACAAAAAGTGTTTTTCATTTGACCTAATTGTGTTAGCATGGTCATAAAATTACCTGTGAATGCCACGACTTTCTTAGCTTTGCACTTCTGGGCTGTTTCTCCTGTATATGCGTGTCTCCATGAGGGCGCTACATGGAAAAGAACTGGAAAATGTGATTCTGAGAAAAGGATACTGGAAGATCAATGACCCTTTTAAAATCAGTGGCACCACAGTCTCAGCTTTAATCAGGAGCTATAGAATAAGCTGTAGTACCACTAATCAGAGCTGCTGTGGCTGTCCCGCTAAAACAACGCCAAGGACAATGTGTTATTTGTAATGACAGGCAAGTGCTCTAGACTTACCACAGGGGTTGTTAATGGAAAGAAGTGCTAGTTGAGTTATATTAAATGTTTAATCGTGCAAAGGTCAGTCAGCACTCTTAAAAGAAATTATGCAATACTTTTAATGCTGCATTTCAAGTTTTTGTGCAGCTCGAGTTACACAAAGAGTCTTGTCTTGTATCCCGTCTTCCTCCCCTCACTCCTAGCCAGTCACGTCGGGTGGCTGCCACTCCCTGAGTCTGGCTTTGCCCGAGGTTTCTTCCTGCTAAAAGGGAGTTTTTCTTTCCCACTGTCACCAAGAGTGCTTGCTCATAGGGGGTCGTTTGGGGTTTTCTCTGTATTATTATTATTATTATTATAGGATCTTTACCTTACAGTATAAAGCACCTTGAGGACACTGTTGCTGTGATTTGGGGCTATATAAATAAGTTGAACTAGCACAGTCAGGCAAAGTAGTGCATATGCATATTAATGTAGAAAGCTTAATGTTTAATCTTTCTTCTATGTCCAGGTCCAACGGGCTGCAGATGGAGAGACTATGGTGCCCTTGCCATCATTATGGGGGGTATCACATTCTGTTTTTATCAGCTTTACAAGGCAAGTTACACGACCTCATTTTGTCTGTTTCATCACTGATTTATTTGTTTTAATGTGACCAATTGTTGTGCTGTTAATATGCCCCATCCTGACATCTGTCTGCACTGCCTCTCCCTTATATCACATTAAAATTGGTTAGCGTTAGTTTATGATGAACTACGGTGCTAGAATAGAAGCCTCTGCACTATGTAACAGCACTTTGGTCTTGTTATTAAAGCTACCCTGCTTTACGTCAAAGCATGATGTCATCTGAGCACATTCTTTTTAAATCCTCTTTTCTCCTCCCCTCAAATAGATATTTTCTTGCTTTAAAAACATCTGCTGACACCACACACAACTACTTTTTTCATGTATTTTTTTGACATTCTACAGTCTAAAAATATTCACCGTTCTTTTTATTTTATTTTATTTTTTATCAGGCTTAGCAGCCCTTGAACAAGAGCTCAGGAGGCCCCTTGTCCCTGCTGACATTAATCCCATAGTAGTTGTTAGTAGTAGTCTGAGTGGCATGTGGAAGCCATTACTCTTGTTTTAAAGGAGGACAGGAGCTTTAGCAGTAGCTCTTGGACTAGGTGACAGCCCATTCTCCTTTGTGTATGGAGGAGAGAGAAGGGGAGCAGGTACCATGTATGTACATATTGCCCTGCTGACCATGTCAGATGCACTTGCTTTCCTTTAGTGCTGTTATGTCCTATTATTTCCTTTTTCATTACAGAGCTTTTCATAAAGCTGCACATGCACATTCACGGACTGTACCAGTCCACTGTTTCCCACATGCTGCAGTGTTGGCCGGTCACCTGGGAGGTGGGATTCCCTGGTGGGACGGCACAGGTTGCTGTCATGTCACTAGAGTGTAGCGCCAGTCGCACCATATGTCCAGGCTTGTGCCCATACTTTATTTATGTTATGGTGCACCTTGTAAACACCACACTCTCAGCAACCCACTTATTAATTACCTCGTGTTGACACCCATTTAATCTTTTTCTCTAAAAAGTGTTTATTACTTGCACTGGTGTGGCTGCCTGCCACCTGAGCTGGAGAGAAAACCCGGCAGAGAGCTGGAAACTGGCAGTTACTCAGCCTTAAGAGCAAATAAACAAACACAACTATACAGATAATTTTAAGGCAGTTCAGTGGTTCCCTAAATGTATGTGTGGACATTAGCTTTATATGAAACATACATGAAAAGGACTGAGCGAGATGCTCACAAACTGCTCGTCTGGGTAACCTTCTCAATGGGTAGCAAACATCCTCATTTGGCTGTCAGATATACATATCATTTGGTAGAGTTTTGTTTATTTAGTGGCAGAGATGATAAACAGCGTGACATTGTTTTTGGTTTTGGAAGACTATTTTCAGTGTTCACCACCATGTTTTTCCCTGTAGGCTGGTCTCTTGCTTTTACTGTCCTTTTCACAGTTTCATTCTTTTTATAATGTTGAAAATATGCTTTTAGGCTTGCAGCTATTTGCTTAGAAAAGCAGCAGGTTTTTGACTTTTCTGCTCTATATTTAAAATGACTAATCTGTTATCACAGTTGTTGATTTTCTTACCCACTAATGGTTTCAATACGAGCGTGTGTACACACCTATTTTATCATCCGCTCTAGAAATCTTTTCACCTAATCATGCACTTTAGACAGTGATGCACAAGTCCAATAAAACAATGGCATTGACCCTGGACTGCCACGTCTAGGTGGCCCTGTCTTTTCCTCATCGTTCTCCCCCTATCCACTAGAGAGAAGTGTAATATTGTGCCATGCTTTTAATTGCAGAAATACATCCTTCCCCTCATTATGGGAAGCCGAGAGGACAAGGAGCATCTGCAGAGGATGGAAAGCAACATTGCGGCAATGAGTGGCACGCTGACACAGACAGGTGAAGATTAATATCTTCATCACTTTCTCCCTCCTTAACATTTTCCCTCATTTATCTGTCGCCAAAATCGGGGGCCCTGCGCGTTTTTAACAAATGACGCCGCTGTCATTTCGCTTTAATTTGAAATTGCTTGTTTACTGTCAGGCTCGGGCTCAATTAATTACGTTTCGCTGAAAAGCTCTTAACCTCGGAATATTAATGAGGAGTTGGGAAATGACAACTTTTCTTCCACCCCACCCATCCCGTCTCACTCCCCCCTTCCATCCATCTCTCCCCCACCCTTCTGCCCTACACCAACCTCACCCCCATCCAAACCTCCATCGCCATCATCATCATCATCCACCCTCTTCCCCATAGGTGGGCATAAAGTTCATTTTAATTTTGTGTGCGCGTGTATGTGTCTGTTTGTGTTTGTGTGCATGATGTGCACGAGTCACAGTGGCACTGTGTGGCGTCTGGGCTCAGCGCTGGGCCTAGTGTGATTAAGTGCATGGTGACAGGTGCGGCTCCCATGTTGGACAGGTGAGGAATCTCAACCTGGCTGTCAGACGTGGAGGGAGAGAAAGAAGCGGGGAGAGAGATGCTTTCCGTGCTCTTCGTCAGTATAATTAAAAATCCAGGGAGGCGTAAATGAGAGAGGCACTCTGAGAAACTTTGGTCTCGTTAGCAGTAGTGTTAAACTAGAGTGTGTTTTTCACCGGAAAGCTACCAATCCCCATTTCAGACAGGTGGCTCTGGCACACCGTATTGTTTGTTTTGTGTTAATGATAATAATTAAAAGGCATTTTATTTCCAAGGTGCCTCTTCAGATTCTTTAAATCAAACCAAATGTTCCGTAGTTCTAAAACATGCAAGCATATAGGGTACTAAATGATACATTAATGCCATTTCTTAAAAGAAAGTTGCACTGTTTAGGTAAGCTTTGTCTCAAATGTTATTTGGTAGGCCTTAATGAATTTTTTTAAAATTCATATTTCATTTGTAAAACAGGTGTAAACCTTATATTCTGTAAACCTTATATTATTAATCTGTTAGTAAAGTGTTTACTTCTCTCACTTGTTTTTCAGGTTCTATAGCGAGAGACCTGTGTTTATGTAGATTTTTGTTTTAGCCTGAGAGACAAAGAGGGGCTGAACTTGATTATAAATACGATCTGATTATTTTAAATACAGACATCCTTTGTTTGATTTTCCCGTCATCTCCAAATGAAAACAAATCGAGAATCTGAGTTTATGGCTTCTGTCACGGACCAACGTAGTGCAGATGAAAATATGGCTGTTATCATTTTATCCAGTCACACCCATGCTATTGTTTTCTGGCTGGCAAAGGTAGGTGGAGGGGTGCAATTGTGTAGGATCGCGTGCAAGGTGTGCCGCCCTGAATCTGATTAACAAATATATGTTCTTTTATGGTCATTTTCTCCCAACTATGCAAACACATTTCCTCTGGCTACTTCACTGCCCATTCTTGCTCTACTTATCACTGATTGGAGATTTGCCAACTTGCAAACCCTGTTTTGTTTGCTACCAAAGACAGGATTTCTCAGTAGGAGTTTTTTTCCCCTCTCCCAGTGTGAAGGTGAGACTCTAAAGGGAGAGAAAAAAAACACAGATCTTTTCTTCAGTCAATAGAGGGAACTAATTTGCTATGACTGCAGTAGCCACACTGCTATTGTAGTTAATGACTGTTGTAGTTAACAGTTGGGGAGAGGGGTTGCAATTACACTGAGAGTTTTCTCCCCCTGCTTTCTCTTTGTCTTCCTCTCCCTCTCGCTCCTCTCTGCACTGAGTAATAGCGACCGACTGCCTCGCCGCTGCCAATTGCTTGAACCCCCTTTTGTTAAAGTTCATGTGTTTCTCTAGTGCCAGGCGCAATGAGGTGATGTATCCTTTTGAATGGGGACTACATTAGTCTCTCTCGCCAGCCTCAGCTCAAGAGTAAGGGCCTTGACTCCCATTATGATTTGCCTACAACTTCACACAGACAATTAATGAATGGATCTTGGAACTACTTCAGCGCGCCCAGGCTGTAATGGAATTGTGCGGCTGTTTGGGCACTCTTTGTTGGTGGGAGCCATATTGGTGACCAGCTGGCCATTAAAGACAGAGACAGGCCTGGACATATGTAGTGTACATTATATTGAGGTATTTACTGAATAATTTACTGAATGTACAATGTGCATCCCTCTCACAGCAGCTGCAAGCACCACACATCATCTTGCCTCTGATTCTCTCTCACACAAATGCATGCACACACGCACACATCGCAGCTACAGCCTCCTTCTGATTCATGCCTGGCCAAAGTCATTGACTTTATTAATATTCCTGGCTTCATATCTGTGATAACTGGGAATAAGAGTCTAAGCCGTACAAAAGAGTCAACTTTCTGGAGAGACATTAAAAAGAGTTTAGCTGCGGACGGCTGAAAATGCAGTGGCGTTGGTAATTCGGGAGGCGCAGCATTACAGGCTGGCAGAGCGACCCACACATCTGGATAAGCTGTTTTGTGGTAAGGTGGAATCGCAGACTAATAGGGCAGGTCTCGGTTTAAAGTGCACACCCCGTCATAGTAACACCTTTTTAAGCACGGGTTGCCATACCATTTAATTTTATTGCCGTCTTTAGAAAGGTTGGTCGCACTCTGGATCACAAAACTCACTGAAAAACTGAAACTGTTTGCACAAAAGTCTCCAGCCCCAACCGGCAGTCCTGCTCGAACTCGTATTCTGTAGAAAGCTTGAAAAGATCAAACGTTTCAGCACCCCACCTATATTGATACAACTCCACCCATTTAAACACAGGTGTCACTGCAAGATATTAGTGTCTTTGAAAGATCAAATATTTTGTCTGTGCTGGTTTTTCAAAAGAAGCCCAGCTCCAAAGCTAGGCGCTCTGTCTTTTGTCCTGGCCTGGGTTAGTGTGAGAGCAGGGGTTCTTTACATCCCGTCCAGCCGGCTGCAGCACAGGCTTTTAACCATTGGCCTGACAACCTCAGCAGTGGACCGCCACAATATCTGTTGATGTTAATCCTATTAGGCTTGATTTAACACTTTACACGCCCATGATTTATATGAATGTTTATTGGTTTTCTGTAATATAATCAGCTCGGGGAAACTTAATGCATTGTTTGGTAATACACGCGTGACTGGAAGCAGGGGCAACAAACTGTGCCTGGTGTTATTTGAAATCATACACCTTCCTCCAACACCAACACTTGAACTAATTCAATCTTCAAAGTCAATGGAAAAAGAACAATATTTATTAGGATTAGGGGGGACATTTTGTCTGGCAGCCTCCTCCCAAATGAGAGCCTTGTTTTTTTCCTTTGTTGATCGTTTGAGGATTTAAAGATGCATTAGAAGGCAGTGTCTGGGTGGATAATGGAAGGTTAGAGACTGTTATTTGATTTAAGTTCAGACACTAGAGATTAATACCTCCATCCTATGTGCCCCCTCCTTCCCACTATCTACCCCCGACGCCTCGGACCAAAAAGCTGCGACTAAAGTTACCCGGTATTAGCTTTGATTACAATTCTCAGAGGGCCGCTTTGATCAGTGACTCGAGTCTCATCGGTTCTGTCATTGTAGAAAGAAAACAGTTGTTTTGTATCAATTAAATAACTTCATCATAAAACATAAAGCTGCGTGTCTTTTTTTTTCTTTCTTTCTTTTTTAAAAGACAAACTTGAATCACTTTGTCATCTCTTACTCTGCTTGTTCTTCACAGTCAGCCAGCTGCAGCAGACCCTGCTCTCTATCCAGGAGGTGCTGGTCCAGCAGCAGCAGAAAATCCAGGACCTCTCCCAGGAACTAGCTGCATCACAGGTGGGTAGCAGGACATCAGGAACTCTGTATCCTTCACTTGACAGCCCCAGCAATTTGTTAGAAGACCACCAATACTGAGGTAGAAATCTGGCGTTGTACCTGATAGCGTCGCTTTCCTCTTTTGCCGGTTTTACTGGTCAGCTTTTAGAACACGTACTACATAAAGCTGTGGCCAGTTTAGAATTAAACTAAGTTAAATCTGTCCATTCATTAAAGCATGAAAGTTTTTATTCATTACATGTTTATTGTGGACTAACATCAGTGTAATGAAACAACTTTGCGGTGCTGACAGTAAGCGAGGCCACGCTGCAGTTTGGACACCTTTTTAAAGGTCCGTTATTTTGTGATTGATGTTTTTGAGGAAAGCTAGACGGGCAGTAACTTTGGAATTGCAGAAGAGCTCGGTAAACGTGAGGTTGCAGCTCAAAATCTCCAGATTGATGAGGAGAGGGAGGAGGTTTTCTCGAGGCCTCTGTGTACTAAAATCTTTGAGTCATAACTACCCAAGACAGACAGCCTTATTATACTGTATATCATCAGAACACAAGCTACAAAAAAATAAGGTGCAGCTCATCATGGGACCATAATCTTTAACCATATCGTTCCTCTTTGCCTTGATTTTTATAGTCGCTGTCCATAATCTCCTCAGAATTGTAAGTGTTTAGGAGAATCGGACTGAGTGATTGTTCTAAAACTTATGTGCAGGGATGAAATGTTGCTTGCTTTTTATAACGGCGCTCATAAATTGCTTTATGATCTCTGGGCTCTAAAAATTGCCTTGGAAGAGACAATCTTAGACAATGTTTTATGTCCACAGCTTGTTAAGCACATGGGTGTGTAACTGAAGCATCTGGATATGGCAGGAAAACATATGTGGACACATCTGCTTCGGCACAAACGAGGAGGAAAAATATGGATAACTTCCCTGGACGGGGTTCATCAAAAACTGAAGACTCAGAGCTCTTTTTTTGTTCTTTCAGGATCTGAGCTGCACATTGTCTCTGTGTAGCGTAGAACGAACACATTGATGGACTAAATCAGCATGTATGATGGGACCTGTGATCTGATTTGATCCCACGCTGAGCTGAAACAGAACTATCTAAGATAGCGTACAGGAGGCCCCGTTTAAACAATGAGTTTCTTCCGGCACAAAGCCGTGTTATTTATTTTATTTATCTCTAAATCACAGATTGGATTAAAAAGTGTCCCCTTCATTTGCTATGAGTGCCTTGTTGGACAGCAGTAGTGTATAAAAAGTATATTTCCCATCAAAACACCCATTAAACAAATCATAAACTCTGCTTTATAGTTATAGTGTTGATCTTAAATTTTCCCTGCGAGTCGGCACGAGGCCCCTCTGTTGTCTCAGGCCACGGGGGGAAATTGGAAAATTGTTTTCAGGTCCGGCATTTTTGATGAGAAACACATGTTGGAGCTGGGGAGCTACTTATCATTCACCGTTTGTGGCTTTCAGGGTTTGCTTCACCACACTGCTCAAAGCGCGCCACGCTTAGCAATTATACCTCTCAACGCGGAAATGTGCCTTTAACCCAAAACACATGGAGACTTCTGTTTCCTCAGCTGCTAAGTAAACATTTCTCGTAGTCTGAAACCGCTCAATTGCGGAGCGCGTCTACTGTCCCTAAACTGGGGACCTCATTATGGAAGTGAGTTTAAATACTCTCACACACACAACACGGGCTGATTCTGCACATTTCCAGGCTTGAAAGCCTGGGACAGTTTCCCTCTTTTTCACTTTTCTCTCCGTTAAAATGATCCTGTAAAGACATGCTGTTCTATTCTACTTCTGCTGTTAAGCATAGATTTGCCTCAGGATGATTCATCCCTGATGTTAAACAGCCAAGTCTATTTCTGCTCTATTATCATTACAAATCTGCCTGTTAACTGTGTTTGCCCTGCTGTCTCAACTCACTGATGGCTCTCTTTATTAGTGGATACTACATAGAAGATTAGAAACCGTCTCTTTGGCTTGCGTAAGACGAACTGCCAGTAGGAAAGTGCATAAATAGAGTGAAATCAATTGCACTGTACCAGTGTTTCCACTCAAAAACACTCCTCTGGGGAGTTCCTTTTGAAGCTAATTCCATCATAAATATACATGTGTTACAAGAAAACACACTGTCTGCCGGCGGAATAACTGTGAATTAATTTGCCTTCAGACACTCTTAAACAAGGCTTGTTAAAGATCTTATCTTGTTGCTAATGGTCCACAGGCATTTATCTTCATTTAGCCAGATGCGCTGCCATCCTTGGGTGCTGCTAGATTTGGTCTTTTTTTTTTCTTTGCTTGTAATATATATATTTCTTTTTTTCCCCCTCTTTTTCCTGAAGCACTTAGTTAACCAGCAGACCCCGTCACACTCACGCATCCACCCGAGACACATTAGTTACATGGCTTTTAAACCAGTTAGAGGAAATCTTTACTTTGAGCAGTATTTACACAGTAAAAGAAACCGCATCCATCCAGCACAGAGGCGGTTGATAATTTAATAGGTGGCACCTCCCTGCTAGATTGACTTTGCGTTATTTGGGTTTTGGTTGCTGGGTTTATTTGTTTTTTGGTTGTTTGTTTTTATGCATAATGCTCTTTGCGATTTAAAGAGCCAAGTGGAGAATTATGTTCTCCAGTCCTTAGGCCACACAGAGCCCTGCACCTGTACACCAGGAAGTGCAATAAAAGTCAAACATGAGGGGGGAGGGGATGCACAGGCACAGCTCTGAAGATTTGCTTTAGCATACAAAGCAAAACTCTAGAAATGGAGTTCTGAATACTAGGCTATGGTAGTAGTTTAGCAAATCATGTATTTGTGTTGATGAAGTGAACTGGAAAAAAAAATTAAAAATATGAATTATTTACCTAGAGGTATCCAATCCATGTCCACATACTAGGAACCAAAATCTAATTTTGGATACATCTCTTTATAGTGACAGAGGAGTCAGTATCCGAATCTCAAAATATATATGTAAATATGGTATATAAGTGTATACAGTTCAAAACAAAACACAAGGATGCATGCATTTGCATAAGAAAAGCATTTCAACAAAAGCAACATATATCAAAGTACATTTAAAAATGAATAACATAGGCAAAAAAACCAAGGCTGCCGTGGTGTATAATAGCGCACAGGTCGGATTCTGCACTGTAATGGCTGGAAAGAGCTGGAAGTGTCTCTTAAAAGATGCTTTTGTAATCAAAGCTGCTGAGAAATTGCAGCGGTTAAATATTTTGATCAGCAGTTTGTTAAAACATCACAACTGACACACTCGTGCGGTCTATTGGACATGTGTCAGCACTTCAGGTGGGGCTTTTAAAGCGAGGCTTACTTCAATTCTCTGCAGTCACTGATACCCCCACCACTCAGCCTCCATCCAAACACGCAGTGCACTTAACACACGATTCTTACACAATGTGTGTGTGTATATATATATACTGACATAATGTATCTCAGAGCTGAAATCCAGCCCTGGCCCAACATTTAATTAGGTTTCTTCAGACTTAATAAGACATATGTCAGAGTTAGTGTTGTGTGACAAGCCTTGATGTGAGATATTATATGGCGCTGCTCTGTAGATAATGCATATTATGTATGTAGCTGGTGGTTAACAAGTCTGCTCTAAAGCCTTCTTTTCTAATGTTATGTGACATAAGTATATAGAAATCATTACAATTCACTTATTCGGAGTAATCGGCCCTTTTTCTTCAGTTGATTCTGTGCCTTGGAAATCTTTTAGCTCAGCCTACACAGCAATTAATTTTTTTCCCATCATAAAATGAGAGAGAAGCAGAATTCAGCCTTATTATACGGGTGCCTTGGGGAGGCGAGGGATTAAG
Source organism: Perissodus microlepis (assembly GCF_051167445.1). NCBI lineage: Eukaryota > Metazoa > Chordata > Actinopteri > Cichliformes > Cichlidae > Perissodus > Perissodus microlepis. The sequence goes on along the minus strand of NC_140480.1, from coordinate 5,275,766 downwards.
ATGGTTCTAATGAGGTGACGGCTGTAATAAGAGTGTCTTCAGCAGGCCTCCAATGCACCACCTCTAAAACACGACTCCTTATCAGCAAGGTTTAGGAGTGATAAGAGCCCCCCCCCCCCCCAAAAAAAAAAAAAACCTCTTTCCCACTCGCCTCCTTTTCTGTCTCCCTTCACTTCTCCTCCTCTGCCTCCTTCCATCCACTGTAAATGAGTCTGATCCCTTTCAGATGTGATTCAATTAATTTCTCTTAGATTTAATTACAAGCGAAAGAGTCCAAGTTATCCCTCTCCCCTCGATAGGGGGTCCACGCTTCCTAACAAGCTTCCTCTGGTGAGTCAGGAGAGTCTTAATTACAGTTTTTACTTTTCTTTTATCCCACTTTTTCCCTTGTCTGCTCCTTCTACTCCCTCTGGTCTTGCCAGTTTATCCTCACGCATGTTTGTATTTTGTGTGCAGGACTAGACTAAGAATGGTTAGCAGTTATCTACTTAACACCTTCCAAAACATTTTCATGGTTAGATAATCGAGTCTCGCCGCAGGCTACGTACATCTGTGCGCAGTTCTTCCAAAGAATGACATTTCCTTTATTTGAATAGTTTTGAAGGGCAGTGTAAAAATTTATGGACTTCTGTGTAACAAATGTCTTTTGTTTTGTTTTTCCCCCTCCTGCCTTGTAAATCATTATTTGATGCCTTCTGAAGACTCACTTTTTTTCCTTTTTTCTTTTTTTTTAACATGCATAACCCACTGAAAACATCGGTTTCAGGTGCAAGCAGGCAGGGCCTGCAGGTTCTTCCTCATTTCCATGTTTGTTGTTCAGTTAGTAGTTTTATCATTCCAGGCCTTTATCAAAACTCCCTATTTTACAGCTGCCTCAAAGTCCAGCTTGTTCCTTAAAAAAATTGCTGCAGAGACAGATTTTCAGCAGCAATTTGCCATTCAAATACTTTTCCATTATACCCTTTAACATTTCATGCTGCACCAATGCCCGTGTGTGGCTACACACGCCTTTGATAAAAGACAAAAAGGACAAAACAAACTGCTAAGCTTTGGTCTGCCTTCATGAATGTGGCTATTGTTCAAGATAGTCATTATCCAAAACACAACACACTGGCCTAATCTTTTCTAGATAGTATGGAAAATTATGTAAAAACAGCATGATTCACACTCACTGGACTTTCTGACGCCATAAAGGTGGATACAGTGAGATTGTTTGTCCTTTTTTGTCATCGCCGGCAGTAGGCAGTTGTGAGGTTGTTATGGTGACGGATGACCTGACTACACACAAACATGTGGCTTTTAGCATTTGCATCTACCATGTTTGTTTACCAGCCGGTCTTTTTTTTTTTTTTTTTTTTTTTTTTAAAGAACCTTTTTTATTAACTCATATCGTTGAAATCAATCATAGAGGAGCTGTTGAAAGTCCTACAGAAAGCTCAATTGTGCTGAAACCCTGAACAGTGCTCGTGTGTGTGTTTTTGAGAGTTGTGCGTGTTTCACTTGTATTTTTCCTACAGGCCTCGTCCTCAACGAGCCGCATTCTGGACAGCCAAACAGTAGGAGAGCTGAAGGCTGAGATCATCTCTTTGAAGGGCTTACTGCTCAGCAGGTAACAAAGTTATCCCGACCCCTGTCACATGAAACAGGCCAGGTGTGTGTGTGTGTGTGTGTGTGTGTGTATTGAAAGGCTTAGGACTTGGTGTTTTTTTTTTGCACGTTTGAGTTCCTTAATGCAGTCCATTTGAACTGTGTGACAGTGTAAAACTGGGACAAAGCACCATCAGCATGATATGCAATTTGATTCATAAAACAACTCATTTGTTAGCATGTGGTAGCTCTTATTCGGATGTGATTTTTGACAGCACTGGGGGTGGGTTTTGATAATCGATTTATCGATTAAAATCGATTCTGGCTTGGATAACGTGATATCGATTCATTAAAATCCTGAATCGATTTTTTAATATAAATTTATTTTGCCCGAAATGCCAGAATCTCAGGTGAAACCTCACAAAATTTCAACAACCACCAAACAGCTAAAACAGTGAATGAGAGCAGGTACACGGATTCTGCACATAAATGTAAACACAAAGCTCGGACCCGCCGACGGATCAGAATCAGTGAGATGTCGCCTTTCTCACCCGACGGCACGGACACGGTCGGGGCTGAAAGCCGACAGCTCGCTGATTCTGATGTTTCGGCGGGTCCGCGCTTTGTGTTTACGCCCTTTTTGCGCTGATTCTAAAGCTGTTAGTTTTATCTCTCTCCAAACAATATTGACCGAACCAGCAGCAAAAGAAGATCCAAACTACGTTTCACATAAACATCATCATGGATTCCCTCTTACTTTTGCTGTTTTGCTTCCAACATATTAAAATCACACATCATGCACAGCTCTCTCTCTCTCTCTTGCTCTCTCTGTACTTCAAGAACAGTTTCCCGTCTAAAAATCTGTTTTCTGCATTATTCGCTTGCTTGTTACGCACAAGTCTACCATTATTTACAGCGCTGTTGGCCGCTGTTTTTTTTTTCCTTCTGAAAAGAAAACCTAATTTCTGCTGTTCAATGGGCTTCTGAACAAATTGAAACTTTTTAAAATTATGCAAAATGCGAAACGCTTAGCTGTGTCTCTACTAAAACCTCTGTGACTTCACAGGTAATGTTCATGTGTTGATTAATGGTTTTCTTTCATTTTTGATGTACTGCAGAATATTTTTATAAAATCCCAGGCCAGGAAAATCACCTTCATGTTTTTCTGTGTTTTATCTTCAGCTACTTTGACACAAAGGCATCTGCTGTGATGCTCACACCTTTGATAAAGTCTTGCGAGTGTCAGCTTCCTTTTTATAGATACAAAAATATGTAAATGTACTGATCTGAATTAGAATATTTCTGACTGTCTGAGGCAAAATTTCCCAGATACAAATCAAATTGAATCGAATCGTGGATCGAATCGTTTCGGGACCTTGTGAATCGGAATCGAATCGATTCTAGAAATCAGTGGCGATACCCAGCCCTAGACAGCACGTCTTTTACACCACACATTAAATCAAATTTAAACTGCCTATCCAACACCTTAAGTTTACACCTGCACCTGGTTATTTCATTTCATTGAAACTTGTTTTGGTTTGTGTAGGGTTAATAGAAGCTACTGACACATTATAATATATATTTTTAAATGTGTGTTTCTAATGCAACACCTAGCAGGAATTGTATCATATTTGCAGATGTTGTACATTAACTTTGAGCGTGATAGTTAATTGGTGACTATTAAACATACCTTGACAAATTTACATTCAGTGAACAGTGATCTGTTGTCATCACATCACTAAAGCATGATTGTAAGACTCCTGTTTGCTGAGTAAGGCTGTGAGATATGGTTGTTAATGTTAGTGGACCGAAACTCAGAGTCCATATTTTGTCCCTGGAGGTCTGAGTTTACACTCTCAGAAAGCGTGCAACTATAAAGCTCTTTTGCAATCATTGCACACTCATCAAAAGCTCTTTCCAAAACTAAAATTTAAAAAAACAACCTGCCTGGTGTAAATTTAGCTGATATCTACTGCAAGTTTGTCACGTTGCGCAGCAGTTGACTGCTCCCAAACGCTGCTGCACATTTGGGATACATGCCAGATCTGTGTTTCTATGCCAGAACAACACGCCAGGCGTGCTCCCCCAGACACTTCATGACCTTGTATTAGACCCCTGACAGACTGACCCTAGGGGATGATTTCACAGTTCAGTGACAGAAAAACTGGAGAGCCTGCTTCAAGGTGCCGTTCTAACCTGATGGGCTTGTGCAGTATTTTTTTGTTTGTTTGTTTTCTTTAAGACAAAAAATTGGAACTCACACCTTTGTTCTAAACTACTTTAGATTACCTGAAGGTTTGTGTACTAATACATAAGAAAACAAGAGAACACATGATAATCACATCAGTCTTTATTATAACATTTTGTGACTTGGGTGGGCCAGTTAACATACATCAGGCATCAACTGGTGTTAGTAACAAAGGTGACCATTAATATACTCCAGTTGATCTGCTGCAGCTTCATAAAAATTTTTTACAAAATAAATAAGATTGTAAAAACTGAGAAAATCTCCTAATCTAGATGGAATCCGACTTTTTAGGCCAACATTTATACTGATACAGAGTAAAACCATTCTGATAATATCGATACGATGGCTCATATTGCTTTTTTGTGAAAAGAGTTGATGATTATAATGCTTTAGCAAGGTCATTTGAAAACTAGTTGGCTACCTACAGTACTGAGAGGATGTTGCTTCTTGTCAGCTGTGATGTCACTCTGCTGCATTCAGCACTAACAGCATTATAAACAATAGACTTGGAGCTACTCTGTTGGACAGACTATGCTATAAACTTTGAAAATTACTTAACTGCAAAGTTTAGATGTACCTATAGTGTGATGGTTAATAATAAAAAAATGTGCAAGGCCTTTTCTGTGAGCGTGGTGATAGACGTCCCCTCTTTCTTTTCAGCTTTGTTCCGCAATCTAGTCAGCCGCAGCCCAGCTCAGTCAGGCACATTAGCATGCATGATTATGTATTAGTGTCTATAATGAAGCCTGAAGTAAGAGTGTACATCAGAAAACCTGCGAGGACGAAAATTGCCTCAGTACTGTGTAGTTGAGCTTGTTTTCGTCCCCTCATACATTCTAATCAGTAATAATCCCTTTGTCATTTGCTTTCTTGACTTCATCCTGACTGTCACAATGAGTTTTCTGGCAAAGGATTGAATTACAAAATAAAGGCTCCGTATCACCATCTGTCTCCAAACTTGTTCCTTTCCTGTTCAAATGATCCAAATCGTCTCCAAACTGTTTTTTTAAGCACCAAGAAGTGCTGAAACCCATTCAACATTGTCTTTTTGATCTTAAAAGCTGCAGTGGGTGTAATTAAAAAATCTTAGAGCATCTTTACCAGGTGTGATGAACATCTGGCTGTTTCGGTGGGGGAGAAAAAAACATTTTCTCTGCTGTAATTATGAGAATTACACAGGGTGGTTAGTGTGCGGCTGCATGCTAAAATGCAAAAAAGTGTTGAGACGTGAGCTTGGTTGGAAAGTTATACATGGTTTTGTGGTCATATTATGTCCAAATATGGTTGTTTACATCGTGGGAAAGCTCTTTTCACGTCTTTTGATCGCAGCAAGGTTTGTGATGAAGTTGCAATCAGGCCTAATTCTGTTCAACGCTGTTGTCTGTCACCCCTTACAGGAAACAGTTCCCCTCCACTCCCTCTGTTCCTAAGATCCCCTCATGGCAGATCCCCCTGAAGCCACCTGCAGCATCTAGCACACCGTCCATTAACCACACCAACAGCAGCAGTGACATCTCCCCTCTCAGCAACGAGTCCACCACCTCCTCCCCCATCAAAAATGGACTCCACAGCCCCCAGGATGCACTGGGAGGGCCCGATGGAGCTCATGGTATCAATGGAGATATTTGCACCGTGGGCCTGGGCACAGCGCTGCCCCCCGACCAGGTTCGCATGGAGGTGCAGGGAGAGGAGGAGAGGAAAGATGAAGATGATGTCAGCCATGTAGAAGAAGAAGAAGAGGAGGAGGAGGAGGAGGAGGAGGAGGGTGGTCTAAGCATGCAGACAGAGGACCGGCGAGGTGGGGACGGACAGATCAATGAACAGGTAGACAAACTGAGGCGGCCCGAAGGTGCCAGCAACGAGAGCGAAGTCGATTAGACCAACATAAGAGTACAAAAACACTTCAGAAGACCGCCTCTCATCCCTGCTGATAGCTTTGTTTCTCGCTGCTCTCACATACAGGTTTTTCTTTCTTTCTTTCTTTTTTTTTGTCAGTTTCCACTTGCTTTTGTCACATCATAATGTTGAGCAGAAGCAGGAGTAGGAGTGCAAGTATAAGAAGAGCCAGACCTGTGTGATGACACACAGGTTACCACATTTTACTTTTCTTCAAACTAAATGACTGTATCCCGAGCCAAGCGCTATGTTGTGATGTTTCTTTGAAAGGACAAGTGACAAGCAGCAGTCAAATCAGAATGACTTTTATCAGCCTTTATGCAGTACTAACCATGTGTGACTTACTGCCTTTAATTTCCATGATTTGATCAGATAATCCGCAGCTTTGCCTCGGTGTCCTTGTGATTGTACTAAGACTCAGACCAAAGAGGCAGCGCCGCACACAATATGTCTGCTGTACAGCGCATCTGCGGGTCAGGAATCATAAGGTGGTGCTTGAGTCTCGGTGTTACCGTGAGGTTCCAGTGGAGCATTAGCAGAGTTTGTCTCACTGTTGATGGGAATAGGAGAGGACAAGCTCTTCCAGGGCCGGAGCTTTTAGCCTCTTTTATGTGTCCTTTCGCATTGGTGTCAGTCTGTCAATAATTTACAAGGCCAGCAGGGTGGCATTTGGGTGAAATAAAACCCCTGAAATTCGAGATTAGAATGTGATGACGGGCTTTGTTCCATGCCGGTGTCAGAGTGCTCATACGCTCAAAGGAGGGGAAGATAAATGTTTTTTTTCTCTCTCCCTCTCTCTCTCCCCCCACTTTCATTTTTCACTGTGGGCTGAATTGTGCATCTTTGTGAGCCATGTTTGCGGGAGAAAAACCGAAGGCTGTCTGCTGAGCTGTATCTGTGTCTCCAGCAGGGCAGCTGATTTGGTTTGTGAAGTATGTTAATAATCAAATGATCAACAAATAACAGATGTATTAGTTCATGCAGCTTGAAATGTCAAGGAGGCTAAAAGCGGAAATCTAATACAGAAAGCCCAGTTGCATTGTATTATTTTCTGTGACAAACCCTCCGGTCCAAATTATGTAGGGCCTCCTACAGTGAGTAATCTTTACAGAAAACGGCGCCAATATTTTGTAATTAAGCTGCAGTAAGACGACGAGCGCTGCCACAGATGGAAGTTGCAGAACTCGTATCACTTTTTCTTTCTCAGTGTGGAGGTGGATGGGGGAAGTAAAAGAAAATTGCCCCATGATTGAAAAGGAAAGTAATAAATGAATACTTGACTTATTGAATTACTCACTCCGTCTCTAGCTAACAAGAAGAGTCCATGAGTGAGAAGAAGGGATATCAGCTTGTGCCATTTCCACTTCCAACACATGGCCTTCATTGGAACACAGAAAAGGTAGAGGGGACACTGCACATTTCTGAGATCCTGTCCTGGCCTGCAGATTGTATGTTTAGTGATTTGAATTGACATTAAGCTTAACCTTAACAGGAAACATTGCAGTTAAGGTTGTTTTGTTTTGTTTCCTTTTGTGTGTACGTGTACTCAGTATGCCTCAGAACCACTGTAGTTTCAGTGACGGGTCCTTTCCCTGTAACTTACTGAATAAACACTGTCTTCACTGCAGTTCTAACTGTAATAAATTTGATTTATCTCAACAAGAATCTCCTATATTTATTTTAAAACCAACAGTGCACACAGAACACACTTCGCTGCACTTTAGTATTAAAAAGCAACTGTACATTTATAGATTATACTTATTGCAAAAATTGTTATCAAGCTCAAGTTACACAGAACTTGCCCTTTAGGTCTTCAATTTTTGCTGCTTTTAATAGTCTGGGAGATTAAATGGATTAATATGTTCAGTTGCAGATCAGGTAACAATTATTTTTGTATGTTTTTCTTATATCCCTGATTTTTTCTGTTTGATTTGAAATATTTTGAGACTTTTAGCCACACCAGAATCTCTGTATATCAATTTTTTAGACTTTCTTTTTTTTCTTTTGGGGTGTGGTTTCCTTTCATAACCAGCTGTAATCTGTTTAACTCCAGCACCAGTCAAGCATGTATACTGTAAGTACATATTCCTCTACTCTAGTTAATTTTCAGAAAGCATGACATAGCAGGGACTTTTTTTCAGCTTTCTCTCCAGAAATGAGTGGACGCGGCTATACATTAAATAGGTGAAGGTTTGTTTATTTCTACAGATGAGTCATTAGTGCCTTTCCTATGGTTTTCAGTATTGTGTGCCCTGGTTTATTACTCAGTTTTCAATTCAGTGAATATGACACTTTTATTTTGCTATCATTTTTTAGTCAAAAACTTTTTTTTTACTTACTTACCAACAGTGTTGGTCAAGTTACTTGAAAAAAGTAATCAGTAACTAATTACTGGTTACTTCCCCCAAAAAGTAATCCCGTTACTTTACTGATTACTTATTTTCAAAAGTAATTAATTACTTAGTTACTTTTTAAAAACACGATTTACAACCTGAATAGGTGATAAAGCGATAGATCTTTCAGCCCAATTCTACTTTTTCTGCATAATCCATCATACAAAATGTAATCAAATGGAAAAGTCTATTTTTAAAACTTGTTTTATTAGTTTTAATCTTTTAACTTTATGCATCAAGCAAAAATTTAATTATATGCAACATTCTCTGACTGGAAGAAATTTGTTTAATATTTAAACCTATTTTCTGCACATTCCAGCACATAAAATAATTGTTTTTTTGTGTTTACACTCACTCTTTCAAATAGATGCAAGTAAAACACAGCAGAAAATAAATAAAGTCAAAGACTCAGCGGCCCTTTTGCTCTATTTTCACCTGTAAAGCAGGAGCAGGCTAGGCGGAGGTTTACCCTGGTGCAGGTGTGCCGCAGCGGTCAGTGGAAGAATCCGCGAGTTTCTCTGTGAGTTTCCCATTATGTCGTAGCGCACTAGGTGCTTGCTTGGAAGTTTAGGGGTTTTTTTCGCTGTAAAAAGAAGTTTTCTTCCCATGCACAACTGACACTAATGTTTTTGTCACTTTTTATGGAATCAAACTTAAAGTAAGGTCAGTACTTCCACGCTTTAAACGCTGCACGCTCATACTCTCTCCCGCACTCGATATATTATCCACTGTTGATCTGCACACAGCTGTTGTCACGAACATCGCACTTGCTTACGTCACTGTCATGAGACATTCTCGCAAAAAAATCACGGTTTTAGTGACGCAGTAACGCAGCGTTCCTACGTGAAAGTAACGGTAATCTAATTACCGTTTTTGCAATAGTAATCCCTTACTTTACTCGTTACTTGAAAAAAAGTAATCGGATTACAGTAACGCGTTACTGCCCATCTCTGCTTACCAAACACACAGCCAATAAATATAAAAAGCAGAAAATCCTTTAACTTATTATACACATTGTTAAAAACAAACAGCAAAGCACTCCAACCACCTATATTGATACTTGCCCAATCTCGGTGACATCAAATGGTGCAAAAAAGTTCAGAGCCCAGTTCAGAGGGGTCGACTGAGTTCGCCACCACTACTGGCCAAAACCAGCCCTCCATTGTGGGTGGTATGGCATGTCCCCCACCTGGAGGTCAAGGGTTTCAGAATCCCCTTTCTAACAATATAAACTAATATTGCAACCAGTTTGGCAATATATTGATAATAGTAAATTTTGATTATTCATAATGGTCTGGGTGTTCTACAAAAAGTCTAATTTCCTTTTCCGAGACTAGGCTGTATGTGAAAGATGGAAAAACCCACTGTGATGATGCTCATTGTTTTTTAAAGCCCCTTTTTTTGTTTTTGTTTTTTATTATTGCCATCACCATCATGGTTTTTTGTAATCAGAGGTTATAAAAAGAGCACAAACACGACAAAGAAGTCTGCAGCAGTGAAAGTCAGTCAAAGTGGCCACGCCTGTAACTTTAAAACTTGTTATGAAAAATGACCCCATGTACAGTTGTCATGATGGAGGAAATTTGCTGTAGAGAAAATATTTTTGGATCTGGATGCAAGCAGTTTTATTTCCGCTGTTAAGTTGGGCATTTTAACACATGGCTTGACTCACTTTTGGAGCCAGACTCAAGGAACTGCAGATTTTGGCACTTTTTTCAGTCCTGGAGGTTGCTGCGTGATGACCGCAGAGTTTGTTACCACACAGTAAGTCTTGAGAGGATTTCAAGATCAGAGCAAAAACGGGCCACAAAATGCCAGGGATGACCTGAGGTAACACCGGAGGAGGCGAGTTCTGTTATCTAAAACCATAAAGGTTTATTTTAGCAGATCTGCGCGCTCAGCTTTACGCTGTCAGATTAAACCAAGAGGTTTTCCATATGTTGTTATTCCTTGTCAAAACCTGGTGCCTACATTACCTACACTGCAAATCATCAGCAGACACCATAGCTGGCATTAAGAGTGTGTAAGTAGTGGCTAATGTAGACTTGACTTGCTGTGCTATCATCACATTTCATGCTGCTTCCTCTGGAGCTTCAAAGATTTTATAAAACCTTTCCTTCCTTTTGCACATTTGCAGAAGTACTCCTTTACAGACTTTCATGGAGTTCCCCTTTAATTGAAGGCAATCCGATATTTATCACTTTCACAGCAGAAAAGTATTGGACTCACTGCTTCTACTTGGCGCCATATTTCAAACGGATGAAGCCGGACTGGATTTTACAGCTTTTTTTTTTTTTTTTTTTTTTTTTTTTTTAGCTGTGTATGAATGTCAGTTGTTGAGTTGAGTTGTTGTGTTTCCTAAAGTCATTTTAGCTTATTGTCATATCTTTCTGTAGTAAACTTTTAGGCAATCTTTGGAAACAATTCAGTGAACCTTCATTTCCTTTAAATGTACAGCTCAGGCTGCTGATGAATATGTGGCCTTCTAAGCGCTGACATCACAGATCAAATCACTGCCACAGTTTATTTTCTCAATGTGTAGTTTTCTGTGGATGGGCTGAAAAAAGCATTTTTCCACCTACATAAGGCATTCTGCTTATTGCCATACGTTATCGAGTGTATGAATTTAATTTATCATAGTCTAAATGATCAATAGCATTTCACATATTGATGAGGTGTATAAACTTCTCCGAGGCTTGATACCACATCCCTTTGTAATCCATTAACCTCTCCCTGGAGTTCAGGCCAACCTTAGATTTATAGGGACCTACAGTAATAAATCCGCTTGTACATCATTTTGTGTCTTGGGGATTTTGCAGTGCATTCCAGGCAAGAAAGCACCATCTATCCTACCCTCATATTCTCATCTGCATTATAACAGCTTCAACAACATCCGAAACAATTTGCATTCCCTTTCAGAAACCTTGTGACTGTTTAAATGTATTCCCTGGTTAGGGATAGCATATTAGCCACTAACCAGAGCCTCTCAGTGTGGTAGAGCTGTGAAGGATTGGTTGTCCAAAGCAACACCTTGGTTTTGACACCATTTGGCTCCCCGGTTGGGAGCCTTAACCTCATCAATCTTGCTGCTAAACAGAGAGCACTCAATAGGATAGTGTATCGACGTGCTCTGAACTCCATTGTTCACTGGAACTGAGCACTCAGCAGGTTAGAGGGCTGAGTGTCTCCTTGGATCAATGCAAGGGCTGTTAGCCCATTGCAGCAGCAGAGGGCTACCGTGGCTCTGTCAGCATCGCACACACACGTGCGCACATCATCTCCACTCATTTAAAACTCTTTGACAACCTGAGTGTTGATCCTGGCTCAGTTTTTGTTTTTGCATCACAGTGATTTGGGGTAATTTACATCCTAGCAACACAGATCCAGTTCTTCAAGCATCAAGCTCCACCCAGTTTCCAAACATCTGCCTCCAACGGGAAGCATTCTGTGATTTGCATAGGAAAGGTCACGGACAATTCCCGAAGAGGATGAAAACCTGACAGTTCCTCTTCCCTGTGAGATAGCGTGAACGCTGTATGTATCTGGGAGCAATCTACAGCAGTACGCGATGCGTTATCAGACCTTTGAAAACAAAACTGGTTGACTTATCACCTGGAAATGTCCATTTTCTCCACAGAAATCCATGTTTCCGCTGGTGTTTACGGCATCTGATGTACCCTAATTATTTCAAGATGTTTTCATCAAAGTTCATCAAATTGATCCGTCTGATTGGTCTAGTGCTTTGACCCAGACTGAAGTCCAAATTTGGAATGGGCTCAGACTGGACTTTCAGGCTCTATACCAATTTGTAAGGAGAACATTATTTAGATATCTTCATATATACACACAAAATATAAAAGGAGTATATTAGACTTATATTTTCTACCTATCAGAAGGTTGGTGGTTTGATCCCTGGCTCCTTTGATCTGCATGTTGAAGCACTGTTGATCATGCAAACGAACCCTGATGATTTTTTTTTTAACTGTTTGCCATCCGTAAGTCAAATACTTGGGTTAGTTATGTATCTCTAAAACTTGGACTTCATAACTTGAAATTTCAAGTGACAGTAGGTATCTCTACATTTAAAATTTCAAATTATATCAGAATGAAGTGTCAGATTCAAGCTTCTATAAACATTAGATAATATTCTATAATATGGATTGGTCTTAAAACCTGTTCAGTGGATTAACATAAGATTTGATACATACGTTCATGTTCCCCCTCATTACAAACTGGACTTCAATGATGTTCGGACTTTTCCTGTAAGGCGGCATTGGTTTAAAAATGTCTACTTGTGTAATAGTTGCTGTTTCAACAAATACATGTGGCAACTTTTCCAGATTCCCATCATCATCATGCATTATGTTTATTGCCTGTTCATGAGGGATCACATGCTACTGTGCTAAACTAAAAAGGAAACATGATAAAACTTTACCAGCGTGAGCATGTTAGCATTCACCTCAAAGCTCTGGAGTAAGTTCAGATTCTCTGAGCTGCTGGCTGTACTGTTTGTATTTTATAATATACATTTGCTTATAGGTTAGTGGTTTTTCTATGAATGATACAATTCCTCAAACGTGCTTCAGCAATAAATGTGAGGAAGCATAGGTCACCTCCAAAAGCTTTCTGTGGCTGCCCCTCTAAAAGCAGCTTACCAGCTCTGAGAGGCCGCTGAACACTGGCTCCTTCCTGGTGAAAATGAGAACATTTGACAAGCCAAGGTCACCAGGGGGCTTTGCCTGTATAAGGCTTCAATCGCAGAGCCCAGCGAACACCGCAAAGTCATAAAGCACTTTGTCATCACTCGCTATATAAACTCTCAACAATCAAGTGGGATCACATTCCCTGCCTCCCACCCTCCCACTTTGTGTGGCCCGTGTCACTTGATTTTCTCCTGGCGCTGTTTCAAATCCAAATGGAGTACGTGGATACTGGAGGGCTGTCATGTATAAGGTTGTGGGGCCTCTTTTGAACCTGAAGGAAAGCTTTAGTCACTTCACTGACAGGTAAAGGAAGGCGCTGGTAAGGAGCAATGAGGGAAAACAGCAGCAAGCTGTTAAAAGAACAGGGAGGTGGGTACTGGCTGGCAGTATTTATGAATGGTCCAATAATGAGCCATCGGGAGCGTGGTGGCCATGAGAACATGAGGGGAGACAAGAGGTAGAAAAAACAAATGCCCTTGTCCTGCACTCGTAGAGAGATTGGATTATCCAAGGGAAAGCCTGTCAGCCGGCTGAGGGACCGCGGCTGGAGGCGGCGCAGGGGCAACAGGTGCTACGCTTGCTAGCGTTTGTGCAAATTAGACTAATCACAGGGCCTGACTGTGGAACACCTGAAGCATGCTAGTGACCAGGCAGGGGAAAGAGGGGGGAGATGTGGAACGAAAAAGAAAATGAAGGGGGAGAGTTCAGCACTGGCTTACAGTTTTTGCAATCACAATGGGCCTTGCGTTCTGTTAGACAGCTATTTAACTTTATACAGAATTTCTCTTAGCATTTAAACACTGACTGTGGTTAATCTGTAAAGCTGCAGCGAAAGACCACAGAGTGCTTGCAACAGAGGGACGAAGCCACCGTGACCTTGCTTATTGGTGCGTAAAGTTTTGAAACCCTCTAGTTAGTGTTTTTTTAAAAAAAAAATCATGTGTTTATGACCATGTTTAGACAAAAACCAGGGAGTTATCAGTTAAACCTAACGCCGCACATGATCCAGTCTATTAAATCTGACAACAACAAAAAAAGATGCAAATAGAAAGAACAGTGAAACCTTTTAGTAAAACACTAAACAAGTCAAAACAGCACCAAACTGTTACTTAAAGCAGCCCTGGACTCCAAGAATGCATAACTTTAAGCCTTGAAAGAGCTCAAAGTGGTGAGTTTGAGTGATGAATGCTCATTAGCTTTACTAGCTTTCATTGATGGGAAAATGAGCTTATAGCGTATTTCACATATTTTTCACAAGCAGCAGCCTTCAAGGCTGAAATTTTAAACCAATAAGGAAATGCCAAAAACTGCAGTTCCTTGAATGGCTACTTGAAGCTAACTCCAAAAAGTGAGTCCATCCCCATAAAATCCCATGATGGAATTCCCATCTTCAGCTATAAAATTAACAGGTTTACAATCTGGTAAAAAAAAAATATGGCTTTGCTCTCTCTAAGTAATTTCAGTACGGGGGGAATTTTTGCTTTTTGCAACTCACCTGTTTGGATTTTCTACCATTTAAAGACTTTTGTAAAGATGCATAGCCACTGTGATTGTGCTGACACAGCCCGCTGGGGGTAGCAATCTGCTGCTTTCAGACATTTTAAATGCAACTTTGACAAATTATGTGATTTGTTAGGTGGGTAAGTGTAAGAACAGCCTGTTGAAGAACATTCAAGTATTTTAATTAAGACTTGTTCATGCCTATTAAAGTTCTGCAGTCAGGTGACTACTAACCACTTGGTGCTAACTTGTCTGCCATATTCACAGAGGTCTTAAAACTGCTCCAAGACTACCTTGCAACCACCAGTTATGAGGAAAAAATGTTTATACTTTGACTGGTTAGAAGAAACCTCCCCACCACTGCTTTAGACACTAGAAGGGAACATGCCTACATGGTCCCGAACTCTAGTAGTTTGCACCGGTCACCTGTAGTTGTGACCATGGAAATTTGTTAGCAATCAAAGCAATAACAAGGAGGTTTTTGGTGCAACTGATTTAAGCTCGCAACAGGCAACAACCTCCAGGAATTACTTACCAACCAGTCGGGGAATATGCGTTTTGGAAAACTGCAATCGAAGTTGGGCGAAATATGCGAAACCATGTAGGCCATTTTTGTATCTTCATCATGCTAAACATAATATGTTTATGCTAATTAGCAACACAATGCTAATTAGCATGCAAAGTAGGCTACAGCTAAGGTGAGCCTGCACCAAAGAGTGCAACTTGTCTGGGACACATATCTTTGCAGTAGGGGACTTAACTGGATGCCAGCTGGTTGTGTTCTAGTTGTAAAGGCAAGGTTGCTTTCAACAACTAGCCTTCTTAATGGATGGATGGATGGAAATCTGTGAGGCTCTGGCTGAATTAAAAAGTGAAATTGTGGGTATGTACATGAAACAAGTCGGATTTCTCGTCGATTTATCACAGTTAATCATCATATTATGATTGCATGTAGCTGTCCACTTGACCCCATCACCGTTTTATTGCCGTCTTAACCCACAAAGATGGAAACTGACTGTGAATGGCGAGTGGTAAGCAACACGATCACAAATGCATTGCACTTGGTCGCAACAATTGTAGCGTGCAGCGGTGGCCAACCACACAAAGAAAATCTGGCTAATGTAACTACTCCACCTAATTACCACAGAAGTTGCCGGGAATTTACTGCGTCTTGCATATGAGTAAACACAACCTATAAAGAAAAGAAACGAGGGTAGCTGAAGCTTTTCAGTCAGGTTAGATAACACACAACAACAGGACTGAATGAATCATCAGTTTTGTCCCTTTTGTTACACAGTTTTTTTTCTGTTTACTGTAAATACTTTAAAATAGACTTTATTTTTCTACTCTCTTGAAGGCTAGTGTGTACTATTAAAAGCAGAACTTTCAAAAGTCTACACTTACGATTCATAAGATCATGTCCTATAGCTTTCAAGCTGTATGCGCTGAATCACTTCCAGAGTTTTCCAGAGCCCTAAGCGTTCACCCACCAGACACGTGTGAGTAGTAATGAGTAAATGGGGTCTGCGAAAAAGGGGGAAGGCCGTACATTCATCGACCTTGTCCTCCAAAATTGGCATGGATTGTCACAGCGAAATACAATCCACATTTCCATGCCCTTAGAGGGGAGGAGAGCGAGTAAAAAAAAATAATCCCAAAATCCCTCAGTGGACACCCAATGTCTTGTTTTGGAGGGTCTGCGGTACTCCGAATTCTTCTGGTAACAGAAACCCAAAGTGAATGATGGACGTTTTCTATTATTAGCATCAGCAGAATCTTCCCAACCTTTGCTTCTTCCATGCTGCAAATATCACGTTGCTGATGTATTCCATATTAAATTACTGAGTTTTAACTGAGCTGTGCTGAGCAGCGTCTGTTATCAACAACCATAATGTGGAAGATTAGCACACACATGATGCCCACCTGTTGCCCAGCTCTGTTTTATGAAGGTCGCAGCTGTGATACTGAAACCGGTCTTTTTAAAGGCTCTGGTGATGTTCATACGGGGCTGCTGATATTCAAGAGTCATTCAACAGAAATAAAGCTGATTGTGACACGTTAATTTTAAATCCCCCCCAACACTTGTGCTACAGTGTCACCGGCCAGACACGGCATGAAACTCTCAAACTCGAACCCACTG
Source organism: Perissodus microlepis (assembly GCF_051167445.1). Taxonomy (NCBI): domain Eukaryota; kingdom Metazoa; phylum Chordata; class Actinopteri; order Cichliformes; family Cichlidae; genus Perissodus; species Perissodus microlepis. The sequence continues at coordinate 5,259,299 of NC_140480.1, read as the reverse complement.
AAACCCACCGAGTCTTGTTTAAATCTTTAAAAACAGATTCCACCACACGCAACAGTTGTCACATATCTGCTCAACCGAGCTATTTCAAGTTTAGCGTGACCCCGCAACCAGCCAGTGTGGACCACATGAGAGAAGTGACCTTAATGGTACATTTCCCCTGTTTTCATAGCAAATAGGCTTAAAAAAAAGCCCCCAAAGAAGGTCACGGAACTTAAGATGCAGTCAGGTAGTCAAAATAGGGCAAACAAAACTAATGTTCAGTCCTGTGTCTGAGAGGGATATTATACATTAACTAAGCCTAACTACACTAACACATCTTTTGGCAATCATTCACCATCTGCGGCCTACTGCCAGCATGCTGCAAGTCTTTCAGTTTTGGTCTTATGTTTATGCTGAATGAGGGAAATGTTGAGCGCAGCGGTGTTGTTGCTTCTTCCCTGCAGTTAAAACAAAAGAAGAAAAAGAAAAGCGATGACTGCTTTTTAAAAGACTGTCCGTTTATTCGGCATTGTGAAGGATTTAGACCAAAAGTTATTGCCATTGACTGTAATTCATACACGGAGGCCGCTGGATTTTCTCATCATAGTTTTATTTCAACCTTTTCTGCTCTCCTTTAAGTCGGAGATTACTACAGCAGTTCAACCAGTTCTCACACACAAACACATTTTCTGTTTTGGTTCCACATCTCTGACCAAAACTTCATCTTTTTTTTGTTGGGGTTTTTTTTTTCCAGCTTGACCTACAACTGCTCATTTTCGAAAGTGAGAAACGAGCGACGCTTCCTGCATCGTGCGACCACATGACTTTGTCCGTTTTCTTCACATCGTTTCAGACTGAGCGGCTCGCAGCGAGAGCAATTATTAAGGCGAAAACGATGCAGGTGCACATGCACGCCCAATAACTTCTAACGCTCTTGTATGTACAAACAGACAAACCACTTTAAGCCGCTTTCATCATCATTTTCTTTCTGCTGAAATTACCGCTGAAAGGCTTTCACATTATTAACATAAAAATGAGTCACACTGTGCCGGTGCCAGACTCAAACGGTTTTACAGCTCTGTCGAACGCTGTCTGTTCTGTGTTCCAGCCGTCATCGCTGAGCAGAAACACCATGTTGGACCATTCCAGCTTATTGTCAGCCAATATGCCAGGCTTTTTCCCTGAAAGAAAATGATCCCGTTCCCCTCGGACTCACGTCAAATTAACTAAATTTACAGCTTAGCACTTAAGAACTTCTCCATTTGCCAAGAAAGCAGCAGCAGCAGGCCTCGGTTGCCAGTTAGCAGCGCTTCGCTGTGGCAAATGAAGTGGAATGAGAATTGCTCTAGCTTCTGAGAGAGAGAGAGAGCGCCGGTCCATTTGACTTTTCTTTTTTTTGCTGTGAGCTCTCTCCTTTTGGATCAGAATTATAGAGTGATGAAAGGCTCCCACTCAACTCCGGAGACCTCTGGTCCAATTCTGAAGCGAACAACTTGAAGGGTAATGGCCGCGTGGCGGTGAGCCAGCCCGGATCAACTGTTTTACGCACTTGTTTCTGGTCGCTGTCTGCTACTAGTTGTTTGCTCTGCTGGCAAAGTTGTGTTTAACTCTGCGGATGACTAATCTGTGGCGATGGGCAAACTTGAGGCAAAGTAAAACAAATAGAACACAATGTTTGGTATTTCTTAGTAAACATTTATGTAACAGGGCTGACAGGAGGCTCGTTTTTCACAAGCTGTTTAAAGGGCCTCAACGCTAATCTTTCCACTGGATTCTGTTTGTGTTTGTAAGATGACAACTGCATGTTTACCAAATAACATGTCCCATGTAACGTTACACCATCACTCCACCCTCCACAACCCCCCCGCCCCCAACTCCCTTTGTGAAAATGTGTTCACTTCAAATAGAGCTCACAGAAATATGGGAAGTGCTTTTGTTCCCAGCTAAGCGCTGTGACCACGTTTAATTCTGACCATGACGGTCACATCTGAACTTACAATCGAAGACATGAACGCTTCAGCTATTTAAAAATAAATAAATGAATAATTTTCAGCATGTAAAATGCATCACTGGTGGAAGCACCTGGCTCTGACTCATCAAAATGCATAAACGCAAACATTTTTGGAGAAACTTCATTTAAAGGCTAACAAAAGCTCGGCTAATATGCAACATTTATCTATCGCCAATGAAGTTTCCATCTACTTTTATTTTTCTATTCAAAAGCTCTTAGACAAAACACTGAATTCCTGCCTGTGACACGCCCTCAATAAGAGAAACTAAAAGGAATGAAGCTTTTCAGAGAAAAAAAAGAAGAAAAATTATCTGCTTCATGACCATGAAGATCGAATCAGCAGTTTCCAGGCAGTTTGTTCCACTTTCTGTGTGAACTGGCCAAACTTGAATCCAGTTTTTCTGGTGTTTGATGTTAATAACATACCACCATTTGTTTGTTTTTACTAACTGAATGTTCCATCAAAACTGTGAGAAAAGAATAGTTTGTTATCTGTAGGTCCTCGCACACACAAAAAGTGTTTAAAGATGACGTTTTTCTAGATACTCCGCCCTCAGAAGAATGTGAGATCTGTTTATGGAAAAAAAAAAGTGGAAAAAAAATGTTAGCAGACCAGAAACAAAAACACATAGGTGTTGTGCAAGAGGAGCGATAATTCAGATCTGCTGAGCATATAGGGAAGTACATAAGAGCTGCGTGCTGGAGAGGATCTTTAAAAGATAATTATATATTTGTTAGTGCATGAAATCATGGAGTAGGGAGATGAAGTCAACGCTTGTTTGACTAGTGGTTGCTATGTTGAAGAGCTTAAAAACATCCTAGTTCTCTTTGTGTGGTTGGCTGTAAATGTGGAAAATATAAAACGGATGGAAATCGCTTGATTTTTGCAGATCTTTGTAGAACAGCTTTGGTGTTTGATGTTTGAAACTATCTCATGTTACAAGTCAGACTTTCCTATGAATGCCTTTAATAGTGATTCTTCTGTACTCATGGAAACTTCACTCTTGGCTACAGTTCTCTTCTTGAAGTCTTACTCTTAAAGGGACAGATCAGCAGAAAATCACAAAATCAAAGCTACGTGTTTTGCGCCAGCTTGTTTGTCCATCTAGATCAGGGGTCGGCAACCTGTGGCACGCGAAGGGTTAACTGATGGCACGACCATAGCTGGACTGGCCATCGCTGCTGATTTTTCGTTTTTATGGGCCGATGATTTTTTTTTTAGTAACCATATAAACAATGAAAGATGGTGGATTGGCCGATGTGTAAAAATAACTCAGTTGTTTGGTGGCGGATATGGCGGAGCTGCCACAAGAGGCCAGGTGGATGAGGGAAAGGGGAGACAGGAGGAGAGACCCGAGGCAGCCGCCGGTCCGAGTGTCAGGTGAACTGAACTTCAGGTAAGAAGTTATGACCTGCAGTCTGTCTGGGTCAGATATAAACCAAGTTTAGGTGGAGTTTATTTTCGTTCTGCTGAGTTTTTACAGTCAGTTACAATAAATCGTACTGCGTGCTAGCTAGCATGACAGAGTTTCTATACAGCTGGGTGGGTGCTATGATGTTACTGATAGTGAACTTTATTTTATTCACAAGGTTGGTTAGTAAAGTTGCCAACCGTGCCATAAAAAACGGAATCGTCCCGTATTCAGAGAAAATATTGCGAGTTTTGTGTTGAGCTGAAAAGGAATGCGATTTGTCCCGTACTTCAGCTAGAATGGAAAAAGACACAAAGCTGGATTTATTCTGCGTCTTTACGCTGCAGCTGCCTCTTCTTCTCTCATTCAATCATGAAACTGATCATTGATCAGCTGATCTCTCTTGTTTGTTTATCGCCAACTTTGCGCCAGAAAGAGGAAGCCGCCAGAAAGAGGAAGCCGCCAGATGTCGCGCTAAACAACAGCAGCACGTTTAAGCTTGATCAGCTGTTGTTAGAATGTATTTAATATTACTTTCTAGTATCAGCTGATGTTTGCTGGAGCCACAGCTGTAAAAGCTGCTGGTCATGATGTCAGTTTGGTTATCTGGTGAGAGGGAAACATGAAGATGAAACCAGGAGACGTCCTTACTGAATCATCAGAGCTGAACAGGTGATGGAGAAACAGGTTTACCTTTTAGGTGACATGAATGAGTTGAAGGGAAGTTATGAACTGTTTCTGAGAGACAAATAACACCAAGATCCTTTTTTACATAGCTGACAGCTGGTAACTGTGCAGGGGCGGGTCTAGCAAAGTTTTACCAGGGGGCCAGGCAGGGCATTAACAGGGAGAGGGGGGCACAAAGAAATACTTTCTTATTCTCATTTAAAATGTCTCGCTGTTATTAAATAATTATCTGAATCTTACAACCAAAGTTTTTATCTGATGTACAACGTATAGAAATCCTACATATACCAACAAGACTGTACGTCACTGTCACAACAGCGTTTGTTTTCATTCAAAGGCTTTATGGCTTTTCCTATAATACCTGGTGGGCCGGTCTCTTGTCAAAATGTCCGGGCCGGTTTTTTGTCCCAGTCCATTCCTGGGCACGACACGCAGTGAACTAATCTGAGAGGGTGCATTAAAAAATAAATGGCCGGGCCAGCGGTGCACATCGCAAATTAGCTCGCATTGACACATTAGTTGTGCCGCTTCTTAATGACAGCATCTTAGCTAACAACCCCAACTATCAGATTCAACTTGTAATTGGCTAAAAATCACTTAGCCTACTGGTGAGAGGGACGTTGATAGCTGTCAGTTTTTTCAAGCGATGTTCAAATTTCCACATTCCAACACTTCAAATGCTTCAGGAGCTCTCCGCTCAGCGCAGCAACTGTTGATATACAGCGTTATTAAATTTATTGCTAATGCAATTATATGGCACATTGACTTCTGAGGAAATTTTAGATGGCACTCGTCATCAAAAAGGTTGCCTACCCCTGATCTAGATCGTTTTGATGGAGATATCAGCTGTAAAAATGTTTGCTTTCTTTTGAACATAATGGCGCAGATGGATGGTAAGTGCCAAAAAATACATATGAAAATAGCAGCAGTCTCATTCCAGATAATATGACCTGTTAAATAATAATTACCAAAAAAATACAAAAATCAACTCAAATCTTGTGGGCAGTTGTTTCTTTCTATGGTCTCAACCACTGGATACTCAATACTGAACTGCACATTAAGGCAAATATCAAATCAACCAATCACACAACAGCAACTGAATGCGTCCAGTCGTGCAGGCATGGTCAAGACAACGTGCTAAAGTTTAAACCGAGCAGAATAGGGAATAAAGGTGACTTTGAACGTGAGATTGTTGGTGCCAGAAACAGCTGCACTGATGAACTGATACACTGGGATTTTCCCACACAAAAGAGAATATCTGAAAAAGAGAAAATATCCAGTGAGTGGGAGAAAATGGCAAAAGTCAGAGGAGCATGGCCAGACTGGTTTGAGGCAACAGTTATTCAAATAACCACTTGTTACAAACAAGCTATACAGAAGAGCATCTCTGAAAACATGCTGATCTTTGAAGCTGATAAGCAACAACAGCAGAAGACCACACCAAGTGCTACTCATGTTAGCTAGTAAAGGAAACTAAGGCTACAATTTGCACGGGCTCACCAAATTAAGACAACAGAAGATCGGAAAAATGTGAGTCTTGACTTTGTGCTGTAACAGAATTTGGCATAAACAACATGAAAGCATGGATCCACCCAGCCTTGTATCTGTGTTTCAGGCTGGTGGTGCGGGTGTGAAGATGTTGAGGATATTTTCATGGCACGCTTTTAGGGGTTAGCATTGTTTAAACACAACACCTACCTGAATGTTGCTCCTGTCCATCCTTTTGTGACCATCTACATCTGCGAACCCATCTTCTGAGGGCTGCTTCCAGCAGAAAGTATCATTTCATAAACCTCTATTAATCTCAGATTGTTTTTTTAAGCAAGACAATGAGTTCGCTGTACTCAAACAGGTCTCAATCCAGTGGAGCACCTTCGGGATGTGGTGGAACGGGAAATTGGCACCATGCATGCACAATGTGCTGCTATCATGTCAATATAAACCAATGTTTCCAGCAGCTTTATTTTCTGAATCTATGCCACAAGACACTGAAGGGATAAGGGGTTTGAAAATACAAGAGGAGCTGCCGTCAGGTGATGACAACACATTTAATGTTTTTCTTCTTGCACATTATTCTTGAAGCTGAATGATAGACTTGAGATTTCTGCATTAATCTAACTTTTGATGCCAATAATATCACAGACCCAACATTCAAGAGCAACAGCAGCATATCTAAACAGAGCCACATAAGGCAAAGCCACATGTTTCTAAGGCCATGCATCCAATAAGGTCTTGTTAATGGTAAATTGGATGAGTGTGTGTCCAATTCTCCATTTCCTCAGAGGTGTCTCAGCAGCAACAGCTGCTACCAATGGCAAAGCAGTGTTTTTCACACAGCCCCCTTTTCTGCAATGTGACTTGGGTCTTTCCAAAATAAGCTCATACACATGCAAAAATAGATAAATGAACATCTATTGCAAAGGGCAGCGGATTTAAAGAGAGGTCTAACCGGGGCACAGCGCTGAAAGAGATGACGGAAACATCTCATCCCAAAACATAAACTATAAATGGGCCAATGAAGTAGTAAAATGAGAGGAGCAGACATGTCATACATACACGACACGCAATATATTATATACCTGTGGGCCCTATCAACAGGAAGCTGCTCTTATGACACAATGTGACTCAAGACGGGTCATTCATTTTATGCAAAATGTTTCTCTATTTGTGGCCAGAGCTCAATTTTGCAGCTTCAGGATTTGCTTATAATAACTTTTCTTGCTACATTTAAGGCAGACGTCAACTGGTGTAGCTGAAAGTATGTCACAGTCTAAATCCGTCTGCTGTTAAGCTCTCATGAAAGACTTGCTCCAGTGTGCCTTGTGTGGTGTATAATTTTGTGTATTTCTTTGCAGGTTTTTAAAGGTGTTTCAGCAACAACACGCTCACGGGAGGCAGAAAATCTTAGCATACTGCTTCATATGCACTTATGTTGTTTTTTTTTCCAGGTGTCAACTCATAGCTCCTCCCCGCTGATCCCGTGTCACATAAGTGGTGATAGACTGGATCTATGACTGGTAGATCAATATTGTTGCCTGATATGTGTCTCAGCCAAGTCACAGGAAGAATTTACAACTATACTGACATGATGACCATATATTTCAGACCTGAGTATTGTGTAGTCTGGCTCTGAAGAAAAAAAGATGGTGCCACTGGACTTCAAACTGCACAAATATGTGAGAACAAACCGTGCTACTCCATCTACATATAAAGACCATGATACTCTACTGCAGCTTCTCTCTACCTATGTTGCATTGACATCATCTGTCACGTGATATAAAAGACTATACTGACAGTTATGCTTCTCAGTGTAATTACACTGCCGAAAAGTTTGTATTAAATATACCACTTGAGTGACTATCACTGAGTCAGTTCTCCTCTTTTGCACTTTGGGTGTTCTCAAGGTCCTGTGTGCCAGTTCTGAGTAGATGTACTCTTCCAGGATCGTAATCTCCCAAGGTCCATTGTCTGAATTATGTTAACCAGCTGAATGTAACAAAATTCGCTACCTGGAATTGTTGAGTTACTCTCTAAGACAGCGGTCCCCAACCCCCGGGCCTCGGACCGGTCCGTGAGTCGTTTGGTACCGGGCCGCGAGAGTTGAGGCTCAGGTCTGAAATTTTTGGTTTTCAGGGTTTTTATCGGTTTTCAGCGTTATTTTGTTATCGTTTTTATCGTTAACTCGGTTTTCCTTGGTCTTTTCACGTGTGTTATGAATAAATCTTCTGTTTTTTCGGTACCGGTACTAGTTTCATTTTGTTGTATTTATCCGCGACACCTTAAAGGCCGGTCCGTGAAAATATTGTCGGGCATAAACCGGTCCGTGGCGCAAAAAAGGTTGGAGACCGCTGCTCTAAGATATTGTTAGGTCTTTATTTTAAATTAAAACCATCTTAGTGTGGTTGTTCATGTGAATTTTTTCTTTTGTGTTATAAATCAACTCAGGTGAAGAAAAGATTTTGTAAGTACTCATTACCACGTGAAGTAGTTTTCTGTGGTTCAACCAGATTGGTTTTAAAGAATGAGTGAAGACGTATTTGTTACTTCACTATTACTATTACGTTCAAACAACAAGCTCCCATGGCAAATCAACTTTTTTGTGTTTTCTCGCTTAACGTCACAAGGAAATTTTTAAACCGCAGAAGCAAGTACATGGCTAAGTAAGCTAATCTACAGAAAACCCCAACAACATGTTCCTGTTTTTTTGTTTTTTTAAAAGACCAAGATGAAAGGTTTTACTTGTTAAGGATGCCCAGAAGCACTAGCATCAGCAAGCTAGGTAGCGGGCATGCTAACTAGCAAGTGACCACGAATAAAATGGTCATCAAAACTACTTCACCTGATTTTCTTTTCCCAACTGCACACAGTGGAAACAAATACACAGCTACCTATTTATACTATTGATTGTGTGTGAACAAAATGGATGTAGTCACCATCCATCCATGACGTCAGCCGCTGGTTAGCTGGTCTTGACTCAAAGCCTCGAGCTGAGATAAGCGAGGGCTGGATTTGACTACTCTAAACCATACCCTATAGAGCTCAACAGTGATCCCCCGCTTTTTTTATAGGCTGTGGTTCTCAAAATGATTCATTTCCACTCTTGACGTTATGAAAAAATCCTTCGATTAAGAGTTTTTAGCTTTGAACCAAGCTAACCAGGATTGAAATGAATCACGGTCATACAAAAGACTTAATTGGGAATTTTTTAATACACACACGCGCGCGCGAGCACACACACACACACACACACACACACACACACACACACACTCATATATATATATTCCATAATACACCCCAAATTCACGATTCAAGATAATCACAGATTGAATTAGTTAATATTTATATCAATCTTTTTCATTACCGTGTGTTCTGGTATAACAATAGGTTTAAATATCTTTTGTAGTATGTAGTGTGTTTAGTGAAGTTTAGCCGTGTTATTGCTTTCTGACTACAATCACTGCTTGGTTGGTTTCAATTTCTGATTGTGGGCAGAGTAGTTCTTCTCCACAACATTGTAAGTACAATGTGAAAAACGTGGCTAGTAACTTGTGGTTTCTACAGGAGCAGAATTTATGTTCTGTTTTGGTCTCCACCAGTTTCTTGGTGTTCAGTAGTACATGATGCCATGTTGAGCCAGAAATGATCCTGGAGTCACAACCAAAATAGGACAGTTAGAGTCAAAAAATCGAAGCAAATAAAGGCTAAAATGGAAAGAAGTTGAACTCCAGAGTTTAGTCAGCAATAATAAGTTAATCGTTAGGACTGTCTAGTTGATCCATGTTATCCTTTGTTAAAATTAAAATCCTGATAATGATGGCTTAATTCTTCTTTATTTTTCCACTCCAATAAATCAACATTTGCCAGTTTCCAGTAACTCATATGTGGCCTTACAGTAACAGGAAGCAACAAAGGTGGAGACAGGCAGAGCAGACCAGGAGCACTGTTTGTTTCAGTGACATGTGCCTGGAGGCAGTTTTGGCCAAGGGATGTGGACTTAACTGAAATGTACTGTGGATACCTCTCACTGTACCGACGTCTGAGGTCGTAACACATGGCGCTGTGGATGCTCTTTCATGTCAGCAGTCGTCGCACAAAGTGCATACAGTGCAAACACTCAAAACAACCAATCTCGTGTGCCTTCGCTGGCCTTACTGATCTAAAGTTTTCTGTGGATTTCACACCTTTACTTTACCTCAGTGCAGTACACTCAAAGTGAGAACACACACGATTATGCACATCAACACCTTTTTTTTTTCCAGCTGCACCTAAAAAAGTACGAATCTATATCTCACACTATAAGTTCCTGCTCTTTTGACGTTTTAGGCTAATTTTGTAAATGCACTTGAACATGCACAATATTTACTCTTCACTACACCGCACGTGTTCATGTGACCACACTTTCTGTTAAGCTTTAATTGTGGCTACATGCCTTTTTTTTGCATGCACTAAATGAGTTTCAGCCATGTGACTGGCGGATTAGCTATTTGTTTTAATGAGCTACAGGTGTCCCTAATGAAGTGCCAGGAATGTGTATATACAGTAGGTTGTGTTATCTGTTAGTTGCCCTAATCAGCTGGCATTTCTCTGAAGTGCATGGATGTTCTCAAATGTTAACTTAGTTTGTGAATTTCCTGGGACTGATATTTAACATGCTGCACATTTTTTCTTGCTTTCTGAGCCTTCTGTGTGGTTACAGTGGCTGACCATTATTATTATTATACTTTATTCTCATTATGCATGTTCACCCACTTTGGTTTCATGGCTAGCTGCTAGCTAGTCTTTTTCTCTCCCAGCTCTCCCTCGTTGTCTATTGCTGCAGGATTGGGGAACAGGCAGGCAGTAAGTCCAGGATAGACAAATCTCCATAAATCCTTCCACAGTGGCTACCCTCTTCAGACTACACTGTACAATATCTGTCTTCATCTTACGAGTGCACAGGCCCAGCCACCTGCTTTTCCTCTGCTCAACCCCCCTCCCACCCCCCATGCTTTGTGAACTTAATAAAAGCTGCCATTAAGCAGCGCTTCATCTGTTTGGGCCCTAATCTGCCTTATAGGCATCATGTGACCACATATGCAGTGCACACCTGTCGTGTATGTTCCCAGCCTCAACTGTTGCCTCTCCACGCTGCTCACACACACACATACACTCACTCAACCTGTTCCTGGCATATCAACCAAATGCTTGTCAGTGTTGCCTGGCACAATAACACACACACAAACACACAGTTGAGGCTTATAAAACATAAAACTCGAGGTTGTTTTGTGTGAAAGCAGAAGGTATGAATCTGCTCAAAGATGTGTCATACACATGTTTTAAAATTCAAAAACACACTGACACCGGAAACAGGCCTAAAGTTATTCAGTATGGTTTTTTTTATTTCACTGAGTGAAAAGCTCAATGTTTGCATAAGACATGCAAAAACATAATATAGAACAATGAAGATGAACAGCACTGTATCCAAGTGGAAATAAGCAACACGACGAGAATGAATAGTAGCGCTAAGGGCAACAAATTGAAGTAGAGACTTTTTAAAAAATTGCTTCATTGTCTACTTTTCATATAAAACGTCTCATAAATCGAGCCAAATTGAACGCTAACGGGAGATGGCTTTTAGTCCAAAAGTGCAATATATTTTACAAAGTCTAAATTGTTGCTCTGTTTATCCACTACTCTGCAGTAAGAAGGCTGCTTTCATATTACATTTTTCCAGCAGTGGAAATACATCTCTGTTTACCCCCCACACACACACACACATTTTTTATACCATCCTTTTTACTCTGTTAATTAAAACAGTAAAACGATCTGTCGTTTCAGCAGCAGCCTATGCAGGATTTGGAGGTCGTTTCCGTCTGGTTTTTGTGTAATATAATTTTCATGTTTATTCTTTTTTCCTTTTTTTTTCCCTGGTAGATTATATACAGGATACCAGCTGGCAGACAGATGGTGATGCCTTTACCCGTGCTTTTTTTTTCTCTTTTTTTATTAAAAAAAAAAAAAACATCACAAGGAAGAGAAGGAGTAAGGACAGGAACAGCTGTAGACGAGGGGACAGAGTCAGCACACTGGCCACTGGGTGACATGAAATATTGGGAGGAGACACCAGCACATGGCTTAAAGAGAGAAAAAAAAAAGTAATAATAATAAATGTGCCCTGTTACCAGTGAGCAAGACACAGAGAGCCATCTTGTTAGCAGTAGCAGACCTCTAAATCTCAGTAATGGTCCTCGCTCTGATCCTGTTCTCACACCAGAATGTGAAGAATGAACAACTCCGACAACAAATATTGTTGATTCCTCTACCTGCATGAATGCAGATGGTTTTTTTTTTGTCTTTTTATGTGTGTGTTTGTGCGTTTTCATCTATTTTGGTGAAAAAAAAGTTGAGTTTATAGAGGAACAAGCAGGAAAATGAGGTTATGGATTGAACTGCAGGTTTGAGTAGGTGGGACAGAACAGCCACGGCTTATCAGTCTCTCTCAGTAGGAGACACACAGACACACACACACACACACACACACACACTTCAGTAGTATCACTGACACAGAGGGGAAAAAAGGAGTGCTGCTTTTGCCCTGCTGTTGTCCAGCAGCAGCAGCTTTCCCCCTACATGTGACTAAAAACGACCTCAGGCTGAATCATTACCGATCATGCGTCATAATAATTACAGCGTCTTTATTTTCTTACTTTTTTTTCTTTTTTAACAAAATTTCACACCCACACACAAACCTGCACACACACTAAACTGAATTCAAGTACACAACATCTCCCAGCCCCTGCAGTTATCTCAGCAAATGAAGAGAAAACAAAACAAACGTAGTAAATGCCTCTGCTCTGCAACAGAGTCCCGGGAGACAGTTCAGTCTGCGCCCACAGCAAAGTAAATACAAACCAAGATTTTCAGTTAATGAGAGGGATTGGGGGGGGGTGGGGGTGGGTGTGTTTGTGTGTGTGTGAGTGGGGGGGGGGGGAAGAGATCATGCACAGAAAAATGACAATGAATCAAATGAATCAATAAATAAGAGAGAAACATCCATGAATGAATTCAAATCAGTGTATTTTTAGTTTGAGAGAAAAGAAATAAAATATACGGCATGTAACGGCATCCCGCCGCCGCTATAATATGAACAACTTCTAATTAAGAGAGGTCACGCACACAAGCAAACTATGATGAGGCTATTTGAATTTTTAACTTTTTATTATTCATTTCTCCTTTTTTACCGTTTTCTTTTTAAAGGAAGCTGTTCATCAAAGAGCATTTTGTTCATATATAGTCATTTTTTACAGAGGAAAATACTGTACAACCTTATTTTTTCTTCTTCTTCTTCTTCTCAAAACAATATCTGGAGGAATATCATCTACACACATTATTTATCCCTATATTGTGATCATTTCTATCCAATGCTAAGCTCAGGAGATAATTCATGATCAGTGTGTCCACTCCTCAGTCGTACATATTCGCTCAATAAAAACCAGAGGGTGGTTTAGACAGGTTTATAATTTAGTACTACAGTAAGTGAGCATTGCTATGAACTCCTTAAGAATTAATTGAAATCACAGTCCGTATTAGTGTTTCATACAGGAGCGCCGTTTTCCCGACGCACCGCGTTTCCTTCCTTTTTTTTATATTGTCGTTGTTTTTCTTCCTTTTTTTAAAATCGTTGTACTGTCCAATTACAGAAGAAGCAAAAAATAAAAACCAATCTTTAAATAAACCACAGAACAACAGTTCTTTGTCACACTAACATCTATTTGTGCATCAAAGCAAAAAAAAAAAAAAAAGTGAACTAAAACAACATCTTTAAAGCAAATTCCCTGTTAAAAGATATATATCATTATTTTTTTTCCTTTTTTTTCATTCCCCAGATGGTAAAAATGAACCTAAAAAGTGCAATAACACTCTAAAAATTTCTCATTTGGAAGGTCACATAAATATTAAATAAAAACCATTACAACAGGAGCTCAACCACAGCCATAGTGAATGGAAAACAAAAATGCCGTTTTTTTTTCTCGTCTTTTTTTTGTGAGACATTTTCGGTCTGTACAGTTTCAACATAAAACACACTCCCTGACACTTCCTCTATATCCCACCCCCACCCCTACCCCAACCCCTCCTGCTGCTGCATCTGAGTGCCTCATCGTTTCCTCTGGTCAGTCTTGAAGCCCCCACCCGCCCCTCCAACAACCAAACATCCCCCGCGTGACTTGCCGGGCGTTAATCAAGACCTCTCCGGCTTACAGATCGATATGCTTCTGACTATAACAACACAACAAAAAGGACAATCTTTTTTAATGCAAAGATGCAAATGGTAACAAAAATATTTTTTTAAATATACTTATGACTTATCTAAGTATATCTTATCATCATGGTCAGCTAATAGAAAAGTGCACTACCCACGCACAAACTTGATTCCTCCACATTGGGGCTAAAAATTACAAAGGGTTAAGCTTGGAGTCGGTGCTAGTTGAAAACACTTCTAGCAGAATGTCAGAGAGAACTGTCGAGGTTGGCGGCTTGAAAGGACGCCTGACTGCAGCTGAGACCGACAGCTACTGGTCGAGTCCACGTATCATTGAGAACAAAGGAGAAAAAACAATACCAAAGAGATGGGAACAAGCAAAATGTAACCCCTTTCTCTCAGTGTCTAATAATAATAATAATAATTAATAATAAAATAATACAGAAAAAAGATCAAATGTTTGAAACACATCCTTTTCCCTTAGTGATTCATGTCCCTTTTTCTATGTATCCACGGCTCTGCAGTTCATGTCGCCTGTGCCAGCAATTTCCTTTGTATATTATCTTTCACACACACGCGCACGCACGCACACACACACACTTACATATATAGTTATATAGAGAGATTTGTTTTTCTAACGTGTTTTTTTTTTCTTTTTTGTCCACACACAAAAAAAGTGAAAAAATGAAAATAAATTAAAGTCAAACATGCACGCACACAAAAAGACTGATGTGTAGTAAAATGCTTTACATTGCTGTCCCATGTGTGAAACAGGGCCCTAACTCTGTGTGTCTCCATTCGTAATCTTTTTTTTCCTTTAATGCATAATTGAATTAATAATGTTGGTCATCTTGTAAACATCATAATAAATCGTTTCGGGCCATCATTCTCGCCACGCTCTCGTTGTTTTTTGTCGTTGTCCGAAGTCTCTCGACATGATAAATGAGGCCACTTTCATTTTTCGTTTAATCATAGTACACAGAATTTTTCTGCAGTTCTTAAACTCAGTTTGTTTTTTTGTGTGTTTTTTTTGTTTTTGTTTTTTATGGGTCAGCATCTTCTTGCTTTTCCAGTTGGGAAGCATCAGTGTGGTTAACGGAAGCATCGAAACTCTGGCCATTGTCTTTTTCGCCGTCAGGCTCTGCCATTGAATCATCGTTTGAGTCAGTGTTGAGATCATCCTCTGCCTCCTCTTCCTCCTCATCCTCCTCCTCTTCTTCTTCGTCCTCTTCCTCCGCCTGCACCTCCTCCTCTGGTGACATGTCATCTTCGGCCTCCCCGGATGTTCCCGTGGTGTCGTCCTGAGCTGCCGGCAGGCCCAGCTGGGTTGAGAGGTTGTGGGCTGATCGCGCTGCGTCGTGGTGGATCTTCTTGCTGAGGTCCAGGGAATCGCTGAGGCCCAGACCGGCAGCGTTCTTCAGGAAAAACAGTGAGCTGCTGGTGTCTGTGCCCAGGTTGAGGGAGCTGTCTAAGTTGATGGAGGATGGCGGGTATGAGTGGTTATAGTCAGAAGCAATGCCGCCTGTCTGGTAGATCATGGAGGGAGTACTGGTGATGATGTTGTGGGACAAACTGTGGAGGCCACCGGGTGAGGAAGTAGACAGACCCATGGAGGATGGAGGGACTGCCGCCACATTTCCTCCCAGGTGGTGCGCCGCTTCCTGCTTCGGCGACACAGACGGAATCTCGCCTCGCTCCTGTTTCTCGTGCTTTCTCTTGTGGGAATCCATCTGGGACATGCCAACCACTGTGTGCTTACACTCGGGGAAGGTGCAGTGGAAGTGTGAGCACTTGAGCTTATACTTGCAGTCAGGAACCTCGCAGTCCACGCTGGAGCTGAACTGGCAGAAGCCAGCAGCGCTGATCACGTCTTGCTTGCCGTGGTGCTTGCGGTGGGCCGTCACCTTGGTGCTGTCGGTGCAGCGGAAACCACAGCGCAGACAGTGGAAGTGGGTGCTGTTGCCTGAAAACTGGCAGTCAGGAAAGTTGCAGCTGAGCGAAGACTTGAAGCGCTTGAAGTCGTCCAGGACCAGGTTGTCTACGCGGTCGTGGTGCTGGGCGTGCTTGTACATGTGGGTGCGGCCACAGAACTTGTAGCCACAGTTCTCACGAGTGCAGTGGTAGTGGGTGACCTTTAGAGAAAACTGGCAGCTGGAGTCCTTGCAGTTCTCGTAGAGGTCGTAGCGCCGGAATCCGTCCAGCATCATCCCCTCGTCCAGCATCTTACGTGACGATGCGGTCTTTCGGCGCTTGCCAAACGGGGACATGTCCTCGATGATCCAGAAGCGCTTCTTTGCACCAGTGGCCGTGGGAATGGAGATGGTGTTGCCTAAAAACAAGAAATAAGGACATTAACAAAAATAATCCTAAAAAAAATAATAAAGTCCACAGACTTACAAACAAGTGACTGTCCTGGTTAAAACCCTAATGTCCGACCCCGCTCAGCCAGAAGTTGTTCACAGCTGAGTAAGCACAGCTAGCCGCTATTTTTTTAATCCTTAATTTCCAGAATGATTAAAGAAGGAGGAGGGGGGGGATGATAGATTGACTGTAAGACATGACACTTTTACAGGGTGTCTCGGGCCTCCAAAGAAAGGCGGAGCTGGGAGTTTTAACCAACCCTCTTATCGCCATGTTTGTTTTATGAGGGGCACCCACCTTTTTGCAACACCCTGGGGTTACTGCTAATGATGTGCTCCCTGTTCTGCAAGACAGGAAGCAGTGGGCCTCGATAAAACTTGGGGCAAGATTAAATAAGAGCTTGCTGATGCAGCCTTGTTAATGGAAGCTAAACAGAGCCCAGGGTTCACAGAACAGGTGCCAAATTTACTGCTGTCTCTCGCTAAATCCTAGTGATACTAAAAGGGAAATTACGCACAAAGGTGCAAGTCAAGTGATTGCAGACTTTTTTTTTCCTGTTACTGTACCCACACAGTAAGCATGCAAGTTTCAGCATTTCAACACAAATGTTCTCTTTTTTGCATGCTTTCTTTTTTTTCAGTCTTTTCATAACAACAGTGCAGAGTGAGAAAGGCTGGATCACACAGTTAAATGCTGCACAGGACTCAGTAATTGAGAATGACAGCTGCAGTGTTGGTTTGCGCCGGGGATAAGTACCTGCAGCATCCTGCACTATAGGGACGTCATTTTTAACCGGAGACGGAGTGGCAATGATGGGGCTGAAAGCTGGTGTGTTGGTTGGCATGACAACACTCCGAGTGGCTCCCAGAGAGGCGCTGAGCAGAGAGTATGACAGACAGGATGGAGAGAGGAGGTATGGGAGTGAGGGGAGAGGGGGTCGGAGGAGAGCAGGAGAGAGGGATGGGGCCTGGGACTGCAGGCCAGGCTGAAGAGCAGAAGGAGGAGGAGGAAGAGGAGGTGGCGGTGGTCGTGGTGGAGGAGGAGGAGAGAAGGAAGGAGGTGCATTCTGGGTAGCGCTAGTGTCAGCAGGGGTGGTAGGAGCAGAAGTGGTGGTGGGGCAGCCTTGTCCTGGAGAGACAGGTTGACCAGAGAGGGTGAAGGACAGGCAAGAGGGAGAAAACACACACAGACGGGAACAGAGACAAACACGGGGTCCAAATCGCGCACACACACGCACACACACACACACACACACACACACACGCACACACAGAGGGATGGGAGGCAAAAAGGGAAAGATAAAAGATAAGAGAATGATACAAAATGAGGCCCATTCAAGACAAAGTAACCCAGCCAAAACAACAACGATGAGAGTAGTGGATATTTCTGGCAACACATGGAGAAATGTGAAAATCAGAGACAGGCTAAGATTTAGGAAAAAATACAGAGGAGAACCCGTTTATTCAATAAGTTTGAGGAAAAAGAGGCTGTTTCTCATTTCCTTTCTCCCAAAACTCCAACCACTAAAAGTGCTAAAGTAGACATAAAGCCACAGGGATGATCTCTGGCCAGAGGAAAATGTAATAAGCTACATACAGTGCAATATCTCAAACCACTGATGTACAAAATGGAGGTTTTATGAGGATGACCGGGCAAACTGGAAACTGTCTTGTCCGCAGCGCCCAACATAAGAATATAGCATAGTCATCAACCACATATATTATAACTAATGTGTCTATTGATTGCAAGTCAGAGTTGTGATTGGAGGATGCATGAGATGACGAGTTGCTGGCTTTCTGGGTGACGTGTGGGCTGAGTGAAACGTGATGTTCAACGAGTAGAAAACCTTTGTGAACAACACCTGTGGACTAAACTGTGCTAAAGGCCGTACATGCTGACGTGTCAGAGTCTGAGTCACGTGGGCTTACCTGCCGGAGAGCTGTCGTTGCCCACAGGTGTGCTGGTGCAGCTTCGGTCCTGGTTGGAGGATTCGGAGGAGAGGCCCAAGGGGCTGCCTCCTCCACCCATGTAGTCCATGTAGTCATCATTCTCATCCGTGATGTTGGAGAAGTTGGAGCTGATGCCAGGCTGGATCGTTATGGACCCGTGCACCATACCCGATGCCTGCTGCTGCATCTCATCCGCCCTGCGGCCGAGTGACATCATCTAGAGAACAAAACAAAATAAAAAAAAGCTTAAAACAATGATCACACAAAGACTTACGAAACAAACATCTTGGGTTATAAAGAGTCATCAGCGCAGGTGTTGGCGCTTGGCATCCAACCAAGCATTTCAAGACGTCAGAAGTATTTTTTGAAAGAACGAACTTCATACTTTTGTCATTATATGAAGGACAAAACAAAAAAACAGCTTAAACAGAACTAGAAAATCCACATTTATATCCACAAAGGCTCTATCCCACACCTACTGCAGAGGTTAACTGAGGAAATTGCGTGTAAAAGAAACTTCATCAAAAGAATGCCATGAGTGATTTGTTATTGACTGGTATGACAGGATATGAGCGGTACTCTCTTTTTTACAGAACATCACGTCTTTGTTAGTCTTTCCTTGAATATGACTCAGAAAAAGGAAACTGAATGTTAAAAAAGAAATACAACGATATACAACGAAAAAACCCCGATAAAACCGACCAAACCAGGTACACAAGTTACAAAGACGGCGTAACCACCAGTATGCTAACAGCTGTTGTTATTCGTGACCTTAAAAAGAACGAAAGAAAGACAAAATCGAAACGAGAAAGGACTTCCGCTGCTTAACATTTGTTTTTACACTTCTTTAACTATTATTATCCCTATTTTTCTCTTCATTTTATGATATTGGGAGATTTTAAGAGCAGTCCTTAATGGATGGGGAGCTTTTTTTTCATCTTCTTTCAGCAAAAACCACAAACAATGGTGTGTTTCTGAGAACATAAAATTTAGATGAAAAACACAGACACACAGACAGACAAATGCTTTATCAATCCCATGAGGGAAATTAGCAGAATAATAAAAGCAGAACTGCAGATCAGCAGAACAACAAAGTGAATATGGGAGGAAAAAAAGATCTGTGCCGTATATATCTGAATGTATAGTGAAAAAAGAAAGACCGATATAATAATATGCCCAGTTGGTAGTGCAATGCTGTGTTTAGGTAAGCGCGGTGATCTGATATGCAGTGTTATTAAAAAAAAATAGAAATGAGTTTCCCAAATGCTGAACAATATCTAGCCCTTCCTCTTTTTTACAGTGTAAATGAGCACAAACAACAATATGTAATATAGTAGTAGTTAAGGGAACGTCTATTCACTATTTAATCTCCCAGGAAAAGGGTGTGTGCTTTGTTAAAATCTGTTTGAGTAAATTATTCAACACAGGCTTCAGACCGTTGAGATGTTTAGCCTGTATTTTTATAATACCGCTTTTCAAAATGTATCACGTGTCGCCGTTGGCGTGCTTGTACCTGGGATGGGACTCTGTCAAAGTTCTTCCCCAGCATCCGCCTCATGTGCTTGCGTGCGTGTGAGGTCATCTGGTGTTTGAGGAGGAAGGAGAACTGGCAACCCTCGCGGATGCAGTGGAAGTGGCTGTTGACTTGGTTATACTTACAACCTGCAGGATAAAAAAAGAATAAAGTAAGAGCTTAATTTATCTTTGGCTCCCAGTGCGGCGTCCAAAAAAAGGCTCCCCGCGCCACACGCAATATTATAAGTGTGACGGCGTCGCGATACATCAAACACCAAGTGAAATATTTTTAGGGTTTTTTTTAATTTCATGATATAGCTGTGACAAAAGAGGGATCGGGTTTCAAAGTGTTTCGGAGTGTACATGTAGGAGGAATATTAGATCACTCGGGTGTCATACTGAGCAAGTCAAGGCTTCTGTGCACTAAACCTGTGGAGCTCTTTTATTACACTGACATGCTTTATTCAATTAGGAATTTACATAAATAAATTCTCATTTTCTGTGGGCCAATAATGCACACACCCCTGCAAACCAAAGTAAATATACAATTATTGCCATATTAAATTCATTTTTCAAAGTATCTCCATTGTCATTTTTCCCCCTTTTGTTCTCCGCTGTGGTATCGTCTGTTCTATATTCTTCTGCTCTTTTCCAGTGTTTTAACCGGTCTAGCTCTAATTGCTTTATGATTTCAAATTAAATGAATGTGCCGTTTTGTGCCTGTTAATCAAATACCATTATATAAAAGCAGGCAGAAATAATTGAAAGAGTAACATGCTGGGCAGGTGCTAGCATGTCAGTAACCATGGCACCCACTTTAAGAGAAAAAAAACATGTCTGTGTCATCAAATAGCTTTTGCACACACAACGCTTTAAACACGCAAAGTTGAGCAAATAACAGTAACCCCCCGTGACACGGGAGGGCCTTTTGTGAGACAGAAACCAGGTAACATCAGCAGCGGTGCTCAGTTTAATGTTGCTGCCATGGATACTGGCAACCCATCAATTCTTTATAACTGAAGAGCTAGCAGTGGTAATCCTTTCTGTTTTTTTTCCCCTCCAGCCCAAACAATACACTTGGCAGATCAGGCTGGGGACAAAAAACAGCTGTTTAGGGCCTGGTTTTGTTTGCTTTGTTTCTGCGCTCTGAAAAGCTTGTGTAACCGCCTGAAAAAAACAGATCACTTTTAATTCATTTCTGTGTGATGGCAGCGGTGGCTGTGAGGCGCAGCTTCACAACACAAACAGGCTAAACCAGACAAGCCAGATAATTAACAAACACAAACCTAATTGCTCATTTCTGACAGGGGCAAAAGAAAGAAGAAAACAACCTGGATGTGATTGCCCTCTTTGACATTATTGCTCATATAGCACGGGCAAGGCTACATCTGGGACTCGAGGTGCCATTGTGAATATGCAAAATGCGCCAAAAACCTACGAGGCAGACTTGTTTCATGCTTCTTAAACCTCTCGCAATGCATGACACTGTGTTTGCCAACACTGGTCTCTCTCCCTTTGTAAACACGGGGAATATCCTCTTGCAACAGACAACACAAATTAGGCTACATCTTTCTCAACGTAACACCTTTAATCCTCAGATCTCTCCTGGCAAAGTATTTTTTAAAAGCCGCTCAGGTTGACACAGCTTGATGCGAGGCAAAGAGAGAGACAGCGAGACACAAAACTTTTACAGGATCAGAAGTTTTTTTCTTTTCCAGTGTTTTTTCCTTACCCAGCCTCCCGCACTCCTCCCTCTTGGTGAAATATTTGAAGCCATTAGCGGCGCGACGCTCTGCCTTCTCATGCTTCTTGATGTGCCACGGCAGCTTGGTGGTGATGTTAGTGACAAAGAAGCAGCCAGGCCGCAGACAGTGATAGTGGCCCCTCATTCTGAACTCGCAGTGCTGCAGTGGAGACACATAATTTCCAATTTCATGACTCAAATGTCGTGAATGTTTGAAAGCCAGAGGAGCTGATTAATTTTTATTTGATCCTTCTTTGTGTGCAAAGTTTAAGCGAAGACTACACACAGTTCCTTCGCAAAAAAGAAGAAGAAAAAAAACATAATCAACACCTCGCAGTCTTTTCCTCTCCGGTTGTTTGGTACAATTACTTTGCATTTCCAGGCATCCCACAAACACCCCTCCGCTCTAACATGTCTGTACACCACCATCTGTTTGCAAGGCCCAGATCCCAAAGGACCGGGCCAAATAAGATCTTCTCAGTTCAGGAGATGCAGACTAAGGGGGGGGGGGGGGGGGGCTTTTTGTGAGAGGGGTGATTTTCAACACATTAATGAATTCATTTAAACGGTTTTCCAAATACGGGCTCATGAGAGCAGGCAGGGGCTGCCATTTAGGTTTCATTTGCGAAGCATTCCCCTGATTTTTGCCCTATTCCAGACAGCCTTGTTTACTGTGCAAGTGACAATGATTTATTGGGTAATATCAGCTAAATTGGCCTTTTCTGAGAGGAGAATGCGGCAGTCAAAATGACATCATTGACATATAAACAGGCATTACTGGGGTGAGTCGACTGTCTTTCTCAGCAGAGATGGAAGACGGCGAGCAGTGGTTGTGAAAGCCTTGAGTCAAATAACCTCAAATACTGGTCTAATAGATAGCATACTTCATGCTTAGAAACCTCTGGGAGATGACAGTAGGTGATTCAGCTCCTGGCTGAGTTATCAAGCCACACTCACCTGGTTGGGACAGAGACACTGAAGAGAGTAGTAGGAAAACTGGTCGCGGACGTTGACCAGGTTGTTGTTCGGGTTGATGTGGTCCAAGCAATGGGATTCTGCCTTTCCAGAGGTCTTGCACACATACTTGCAATTTCCAAACAAGCAGTGGAAGTGGAACTTATTGGAGTATTTACAGTCAGTAGCCAAACATGGATCACTGCATGGGGAGGAAAAAAACAGAGAATATATCGTTTAATCAACTTGTGGAAAGTAAGAAGAAAAGCAGGGCGCTGTGCACGAAACCCAGAGGTTTCCACATACTTTTCTTGGAACTGCAGGAAACCAGGTTTGACTTGTGGCTTAGCATTCTCCAGAGAGGTGGTGGCTAGAGGGGAACTGGATGGGAGGTTGGGCATTGATGCTGGCATCTGAGGGATGCTGCCCGTCAGCTGCTTCCAGGCCAGCAGGGAGGGGGGAGGAGAGCTGTATCCGCCAGAGGAGGAGAGGTGTGCAACATCCATGGAGGGGTTGTTGGCCATAGAGACGGGGGCAACGGGCTGCAGCTGGGCGCCCTCACCGGAGTCCTTGCCCTCACCGAACGAAGGCTCCGACTTCACTTTCAAGGTGGCTCGGAGGTGGAAGCTGAAAAACAAGATGGAAGCTCTTTTTTATACCGATCAATAAAAGCCAAAAACTAAAATGCAGAGAGCGAGGGTAGCGTGACACTCACTTAGCATGTTTTATAGCCCCATCCACAGTGCTGAAGAGGGCACCGCAGTCCTCTACCAAGCAGTGAAAGTGAACTTTGTGAAGGAAGTCACACTGAGCTTCACAGAAGTCATCCGTGTCAAACCTTAACAGAGACAGATAAGAAAGACTGTAAATTTACTGCTGCTTAAGGAAAACGCAACCTATGAGGACACCTGGCTCAACTCTTCACCTGACGGTAAATGTCTGCGGTCCGTCATACTGTAACCAGCGCACTGTCATTTCCAATTCCTGCAAGAACGTGTTCTCTATTTTTTTTTATTTATTTATTTTTTTTGGAGGGGGGGTTTCCACTGATACAGTATGTGAGGAATAGTATTTACAGGAAAGACCTTCCAAGGACGTGCGCTACTTTTTAACACTCTGACTGTTTTCTCACTCTCATAATGAATCCAGTGTCTCTACGCGCTTCCTGTGTATGTGTGTTGTTGTTGTTGTTTTTTATACCTGCGGAGGTATGTCCTCCAGATCTCGGTGGCTTTTTCTGCCAGGGGCCTCTTCAGCACTTTACTGAGATACTGTGCTGCCTCCGAGGTGTCACCACCCTCACCTGCCTCTAGCTCTGTCTTCAGGTTCATTGCATTGAAGAGGGCAGGGTTCACCTGTGACATCTACAAAAAAAACAGCACAAAAACCACCAGGCGCTGGGTTAGCTGGGCACTTTCGTATGTTAGTGAGAGTATGAGAATGAATTCTCTTTCTCTCTCTCTCTCTCTTTCTCTCTCTTACACACACACACACACATGCATGGTTTGGCGAAGCTAAAAAGGGCAGCCAGATTTACAAACATCCGGGCTTTTGCTTGAGTGCAGGCCAAGCGTGTTTGCCAAGCATCCTCTGGGAGCTACTGTTAACCCTTTTATGTAATGTGGTGGCTTGCAGCAAACCAACAAAGAGCTGACACGACAACAGTTGAGTTGCTAGACAGCAGCTCGTCTCCGTCGTTTGGGCGCAATGACTGCAAATGTTAAGGTAAGGTGTCCTCGAGAAAGGTTAAAACCACGACGTGCACTTAGGTGCACGGAGGCGGCGAAGCTTGCAGGGGGGTAAGGAGTGGAGGAAGTCATGATCAGTTGGAGAGAGTAAATAAATGGTGGCTGATCTGCCATGACATCATCAACATGATGGAAACCACCTGGCATATTTGTACGAGTCAGATAAGATATATGACTAAGACAATGTCCATTTTAATCTTCACAAAAAAAACCCATACAGATTTAAATTTCCATACGCTAACATTTAGACTTGTTAAAAAATGAGGGCAGCGCCTTCCTGCTTTTCTTTTTTTTTTCCTGCGCTGACTTTTTAATCAAATAATTTATAAACCCTATGAATAAATGTAGAGTGAGGCAGGGGGAAGAAAACGTATAAAGGAGGAGGAAAAATTGGACGGCGAGTTCAAAACAGCTCATCAAAAAACAAACATCTCTATATATCTGGCATGGCACCCAGCTACTGCTTCATTGTATTAATTTGTGAGAGGTGCAGCGAAAATTACACTCTATGAAAAATGGCTGGAAAATTTAAATGATACAAACTCATCTTATTAGCCGTGAAACATTAAAAAACAAACAGGCCCCTTCGTGTCCCGCTAATTTGTCTTGGGATGAAAGGCGTTTGATGGATGGATCTTACCTTATTCATAAGCGAGGATAAAAGAGATGTATTCCCTGGTACAGGGTGTCCGTTTGATTCATTACTGGAACAAGGAAAATGAACAATGTTTAGTCAAGATTTGCATGAGAACAGTAAATATTACTATTTATCACGCAAGGTGTGCCTGTATAATGAAGAAGAAAAATGCTGTCTTCTTAAGAAATAAGATCTGGTGTGGGTTGGAGGGAAGATTGGAGTTGAAGGTTTATGTAAACATCCCTCTCTCTCACTCACACGAAAAATAAATAAATGGAGAAATATGTGGAGGATTTTCTAATTGTATGCACATTTATATAAATTAAATATTTTGTATATAACCAGAGCTGCCAAACTAGTAGACATCATCTATCATTCAGAGAAGCTGGATGTTCTTTTTTGTGGGGGTTTATTTTGCCAATAATAAGGCTGAATTGGTTAAAGAAACACTAATTAACCATCCTTCACTTTGAATTAACCATCAGTTTACCATCTGTACCTCTGGTCTTTCTTGCTCAGGTCCAGGCTGTGCTCCTGTGTGGAGTCTTGGGAAGCCCCGCAGTTGGCGTCCACTGGCTCCTGCTTCACTTGAACCAGATTGAACTGGCTGGCTGATGCCGGCTGCCCATTCCCTGAGGATCAAGTCAGAGATGCAGATGAGAGAAGAGACAACAAAGTTATTGTTGGTCAGCATTATTACTCTATGACAAGATCCAATCTGACTCCTGTCCTGGCCCGAAAAGAATACTCCGAGTGATAATTATTGCGAAATTATGTCAGGCCGTCAAGCCTTTTAAATGGTGATTGAGAGGCGGGAGATATGGGGAAAAAGACTCCTTTTTCTGCAGCACTTGTCACAACTCATTTGCCAGGCTGCCTCTTAACTGGTCATTAAGTGAGATGCTAATGCTGAGGGAAAGTGGCAGTCTCAGATTGGCCACCCCCTCCCTTCCCACCTTCCCAGGCTCCTTGTTGGCCTGACAACGGGCGGCAGCCAGTGCCACTGAGCGTACCCACAAGGAACACGGGTGCTATGTCGGTCAGATTGGAGCTGACAGCCAATCAGATTGGTTCAAATAGCGTGACCCCTCGATCACATTCGCCTCCAAATAGGTATTCAGTGAATGCTGTGAGTGAGGACAGGAGCGCTGAATTGAAATAAATAAACACCAGGGGATGACCTGAGGTAAAAACGCTGACAGGAAGGTGAATTCTGGCCCCCCCTTTCCCAATCCCGCGGGATTGAAATATTAATTTATCCCGGGGCTATACAGGGAAAGCAGAGCTTTTGGTTGACAATAAGTGGTCGTTTATTTTAAAATATATATGTGAGTGGGAGGGGGTGGGAGCCCCAGCGTAGCCTCTGAGACACTAAAACTGGAGTGCACCAGCAGCCACGACTGGTTTGGTGAGAAATCTGTTGTTTAAAAATTAGGGCTGGTGTTGAGGGATTGTGACAGGCAAGGTCATGGGCAACCAAGTGTGTGCCCTTGGCCCTGAGCCTGATGGGGATCCTCTCCTTTTACTTGCTACAGAGAAAACAAGACCAGCCAACGTAAGAGGGGAAACCAACCAGAGTTCCCTCCCCGCCCACACCACCACCTCCCTCCGCTACAAGATGACCCAGAGACATATCAGGCAGAATACAAGTGGAAAAGCCAGTCTTGGGCCTTGTCAGCTGAAAGCTGGGAGATGGGGAAGTGTCAGTGTCAGTTCAGTTTGACAATGGCTGAGGTTGGAGGGGCTGGGGGTGGGGCATGGGTGGGGCTAAAGGAAAACAGTAGTCAAACAATTTTGCGGCTTGTTTGAGGTCACTGAATGCTTACCAAGTCTCTGTCCAGCTTTCCTTCCCCGCCCCCCCCCCCCCCCCAACTTGATAAGAGTATACCCAAAATTAACTAGCCAGACAAATCCTGCCTTGTCATTGACAATTAAATCATCTCTCAGACAAAATGAGAGCACATTATATCAAGAGCAGCCACTCACTGCATGATCCACACATGATCGCCACGCTGAGTAAAGTATATTTTTAATACAATCAGAAGATAAGCTGACTGCTCAAGGTAGATCACAGTACAAAACAATCTCACTGCAAAGCACATCGTGATTGTTTTAAATTTATTTATTTTTTTGCATGCACTTTGCGAGCAGAGAGAGAACAAATGAGTTTGACTCAAAGCAGCTTCTTTCTGGAAATTATCCAGGAATAATGTACCACCATGTAATTACTCCGGATAAGATACAGAGCTTGTGAAAGATCATTTGTACTGTGTGTCTAATTAGTAAACCCTTCAGATGCTTGAATCTCTGGGAAAAACACTTAGGGGTAAATTAGAGCGGAACATTAATGAAAAAAAAAGAAAAAAGAAAAAAGAAAAGAAAAGCTGAGAAAATACTGAAGGCAGAAACAGGAAAAATGCACAATTCACCGCAAAAGAGGCGAAGTTTCACAACCCAAAGAAAAAATAAACACTGAGAAAAATAGCCACAAACACAGTGACTTTTCTCACACCTTTTTGACAGAGAAGCACAAACCACTTCCTCCTCATTTTAGCCCCAAATGTCCTGTTCACACATTTTATGAAGCAAATATGAGAAACAAAACCACACAGCAAACCCCCCATCCTGTGTCTGCGCTAAAACTTTTATGAAAATGTGCGCGATTAAAATAGGAGAGCTTATTTAAAATAACTTGTTTTTCAGTAAAGAGATCTTCGCTGTAACTAAGTGAGCCATCGAGAGGGGTGGTGATGGCACCATCTGTGGAGGCCCAGACTACCTGCTGGAAGCCCAGAGGTGGAGCTCAGTCTGACAGCCCGGGCTCAGCTCGGCTCCTCGGAGCAGCTGCCCCAGCTCTCTCCCAGGGCCTGTCCTGCTCCAGGAGTACCACCAGGAATTGTAATCCTTCCCAGTCCCAACATCCGGAGCAGTCCCATTTACAATCCGTACCCCACCTGCTCAGGCTGAGCGCAGGAGGATGCACTGCAACTGAATGCGAGACCATGCGCTTGCAGTGCATTATCAATTGAAGACTTTAACTTCATTTTCATTCAGAGGCTTTGTTTAGAGCAATGTGATAAACATGGACAAGCCAATTACCTCTGAAATTTATGGGTGACATGTTTTTGTGGAAACAGAAGGTTTCCAGAAATTCAAAAAGTGTGCGTCGTTGCCGATGACTGCATCTGTGACTGAGTTCTTGCATCGGTGAAAAAAAAAGAAAAAAGAAAAGCCTGTTTCTTAGCTCTGCTGCATTGAGTCATTTCTGCCTGAGTGATTTCTGTTTTTTCTTTTTATCAGTTTTCATAGAGGATACGAAAAAATTTTTATTTTTTTTTTGTTCTCGCAATTTCTGAACTTAATTTCATTCCACCTCCATTTGCTTGGAACGGGCGCAGACAGAGATAAGAGACCAATGATGAGGAAACATGTTCAACACAACCCCCAGGAGCCCCCACTCTGAACATCATAAGAGACTTTTACAGGCTCTACTCTCCCCTGTCAGCGCATTTATCTCCAAATGGATTGTGGGTATCTAACAAACGATCAACACAATAACAAGCCGAGAGCAGAGGACCATGCCTCCGGAATGTCCCTTTAAGCTTGAAAGCAGAGGGTTTTCTGCCCTTCTCACCGCTCTAGGCTAGTTAGAGAGATGACCTCTGAGTGCTCTCTCTTTGCTCTGTCCACAAAGAGCGAAAAAGCATGCAGCTTATCATAAACATGTGGATTTGGATGTAGCTCTAAAGTTTTCTTTTGAATTTTTTATATTCACATTATGTTATCCATCATTAATATATGAGATAAACTTGGCTGTTCACTCACTGACCTGTGTCTGGGCTGCCGGATGGCTTGAGTGCAGCAGCCGCCAGTCTGGCCATCATGGGTGAAATCAGACCCTTGCTTGCAGAGATCTTCTCCATAATGGAGGAGGTGGCAAAGGAGGTTGGGGTAGATGGCATGGCTCCATCCGCCCCGACTGTGGAGCAGCCTTGGGTGAGTGAGTCGGTGGGCATGGAGTGGGCCCCTGAAGACACAGCGGATATCAGGCCAGCAGCTTGAGGAGGTGGCTGGAGAGGCAGCCTGGACATAAGGGGGAAGAACGGGTTGGAGGTGGCCAAGGTGCTGTTGGAAAGAGCAAGGGCCACCGGTATGTTGCTGGGCAAGGTCTGAGACAGCAGGGTGGACATACGCTGGCCCGCACTGGGCAGCGAGGGGGTCAGCTTGAGGGCGTGGCCCGATGTGGATGAGGAGGAGACAGCAGTGGTGGGCGTGCTCAAGAGGTGTGGTACAGTAGTGGACTGCTGGGTCGTGGGTGAGGCACTCAGGCTGGAGTTCTTGCTGCTAATGGCCGAGAAGTCCATTAGATCGTCGTTGCTGGATTCCTCGGGCTCATCCTTTGGTGCCAGGAAGGTGGAAGAGAGGCCCATGACACCAGAAGAGCGAATGTGTCTACGTTCGTGCTTGCGCTTGTGGGAGGTCATCTGGCTGGTGGAGGTAAAGGTGAAGCCGCAGCCGGAGCGGATACAATGGAAGTGGTTGGTGGCTTTGCTGTAGACACAGCCCTCGTACTTGCATTCCTCATACTTATAGAACTTCTTGAAGCCATCTTTGGCATAAGCATCGTCCTTGATGTGGTAGCTCTTGTGCTTCTCAATGTCACACTTGTTCTTGAAGGTGAAGGTGCAGCCCGGGCGCCTGAAAAGCAAACGGGATAATGTGATCAGGTGTGGATTCATGGAGGGGATCCACGTGATTGAAATACTTTACAGTGAAGTGGAATAATAACTGGTGCGGTTCAGTGACACATCACCACCTCCAACCTGGTGGAGGTTTAAATTTTGGGAGGCGATAATGAAATAATAATAGTACATTTTTATAATTATTAATTTTATTTTTTTTATTCAAAGTGCTCTAATGATTTTTGTCACATGCAAGTCACAATGCTATAAAATTTAAGTTGATCCCTTTTAATTTATGAATCTTTTTTTTTTTTTAAACAATATTTGCCAAATTCGGTTTTAATACATTAAAAAAAAAAATCTTGAGGAGAAACCACATTAGGTCTATCCACCTGCAGTGGAAGTGTGTCGTCTTCTGCCCGTAGAACTGACATCCGACCGTGCCACAGTCCTCAGTCGCGCGAAACCTCTGGAAGCCATCGTTGATCAGCTGGGCGTTCTTTTTATGGAAGTTTTCATGGGTCATGACATCGGAGGTGCTGGTGTACACCTTGCTGCAGCCCACCTGCAAAAGCAGAGTCAGAGCACGGTAATCGAAAACAAGATCTGGGCCCAAAGCATGCATGAGTTTCAGTTTGCAAGAATGGTTTGTAAAATGCTATAAAAGATCAGATATACTGTACTAGATGTAGAGGAGGGATCTCATTGTGGTTAAGAAAATGCTAGTGGCCTAGAAATGGGTAGAAGATGGATGTTTTCTCACATTCAAGATTTAATTTGTGGCAACACCAGAGCATTACAAGTTTCATCTCAAACCTGTGAATTGGAAACAATCTTGCCATTGTGACAATTGGAAAGTAAAAAAAAAGGAGGTGACTGAAAGAGACAGTGGCTGCAGAAGGCTGCTGAGAGTACAGTACCTTCCTGGCAAAGCAGCTTTTTAGAAAAGGAAATTCATATTTGGAGAGTAACGGTGAGTTGCCACAAACTTACTGTAACTCTGAGAACAGATTTCAGTAGTGGAGGGGGTAGACAGGAGTAAGATGACTGTCTTAAGTCTTTAGTTTAAAATGCTCTGGTACACATGAGCCCTCAGAGCCAACAAAGGGGGGGAAAAAACAGGTAATGTTTGAATTAAAAGCAGCAATTGTATATCATCTGTGGCACTTTTCACCCGCGCAAACCGGGCAACTTCTCCATATTGAGTCAAACAATGAAAAAAATTCCTCTCGGTTCTTTTCCCCCTTAAATCAAGAGAGCCGATGCCAACATCTGCAGGTTCTCAGGGACTGTTAAAACAAGGGCTGAAATGTCCTAATAACAATTACGCTGTTGCAGGGGTTTAAAAAAGAATATATCTCAAGCCATCCTGCGCTGCACCGCTGCCCTGCTCGTGAGAAGCTCTCGGCACAATGACATTGAAAATAAGCAGATGTAGAAAAAAATTAAACAAATCCAGAGGGGGAATAATCTTCAACTGGCTGCTTGGTACTAAAAGATGAAAAATGTATAGTTTATATAAACACCTAACTGAACTTTAGCCATGCCAATTAAGGAGTGAGCGAGTAAAAAGATGGGGAAAGCACAAGCAGCCTCACTCGTATTCACCCTTTTTTTTCAGTTTTCTTTTATTTGGCCGAGGACACGTTTCGCAAACTGCTCTACGAAGACACTCTGGTATAAATGGAAAAAGTGAGTTTCCACTTCACAAATATGTAGGTAAGCCGAGTGACTCTGAAACACCCTGAAGTCATGCGTATTGCAAGTGGCCTGATTTTCCAAAGTTGGCCATAATTTATATAGAGTTGCTCATTTTTGCCTGACTTAACCTGTTTTAAACAAAATGATGTCACTGCTCCTAAAAGGCTGTTTAAAGGCACTGGACAAAACCAGTGCTTTTAAACTGTGCCTTTTACACTCTTTTATGGACAGCATGTGGTGTCTCTGCAATATAATTTGAATTACGAATTGTAAATTTACCTGCATTTATCTATATTTGGTGCTCTTTAACAGAGTGAGCAGTGGTTGTTTTGCTCCATATGTAATGCTTAAACATGTGGAACCATAATTGCATATTTGTTTCCGTGTTTGTGCATGTGCTTTCGTGGGTTCATTTTGTGGGTATGTGTGTAGGTGGAAGAGGAGACGCGAGTCTGTGTAGTGTACCTGCATGCAGTGGTAATGGGTGCTTTTTCCATTGAGGTGGCAGCCATGGTAGTAGACGCTGCAGTCGTCCAGAGGGCTGAAGCGCATGAAGCCATGCTGCAAGGAGTTGTCCCTCTTCTTGTGCATGTTGTAGTGCCTGATTACATCCTGCTTACTGGTAAACCTCTGCAAAAAGGAGAGGGGGGTGGGGGTGTACGGCAACAGGTTGGTGTTTATTTAAACCAGTCACAGAATCAGCAACAAGTCACTTTATCTCTGTAGAAGCAGCAGCTGCAACATGCAGGAGCCAATTGGCAGTTGGGGAGGGATGTGCGCACGGCAATATAGAGGGACAGGACGTCTTTAAACATGATGCATTCTGTGGTTATTAATTTACTTTGCATATCTCAAAGTTGCGCTCTATCCAAATGCAGCGCTTAAAGGCCCCGGGACTCTCTGAATGCAGATGCTTCCACATGGAACGTAAAGTATGTTCCCCATACACTCTTTGTTTCTGTTTTTTTTTCCTGCCTTCCAACACTTTTTTTTTTTTTTTTTTTTAGAAATTAAGATGAATCAATTGACATGCAAGATAACAGTTCTGATGTTTTTGTGTCTGGAAAAATTCTGTTCCATGCAGATGGTTTCTCAGACGTGCACAGGGGAAAACAGAAGACAATAAAAACAAACAAACAAACAAGTGAACCAAAAAACAGTTTCCCTTTCAATTCGCTGAGATATGATTCCCTTTTTAATTAAAGCATTAACACTCACTTTTGGTGCAGGTTTCGCCTGTAAATATAAATGAATATGCAAAGACACCCGCCTTGTAAAATTACTAAATAAATTTTTTTTTTTCTTATAAAGAAAAAGGAAAAAGTCCCTCCCATACTCAGGAGTCTGGAAGGGGGTAAAACAGAAAAGTCACTCCACGGAGACCTGCAGCAACCAAATCTGCTGTAATTGGGTTTAAGCTGATGTTACAGAAACTGTAACAGGAGAAGCTTAAATCAATGAGACAGTTCTGTCTTCTATCCATATTTATCTCCAGTTGAGGGAAAAACATCAGAAAGAACGACTCTAAAGAGCAACTAATTGCTGTACAAAGTAGGGTAATTGCTTTGTGTCATGTGTTCCACTTGCACACAAGTAAAAAGCCGAGATCTCACAGCCGTTCAGTCCCCTGTTGTTGGTGTTTTCCCGCTGCAGATTTCTGACACACCTAAATTACATTTTTTTGTAATCTGGCTGATGATTGTCTCAGATTTTCTCTTTTTGCTAATTTTTTATTTTTATTTTTTACAGATCTCAGGCCTGCACTTTTCTGTTATCTAACGATGACAGGTTGAACTGTGGTCATGGTACATTCGATCCATCAAGCCGTCCAAAATAGGCCATGGAGAGAGCTGACTGGGAAAAAGATCTCATTTTCAGTTGAGTGGTGATGAAGGTTGGGAGCCACTTGCTACATTTATTTTAGGATTCCCACTAGTGTGGCAAGATGCACACTCTCTCCCATGTACAAGCCCATGAAAGGAGAATGTTAAGACTCAGCCAATCGCCCAGAGGCTGGCAGTGGGATAATATTCCAGGAGTGTGTGTCATGTAACATTTCATGAGTTATCGCTTTGAAAGGGGGCTGCTCATCACTGCCTGCCTGTTTTTTTCAGTATTGACATCCTAGGAACTGGCTTCCAAAGCATATCTGTGTTTCCATGCGACGCAGTAGCAACAGAGAAATGTGGACCTGACCGTGGAAATTGCCATGATAACCTGAACTAACACTCTAAATAATGACATGAAATGATTTTCCTTTGTATTCCTCCAAGAATGTGTCTCATCAGACTGTGAAGTGGGGTTCAAGCAGAAAATGAAAGCTTAGATCTGTAATGCTTTTCACCACATAAACAATATTTATCAAGCTGTAATCTCTCTTGATCGGGAGCAGACTGTAGATTACATCTGAAGATGGCTTAATTCAGAAACTTGTTAAGAAAGGAAGGAAAATACACACAGCTCTAGCTGTGCGTGGATTTTTTTCTACATCTTTTGACAAATCTACCCGTGTTTGTCTAACTCTTTTGGGCCATATGCTACAGCAAACACGAGGCCTGTATCGTGATCTGCCTTGTGTTGTTTTTTTTCTCCTTCCTGTGCCATACATGACACCTCATGGGACCAGGGCAAGATTAATACCGTGAAAGTGGATTAAAGCCAGGCCCCTTACGGTGGCAGTGTCTTCAGAAAAGGAAAAACAAAGAACAAGTAGATTTTTAAAAAAGGGGCCATATTTAAGGATACTTACAATTAACCTTTGTAATAAAAGGCCAACTGTGCCCGAAGATGCCTGAAAACCGGATAGCTACAAATACCCATAGGCTGTTTGGTAAACTGGAGACCAGCGTGTCTTTAGCCTATCTAAGAGTGCTATGATAGTCAGTGCAGTTTACCATCACTAGTTGGTTTCGACCAGTGATGGTGGCCCCATGAACAAAATGACCTTTTCTAAGCTGTGAATAGCTGTGAATGCTTGAGCAATGTTTAATGTGTATAAGAGATTAGGTACTCACGCTCACCTGGTAGTTACAGTCAGGGTCCATACAGTGATAATGCTCTCTGTACTGGTAGGCACAGTGCACGTGTCCACAGTGTTGACTTCCAGAGAACCTGAAACCAAATTACAGGATACATTTTAAGAGCCACACGAAGCAGTGACAACAAAACCTGGGGACACATCAGGAGGAAAAAGCTGAAGCTTCCAAAGAGGTCGGTTTAATTCAAAAAAAAAAAAGAAAAAGAAAGAAAGATCGGCAGCGAATCAAGAATAATTAATGAAGAAATTATTATAAAACACCTGAAACAGAACCAAATAACACAGGCGGTGAAGCTTTCAAAGGCTCATGTCGCAATTTCACCTTCAAGGTAACGCAGCTCAAACCTTCAAACTGACTTCTGCTTGCAACAATTTACCCGTCTGTCACACCAATTTCAGCCAAATTATCTCCATTTATTTCTAAAGCAGCCGTAAGAGACCCTTATTACACCGAAAGCCTTTTCCTTCACAGACATACACACAGCCGCTCAATCACCAAGAGCCCCATGACTACTTTATTTCTCATTGCTGTGAGAAAGCTTGTCAAATCAATGCACAGTTCTTTCAGGTTAACCACACTCTTGCTCTGCAAGGTAAAGGGTCAGGTACCCTGAGGAGCAGGAAAGGCTTTGTCTACTTTGCCCTCTTCAAAACCCTTTCGCTTTCTTTTATCTGGAGTGCAGAAACCAGATATTAGTCTGGTTCTACATTGAAAAAAAAGAGAAAGAAAAGGCAGCTACTTGCCACAGTACAGCCACTTTTACGGTGGTGATTATAAGCCTGACGATGATGACTGTTAAAATCCTCCAATTACCAGTGAAAACACACAAATAAACATTTGCGCTGCCTCTGCCAAGAACTCCATCTGTTAGTGCAGAGGAGAGGGGGAAAAGGAGGCTAAGTAATATTTTTTCCATCTCTCTCTCTGTTTTTTCCTTGTTAGGATTATCCCAGAGCTGCATTTACAGATCACTTTGCTGAGTTCATTAAGTTAATTGAACGGCATATCCACTACTGTTTTTAAGTTGGCAGCGCGTGCGTGCGTGTGAGGCTGGAAAACAGTGACGGGGAAAGACAGCGGCTTTTGGAAAGGTCTGATGGCTCTTTTAAAAGAGCTCAAAGCAGAACCAGAAGACAAACTAGGCAACATATGGCCAAACTATAAATGTTTTTCTATACTATATCTTTCACACACACGCACATGCACGCTCACACCGATGAACACACAAAGCCCCCCCCCCCTCATCCCCCTGAGACTATGGCCCACCCCTCTGCTCAGTGCCCAGCTGTATCACTTTGCCTCTGGACAATTCCCACTTGCCGCGTCAGGGGGCCTAATGGGCCTCTGCTATTCAGCAGCAGATTAAATATTAATATCGCCACGATACAGAGATTGCAGCGCATCTCCAGTTACAATAGAGATACACAGATCAAAGTGCCGAGGCAATGGTTGGTGCATGAAAGCATTTAAAGAGTGAAAACTGCAACTAAACACTACCACGAAAGCTCTTTAAATCATCAAACTGTAGCGTGGTGGAGAGATGAACTTTTTTTTTTACTCCCCCCTCCTCCCTTTCGCGACACACGTGGATACAAACACATTTACAAAGCTGCTTTTTAGTGTTACTGTGCACTCATTAGCCTTGGCTCTAAAGAGGACACTCCCCTGCTTCTACCTCCCCTCTCGGTACTACATTTGCCCTTTTTATGAGCCCTCCTTTTCCATTTTTTTTTCTTTCCTCCCTCCTCTTCTTTGCTTTCCCTTTTTTTTCTCAACCCCAACACGGAAATTGAAACTGTATCTGGGCTTATCTGCAACCTCCCCGTGCATCAACTGCCGAGATGTTTAGACAAATTTTATGCATTATGCAGCGCAAATATCAAAACAGTTCTTGGCAGTGCCAGCAGAAGCCTCATTAAAAATTCCTTAATTAAATCTTCTTGCAAAATGTAATCAGTCCAAGGAAGGGGTTTTGTGTGTGTGTGTGTGTGTGTGTGTGTGTGTGTGTGTGTGTGTGTGTGTGTGTGTGTGTGTGTGTGTGTGTGCATGTGTGCGCGCAGAAGAGGATGTGTGTATGTGCGTGTCTGTCAGTGCCAAGGCTTTGATTTGTGCCCTTCATGTTATGGCTTGGAGAAGTAATCATTAACGCCAAAGCCACTTTGGCTTTTCAAATGCTGTTTTTCTTTCTTTTTAAACGGAATAAACAAACAAGCGATAATCACCTTTCTAGTGTCGGCTCAAGATGAATCCAGATTGGGAGGACATTGTTCCGTGTCCACTGAAACATAAGATACCCACCCTCCCGCCCCCTTCCCCTGATGCTTTTGTCTCTCTTGGTGTGAATGACCGAGTTTTTAGATCAGTCGCTTCCTCGCGTTTTCAACAATAAACTGCAGAACCTCGAGAAGAACGCGGCCTCATCTCATATCCTCTCAACGTCAGTCGCAGCTAATAATACAAAGTTGCACGAGGATTATGTTCTTCTTAATGTTTTAGTGCTTTACACACTGTGAGCATTTATTCAGCCAGTTCCAGTAAGCTATCATCAAGCCATTTCTCTTTCATTACCCCCTCATCCTTCAGATTCCACTCAGCACATAAATTTGAGTCTTTTCTTAATTAATTTACTGCACACAGACATTCTCATACCACTGAATAAAATGCACCATAGGTGGATAATAAAAAAAAAGCGTTGCCTCTGTTTTCAGTGCGTTTTTTTCATTGGTGCAGCACATTGAGGGATTTGCATACCTGGCAATATATTTCTGGTAGAGGTTGATGTCGTCACTGGCGGGTTTATCGGGTGGCAGACCATTCCTAATGCAAGAGCAAACACAAAGGAGACAGGATTAATGGTGAGGTTGGGCTGCCTGTTGTTAATAAAAACAAACTGACACAATATTTACTTACAAGCCGCTCCCAAACTTTGGACTATCAATATACATTTTCCTGTGGCATAACAGCGTTTTCGTGCGAAGTATGAATCAAGGATGGAAGCACACACACTTTGATGCATGGTCTTCCGACCAATGAAAGGCAAAATGCAGGAGCAAAAGGACATTAATCTTTTATGGGGGTATTTTGGTGAGTGCTCATATGCAAAACGGGATAATGGGCACGTGGAGAAAAAGCTCTGAAAACGCCTTTTCGGATACTCTCTAGGGGCTCGGGCTCTAATGTTGATGTCAAGTCGTCTCCGATCAGCCTGGACACAAACAAATATGTAAGGCAACACCGAGGATTTAACTGCGCAGGATCAAGTTCGCTGCGTCGGTTTCGAGTCAAATGAATTAATTTTAAAGCGGGAAATCAAGGAACGGTCCTTTTTTGTCACCTGTGTTGGTTTTGATTCCCTTTATCAAGCTGGCAGCAGTAATGCCTGTATAATAACAGTCATAACACAGTATTGGTCCTGTTTGCTCCCTCGCAGCAAGTGGCATTTAGCTCCATGTGAGCAGCTCCACACAGGGATGACCTGAGGTTAATCTGGCCCAGAGGGGAAGATACACTGCCAGACATTTTCCCTAGTACCCCATCGCCTCCCTGTATACAAGCACCAGACTGGGTCAGTTAGCCACGACTGCAGCTTCACTGAGCCCTAACCTGACAAAGGCCAAAACCTGAGGGAGGGGTGCCTGAGGGCTCTTGAACAGTGTCTTTGATAGGTCTTGACTAACTAGAGACAAGGTCAAAACCAATCAAACAGACTCTGGGAGCTGTTTCCTACTGGTAGAGCACACGACTGTAGGTTAGCTCCCCAAACCCCTCGTTTGGTTCCTTTAAAGTGCACTCGTCAGGCAATGTTGAGTCGGCCCCTGTGACTCGCTGGGAGGTTAGTCATGGCTCCAAAGTAATTAAAGGGAGAGTTGTTACACCCTAGCCAAACGAAGGAAGTCAGTCACTTTGCGATGACTGTGCTAAATCAGTCTCCACGGAGTGCTACAGCGAGTAAACAGTTCATGCGCCTTCGCAACTCATCATGTCGTGGATCTATTGGGCGCTATGCGCCATTTCACACTACATTCCCGTTGGCTGCTGTGAAGGTAGCAATTACCTTTGCGTGAGGCTAACTGACTCACAGTAGCAGTTAAGTGTATGTGAGCCTCACATTAGCTCCAAAGGGGTTCCACTGAGAGAGACTCAGAGTGTACAAGGCAGACAAGGCGGTATCCACCAGCAAACTTAAAATGATAAATTCAGCGGCAGGCTATGTAAGTTTTTAGCAGATTTCAGCAGAGTTATGGATTGTTTTGGTGCAAAATAACACATGCAATATGTCAAACAATATTTTAGTCACATTTAACAAATTCCCAGGGAATTGGGAGACTGTAAATCAGATGCAAGTGTGTAACTACTATCATTTCTTATCCAACACTCTGTATATTTTATCATCTTTTGTTAACTAAGGACATAAAGTTGTAGAATTAATTGGGTGCAGAAGGTCCTCTGTTGTGTTGCTCAAGGCTCCCAAATAGAAATATACAATTTGTTGCCTTAGTTCCCCTGTGAAACACAAATCTCATCATGTGAATCATAAACATTTTCTGCAAATTCTTTTTACAGCTTCTAGAAATTATAAAGTTTGAGGACACTCACTTAACAGAGGACACAGTGCCAGTGGTGATGGAATCAGTCTTGGAAAAGCTGGACTTCAGGTAGTCAGAGGCATTGAAACTTATGTGGCCCGCCTGGTCCACTGTAAGCCCTGGCGCTATGCTGGCTCCAGGTGCGCCTACAGCGGGGA
This sequence comes from Perissodus microlepis, assembly GCF_051167445.1. Taxonomy (NCBI): domain Eukaryota; kingdom Metazoa; phylum Chordata; class Actinopteri; order Cichliformes; family Cichlidae; genus Perissodus; species Perissodus microlepis. The sequence continues at coordinate 5,220,395 of NC_140480.1, read as the reverse complement.
CACCGGGAGCTGCAGGGTTCCCCGGTGGCGTAGGAAGGACACTGGGCACCAGTGAGGCCTCGGGGTTTCCTGGCATTAGCTTCGGAATTGTTCTGATGTCATATTTTGAAGGGCGACCCACTTTGCCAGTCTTAAAGGCGATGGAACCGCCCATGTCAGGGTTGCCCTCACCGGGTTTGAAGGGGAGCAGAAACTTGATGTTCTCCAGGTCATACTTTGAGGGTCTCTTGTAAGCATTACCATTCTGCTGCTGTAAACTCTCGCCCATCTTCAGCTTCTGAATAAAGAAGTCATACTTGGACGCTCGGGCCATGTTCTGCATGTGAGAGGGATTAGCTGGCTGAGAATTACCCAGCTGAGGTGCTACTGGCTGTTTGTGGTCCATGCTGGAGGGGTAAATCTGTGCCTCGGCTCCTGGTAGACAACCAGAGGTCTGGAGCATGGTAGCGCTCTTATCTTGAGCCAGTTTTGAGTTGAGGTCGTCTGGTTTAGGCGGGGAAGCGTGTATGGGCCAAGGTAGGGTCTCTCCAGCTTTTAGCTTGCGAATGTACTCTTCGTACTTGGAGAAGCGGGCACGCCGTGAGGCCTCCTCGCTGCTGAGGGATGAGGGGTCTGAGGTAGCAGCTTTGAGCTTTTCAAAGCTGATCTTCTTGGTCAGCTCATCCCTTACCTGCTGGTCATCATAACCAAACATTCCCAGAAATTCATTCATGGTGTTGGCTGCATAGTCTCGCAGGGCAGACGCTTCTCCTGCACAAAGACAACAAGAAAAGATCTCCTATGTAATATGTATAATTCCGATAATTAAAGTTTTTCCATTAGCATATATTTAATGTGTACTGATCTGTCGAGCAGAGAAATTAATCACAAGTCAACCCATTGCTCAAGACATCTTAATCAGTAGTCTAATTCAGGTCACTCAATCAGTCTATGAAATGATTCCCTCTCCCTTCATACTTACTGATGCTCGCTAAAACATGTGTTAATGTATTTTTTCATCAAGTTTGCTAGTTACAAATGAATTAATCTGGAAAAGAGCAAAATATATTATGTCATGCAAACTAATGAAACAACATTCTGTCAACAATAATGCTCTATTGTGGTCATGCAAAAGGACTAAATTAATATGACTGCATCTACTGTGAGTGCATGTGTTCCTTTACAATAAATGTTTAAAATAGCTGGATGTTATTTTTCTGGTTATTTCAAACGATAGCAAATTTGACAACAGGAAAAGTGCTTCTGCACTGCAACCTACAGCATCTGTAAATGTTCGTGTATTTATGTGTCTACAAACAAGCAGTCTGAGGCAATGCTCTTCCTGTTTTGGTTGCACTATAAGCCAGTCCTGCAGAATTTTGCAGGGGACTGTACCAAAGGACAGACTCACAGAGAAATCAAATTTTCTAAAATCACTGTGCTCCTGATATAAAAATGAACTAGAAAATTAGGTATAAAAAGCATGTATATATATCATGCATACAAGATACTTAAATACTGAAAGTCATCCAAAATATTAAACAAAATATACAGAAATCTGTTTATAACTTCTTAGAAATGTGCATTTATTATGAGTGCATTTAACCCTGAATTTTTATCTGATGACTCATTCTCACTATTAGTAGCCTCATATTATAAGCATTTCATATCATCCCCTTATGAAACTTGGAATAACATATTTTAAAATAACAGTCTTACTGAAGTCAACTTCAGAAATGAAAACACATTTGCAAACTGAAACATCACTTTTATTTTAAGAGTCCATTAAATTGGACAACTTCCCCAAGGACACGGGCGAAATATAGTTGATGTATAGTTTAATTGCATTATGTGGAGATTAATTCTGCCCCATTAACTTTCATCCAAGTTAACGCATGGGGTCAGAGAGTGGGGAAAAGGCAAAGATGATATGGCCTGAAAGCAGTGACGGACCGAGCTCTGCCTTAAAATAGAGGAGCATGGATAGGGAGGAAATGGCGCAGCGAGAAGGCGAGTGAGACAGAAATCAAAAGAAAAACGGGAGAAGGAGGAAACACTTGTGTTTGTAGATCCAACTTAAAAAAAAATGCTGCTGTGCCAGTTTGCATATTACACAGGAGGCCAGAACACCGATATGCTAGTAATGCAGATGATAATGTCAACTGAGCCATGTAAAACCTTTGGCCTTCTTAACTCAAGCTTGGCACAGTCACAGGGACAGGGTCCAAAGTCTTTTTTTAAAAAAACATTTTATTGCTGTTTTCATCAGCAGAGCACACACGAGCTGGCGAGAGGTAATATCACCTATCGCCGAGGTAATTAATACACAAATATTTCTGCTCTTGTCTCGTATTTCTCAGTTATTGCTAAATCAGTCGCCGTGCCCTGCTTTTCACATCTCTTGCGCAGCATGTAAAATAATCCCCAAATTTCCATTCACTGTGTTGGGGCTGTTCCTCTGCTCAGTATGAAAGAGTATCCGAACAGATCGAAGGGGCATGAAAAATTTAAGAGAAATAGATCAGGTATTTGTGAGGAAATGCCTACATGTTTGCCTCAGATCGTTTTATCAAATCTACCATGTTTTCACATGTACTCAAACCGCAGAAAAACATGCTGTATACACAGATTCACTGCACAGGACAACAGCTTCTTCTATACTTTTGAGTTCTTAAATAAGGTGTTCAACACATCTGAGTGAAGAGTCCTTTAAAAATATTAAAATGGGATTTCAATATATACTAAATTAGCACTTGTTGGATTTTACTGCTACTTCATTTATGAGAGCGTCTCAGGTCACAGCATATCCATTTGGCTCTAAAGTTAGGGCAGAGCCACCCACACCAGTATAAGCCACTTCTTCCGTGACTGAAGAATGACAATCAAAAATAGCACGTTACTGTAATTTTCTGAGTTAAATATATATTACATAACACCTCAGATAAAGAGGTTCAGGCCTGCACCATTCCTTTTGGAGGATACCTGTAACTACTGCAAAGAGAGTAGTTTCCGTCATGAGAGCGCCACGTCCCTATTTTCATATTTCCTCATGGTATTATCGCCACTTCTCCCCCCCCCCCCCAAAAAAAAATTAGCCGAGACTCTTTGTTCATCAGCGCAGCCACGTGACGTGTTATCAATGAAAGGCAAATGATTGGACTTGAAGGGATTATGACGGGGACCGACAGGAGATAACCCTTCTAAAACACCATGTAAATGAGGTTTCTACTCAAACACTATCTGGCTGCCTCTTAATCGTGTCATGTGACACCGAGTGGGAAACTGTGTATGGGTTGAATCGAGATTGAGATGTTCCAGCCCCCCCGTTAAATTAAAAGAAAAATAAAATACTCTCCCCCCTCTCTCTTTCACCTTCATCCATTTCACTGTTCGCTAACACGCCTGACATTTCTGTCCGCACTTGCTTGTTGGACTGGGAAAATCCACAAAGAAGTGGTTTCTAATCTTGACACTTCAAGCAAACAAAAGCCAACACATGACACAGACCTGCCTTGTCTATATTTGAGGCAATTAGGCTGCATTTTCCCTCCCAGATATGATAGCAGATGGGCATTATATCTCCTTTTGCCGACCAAACATGGCCATCAGTGTGGCATAGCTTCAGTGCTCGCAGGACTGAGAGGCAGAGGTGTTGCTGATGATAAAGATGCATGCTAGTAGCTATATATGGACTAATCTAGAGCCTGGATACCTTCTGAACGGTGTCAGTTTCGAACAACAAATATATAGTGTAAGCCACAAGGTTGAAAAACAAGTGTTTTCTGTTTCATCTGCAAACATGTTGAAAAGCATGCTTTTTCATAAGGTACAATAATTTAAATAGAGCTATTTATGTTCATGCCATAGAGTTTAAGTGTGTTTTGTCTAAATGGACACTGTTAAGCTAAAAAAAAGCAGCTTTGAATAAATTACATTATGTGCATTTGTTTGGAGTAATTTGTCTCTCTCTCTCACACACACACACACACACACACACATGCGCATGCATGCACGAAAAACTATGAGGCTTCAAACTTCCTCACTGTTGGGTTAGTTAATTAACAGGCAGTAAATAGAGAGGACTTTGAAATAGCTTGAAATGAACAATAACCTTTTACAGTGAACCCAGAATTGCAAATGGAAGTCATGGTCAAGCCTGTTTGATCCATCGCTACGAGCATCTCTGTCATTGCTTTCAAAGTTTTTATTCATTGACTTTTTTTTTTCCATTGACTGGCTTATGAGGGCTCTAATGCGACATCTAAATTATCTAGGAAAAGTATTCTGGGGTTTTGCACTGATAGGAAATCCGCACGATGCCTCAATGTGAGGAGTTAAATGTTTTGAAGGTCGCAGTTTCTCTCATTGATCTTGCAATGTTTGTTAATTACATTGTCACTGATGTTGTGAGAGATAATTAAGCCACTATGTTTATATGCATAATTATGTGCACTCCATATCAGCCTTTGAAAGACAGTGGCGAGAGAGAGGGAAACGGAGAGAGAGAAAGAGAGAAAGAGAGAGGGAGAGAGAGAGAAGGGGGGGGGGTGTTTTAATTGTGAGCTGAGCAGAAACATGGCAATATAGATGCCCTAGTTACAATCAACAAAGAGCAACTCAGAAAAAAAAGAAAAAAAACTCTAAAGACAAGATTTGCAACTGATGCAGAATGCTCTCCCCGCAGTCTTCAAACATCGGCTTTGTTGTGAGATTTAAAATAGTAAGAGAGCCGGTGAAGGGAAAGGTGCAGGCCTTCTATACAACAGTAATGCATATTTACAGACCTGCTTTTTTATGGCCGTGAAATAAACAAAATGACTAATTAAAACCACAAAGCCTTTTTTCATTTGCCTCTGAAATGAAACCTGCTTCATTTTCTGAGAAGCCCCTGCCCCCAATTCTGAATGAGTGTGTGTGTGTGTGTGGCCAGAGCCACGGCTGTACAGTGGGTGAAAACAAAAAGAAATGAAGACAAAAAGGAGCATGTGTACACGACTCTGAGGTACATACTTAAACCTAGATGAAAGCACAAAAACTGTTAAAGTGAGGTGAGCACGCACAAAACGAGACTTGTTTGTGCACCGCAACAACCGGTCTCACCTGCAAATTGCTTTTTTCCCCCCTTCTTCCCCCCCCCCCCCCCCCCCTCTACGGGCGTCTGTGAAGAATGCTTTATCTATTCATATAACCGAGCTCTGTTTTTTCATCTTTTTTACAGCTCCGTGTTTTCAACTTCTGCTATTACAAGGCCACCGTTTCCGAATGTGTGTGTGTGTGTCAAGTTTCAAGGGTCACAAAGTGTATGACACCAAACAGCACTTTCTTTAAAAGATTGTTTGTGGCGTTAACACATGCACTCAACCTCATTCCAGGGGAGAGTGTGAAGTCTCTGCCAGCTTTATCTATTTGATAATCAGTGAATTATACCGAGGGAACATCATGTCAATATTAAACAGGGTTTACTGTGAGTCATTTACAAGAGCACACAGTATTGAGAAATTTATTAAATGAATACACTGCTGAAGCCACTGTTGTTTGTGGGAAGGTATTAAAATACTGCACTTAAGTGTGATATGTGGCTGCAATATAACTTCCCCATTTCTGACTTATTTGACAACTGATCTCTTGGATTTGACAAAAAAAAAAGCCAAACTCCTCCATGTAATAGAGGAGCTTGAAGCAGTGGCTAAGTTTAGTGAGCTTAGGGAAAAAAATCAAAGACTCAATATGTAATCCTGGGTGTAATATGAAGCTTATCCTGGCCCTGCCATGCGCTCTTAGCCCTCAGCTGCTGGGAGAATGCATAAACGCCTAAATGCCTTACGTTGTAAGCCTACTCCAGTTATGAATTTCTTCGTACAGTTAAGTTCATGTTTTTCCCCCCTCTGGCCCGCCAGCTGAATCTCTCTTTAGAGTAATAATGTCACTGACTATTCATAATGTAACTCTAGAGTTTCCCTTTCCAATAATGGACACGCTTAAGCTTATGTGGATGTGGCAATGTCACCTCTCCTCTGTCTAAGCCTTTGAAGGCCAAAGGTAGTGTTGCTTTGAGATGTACCGTGTGTGAAAGGGTAATTTAGAAGACGACGTGTGAAAGAGGATGCTTAAAGGACACAGTGAAAATATACCTGGAGAGGAGAATGGTGCTTGGCGATTTTGGGCCTCACTCGGCGGCATGTAGGCGTCATCTTTTGAAGGCCTGTCTTCAGCTTCTTTGTCTTCAGGGTAACTGCCATCTTGAGACCCCGCCGCAGGCTCGGCCTCCTCTCCATTGTCTTCCTCATCGCTGCAGCCTTTGGGCTGTACCATGTACACGCCCTCAGGAGGGCCATCTTCGTCATTGCTGACTTTGAGTTCTTGCTCCTGATCGTCGTCAGGAGCTGGGGGCTCATCGCTGTACTCGCCGTTGACCCACTTCTCAATGGCCTCGCGTCGCTTCTGGTCCTCCTCTAGGCTCTGATTTAGGCTCAGGCTCTCGGGGAAGTTGGTCTCGTTGTCATCGTAGTGGGAGCTACCGCGCTCGCTGTTGTCTGCTACACTCTGGTCTCCCTCTGCATTCTGGGAGCTGCTGTCGAACACCACCTGGCGGCTCAGCTTGGCACAGATAGCGTTGAGTTTTAGGCCACCTTTTCTTTTGGCGGCCATCTTGGGTTTTCCTGAGGTCGTTTCAGTGCATAAACTCCTTTCAGCTGATGGAAACGAGAAGAAGACAAATAGAAGATTAGCGAAGTTGCTCAATACCACAACTATCTGCGTTACAGCTCGAGTAATATTACTTTTCTCTGAACGAACGGCAGCAGGCGTGCTTTCAGTGTCACCGGAAACATCGTTCGAACCTGCTTTTTCCTGTCACTAACTTGTACTGATTTTGAAGATCACAATGGAAAAATAAACAGACATATACAACAGGGACTGCTGCTATTAATAACATAAAAAGCACTTAACAATAACAGCTCGAGCCTGGAAGGACACCCAGAGATACTGTACATATCTTTCTAAGTCACAGTTCTTTGGTCAGCTCAGAGTTTAGCACGATGTGGTTGGAAAAAAAAAAAAAGAGAGAAAAACAAGCTTAAGCAGCTGAAACCATAGGCTGATAGATATCAGACCCCCTACAGTAGTACAAGCTGCAAATACACGGCTACATAATCCAGCACATGACAGCGCTATAGAGACACTGTGAAATGTTATCTTCACTCTCACCTCAAGAGGCTGTGGCCCTGCCACTGAGTGGGGGGGCTGTATAGCATTAAAGCTGTCAGGATGTGGAGTGAAAATGCTGAGCACTTTTGGCCTTTTCAGAGCCCTGATCTCTTACCGGTTATTAAGTGAGATTAGATTCAGCGACTGTCCTGTTTTCTCTTTCCTAAAAGAAAAACGGCGCGCGTAAAACGCCGTCTCTGTATCTTGCACATCTTTACTTCAGAAGAAATTATACATCTAAATGAGTCTCAGCGTTTTATTTTTCTCCCCGGTGTGGCCTCTCTGAACAATAGCACATCATAGTATGTGCTTTGAGGCAGGAATGGGTGGCATTATTTCAACCCAAGTGGGGCTATCTTTATAACATGTCCTGTGATGAGGCAGGAACAGCTGCATGTGGCATTCCATATCCAGAGCTACCTTTTTAGGGCAGAAACTGCACTCTGTTACCTTTCGCGTTATTTCCAGAGCAAGCAAAAGTTCATTCACCCAGCAGCAATTTCTGGACAATTTGCAAAGAGGTTTTTTTTTTTTTAAAGTCTGAGGTGACAGTGACTAAAGAGCATTTATGATATATATATATAAAAAAAGAGGGTGGTACAATAATCAGGGGTTGTGCTGCGTGTTGCAGCTCAGCGAAAAACAGTTAAAGACCGAACCACATCAGAGATCTTTCTTCTTGCGTGATGGCGTATTGAATCTTAACTCAGCCACACTGTTGTTAAGATAATGCACAATATTGACTTACGAATACACTGTTTCAGTGGAGAAAAATGCGCGATATCAGAGGTAACAAAGTTCTATCTTAAAGACTCGATTCACTTTCTGTATCAGTGAGTACGAGCCTCTTCATTTTCCCTCAGCCATAAAGCCAAGCACAATCATGTGTGAGCCATTGCCTGCATTATGTAAATCACATCGGTGCAACATAAAATCCTGTTTTCATTTTCTTTTGCAAAGCTGTGGAATCATTAGAGGATATGCAATTTGAGGGAGTTTACAGATCACCCCCGTCGCCAGACAATGCACCCCCGTGCTACCCACACATGCTTTCTCAGTTACAGTATTTACATTGCGGGCTTCCTCTCTGAAACAATGACTTCAGGAATTATGTAGTTTTGAGGGGCCCGTATATCACAGGCACATTACAGTACAAATTTAGTGTCAGACAATTGCAGGCGGGGGGTGAAAGGGTCACCTTTAAGAAGACAGCAACTTTGAGAAGGTGGGGGGGGGGGGGGATCAGCTGGAAAAACTATTAGGAAGTGGAAGACATAAATTTTAAAGTTTTTCTTTCTTTTTTTTCAGAAATACTCTCCAAAGGAAGATTGAGGTCATTTGGGTGTTGCTGTGGAGGTCATTCTTTCTATTTACTGTGTTCAGTATTTCATGCTTTAACTACCGATTTCCTGTGTATTGCCATTTTGAGCTCCTTGTAGGAAATGACCCCTACACAGTTGTTTCTTTCCATTAGCGCCTATTTATGTATGATTTTGTGTTAACAATGAGGAGAATGACTGGCGCACCGAGTGCTACTGATTCAGTATCTAAGCGAGCCATTAAACTGAATTATCAGACATCTTAAGCACATATTCAGTGTTTTCTTTTAAAGGTAGGGCGTGATTTAAAACAAATTAAATATTCTGAGTTTCCCTCCGAGGAAGAACATGCTGCGATTCAGTGCTTTATGGAAGTAGTCTGAACTATTATTTGTGCTGTGGGTTTTTTTTTGCTATTGCTTACAATAAGGATCACTATGGTAACGCTAAGCTGTTTACCTCAAGTCGTTTGTGTGCATGATGCCGTACAATGAGATAAAATCTGTGGGGACTTACATGAAAGAATAACTTTTCCCTCTGGGACCAACTCCCCCAACCTCCCTGAGAGTCCAGTGAGCGTTCTGCCTTATTAATGAATATCAGAAAGAAAAACAACACTGTCACATGCACTGGACATTATTTACAGTCTGTTTTAGCCTGGTGTGCTAATTGTCAAGGAAGGAGACACCTCGGTAAGCACTGGGAGTTGGGGGAAAAAATAGGCAGGTCTGAATTCGAACACAACAGCTGAAACTAATTTTTCCCAACTGCTTATGTTAGCGGTGACATTATTTTTACTGGAAACAGTGCAGGACCGCAAAGGAGCGCCATGCAGTGTCTGTATAAGGCCAAAACCTGAGGAAAAAGTCAAGAAGCTATTTTGAATACATTTCGACAAGGTCAGGTTCTTTTTCATCTTCAGTCAAAAATAAGCGCAGTGGTGCATAAGCGCAAGTTCTGCTGGGTCCTGCTTCTTCTCAGAGGTGGATGACACAGCTTGTGTGAGAGTCTAGCCCTCCGCGCTGACAGAATAACTCCTCCTCTGCTCCGAGCCCCACAGGTCTTGTTGGTTTTTTGATGCAGAGTGTCTGTTTGTGTGCCAGAATGATATCATGCCCAATCAAGTGGTGTTTCAAATCCTAATAACGCTGTTGGAAGTGCATTATTTGTGTGAACGTGCACAGACTGTAATCAAGGCTGCTACGGGTAAAAGGGTGTGGGAGTTAACAATGGTCGTGACTGCGCGGGGTCACGGCTTTACCTCTTCGTGACACAAAAAAGGAAAGAGTGGGCAGCTTTCGTTCCAAAATACGTGTATAGTCATATTACAGAGGATGTAAAGCCACAAGTGTAGCATATAGAGAATTGAATAACTCGACTTTATTGTTAATTCAGAGAGCAGCTAACCCCTCCACCCCCCCATAAACAACCCAGCTCCCCGCAGCGTTTCAGTTTGTATGGAGCAGGCACACAGGAGGGGTCTGTATATAAGAGAGGTAGATATTACCTGTTTAAACTGAAGCTTATCTCTTCAACTAATCAAACACAGATACAGGGCCTGTTGTAGATTCCTGCTGAGTTTCAACATGACTGACACAGGGACAACCCCCCCACCCCTCCGCAATATCTCAAGTTAATTAATACAAACAGGGTCTGGAAGATGTCTATTCAACTCAGGATTATTTTACAATATGCAACAGAGAGGTGCATTAGCTCTTCAAAAAAAAAAAGAAAGAAAAAAAAGGAAAAAGTCTAGTTATAACTTCATGAACCTATGGCAGATTAATCGACAAGGCTGCAGCTCCCAGGGTGTAGCTCAGTGAACCTTTCATGTCTCTGGCTCTCAAGGGAGATGTATGCGCGAGTGTGCGTGCATGTGTGTTTCAGGGAAATCACTGAGCCACACACAAACACGCGCAGACAGTCTTGAAAATTACCATGTTTTTATTTTTGTAAATTTACGGCTTGCAGGAAGAGAATGTTTTCCTCTTCTACTCTCTTCCCCCTCCAACCCCCCCCCCCCCCCCTCCACCCAGCCCCGCTGTATGGTAGGGAGGCTGCGGCAGCCGCAAGGAAGTCAAGCGGAAAGTCACTGATGGACAACTACGCCATTGCACCCAGACCCCAGCATCTGGCCCTTCTCTCATTTTTATTACAGAAGAATAACAATAAGCAGGTCGCCGACCCCGCTGTGAGATTTTGCCACAGTTTTCTAACAGTCGGTGCAGCCGATGCTGAGAAATTTCCATTTTTCCACATGCATATTTAATTGAGTTTTGTCCCAGTGGTGCGGAAATGATTTGTTTTTTGCTCTCTGTTCACTTGACTCCTCTTCGGAGTCGCTAACCCTGATTAAGACGTTCCCGTTAATTTCCCAGCGCACACCTTTTTTTGTGCATTAATGGTTCTGATCGTCTAATTAAAACTTCTCAGCTCGGCTGCTGATCACCGCTCGTTGTGCCTCTGACCTGAAGTTTTAATTGCCGCATCAGAAGCGATAATAATAATTTTGAGGTTCTGATGATTAAAAACAATGCCATTGCCAACTAGTTGATAGATGGGGGTTTGGGGTGGGCACATCTGAGGAGTTTATGCAGAGTAGAGATTTACAAAAGGGGCTGTAAAGGAGGCTTTATATTACCAAGGAGCAAGCAGGGTGGGTGTGGGGGCTACTGCAGGTTATGTGGAGGGGGGTGGCAGAGCATATGGAAATCTCCCAGCCCTTCTGTCCCTCAGAGTCTTCCTAAGGAAACAGGTTTGGCTGGGACTGGGACTTAGCATTCCCCACCTCAAATCTAAATCTGCCACTGCCTGATCCACTTTGGAGCTCTCCTTACTTGGCAGGTTTGCCAGGTTGGGGACGAGAGAGAGGGAGAGGAAAAAAAAACACACACAGAGAGTGCAAGTGAACGACCGATGAAGGCACATAAAAGATGACGACAGTCCAATACCTTCTGCTTATTTTCATAAAAAGATAATAGCGCAGTAGGCACGATACAAAAGGCACATTGTTCATAAAGTGACTGAAAGGAAAAAAGGAACCTGTGGTGAACGTTGTCTCTGTCATAAAACATGATACTGATGAGATATATATGATATGTAGATTACTGTCAAAACAGGAGAAGTGAGTTGCTTGTGATCTTTTTTGAAACAGTACTTTCACACTGTACTATTCAGATCACACAAACTGCAGTAATGATAGGAAATGATTCAGGCATGAAGAGAGAGGCTGCACACGGGAAACTGCCATCAGCACCAATGTGTCACATTTTGTTCTTTTTATAAACCACTGGATTTCTATTGGATTTTTTTTTTTAGGTTTAGTACAAGATCAATGTTTTTGCTGCCAAAGCTACTGTACACGCAGGCCGGCAGACACATTCATACAGTGCAAAGACACACTGACATAAAGTCAGGAGGTAGCTTTCTTCTTCTCCACCCTGCCCTCCCCCTGCCCCTCTCTCTCTCTCGCAGATCTATTTTATTATTAATCAGTTGGTTGCACATCTGCCTGCTTGTTTTTTTTTTTTTTGCTTTTTTTTTTTTTTTTTATCAATAAAGCACTTATTGCTTTTAGTCTAGAATTTGACCTTGTACATTGTCTGCTGTCTTTCTGAGGCTGCTGACCTTGAAGGACCTGTTTGGACTATTTCACTTCAGTTCAGTCCACAGGCTGTTAACACAAGCCCTCAGCCAAGTGCCACGCTCCCGTCACACCGCCGTAAAACACAAACAAGACACTGCAGGACAAAGGCGGACACAAACGGCCCCAGTCACACACTCGCTGAATGCACGGGACAATGGCTGAGGAAAACAATGTATATTACGAGCATAGACGGAGGACGAAAGACTCTGAACTTGAGGGCAATCAGGCAGGAAAGTTGAGATCTAAGGACAAATACGCCCTCCAGCTTCATCACAAACAGGGTAATTATGGGATTTTCCAGAATAGAGGACAAGCAAGCTAAAATGGTCTAAGGGAGAGAAAAAAAAACAATCTGACATGAGTGACAAGAGTCATTCTGACAGCTGCGTACCAAAACAGCCAACTTTTATTCAGTTTGCTGCTTAGGGTAATTCATGGGACACACGGCCAACTTGTTAAAATTGTACATCAAATCTGGACTCACAGCTGGCACCAGATGATGACTTAATTTGCAAGTGTGTTGCAGGAGGCAAAAAAAAGAAAGAAATAAATAATAAAAAAGGCTTTAAAAATACCCAATTGCACATGGCCCCGTGCTTCCGCGGACTGAAACAAGGGAAATTTATTCTTGAAGCTTTGTTTTGGAGCTCTTGTTCAGCTTCAAGACACCGGGAGTGCAATTTGATAAGCCAACCGCCATGGTAAATGAGCAGACGACCCCTGTGTCCCTCCCTCACGGTTGCTGTTCTTGGTGAGGGAGCAAGGCAGTGTGGGTAGTACAGTGCAGAAGGGGCTCAGCGGTGCACCTCTCGAGGGCCCTTGAGCTAATATCTGTACAGATTAACTGCTTCAGTTGTATTTTGGTCACGGGGATCTCTCTTTGCCTTTGTGGCTTGTTGGGAGGGAGCAGGGGAGATGTGTGCCGAGCGCGTGTATTACACTCACGCAGTGTTAGTTGCGCTCGTTCTTCAGCAGTGAAGTAAACGATCTGCTCGCCTAAGAGGTCAGCTGCCCCTGGACTGACGCATGTCACTCCACATTATTATCTTTGGGGCCGTATTTCATTTACCAGAATCTAAAAGTACGCCGCTAAGTAAGTCTTCGACACCCTCTTACAATCACCTACCACCCTCTGTTTCTCCACAGGACACACACGCAGGCGCGCGTACACATCCAGTGTCAATCCTCCAGGGTAAACTCAGCACACGCTGCTCCATTAGTTATCAATTAATTCTGGAAATCTCCACCTGGCATGCACACGCCGACAAAGCCAGCGCATGTACGTAGCACCAGTCTCGACAGGAAGTCGAGGAGAGCGTGCCTTATTTGACTACGAGTGTGGGTGAGAGAGTGTGTTTGTGTGTCCATGCGGGTGGCACTTTTGTCCATGAGGTTAACCTTGATATGAGGCCCTGTCAGGCCAGATAATGTCAATCAATGACAAGCCCTCACAGATAACCCCTAATGTGAAGCCTAAAAAGCAAAGCTGTTTAGATCTTTAGACATGCCCCCTTTCACCAGCATATGAATTGCATTACAAGGAAATGAGCTGTGGCATTTCTTTAATAAGACTCTTAAGACATTTTGACAGCATATAAGGCCCTGTGCCGTAAAAAAAAAAAATTAAATAAGGCCCCTGCTGACAAAGCCTCCTCACACACGGCAGCGTTCTGATGGGCAGACCCAAGTTCCTGTTAAGTGGAGGAAAGGAAAAGACAAGGAGGTGGGGGGTGAGAAGGGTGGACCTTTCCCTCCTCTTTCTTTTTTTTTCTTCCCCCGGCTCTCAGGGACTTCTTAATTGATTTCCAAGGTTATGTTTCAAATTTGTTTTTCAGCTACGGAGGTCTTGCGAATGAGAGCACGAGTCAATGTTTTTCATCAATTCTCCTAAATTCGGCCCGGTTCACACCGCTCGCCTCAGATCCTGCCGAACCCCACTCTCGTCCCACCTCCTTCCCTCTTCCACCCCCTCTTTGTCCTTTTTTTCTCCTCTCCTCGAAAAAGAAAGAAGGAGGTGACATTAACCCAAGAAAGAAAAAACAGCAACAACAAAAAAAGAAAAAAAGAAAAGAAAGACGTATTTCCAGACAGGATGCCTGCGCTGACAACATCGATCCCCAGCTACCATTAAAACATTTGCTCTGCCTGACAGAGTTTTGTCTATTGGACTTTCTACGCAGCAGAATGAATCACAGGTGCCTGTTAAAATGTCATCGTGGGCAGCTTTTGCAGCCGGTCTAAAAAAACAACAATTCGGCCTTTTTACACTCTTAAGTTTTTACCACTTTTCACAGTTTTGCATTTCAAATAATTCAAGGAAGCACAATTGCATTTTGATCAAAATACACTGTTTCTCAGTTTAAGGGAGGAAGTGATGAGAACGAATCTTCCTGCTTGCAGGAATTTGCATTTTTGTTGTTTTTTTTTCCATCCCATGTGACTGCGAATCTCCTGCCACAACTGCTATGCTCTACTTTTCTGACAAGCAGCATAAATGTGACTACAGGGTTTTGTGATCATACAAGACATTTCAAAGCGTTTATTTGTACCGTGTGTGGTTGGGAAAGTGTGGTTCGGTGCACAAGCCACTGTAAACATACTGTATATGTTAAGTAAAACTGTTGTAACCAATATTAAATGTGTGCTGGTGTGCTGCATGCCTGTTTGCAGGTTTGTAAACAGCAGGGCATTGCGCTCTGAGCCCTCCTCCTGCTCCTGTATGTGTCGTGGCTGCAGGTCACATCATTTGCACTGAGATGCCACACAGTCCAAAAAAACAGAAAAATGCACACTGACATTTCAACGAGCTGAGGAAAAACTGATCCACGGTGGGTTTAATAAATACTCCACTGTGTCAGTCGTGACAGCAGGGAAAAACAGCATGGTTTACTGAAAAAGTTCAACACGAACTTGAGGCAGAAATAAATGTGGCAGTTTTCACTTAAAACAGGAACATTTGTGTTTCTGGGAGTTCGGTGGAGGGAGGAGTGTGCTATGACTGAATTTGAAGGTGTGATAAAACAACACTCACAATAAGGGGAAAAAAAATAAAAATGAAAGAAGCAAAGCTGCTTTACAGGAAAAAAGAATGCTGTCTATTTTGGGTCTCAGTATACAAAAGGAAGTGCCGCTAAGTTGACTCAAACAAATAAATTTGCTTTTGATAAAACCACAGCAACTACTTTTGCATTCTACACCAAACCCACTTCGTTTCCTGCGTCTTTATCTTCATGACTTGCCACATTTGTGAGAAGCCACTCAGTAAATTGTCAAGCACAAACAAGCGAAGGCTTTAAAATGATGCAGTGTTGATGGCTTAAAGTGTAATTTTATTTGAAAAGTGACAGTTTAAAGGAAGCCAACACGGAGCGCTTGCCTATTTGCGCTGCAACCAGCTGCCCGCTTTACATTTCTGCAACATTAATATTCCTCTTATTATTATTTTAAAGTGAAAACGGATACTCTGTTGAAGTGCAAATCTGATGAATTACAGGAGCAGATTGCTGCTATTAATTATTAAAACCTATTTTATAAATATTCAGGTCTGTCATGCATCTAATAATGAACGCTTTAGAGGAGGTTACTTCCTGCGCGCATCCTAATGTGTCAGAAATATCGCTTTTAATCACACTCGTGTCAGCGAGTGTGCCGGGTTTGAACCTGCCGAAAAAATCTAACAAATCAAGGAAACTCAGATGGCCAACTACTGTGCTCATCACAGCTTTTCCGTTCCTGCTGTTTCGCACGATCCAGGTTTGTCTCCTGCCCCGTCTAAAGACGGAGTGAAAACCTCCCAGCTCTCTGCTGCATTCTTACTGTGGTAATTTGAATGGAGAATAATGCATCGGCAGCACTCTACCTTCTGGACACACCTAGTCCCAGTGCTACTGCTGCCATATGCTGTGTTGATACATATTCATAACACTTTCTCGTGTGTGTGAGCGATGAGGCTTAAATGAGTGTATCACAACTTCAAATGGGAAGGAGGGGGGGGAAAGGAAAACAGAGAAAGCCGGGCACAAAGAAAGTTGGACAACTCTTCCCCCATTTCCTCGTTTCTTAATCATTTCCCTGCAAAGAAAAAGTTCAGGCGTTCAGGCGTTCGGGTGCTGGGAGGCTACCCCGGCGATGGATACACGAGAAGCTGCGGAGTTCCGGGATCGGCTTCCAGAAGCTGCGCGAGGCGGCGACTGTCAGTGGTTGGATAATCTGTCAGGTGGGCCGGATGGCCTCGCTGGTAGGATGAGAGTCAACAGCGCCGTAGCACGACCTCCATACACCCCAGCAGTGTCTACATATGCTGCATAGGGCATACACACAACCTGATAGGCGCACACACAGACACACTGTGGAGCGCTCTAAGATTAACACTGTCAGAGCTACAATGATACCCCTTCATTATCTGCACACGGGGCCTCCTTCATGCGCTTGCTTGCCTCACTGTCCTCTCCACTGCTTCTCTGTGGAGGTAGTAATTACTAAAGCTAACATTTCTTTCTCTCTGCGCCTCCACCTACCCTCCACTTCCCCATCATTTCTTTCTCTTTATGCAGCGCACTCAAGTGCCTTGCCAGCTTTTTGCCAACTGATGACACAGCTGAAGGTATGCCACTGTTGATGGCAGTACCAGTGTGACTCCCCGCGTGTATGTGTGAGCGCCGTATTATGAGATTATGCCCAGCTGATGTGCAATAAAGGCGCAGTGTGCTACCCCAGATTCAGATCAGTCAGCTGGGGCAAACGCTCATTGTGGTACAGCAACGGAGAAATTGCTTGATGTACCACTGCAGTATCTGTTGTACTATACATTGTTGGTGTAACAGGCTGGGATCAGAGAGATGTTCCCTCTTTCATGGCATTTTTCATTACCAACAATGCTCTCGCGCTATAGCTTTCTTCTTCCTCTCCCACTGGAACTATGGCTTTATCAAAGGTGATAGCTTGCTCAGGCACATTTTCTCAAACGTCTTCTTCAGCCAGCCATTTCCCAAGCTGCTCTCGGGTAAACGTCACTCATAAAAACTGGGGAAGATTTGATGGTGAGATCAAAAAGGGAGGAAGGACAGCGAGGAGAACGGGGAGACGGAGGGAAATAGGAATGATACCCTCCTCCCCTGCCTGACACCAGCGACTGCTGAGGGTAATTCCTCCAAGCAGGGCCTCTGTTTTCAGAGGCAAATACAACAAAACGCGGGGTGCTGCCACGAGACATCAAAATGGGCGATTTTGACTTCAGAGGGTCTTCAGATGCTTGAGGACTTGTCAGTGTTGAGCCAGTGGGACTGAACAGAGAGAACAGAAGGTACCAGCAGGCTGTTAACAACCAATACGGGAACCACGCCAGAAAGATCGTCTCCTCCCAAAATGCCAGTCGGCACCAGATCACTAAAGGCTTCCACCATACTGTAATATCCCACCTGAGCACTTTCATCTGTTCAAAGTTAAATGGCTTAAAAGTTTATCAGCTGCTCTATGCCAGCGTTGTATGTGATGGCTGCTGTTTGCTTGTTTGCCTGCTTGGTTATCTGTTTATCACCAAGATTACCCCAAACCTACATAAAACCTGGAGGATAGGAGGAGTATGTTCAAGCAGTGTGGCCTTTGATAACTTTTTTTTTTATTAGTGGCGGCGGCTCTTCTAGCTGCACCACTAGGATAAGATAAGTTCGACATGTAGGTGCCTTAAAGGCAGAAAGACATTTTTTAAGAGTGAAGCTTCAACAGGTGCCCCGAGATATTTTATCTGGAATTTTATGCTCTTTGCTTCGCAGAGAGAGATTTTCATCAGCCAATCAAAATACTTGTTTTGTTCTTCGGAGACCTGAGCTGTGTTGTGACACGCTGAGAGGGATGTCCGCGTTTTCCCCTGTGTTGTTCCCACTCATTCTTGGAGCATTAGGCTGACTCTAAATAGCCTGGAGGAGATTAGGGTAGCTCATATTCAAATGCACTTTTCTTCTAAAACCCCACTCCACCAGTGGGCCAAGGAGATCAGTGCAGGAGCTTGGTGAGATGGTAGTCAGAGACGATTGTGTCACGTATAAATCAGCACAGAGGAGGAAAAGAGACAGAGAGGAAGAGTAAGAGGGAGAAAGGCTGAGGTAAAAGACAAACAAGTGTTGGCTCTGCTATATGAGTTTAGTTAGCTAGAGAGTTAGTGCGTGAGTTATGGCTAGCGAAGGGCTGAGGGACGCTGTATTTATGAGGGGACTGAGTGAGTGTTAAATCCCTGGTAAGAAATAAAGTCGTCCCTGAGCGAACGGGGGAAACATTTCACTCAGTCTAAGAGGTGCCTTGAAAAAAAATGAAAGCCATCCCTCTTTCAGGGGAAGCACTAGTCTACATTCACTAAAATTGCTTTATTCCTTAAAAATGCCATAGATCACATCCAAGTGGACAGAACCTCATATTTGAATAGAGAAGAGGATTCTGTGTGTGTGTGTGCATAATATCAACCAAGTTCAGGAGCCAAGGAAAGGGAAAGAATCTGATTCTTCTAAAATTGCATGCGGATTTTGTGAGGGATCTTTGGCTAAGAGAAGCTGCCAAAACACACAGTGCACTTGTTGCAGTGCAAGGGTTCATCCAAGAAAAGTTTTCCATTCTGGTTTACCCAGGGAAAAAAGTAGGACTTTTTTTTTCAGTTTAATTATTTGATATATCTCAATCTATTCTACCAAACTAGCTAAGCCATATTTTTTTTTTCTCACAGACAAACTTGTCTTGTTCTGAGGAGTCAGACTTGAAAAGCCTGAAACAAAGGAAGGGGCCTGGCCAACGGAAAAGGAAAAGCTTAACACTGCACTTTGTGCACATCCAAGTCTAACTCAGACCTCACTCCAAACCCCTGCAGTAGTAATAACAATTATTACTTAAAAAGGCAATATTTTTGCATTAACTTAAAAGGCTATATCTTTTTCTTCCTCTCCAGCCTGTGCGGCCTCACTTACCCTAAGTATCTTCATAAATCACCAGTTACTGTTAACATGTACTCCACAATTCAGTCATCAATCTCCTACCAGGTCAGAGTGAAAACAGAGGGGGAAATGTCTGCTTAGTAAAATGTCTCTCTCGTGAATGCTGCTACCACCACCCACTACTCAAAGACATATATGTGTGCTCCCACACACACACAAACACACGCACACATCAGTTGAATAACAAACACTACAACCAAAGCAAGCTCTATGGTACATTGGAGCAGAGCGGTTGCCAGATCGCTACGGTAAAGCAAGCCAAATTCAATTCTGACCTCACCTTTCACTCTGCTGCTTCCATTTGTTATAAAAACAAATAAACAGCAAGTGTGAAGTTGGAGTCGGCCAACTTCTGCCTCGACAAGAAATATCAGGCCCGGGCTCAAGCGGTGTGCTGCTTGGGAGACAGACGCCCACAGGGCCACATGTAAATCTGTGTTTATGTTCACAGACACAGTATTTATTTAACCAAAAGAAGAAAATCTAATTGTACACAAGGAGGATTATTGCTCTCAGAACCGTGTCTCCACAAGGGAAAAAAAGGACTCTTTAGCCTTTCTTCAACAGACACTGTTTACATCAGCAGAGTGGAAAATCCCTCCGATGACAAACCGCTCCATCACAACATCTGTATCTAAACAGCCAAATCAATCTCGACCAACACCGCAAATTACCTCACAACAGATCTGAAAGAGGCGCACTTGACTTCAGAGGAGAGGGATTTATGTGCTTTTCAAACAATTTCTAATTTTAGTTAGGTTTATTTATACATAAATATCAATGTATAAAGTCTAACGATATTTCCCTGTAAAGCAAGTAAAGACCACACAAATTTAAGCATTAAAAACAATATAATGTGCAGCCCTTAAAAGTGTTCATTATTTAATTCAATTATTATTTTAATTTAAACAAACTTTCCACCATTGACGCTCATAGTGCTCTAAGGCCTGGCACGAAAAGTCAGAGACAAAACTTTTGACCGAGCAAAAATGCAGTTAAGACGAATTTACATACACGACTGACATTTAGTGCACTATAGGCGCAAATGCGCACAAATATACATGGAAACGAAAATCTTTTTTTTTTTTTTCCAGAAAATGAACAGTACACCTGCTATTTCCTCACTCTCTCACACAGACGTGCACACACTTTGACACCACCCACTACATCACTACACATGCGTGCCTGACTCATGCCAACTGCAAATAGTAGCAAACTCGTTCATCTCGAGGTAGCACTCAACTCCTGTGTGTGAGTGTGTGAGCGTGTGTGTGTGTGTGTGGGGAGGGGGGAGTGGAAGAGACAGAGAGAGAGAGAGAGAGAGAGAGAGAGAGAGAGGGGAAAGGAGGGAGGAAGAGAGAGAGAGAGAGAAAGGTATGTGTGAGTCTTACCTGGCAGCAAACCGCCCTCTGCGCTCTGTCTCACCTCTCCCTCCTGCCCTGGAAGAATTCTCTCCACAAAGCAAGGCATTTTCTCCACAACTGCTCTCTGCCAAGGCTCTGCTCTCTCTCTCTCTCCCCCTCTGTCTCTCTCCCTCCCTCTCTCCTTCACACTCCTTTCCTCTTTCCCACTCTGTCCTCCTCTCTTGCTGTCTATCTCTCCTCCCTCCTTACCCTCCCCCTCTCTCCTCACAGATGTCGAGGCTGTGCGAGTTTACCCACTTTACCAGTAGGGGTCCTTCAGCGCCCTTCTCCACCCCGTAGCCACATGGGGGAAGAAAACACACACATACACACACACAGGCCCCAGGAAGAGAGAGCCACTTAACGGGCGCCCTCCTGTCACTGCTACAATGAGAGCCCTCTGCAGAGTAGCGCGGCTGCACTAGCTGCGTGCATGTGTTTGTGCGTCTGTGTGTGCGAGTGCGTGTGTGAGAGATAGACAGGTATGAAGTGGGTGGCGTGCACCGGGAGCTGGCCCTTGGCCCTTTCCAGCCCTGTTGAGCTAGGCTCGGCCCTGGCTCCTGAAGTGTAGTACAGTAGAAGCGCACTCCCTCACACACACAGACACGCAAACACACTCGTGGGCATATGAGCGCACAGATTGACTTACAGTGGGTCCCTCGGAGCCAGCAGCCAGTGAGGGAGCGAGAGAGCGAGAGATTGTGGGCACGCACAAGCACACACACTTTCACTGGTACGCTACACAGACACACACAGAACAACTGCTGCTGTTTGCTACGGCTGCTGTTGACAGTGATAACATGCGCTCTGTGCCCTATGTGTGTGTCGCAGCGCACACGCACACATAAACACACACATTCAACACATAGCAGATGGCTATCGGCTCTCATATTTCAGGTCTCTATTCCATCTTTTTTTTTTTATTATTTAAAAAAAAGAAAACAGTCTTCATTGACACTGGCATGTTAGATTTGAAGTCTCTTAGCTAGTGTACAGTGGGGAATTTCTAGTTTCTCTCCGACTTGTGGGGCACTTTTCACATCACAATATCAATACTGGAGAGTATTAGCTGTCCTGTTGAAGAATGTCAGATCTCCGTTTGCCTTTGAATAAGAGCAGAATCCCCCTGGGTGAAAATGCGAAGATCTAACTATAACTAAGAGTTTAAATAAGCTTTTAATTATCTTTTGTGCACGAAAACATGTTAACAACTCAATTAAAAGTGAATATTAACCTAAAACAAATATAAAATTGCTGTCTTAAAGTAGACAGAAGAGTCGATGCAAATGTTGTTCGCTTATTAAGTCATAATTGACACAAAGTGAAAGAAGATTAACAATGGATGGAACTTGATCCCAGAATTTTATCAAATATTGCCCAACTTTTATGATAGTTAATATTGTACAACAGCCCTGATCTTGATCGGGATCTTTAGCAGCTAAAATATCAGAACAGCAATTATCAGGTTGAGGTGAATAGGTTTTTCCATTTATTGCCACCTGGAACAGGATAAGGGTACCTGCACCCAAGACGCGATATCCCGGACCTGCCGCAGGTATAATTTGAACAGAGGGTGGATCACCTTTATTTGAGTCAAACAAAGCCTTCTACTGACACAAAAATTGTCATGACTTGACAGACAAGCCTCCAACGCCCAATCAGACTTCCTTCAAAACGTTGACAAAGGGCAATAAAGAAAATAGGATGTTAAAAGAGCAGGACACGGATGTTGAATAAAGCCACCAGAAAGTGTACATACTTAAAGTCGTGATAAGCTAATGAGGGAAACAGAGCTGTGCTTTTGGTTTACTCTTATCACTGTTTGCATCAGTTGCAAATCTCCCTTGACAGCAAGACTGAAATCAAATACAGTTTTTTAGGCAGATGAAGGAAAGTCATTTGTATTTACAGGAAATAAGAACGATGCGCTCAATCATTATTCCCTTGTTGTGCTAACTAGAACGCAGCCCCTGTATTAAATGTTGGAGGAGCAGCACAAGGACAAGTAAAACATACCTTAAATAGACTACAAATGAAGTCACTTAACACCCACTCGTTCCCTCGCCACCCCTTGCTCTGTCTGTCTTCAACAGAAAAAAAGCCTGTGTTTGACTATCTCCCTCTCTGGTTCATAGTTTCTTTTGCTTTTTAAACAGCCACTTCGCCTGTCACAGCACAGGAACGGGCGCATTCCCCTTAAATGGCTCCTTTTGACAACTGATCTGTAAATACAGCCGGATCTGCAACTTCCCCCTTTCTCTCGCTGCTTCACTTTCTCCCTTCTCCTCTTTGCTCTCTCTCTCCCTCTGCCCAAACTCCTGCCAGATCCACACACACACACACACACACACACACACACACACACACACACACACACATACATACGCATACACAGACATGAAGGTCTCCCTATGACCCCCTCCCCACCGCCACAAACACACACACACACACACATTTACCCCCACATCCCCCTCCCAACTTCCCCAACTCCATTCCCCCTGCCTCTATAAAAACACAAATATGCCATAACTCAGGCAGCGCTGCCACATAGCCTCCATCTTGCCCTGTACCGGGGAGGGGGGGGAGGCCTCTCAGGAAGGTCACCAACAAATGGTTTTCCGATTCACTGCCCCTGAAATAATTTTGTGTATTAAAACCTGAATCTGCACTTTCTGGCCTGAAAGCTTTTCTAATTATTCCGGCGTCCTTGGGACAGACACAGATCCTTCACACGCCGGGGGAAACAAGCTATAGAGCAACCACTACAGCCACAAACACTCCACCACCACCACCCTCTCTCTATCCCTCCATCTCCCCACCTCCTCTGCTCTGCTCTCCTCTCCTCTTTACAGCCACCTCCCTCCCCAATCTGTTTTCAAAGCGTGTCTGTCCTTTATTAAATTGTTTTCTTTTCCACATTATCAGTTGCCATGGAGACCTCATCTCTCGGATTATTTGAATTTCATTATATCTATTGATTTGGGAGCATTTCATCTTTTTTATTGTTTTTCTGTCAATTTTCGAAACGAATAACCATCTAATTTGCGTCAGCGCTGATTACGTTCGTCCCTCAATAGAGGTCGGCAGCTGCGCCGGGGAAACAAATCAATGGAAAAACATCATAAAACTCGAAAGTACAATCAACCAGGATATGGGTGACATTCCGTGGTTGCTGAAACGAAGTCATCAAAAAATATATACTTTTTTTCCCTGCGCCTCTGCATGTGAGGGGGTGCAGTGAGGAGGACACATATGTGTCTGGGCAGATATATTACTATATTTCAGCAGATAATATACTATGGTAAATTTCCATACTGATAACAGCCCCTCCCTGCCCAACCAAAACAAAAAAAATGCTTACTGTATCTAAATAATTTATGCAATTTTAGCATTTCTATATAAATTTTTTAATAAGCTGCTTGGAGCAAAGTGGCCATTAACAAAACACACAGCTGTCCAATGGGCTAAGCCCAGCAGATCAATTGCACTTTTTTATGACATGATAAAATGCTTTTAAAGCAATTTACACAAATATGGAAAAAATGACTTCATGGGCTTCATTTATTCATAAGGACGTGTATTAGAGGGGAAAAAAAATCTTACAAAAGCCAGACAGGAGAGATGGTCCCGGTCCTAACTGGAACGGACTTGCTGCCCTCTCCGCAAGGACATAAAGTTTCATTACTGATGCACGCAGTCAAAGGCAATTTAGCAAACACAGTGTGCAAAAGAAAACATCAGCATATTGCAAGTGTTCCTGTATTAGGCAGACCTTGCATGTTGTTTTCCAATTTTTATTCATTTTTATGGGGGCGGGGTTGCATGGGGGTGGAGGTGATGGATTTTTTTTTTTTTTTAAACTCCACCTGCCCGGTGTCACCGTGACCCGAAGCCAAGGGGAAGTAGCCACGGTCTGGCCCCACGAAACCAAGCGTAGACCACGCACCAGACAATGGGGCTTTGCAGCAGGACAAATGAGTACACACAACTTCAGCTGTACAGTGGCATACAGAGCATGTTATGCACACTCATTATGTGAGAAAACAGGCCCACAAATATTCAGTGGATCTGATCATTTAGCATCTTAGTGCTGGCACACACACACACACATACACATTTGGCACAGGAGTATGGATGGGGAGGGCATTTGGAGGCTAATCTTGTTTCAAAGCATCCTCTTCATGTGCCGACAATGTGCTTGAGCTTCTCCATGAAATACTGCTGCTGAAGGCCTCATGTTTGCAACACATGTCAACATTTGACAAAGCATTACTTTTCCTCCCAACAATATTCTCCTGCTCAGGCCTCTGAAATGAGGGCGCTAACAAATTAGCTTTTTATGTTTATTTGTGTGTGGGTGTGTCGTGGGGGGGTAGTTTGGGGGGGGCAGATCTCATTTTCTAAGGCACCAGTTCTCAACTAGAAAGAGGGAGGGAGAGAGGGAAAGTGAGGGAGACAAAGGGAGAGAAAAGAAAGAAAAGGCTGAATGTTTTGGAGTCACGATTCTTCTCCTGATTGCCCTAGCTGTCTCAGTTCTGCAAAACATGACCCTCCCCTCCCTCAGCCACGACAGAAACACGGGCGACTGGATAAACACTATTTTATGCAGTGACTAGATGAATCGCCAGACAGTAATTACAGTCTTCCTCTCGCCCCAACAAAACTCTACTGTACAGGCTCTTTCTCTTACACCAAACTGCAGTAGCACGTACTACAAAACTGCAGGTGTGTGACATGTTTGTCAGTGCCTCACCCAACTAGATAAATATAAATATTAGACCCTGTAACAACAATGAAACGCTCTGTGCCGCTTTCAGTGATGTGTTAATAATCTGTGGCTGAAAGAGGACTTGTGTGGATGGACGATGTTATCATGTGCAGTCAAACGTTGTCGGAGCTGGCTTTGTAGAGAAAGTTTGGTGATTTTTTTTTCTGCTACCCTTGCAGTTTAGGCTTTTCTCTCGTCGATGTAACAAAAATAACACGCTTGTGTTCGTAACTAAACATTCCCACACAGCGGCTGGTAGTCTGCTGGGTCTCTGACTGCATGTGGCACAACATACCCACCGCACACAGCTCAGGCCTAACCAAATTTTTGAAAAGGGATCTGAACTTGATGTGCGGACAAAGTCCGTTAGCAAAGGGATTAATTTTGTTCATTCAGTGTTGGCACTTATTGACATTTCAAAAGATCACTCCTACATCAACTACGAACTGTCGGTGAGAGCAGTGAAACACACTCAGACACTCCTTCTCTTACTCCATACTCATTCATCCGGTCAGACCGTGCCCCAAAAGTGGTGCAGTAAACCATGTTGTCAATGTCCGAGCTCTAAAAAGCACAATTACAGAGGACCTCGACTGAATAATTTAAAAAGCATAATTACTGACCTCTATCCAAATTCCTCTGAAAGGTACATTAAGATATAGAAAAGCACTGGAGGTGGAAGTGAAACTGAGGGGAAGAGAGAGTGTGTGTCTCTCCAGGCCTCCCTAATGCACTCTCCTGCTGTACTCTAACTTCCTGTGGACCCCTAATGTGCCCGCTGCTTGCTGGCCTGATGAAGACTACAGTTAATGAGGCCCTTGTTTCTGAAATGAAGTATCTCAGAAACCATCAACATGCATTACTATCAACCCCCCCCCCCCGGCCCAAACACACCAACATCACCACCCCAGGCCTCTCCTTGCTCCGTACCTTTTAGTGCCACCTCATGTTCCGATGGTTGGAAATTAAACAACAGCTGCTTTTCAGGTGTGTGTGTGTGTGTGTGTGTGTGTGTGTCTGTGTGTGTGTGTGTGTGTGTGTGTGAGTGTGACTGTGTGGGTGGGCCCGTTTGGTGGGCTACTATTGACCTGGGCAGCCATCACTGCTAGGGTCACCAGCTCTCAGTTGATTTGGCTGAATGTATGAGGCTATGAGTGATTCTGGATTTGAATGAAGCGTCACAAGCATTTGTGCTGCTGCACGCGTGTGTGTGTCTGTGTGTGTGTATGAGCACTTTGGGGGGCGTGGGGGGTTGAGGCGGATGTTGAGAGCTGGTAGTGGGCTTGGGGGAGGATCCAGAGAGATGAGGCCTTTTTAATTAAAAGAAAATATTTGTGTTTGCATACTATCGCTGTTGGAACCTGGAACAATTCAGAGAATTCTGGCTGTTAAATGGCTTGCTCTTTAAAATGATTTGGGGTATTTCAAATCCTCTTTGCATACATGCATTTTTAAAATTTCAATTATGCTATGCCTTTTTTCTCAGAGAACTTGTATATTTCTCTATTTTATCAACTTTTTTTCTGCTATAAACCTTTTTTAAAAATTCGGAAGCATTATAAGAAGAAATTCATTTACCGATAGGCTTATTTATCAATATTAGAGTGCTGCTGTCTCTGCTGTATTTCTAATAGGAAGGATAGAGGGCACTGAAATAATTAGGCGACTTCTGCAACATCCTGAATGCCAAGGACAGGTGGATTAAAGTATTAAAACAATCGCATTTCAGTCTTGAAATAGTCCTGTGCACGACTCAGCACCATGCGCATCCGTTCAAGTTCAGCTGCCAGCTCCATATCGCCACAGGAGAGGGTTAGAGGAAAAAAAAAAAGCCCAATCCCATTAGCTAGCGTACATCTCAGCAGACCTGCTGGAAACGTGAGCAAATCTCAGCGATGATTATCCGTCAGAGCTCTCAAATGATAATACATAATCGAACACTACAGGGTTTTTTCCCCCTCTGTAATCGCGCAGCTAATTTGTGTTTCCCCATTTAGGTTAGAATCTGGTCCTTTCCAAATAAAAAAATAACAGACAAGATCGGCACAGCTGCCTCTGCGTCTCAGGATACATTAAAACTACTGTCCTCCAATTAGAGGGTAGAGCATGGAGTTTCCTACATTAGGTGAAGAAAATGATTTAAGTGAAAGTTAAGACACAAGACCACAATAAGGTCTACTTAGAGTGCAAAATTAATAAGGAAAGTGCTTTGTAGTGCTGTTTTACTCCTACTTTGGGGTGAGCGATCCTCAATTTAATCAGGGGTGTTTAACTTAACTCTCTGCCTTCATAATAAGTATGACAGTACTGACAAAATTCAAAATTATTTCTCTGTAAAAATTGTAAAAAACATTAAAGAGTCCAAATTTGTAGCGAACGCTAAACCAATAGATTTATTTTATCTATAAAAATTGCTTTTAAAATGTAATTACTAGAAAATAAGTGATACATTTTTTGTATTTCTATATGTAATTATATTTAACCTGAACACAAGCACTTAAAATATCCCTTTTTAAGCAAATGGCAATATGTAAGGTGAGCCTTTGATAAAATCTAAACCTCTTAGCCCACCTCCTACCATCTGTGGCCCTAATATACAGCTTGCGAATGAGAAAGCTGTAAGTGTCATCTAGTCTGTGACTTAGAGTAACAAAGTCAACCTGCTTTCACAGCCGTGCTGTGGAGGTGGAATGAACCTTCTGTGGCAGAAAACAAACAGGAAGCAGAAAGAGGAGTGGGGACAGAGTGAGCGAAAACTCTGCCCTTCAGTCTCTGCCCGGTAACGGCACTCTTAACCAGGTCTGACAGCTAACAGCTCCTTGGCAATTGGGGTTAGTTGAAGGAAAAGAAGCTCAAGTTTTGTTGGGGCTTTGGCTTCATAGATGTTCAGGAGCTGCTTCCCACTGCAGCATCAAAGGGGATTATAGGGACAGGGCCATCTGCCATCTGTGCCAGAATAAGCGTGAGCCCTTTTATGTCTCCGTCTATGTTTGTGTGACTGTGTGTGTTTGTGAAAGAAAGACAGAGAATCCCTCATGTCTATGTACTTTAACTTAAAGGGCAGTGCAGAGGTGTGGGGTGCAGCCCTCAGACTAAAGGTTTCCATCTCACCGCTCAAGTTTTACCCTTTGAATCAGTGTTAGGACTCAGAGCAGGTTCTTCACCGTACACACCTGAAGTACAGGGATAAATCCACGTCCATCACGGCTCACTAAAAACAGATCTAATGGTGAACGGTCTCTCTTTTGTCACTCAGGCACAAAAACACAACTTGTTTTTTTGTTGTGGGTTTATTGGAACACACTGCCACCCTCGTTTCCCCCTTCACCTCTCTAATTTGTTTTGGGTCTTGTTCCCGGCCTCCGCCTGGGAATGTTTTCTGCTCAATAGTCTGCTACCTTTTAGCTGAGCCGCCCAGTGCTTGACCTACTGCCGACACTTATTTTCAGCACTCTAATTGTCGTTTAATCACATATCAACCTGTCATTTAAAGACCCCTTTTTTCAAGGGGGGATATTTGCATATATTGTAAAACTAATTCCAATCGAAAGCTCCAGTGACTGTGAAAGTCTCTCTCTTTTACTTTCACACCCGTCTAGACACAGTTAAGCACAGGAGAGCGCAAGACGCACACACACAGCGCAGTCTGCCGCATCTCACCTTAACAGACAAAAACACACATAGGCAGACGCCATACCTGATATTCTCATTTCAGGTGGTTTTATCACATTTGTTAACAGTGTGTGGTGACACGTAACATGTTAGAATAGGGACAGCGACAGGAGTGATTCGGAGCGCACGTACTCATGTGAGCCAAAGCGAAGGTGACAGTGAATGTATAGTGTTATAGAGGAATCAATTAGAGTTAATAATGTATCACTCCTCCAAATGTTGCATTCATTTGTTCACACTTAGATAAAGCTACTGCAAAATAGGTTGTGCCGGGTTTGCCTGGCAGACTACACTACATTTACATTATCACTCTTATACATCGAAGAGCCATGTTCCACTTGAGTGGTGGCGGTAGAGTGGAGGGGTGTGTGTGTGTGTGTGAGAGAGAGTGAATCGTGTTTTTCAGGCCCAAGGAATGCCAGTCCTCAAGAGATCACCCCCTCTAATTACAGAGTGGGAGAAAGACAGCTCTTTGTTCTACCTTTTATTACATTAATTGATAAAACAGAGCTAGGGTGGAGCCTTCTTATGGGGGGGAGGAGGAGAAAACGGAGCTGGGATGAACTGGGGGGGGTGTCCGTTGGGCAGATGAAGGTGGATGAGAGGCTTTTGGTACTGAGGTCCTATTTTCAGAGGGCTCCTAATCCCGTTAGGGGCTTCTATGGTGGCGCTCTGTCCTGGCACTGCTTTCCCACAGGAGGGCTGGAAGCAGGGGAAGCCTGTGGTGTGGTGGGTGACAGTCCCAGCAGTGTTCACTGGGCCCAGATCTTAATTAACCATCTCTTCAGGGGGTACTGAGGGCCACAGTGAGAACCTATGCCACAAACACCAGCACCTTAAAGAGGAAGTTGCATCTCATCCACTGTGGAATTACTGGAAACTCTGCAGACCTGTAATACGGACCCCATGCAGGTCAAATCCATAGAAATGTTGCAGAACATTAGCGGGGCTATTTTATGACTGGTTATTAGCCCAACACAAACTGCACAGTTGGTTGATATTTTTAATATCACAGCTATTCAATTATAAGCCTAACATTAAAAAAAGACCACAGTCTGAAACACCAAAGGAAAAATATTCTGAAATCAGGAGCGACTCAAA
The DNA here is from genome assembly GCF_051167445.1 of Perissodus microlepis. Taxonomy (NCBI): domain Eukaryota; kingdom Metazoa; phylum Chordata; class Actinopteri; order Cichliformes; family Cichlidae; genus Perissodus; species Perissodus microlepis. The sequence continues at coordinate 5,190,324 of NC_140480.1, read as the reverse complement.
ACATGATTTAGATATTATTACTTTTCGAAACTAACCAATCAATAAGTTTCATTTCTATTTGTGTGGGATTGGTCAATCTTATTTGTCAGCGGTTAAGTAGCTGTAACAGGCTTTGTCGTGGCTGTAATCTGCTTCTGCTTGTTTAGGCTACCTGCACACAACACAGGCTGAGAAGCGCTGGTGCAGTGGCCAAATGGAGTCGGAATATGTTACAGAGGCAATTAAGCATGTTGGTGTGTGTGCACGCACACAACAGTGTCAGAGGTGCTAAGCTGGGCCAAACATGCCTCATTGAAATGTCCATCTTAAAACCACCCAAGTTTCTCATCTCCCCCCGCCCGCCCTCCGACAACCAAGATGCTTCAAGACTGTCAAAAGCATTTTCCACAAAGCTGAGGAGAGGCCAAGGAAAAAAAGAGGGACCTGCCACTGTCACATGCATGCCTGCGCGTGCACACGCACTCGCGAGGCTGTCAGGTAAATTAGATCTGAAAGCTGACAATTTCTGACCATATTTCCTTGATTATTTCAAACAAATGCACACCAGCCGCTCTAAGGAGATTAAAGTGACATAAAAGTCCCGAGTGGGAGGAGGGAGGGCAGAGAATCCAGGTCACCCCCATTTGTCCCCCTGCCTGACAGCAGCTATATCGCTATCCAATCCAATAAAAGTCCCCCCCTCCTTTTGCTTTAATTAATTTTACAGCTAGCTTGCTTAATTACTTTCAATCAAAATCCTCTTGCCATCACAAAATTAGAAATGGTTCAACTCCATTAGTCTAAATTCTTCATTTACATACACAAAGACTGTCAGCTCTTGCTAAGCAAACGGCCTCCTGCTTGATGAGATTGTTTTTTTCCACACACTCTATCACTCTCTCAGTTACACACACGCATGCGACTGTGGTGTTAATTTTTTTGAAAGGAGAAAAGTAGCATTAAATTATTTGAGCCCCCTACTTAAGACATTCCCTGCCTAATCAGGGTTCAGGTAAGCTGTCGTACACATCACCCAAGGTTCTTCTATAACTGGCGAAACTCCGTGTCAAAAGAAAACTGTTTGATCTCGCACGAGCGCGGGAAAGCAGAGGAAAATAGACGCTTCACGTAAGGGATAAGCTGAATTATTAAGGCAGCGTCCATGTAAATGAGGCTAAGTGGTCCCCAATAAATCTGCGTCCTTTGTGGCAGGGTGTCACTAGACTGACCAGACTCTGGACACTAGTGACACAGTCGGCTGCTATGAGCAAAGCAACTGGATTGTTCGCCAGGATGAGAGCCCGTGCCCTGCCTTGCTTCAACTTGGCACACAGGCATCCTCTCCATCACACACACACTGCCTAAGGCCTGCACATCATCAAGAATTAAGGACATGCAGATAGGGTTTGTGCATTGACCAAAGTGAAAACCCAGACACACAAGCACACCACCATCTGCGTGCACACACACACACACACACGTGCACCCGCTACTACTGCCATAATTAGGTCCTGAGATGAGGACATTAAACTGGTGTAATGCACTCACTGCAGCAGTACACTACCACAAAATATATCGACACTGAACCTAGATGCTCATCAGTGACACTTTCCTATCGCTTTTTCCCCCCTCTGTTCGTCTGTTCGCGTGCATGCTACTGAGCATGCCCTGTGAAAAGCCACACAATACAACAGTGTTTGATCTGCTGCACTCATATTATCTCACAAATGGTTTCCTTTTACAAAGGTAAAGATGTGCGGGGGGGGGGGGACACTTTGAAATGAAAGAGGTGATGAAGAGACACTGTTCACAACTTAAAATAATTCCCAACTAGTAACCATTGGCTGGAACAAGTCAAAAGAAGAGAAGAAGAAGGGGTGTCATCCATAATGGCCTACAATGCAGGTCTGACCTGGCCTCTTTGCTCTGTGTCTGCAACCACCAGTTTTCCCTTGCCCTCTTTTACCATTACCCATTAACACTGTTAATTATCCAAATCCATCATTCTTGGGGTAAATGAAGACTGCCTCTTTAATTCAATTTAATAGGATCATTTTCCAACCCACATTCACTTTAGCCCCAGCTGCCCGCCTACTAGTCCCCCACTGTGTCTCCCCCCCTTCCCCCCAATGTATCTGTGACTCCTTTGGCTGCATCTTCTATGGTCTGGCTCTCTACCATTGGTGGGAGGGGAGGGTGATGGGGGCTAAGGCTCACTGGCAGTGATGGGCCGACGCGCTGTTGATCTCCCATGTCTTGTCTTGGCTCGGCTGGTGGCAAGCAGCAGTTCTGGGCTTCCAGTCTGCTGTGCACACTTCCTGCCTGCCGCACAAAAACACCGACACACACACACAGAGGCTCAAAGTACCATCCATGTTCACCGGGGCTTAGCTAATCCTGTCACATCAGGCTAGGTTGGCTGAGTTGAGGCCTTTCTTCCACCCCGACTCAACACACACACACACACACGACCACCATCACCTCCATGCACCTCCCTGCTTTGCCACCACTTCTACACTGACTCCTGTTACTCACTTTCTCTCTCTCTCTCTCTCTCTTACCTTTGTTTCATTTAACAAGGTCACACTTGGCCAACTATGGCATGCAAGTGATGAGACGGGACAGCTGACGAATCTCTGTGTGTTCCTGTGCGATCTTATGGCTAATGACATCACAATATATTTTTATATTTCCATTTTTTTAAACAGCAAAAATACTGTGGTTTCTTTGCAAACAGACTGCACGCAACTTGCACTGCCATGCAATCTAATGGGTTTTAAAGAGGCCATCTAATGATGACTGTTACAGTAAGAGACAGGCATGCATGTCACCTGTTGTGATGGCACGCCACCAAAATTTGTTTAGAAAATATACAGGTCTCATTTTGTCTTTTCTTTCCTGTTGTGTGTACAGTGTGTGTAGTGGTATCTGTATCAAAACATATTTTCCATGCAATTACAGCCATACCATGAGTGACTTCAGGCTGCGTATTGCATGGCTTCTCCAATTTTCCTAACTGAGAAGTGTCTGAAGCTTTTTTTTAAACATCCATTAGAGTTTAAATAAAATAATACATCAAATACAGAAAATAAAGTACACGATTCCATGCTTGAAAAGAAACACTGAGCGCACGTTACCGCGCCACAAAAGCCGTCCTTTGAATTCTCTGAAGAATTTGTTAAATATTAGCTCCTCTTATCCCATTATTCAGCGTGTGGGTAAATTTGCCCCCATTTCCACAGTACACCCCCCCTTTATCCCCCGAGACTAAACACACTCAAACCCACACATACATATGCACACAGTGTTCCCTTTACAAGTTTCCCAGACAGGGACAGACTCTGGGAGAGTTTCAAATGATTTTAGCCATGATTTAATTTGGTTTGTTAAAGGGTGATGTCAGCACAATGGGAGACGAGCCTCTAAATCCACTACATTCACCCAAAACGCGCAGATGAGATAATCACTGGTGACGTCTACGAAAACACTTATTATATTTGCCCATCGCCTGGCTGAAGCTGTTAAAACTCATCAGCGTTATTCCCATTTTTTTTTCTCTGGGAAAGAGAAAATAGCTCAACATATAGTCGAAACTGTCACCCCCTTTTAAAGAGACAGCGGCGACTCTGTTGTGGCTGCAGACAGAGTTTAGAAAAGACAGGACGGGCCCATCAGAGATCCATTCAATATTCAATTTGTTTGCACCCAATACTAATTACATAAAACATGCACCACTTTTTCCTTTTTTCTTTTCTGGTTCTACCGAGAACAACAATTTCAAGGAAGCTCCAAGTGTGTGGCTACATGTATGCATTGCTTGTTAGAAATATGTAATAGTACCACACAAGAAACTGCATGAATGAGTACTGCTGCTCCCTTAACTTGTCCACACATCTCGCAATGGCTTAGGGCTGGCAAGGTAGCGGAGGAGATAAGAAATGGATCAACGTGAGCCTTTCTCATAGCTTAATTTATTTTAAATCCAAGCCCTGTTTACACATGGCACACCGAGAGGCCTTGTCAGCTCTAACTAGCATTGAGATATTTAAAACCATTAACGCTGTACAGCGGCAGCCTGAACCTGTATGACACAAGCTGCTGCTGTATGAGGCAAAGCCAGAAGTCTAACTGCTACAGATTCCACTTTCAAACAAAGCGTAGCTACAAAACTCTTATCAGGCACACAACCTGCCTTTTTTTTTTTAATGTGAGGAAAAACGTAAAAACTACACATGCATTAAAAGGAGTTATTATTATTCCTAATTTAGTGTACATTTAGCACAGCGGCTAATCCCACAGAGGCAAGGGTCAGAATATGAAACGCACAGGCTATCTACCTCCCAACAGGATATCCTCGTGGATCAGCAGTGGTAGCCATGTTGACCCGCCCAGTTATTAAAGAGGCTAATCTGTTAAACATGTCAATGTTAGCACTTTTAGCTGCGATTAATAAAAGAAGACCCCAAGAGTGCTGTGTGTGCTTTTTCAGTGCCCCAGGTTGTTTTCATTTGGTTTGTATTTTTAGTGGTTTTCGCTGTTTGGTAATTCAACAGTCCTCTTTTCTCCTATTAGCATAAACAGTGTAAATTATTAACTTTGTTAAAAGAATTATAATCAGCCATGAATCCTTAGCTCTGTAGTACTTTTGTGTGTTTTTGCCCGCTTTCTGCCACTGGCAAAGACTCACAATGGCATTGCAGGCATCATTAAAGCGAATGTAACTTTATATTTTATAGATATGGAACAATGCACACGCGATGCCTGACTTTGTGGCCGTTTCTTCTTAAAATGTATGGTCTGGTGGCTTTCACAGGCCAGCAGCAGCAGAACTGCTCTCTAACAGACTTGCTTTCTAAGTGCCTGGTGCTGTGTCTTAATTTGTAATCTAGTCAAACCAATTGTCCGCTAGCTAAAAAGGTCACCGAGACAATAGACTACACAGCCTCCCACAATGTAGAGAAAGCCCAGGGTGTCTTCTGTAGCTTTTTAACCAAAGATGTAATTAAGACACCTTCATTTTCCTGGGTGAGAAGGGCACCAACAAGCGTCTGCTGGAAACGCAGGAGGAACTCCACATTACTGGAAACGGCAGATGTGAGACGCAAGAAAAAGAAAAAAAAATCACTCGTCTCTAAAGTGGAGCGTCACCCCTGAAGACATCTGGTAAGGTTACCTGCTCGTGCAGTCAGTGTGTGATTTTATACATCGGGACGGCAACTGTGGCAAAGCAAGCTTGTTGGGAAAAACTGAGTAATGCAAAGCAACACAGGAGAGGCAGAGGGGGGACTTAAAGGACGTGATTTATCTGGGCTTGATTGCGTGTTAATCGAGGTTACGTGTATTAAATGGAATCTAATTGGAACAGACACTGGCAGTCTGACAGATCGACATGATGCAGATGGATTGAGGGGGAGGCGGAGAAAGGGGGGAGCGAGGGAGACAGGGAAAGGGAGAGAGAGGGATAGTGCAGTCGAGAAGAGAGGAAAACAGAGGCAAATAAACGTATCATTTTGTTCCTTTACGTGGCCAAACACCAAGAGTTTTATGATACCCAACATTAAAAGAGAGCCTCTGAAACCGTCCAACCATATAAGCGAAGACATGTCTCACGTGCGTGTCGTGATTGGCGGCTGATGAAACGTGTAGAGGAGGACACACACGAGTGAGATTTTGAGTGACAGGACACAGCACTGGAATCTGCCCTCCCCCCTGCAGTTGCCACAAACAGTCATTTCTGCTTTATTGGAAATGAGAGAAAAAAAATACCCCTCCTAAAAAAACTCGAGGTAAAGAGGCCGAGTGACAGCTGCCGAAAAATTTCCCACCTCGACGAGGGGACGAGCAACTGTTCCACCGGTTCTTATGACTCTTTGCTTCCCCCTGACAGGCGACAACTGTTTCGAAGGCCCTCTCCCCAAATCTGAGGCTGAATGACGCTTTCAGTGTTACCAGAGTAAAAAAGAGGACCACCTGTTAAGGTCAAGCAACTGCTAACTCACAGCCAGTGGGAGGGGATAGTGAAAAGGGTCCAAAAAGACAAGAAAAAGACTCGGAGCTGAACATACAGTGTTGCACTGAGACAGCTTCAATTGTGGCGTTCCTCTGAATTGGTCAGTGTGGCTATAATTGGTAACGAAAGGATACAAAGTGTGAGTGACAAGCGAGGCCTCAAAGCAGCAAATGGCCCAGGAGCAAAAATGACTGTCACAGCGTCATTATCTAAATCAGGGTTAAAAATACAGTAGTTCCCAACAAAGGGGTCACTTCTACTGATATGTGGCCCAAATTAAAAGAACAAACGGGTGTTTAAAGAAACTAAAACTGGACGTAAGAGGAAGACATACAAGGAGAAACGATAAAGCGGGCAACTATGGGCATAATTCAGGGGAGGTTTGCAGGACGCTACAGCACTCGAAACTTCACTCATCAACACAAAATGCCTAAATTGTTCTCGACGTGATCCCGTCATAGCAAAGAGACAGGGGAGTTGTTTCGGTCATCCGTTGATTTGATCCATTATGACTGTTACACTAATGGCATTAATAAGGGCAAAATTGCTATTTTGAAACAGATTTTTCATCCTCTTCATTTGGCTAACCTTATCGCCTCTCTACTCTTCCTACATGGAAGCCGGTGACTGTGACTGTGCGTGTGTGTTCGTGAGTGCGTCTCTGCCCCCACCATGTAATGGCTATAAGGTCATCTCTATTTTCCAGGCTTGGTGTACAATGTCGTTGGATTGCAACATTTTGCATGGTTAAAAACAACAAAACGAGCTTTGATATTTGACTCCCTGCTATTTTCGATATGTGGCCCAAACCTCATTTAATGGCATCACAGTGTATGTTTGAAAAAGTTGCAAAACTAAGTCATGTTTGCCTAAACATTCAAAAGGACGACACTGTCTTACATTGAGCACATTTGAAACCGGCTTTTAAAAAGTACATTAAAATGATCGTGTCCTTGAAGGGTGCATTTAATTTACTGTAAACTTCATTGTATCAGTACACAGAATGCGTGTGCATGTTTTCTGCCTATTTGTGCTGAATGTCAGTACTTGTGGTACTTGTGTGTATGTTCAGCCCTCATCGGCCTCTAACATTGAGAGGAATGACACTCTGTGATCAAGGACATGAATTGCTCATTGATTTTTAGGGGCCAGCTTAACTATCCATTCCAATTGATTTTTAGCTTTGCTGGGTGTGCGAGTTATGGCAGTTTTAATGTATCATCTGTATGTGTACTCATCACCCCCTGCAAGAGGATTTACAATAGTCTGCGGATAATGCATATACAGCACCATGTGCAAACGTGGGACAGGGACTTTATCCTTTTCTGCTGCTTTTTCTTTTTATTATTATAAATTCCAAGAAGCAGAAACCATAAAACCATATTTTTATAATAGGTGGAAAAAAAGAATCACCTTGGTTATTATCTGCTCCAGGACTTAGTAAATGATCTATTGGGAATATACAGCATTGTTTTTTATCTTGATACATTCACGGAAAATAAAACCAAAGCGTGTGAATGAACTGTAATCCTCTTTAATGCTAATCAGTGTTGTTTAGAGCATTCATGTCAGCTTTCACTTCCACATAGCCACAGTAACCAGAAAAAGAGTTGAAATTGCAAATGGACTCATGCTCTACAAATAGAAGCACTATGGCTTTGCCACAAACCATCACCATGAAAAAAAAATTGTAAATATGCATATGACACTATTTTAGTTCTTTACATTTAGAAGGCGGTTGTCAAAAGAAAAAGAAAAAAAACTCACATTACCACGAATTAACAATTCATATAAACTATTAATAATCAATGATTTGGTGATGTAAGAGACAAAGTCAGAGCAATGTGATCCAAAAGGCAGTCTAAAGTCATCTGTCAGGTAGAAAGTCATTAAAATAGGGGCTCGTTTTCCTGTACCAAGCTTAGGTTTCACTGAGGCAGGGATACATTTCTATTCTTCAGCAAAAGGCTGCGCGCTCTCATATGATATCATCTCTTTCAGAACATTGTCTTTTGTGTTTTTCTTCAATTCAAATTGCCCTTTTTTCCAAATGGTTTTGGGTGAAGCGGGCCTCTGTGTGAGGTAACTGCCTTTTGTTCAGTGAAAAGGACTGCATAAAGCACACTTTACTCCATACTTTAAAAAAACAAGCCTGCTTAATTAATGTTTTACAAGTGCTGCTGTATTCTTAGTAAAAAAAAAAAAAAAAAAAAGCCTCTATCAAAGCCGGCAGGTTCAGATTACGTACCCTAATTGAAATTCTGAATTTCTAAGCCAACTTCTTTTTTCCCTGCTCCCGCTCTTTCTCCCTGCACACACAATAAAGCCTAGTGTTTTGTAGTCCACAAATGACATCAAATCATCTAAGTAATATGGGCTTTTCTTTTTTTTTCCTGTATTCTCATGTTCTGGTAGTGGGTTCATGAGACAGCTTAATAAAGCAGTAAATGCTTGGGGAAGCCTGAGAGCCTACTGTGGACGGGTGTATGTGTGTGTGTGTGTACCCGTGTGCACACGCGTGCTCTTGTGTTTTACCTCCACCAGGGACCTCAAAGCAGAAGGCAAAGCCTGGTTCCACACACTCAAGCAGATTTTCCAAAAGAATAAAGCAAGAATAAAGCCGGAGAACAAAAGAGAATGACTAATACAGAAACCAAAGCCAAAAGTAAGACACTTATCTCATGGGTTGACATTCATAGAGCCCATATTAATGCAGTCTGAGCTAAATGAATACAGCATAATTTACAGGTTATACATGCATTAGGTGCTGGAGGAAGGCAAGCTGTGTGAACAGCTGCAGGTGTGGGAGCAGCCAGGCTGAGGCTGAGTTTGGACAAGCATCACAGACACCAAATGGCACAATAGAGGAAACATAGGTTTCTATGTGCTGGTGACAATGATCTAAGATGTAGTTGGAGACTGACTCCACAGGGACATGGGGGGGAAATGCTTTTTGCTCGGCTCGCAGCATATATGCACAAACATTTGTTTCAAAGGGAAAATTTCAACCTTTCCTACCATCACTGATTATCTGGCAGGTAAGTATAGCAGGTGATTACATAAATTACAGAGTTTAAAAAAATGTCATCCCTGATAACCTTTGTTCTGAGTTAATCATTGCAGCAAAAGAAAATTGCTTCTCTCCTCTTTTATATTTACCCAAACTCCCCCTCTTTCAGCGGGGTATTATTTTATTGGCTTGTTTTGCAAGCATTATAACTTTGCATTCTTCTCCCAAGGTCAGTTTCTACTGTGCCACGAGGACTATTTACACATGGGGCTTTTTCAGGTCAGTTCCATTGTATTTACATCAAATAATTTTTGATAAGGGATGTAAAAGACCTATAAACCCAACATCATAAACAGGAGAGGTGTAGCTGAAATAAGGACAAAAGATCAACGGCTGAATTTTTCCTTATCTTAGACACGTTGATATTTTTGAGTCAACTCTCGTCACTCCCTCACCAACCCCCGCTTCGCTCTCTCTCCCTCCGCTGAGTGGGAGCGTGGACTTGTTAGATTTAGTCCAATGGCTTCCCAGTGAGGCCAGCGAGCGAGCTCTTGTTTCATAGAGAAGCAGCTCCCCTGTTATCTCCCTAGCACTATAATCACTTAACAAAGACTTGGGCATTTGCACAAATTAAAACATCAATAATGCATAAGTGCTTTTCAGTTTTGAGCTATAGTGTCCCCGTATTGGGATGAAATACCCCCTCAGTCAGTGGAAAAACTTCTAGCTCGCCATCTTCCGTCGCACAAACGACTTAGAGAAGCCACAGTCCCGCTTTGAGCAACAGCCCCTCCTTTGCTTAAACTTGAGGCTAAAGCTGCGGCGAACAGTCGGGATCTGCTTTGGTAACGGGACAAAATGGCTGGGCTGAGTGGGACGCGGAAGTTGTTTTAAAGCGAGAGGCGGTAAGTGGTGGTGGTGCATCAATGCAAACAGGCAACACCCTTGAGTGGCGCAGCGTGGCATCCTTCCATAAACAACACCACCGCCATGTCTCCGACATTTATGATTTGTGGTCAGAATGGCAACGCAGGCCTGATTCTAATCCAAGTCTGCATGTTTGCCCTATCCTTACATGGCTAAATCTGCCCGACCTACTCTCTTATTTTCCCAGATGAAAACACCAGACGTTTCATATGGCTGTCAGGGAGCTTTGCTTAAAACAAGTTATATGAGAACATTACACTTGGACAAGGGAAGGGAAGGGCGGGAGCATCATGGGAAAGAAACTAAGTAACACTTTGTACCAGGATGCTGTTCGGGCTACTGTTTAATTTGAGAAGAAAACCTCTTTCATGTTTATCACTGCAGTTGCGACTCGGTTGCGCTGACTATGGAGGAGTTAAGTATCATTATTGGACTAGTAAATCCATGACCAGTACCATTCCAACACCAATTGAGGACGAGCCATTCTATACAGATGGCCTCAAGGACAATTAGCAGTAATGATTGGTTGCCACATAAATGAGGGGAATTCTATTTGCTGGTGCACTTGCGGATGATCACAGACCAAATGCCTCTGACAATAATATGGATGGCTGCTTTAGACTTACTTGTAAATGCTGGTTAAATATACAGCAGAGAAGGAAAAAAAAAACAGTCGTTTCTGCGGCGTCTGACTGTCTCTCTAATATTGAAGTAATACACGGCAAAGGAAGGTTAAACTTCACCCGTTTTGCAGACTTCTCACTCTGATGAAAAATAAAGAGATGAGACAAAATAACACAGTGATCTAAAATATTATCTCTTCAATCATACCCTTTTCCCCCGATATCTTCATCCCCCCCTCGCCCCTCCCTTCTCTGTCAGTTAGTCTGGCAAACAATCCCCTTGTTAGCAAACTGTTAAGACAGCCGCTTGGTACACAAATTGCGCTCGACCAAGCGAATTTGTTTTGCAAGGGTGACCTGTTTAATCATCTCATTTTCTTTGGCGGACATTTATTCATCTGGTTTCCACGGTTACAGAGAACATTAAGGGGCTACAGTAATAAGGCTGGAGAGTCAAACAGGTAATAAAAAAATTAACGCCATTTTCCAGCAGCCGAGGACAGTGGGTGAAATGAATCAAGGGAGAGGGGAGAGGAGCAGCGGGGGGAGCGGGGGTGGGTGGGGTGAGTGTTGAAGAGGGAGGGAGGCGGGGGAGGGAGGGGGGGCTCCAATATTGTCCAAACAATAAGCCTTAGCGGTTATTTTACTCTGTAGATCAGGTGGTGCTGTTATGGACATGACACTTTGGGCACAGAGCAGGAGAGATAAAGCTTTTAACGTGGCCCTGCTCCTTTTTTTTATTGTCATTTAGCGATTACATATCAGAACAATTAAAAGTTAGCCCAAGATATCTATTAACTTTGCTCTTTTTTTATTTCTCCTGCGCTCGAGAGGCTAGATAATTTGCACTTTTGGCAGCGCAACGTGTCAATAACATGCAAGGGGACAGCATGACATTTAAAAGCCCTGGTGAGAAACGCTTCGCAGTCCTCCCGAGTTGAATGATGTTTTCTTCTATTGTCGTCTGAAAAAAACAAAGCAAAGCAAAACTGAGAAACGGCAGAAGAAAACAAGAAAACAACCTTGAAGATTATGGAGTTTATTGCTCTCAGACTGACAGTGATCTACACACAAATTGAGAGAGTCCAGTTTCTGGCCAAATATAGAAAATTCCGGTACAATAGGGGGAACAGGTGCTGAGGGCCCACAGAAAGTGACGAAGCCCAAGAGCTGGGTAGCTGCTGAATGCCAAATAAGGCAGTGAGACACGTTGCACCAAAGCACCAAACACCCTACTGTAATGTCATTTTCTAAGTCTGATGACTGTCAACAATTCTCCCTCTGACTGTATTCCCTATACGTGAGCGTGCTGCTTCGGACAGTTTCCCCACTTTAATAATAACCGAACAAGCGAAAACAGGCAACAATTTTTATGCATTACTCATTTCTCCACTCCTTCCAAAACTATTTCTAATTGACAGCACGGCTTTGGCACTCCTAAAATATGTACAAAACGTCTCAACCTAACCCTTCATCATTTAAATTGTCTGGTTTAACCTGTATTTGGGCATTTTGCGACTCTGCCAACACCCTTGTGAGAAACAAACCAAAATGAATTCTTTTCTTTGTTTGCTGTCGTGTTACTTGTATATACATTGTTGCCCAGGTGGCTCCGGTGCGACTGAGGTTGGAGAGGGAAGCACGACTGCTGGCAGGCAACATCTCTCCGGAGAGGGAGGGGAAAAAAGAGATGTCAGCCGACCCGGTCTCGCACACGTGCGCGCGCGCACACACACAAACACATACAAACGTAGGATACGCACTCTAACATCAAACATACACCGCTCGCGTGTCACAAGGAGCGTTCTCCCCTCTTCGCTCCTCCCCGAGGCAGGAGCCTGGAGAAACACACTCTCGTCATACATGCAGAGTGAAATCCCCTGAAGGCGATACAGAATGGACAGAAAAAAGGCTAAGCTGTGACTACGGGACTGCCAACTGTTCTGCTAACAGCCTCTTAACAGGTGTGGACTCTAGAATCATGTAATCCTATCAAGTTACCCAGCAAAAAAAAAAAAAAAAGAAAGAAAGAAATCCGGCAAACTGCATACTCCTGAACTCCTCTCCCCCTCTCCTTCCCCTCTCTTTCTGTTGTGACAGAAATGAACAGCTGGGCTTCAGATTTATCATGTACAGACAGTAATTATTGCTGGTGCTGCTTGCTACTGACCCAAGTGAATAGAATGTCACATGAAAACACACGCGCGCGCGCGCAGCAGAAGGGGAGCTGGATTCGAGGGGTGCCGGGTTAGGGACCGTGCGGAAGATGCGTCGGTGACACAAAAGACAGAGCAGGGCAGTGTTTAAACGTCACTACGCTCCTGTTTGCAGTCAATTATGGTTGAGGACAGGAGTATTGGCTCTGTAACCCGGCAGAGCAAACATTTTGTTGCTCGCAGTGAAGGTGACAGGAAAAAAAAAAAAGGTTCAATGTTTGTTCCTGTTTTGTTTGTTTTTTTCTTTTCTTTTCCTCCAATCAAAAATAAAATCAGAGATATCCCGGCAGGCCCAGAATTCCTGTCAAGAGAAAGGTGACAGAAAACTGAAACTGAGAGAACTGAGAGATAAACTCAACACTAAAAAGCAGCAGCAAGGTGTGAAGACCAATTTGTTTCAGCACCTACTATTCTCTATGCTTTGCTTTTCCATACATGTATGACTGACTAAACTTGCCAACAATTGTGCTCAGTGGTAAATATATATATATGTAAAGGAAAACAATTGATACTGGCCTATGCAAAGTATTTCCTTTACTATCTCAAACCAGTCTGACCCCACCTGGTGTATTTATACCAGAGATAAGAGGGTGAGGGGACAATTAATCTATTACCCATGTCAATCACTGTCCCTGTCATTAGATAGTTAACCCCACATTTGCTGACTGCTTTCACACACATTCAGCTGGAAGTTGCGGTCCGCCACATTCCATGCCCACTAACCTATGTACGGCCTGCTTCACACCTTAAAGACCCCCTGCCACATTTAAAAGGATTAGTCACCACATTTTGTGCCGGCTTAATCTCTCTTTCAGCTGGCCTAATAAGTGCGCCCCGATAAGCGAAGCATGCAAATTCATTCATGGCCAGTGGAGACCATGCTTTCAGACAAATGCACCAAAGTCTTGCACTCTGCTAATTACCTCTTCATTTTCCCCGTTTTCCCCTCTTATATAGCATATCAACAAGCAGAGATTATTCTACTCCCTCGCTTTGCATGAAATTATAATTTCATATGTAAGATTAGGGGGGGAAAAAAGTTACTGGATGCATCTCTCCTGACTCTGCTGCGCACCAGAATACATGACACGGCACATTCAGCTGAGAGATAAAAAAAAAGAAAAAAGATTTATTTTCTCCTGGTTATGATGATAAAAATGTGTGTGTGTGGGGGGGAAATATTATAAACATTTTTTTTTCTTTTATGTGCTTTTCTAATTTACAGTATAATTTATAAGTGACTGCCTTCCATTTTGAGGGAACATAATTACGAAGGATATTTCAGGATTTCCACTACTCCTATTCTGAGTACAGCAGCTTCACAAACACGCAATATCCGTGACAATAAAAACTTAGCAAGTTATGTTTTAGATAATAAAGGCAATGAAGACCCAAGGTGCAACCTGTTTATCATTCTGGAATATTTCTTCACCAAGTATTAATTAGGCCATTACTCCAGATTGGTGACGGGGAGCTTTGAGGTTTTAATTAGGTGCTGGCCACTGCATGAGTGCACAGGAGTGAAGAAAGGGGGTGGTGATGCCACTTGCCTTACTCCTGGCCCATATCAAGTAGCCCTGAACACTTTGGCTACTGCGGCAAGATGCATAGCAGCCCACGTGCATCTGGAGTTTATTTGATCATTTGATCTCTGATGTTTCCTCTTCCTGTCGGTGAAGGCAAAAAAAAAAAAAAAAAAAAAGGCCAGTTGGTGTGATTTGTGTATTAAAAGATGGGGGTTAAGGTAATTATGGTGTTGGGTGGTTTGTGTCTGGTGACTGGGCACAGGCTCAATCAGGACTCAGCTGTCCCTCTCTTTTTCTTCACCCCCCCACCCTTACACACACACACCAGCGTGCACGTGCACACACACATACACACACACACTTCCCTGCCCTTGTCTGCTGTCTGTGTCCCCCCCTTCTCTACCCCTGCCACTCTGCTAAAACCAGGGATAACGCACACAGCCTCGCATAACATCAATCAAATACCGAGAGCGGACCATAAAACTACACAAACACTATACGCTGCCATTAACTACTGCATGTGACACTTTGTAAAATAGAGAAAATGAATTTGAAGATTTAAAAAGAATTAAAGGGTAAGGAAAAATAAAAGGGGTTTGTTGTTTTAAAGTTTTTTTTAAATATACAGTAAAATGCTAAAATAAAATATCTTCATTTTTAACATTGAGAAGAAAACAAAACAGATGCCGTTTAAAAAAAAACCCTAAACAACACACATCTATTTCTAAATTCAGTAGCAGAGAGTGAGGTCTCATTACATTCAAATAACATAAGTGAACGATAAGAAAAATCTCACATTTTGGTATAATTTTAAACATTTATTAAATAAATAAATGTGGAGAATGCGAGTGTTTTTCCTCGGTTGACAAGGCGATACTAATCACCTCGTTGCTGAGAAGCACTCTTCCCTGACAAGGCTCCTTAGAATACAAGGATCCCCCAGGAGAAATCGGCACGAAAGAGGTTAAAGACAATGACTCGCGTTTTTTCCCTCCAAATGTCTCCCTGTTAAATTTATTTCAAAACTCTGTTAATCTGCTGTACACAACATTTCCATTAGCATAGCCCGGCCCCCTAATAAAAATTCCAGCTAGTTTAATTAAAAAATGTAAATTTACTGTCATCCAAGGAGCTGCAGAAATAGGAGTGCAACAGCATATTTTATTGCTTAAGACATCAAATTGATTCGGGTTATTGCTAAATTGTGATAAAAGGTTATTGAGGGCCTTCAGACCTGGGCTTGTTTTTTTCTCCCTCATTTCATCCTAGTTTTGTGGAGGGCCGTAAACGATGGAGAGGGCCACAAAGGGTTAATGAGACGACTCAGTGAGGGAGAAGGCAATCAACATTATGACTCATAAGAGGGGAGAAAAACATTTTCCAAGCTGACGAAAAGTTAGAAATTAGGGTGTGTCACAATAACAGTTGAACTTGTTTGTTGTTATTTCAAACGATAATGCAGGACACCTTAAATAACCAGACATAATAACCGAGCTCTCTCCTGTCTGCCTCTCCTGAGTGTTTGTGAAACCCTGTGGTCACAGTGGTCTACTATACAGTCTGTCAGCGTTTTATTTGATAAGGCAAAAAACATCTTTAATTTACATTAATCCTGCAATGCACAAGTCAAAGTCGATGTCGTGCCAAAAGTGTCTGAAGTGCAACGCAGCGCCGTGAAAAAGGAGAAAAGAAAAAAAAAAAAAGAAGAGGATGAAAATAAAAACAGACATAACTGACAAACATATTAAAAATAACAGCCTCGTGCAAAGCTCGCTCGAAATATGACTTGCGTAGTTTTTTTTTTTTTTCAGGGAATATTTTAAAAAAGACAAAAAAAAGAATAAATATATTTTCATGGTAACCTTTCTGTAATTTACAACACTGACATCAGTTTAAAAATACCCTACTCAAAAAAAATAAAATACCACAACGTCTGCTAAATATTTTCACACCGTGTGAGTTTAAAATAAGGCGTTTTAAAAATAGGGTAGATAAGACTGATCAAAGAGGACCGATTAAGTCTAAAAGAACTTGCTGTACAGTTACCGAGCAGTAACATGTATATGTGGTAATAATGAAATATACTGAGAGTATTATTACACACACACACACGCACACACACACACACACACACACAATGAAAGGAAGACACCACTTGGTGTGCAAGCAAATGGAAAACACACGAGAACACACTGCACGCGCAAAACAGAAAGAACTAAATGTGACCATAAAATGGGACTTCTTTTAAATCCCACTAAAAAAACCCCGTCTTATAAGTGGTGAGGAGAGTGACGCTTACACGTATAATCCAGTTACAACAGGACAAGTTTATCTTTCTAAAAGTACGCACAGAATCACTGATGTTAACCTGGCAGCTACAGGTTTTTATAAAAAAAACCCTGCCTCACAGGTGTGTGTGTGTGTGTATAGAAAGGGAGATGAATCAGAATCATCGTATGAAAGCACTCAAACGAATGGATCGTTTGGTTACAGTTTTACCTCACCTCTAATGCTTTTAATTTATCTGTTTAATGCATGAAAATAGCCTGTGCACTGTATGTACACTATTTAGAAGTACCTGGCAAGGTGTTAACACTGCTGCTGTTCCCTTTACATGTGGAAAACATAAGCAACACAACAGTTTGTTTGCTTTGTCCCCTTAGCAACAAACCCTTAGGCCATTCAGGTTACCCTAATGGCATTGCCAGCTCCTGCGTGTGTGCCAAACCAATATCTTTATTTCTACAGACTCAAACTGTGGCTTATCAAAAAAAGAAAAAAACTATAGCTGAAAGAAAGAACTAATAAGCAAGAGAAGAAGAAAAAAAAACAGGCTGACAGGGAGTTGTGCTGCTCTCTAGAAGAGAGACGTACTCTGTCAAGAGAAAATGAAACTTGCTGTGTGAACTTTCCTCACATGTGTACTGAATGTAACACAGTGTCATGAAGCGTGTGCTGAGGAAACAGGCAATCATATTTGATACTGCAGTCACCTTTGGGCACTGTCAAAGAGCTATAAATAATGGTGTCGCAACACTTGGGTATACGTACGAGCTGGCACATAGTTTAATCATGAACAACTTCCCCTCTCTGTATATTTAGTCAGAGATAAAGGCACACCTTAAACTGTCAGCTAATAAAACACATCTGACAAAGACAGAAAAGAAGAAGAGTACTCACCATATTCAGGGAAGTCGAAGTTAAATCCTCTCAGACATGTAACTTTCATAATATTACTCAACTCTGTTAGAAAGTCATTCGAATGTTGGTTGTTGGAGGGGGGGAATACAGCGGAAAAGTAACTAGATTTAAAAAAAAAAAAAAGAGGCTTCCTTCAATCAAGCACTAAACTCCTTGACATGTAATCTGTCAATAGTTTGTTGCTGAGATAATGCCGGCTGCCACGAGCGGATTTGATTGGCAGCTTAGGGTCTGGCCCCTCCTTCCTGTGGTTTGACGGTGATGGGGGGGTTAGGTGAAAGAATATGGAGCCTCCCCCTTCCCTGCTCTGTCTCTCTCTCTCTGTGGCGCTCTCTCTCTGCCTCTCGTGCGCTGCCTCCCTCTCTTGCTTTGCTCCCGTACACACACACACAGACAAAGCTGTTGGTGATGTTGTCTGAATAGGCTGATAGGAAATTATGGCAGAGGAACCGGAGCAGTTTTTTTCTCCCTCCCTCAGTGGGCTGGCCTTTCCATCTTTGTGGTCTTCTAGCCTTTCAACTCTCTTGGGTGGAGCCTCCACTGCCTCTATTCAAATGAGCGAAGGGGGGGCACACAACACTTAAAAAAAGAGAAAAAGAAAAAGGGCTTTCTAGAGAATAAGAGTATACGTTTATTAAAACATATTATACTTTGAGGCTAATTATTTAAATCCAATGCAGTGTGACTACATGTAAAAGCTGCTTTTAAACACATATTTAATTAGCGTTCTATATATAAAGCACAACTACAGTAAGTGGAAGAATATTTCCACAATTTTGTCCTCACTTATTAAATCATAGACTGTATGTTTGATGTGTACATAGTCAAAGGGCAGGATAAAGCCAGGCACATTACTATTTGGTAAATATGCTTGTCCTCATGTCTATCACAGAAGCGTTAAGCTTAGAAAAAGATTTCACAAAATACATTTCCCAGCCCTTTAGCTTAAAGCGAATAACTCTTTCACTCCCTCACAATATAGCAATCCTCTCCATTTCAGCCCTGCATGGTATACTTTCTTTGCTTCTCTCTGTCTCTCTCACTCAGAGCGCTCTGGTTCTCCTTCCCTCCCTCTGATAAGCTATCAGTTTTCATTGTAATTTCAGGTGAAATGATAAACGACGGCCGTTACCAGGTGACAATGAATACTTTATAAGACAAACCCTTTATTTGCCTGGCAGTTTCTTCCGCAGCAGCATGCAAAGCGCCTCGGGACCATTTGTACATAATGCCCATATACTGTAAACATGGTGGTGTGTCAAGAATGTGGAATTTACAGAGCGACACAAAATAACAAGAAAGTCTCAACTTTCAAAGGTAACTGGATATTCCTGTTTTCCACGGCAGGTTTACTCTGAATAAAGGTGTTGTATAACTAGCATTTACTGGACACAGAAAAGAGGAAATGAACAACTTTATGGCTTTGGACCATAATACAATAATACATAGGTTGGGCTTCAGTTCCCGAGTGCTGTTAGTCTGAAGTATGTACATAAAACTGGTTTTGGTTGATTCTGAAATTATGATGACTCATCCTGGCTAATAATGGAAAAAAATAAGGCTTTGTCTCCTCCTTCCTAACCCACATAAAGGAAAATGACCTTAAAAGAGTTTCTATCAAAAGGTTCCACCCTCGATTTAACTTTGTACTGTAAATACTACTTTTATTAGCCCGAGATCTAATGAAATCGAATTGTTTTTGTTGTGCATGACCTGACTTGGCGACCGCTCTTTTGTTCTGTTGCTGGATAAAAATCTTTTGTGTCAGTCTCCGTACAAATAAACAAATATATATGTTGTTAATGGATTTGTGGCCCGTGTGAATTGCTAGATTGAAACCTGAAAATATAATAGTTACTAAAAATGAACGCATGCCACTGATGTGGTAGGAATTTTTGAAGTGGTGAGAACATCTGCCTGGGTCTAACGCTGTGATGCTTTTTGTCTCACATAGGTGGAGCATAACAATAAAAACTTCCACAGTATCTCAAAAAGTTGATATCAAGGGGGCGAGTGCAGGGTGAATTCTATTCATGTAACAATGTCCACAGGAGGCAGGGTCTGTCGTCCATGCATTACAGCCTTCTGGACCCTCGAGCTGCCATCTTTGGGGGCGAAACCATTACTTTTCAAAAGGAGCTGTGGGGCTTTTCGTTTGATGTGGCGTGAGGGTATTGTATGGTGCATGCGGGAGAATGTTGAGGGCAAGGTGGAGTGTGTATGCGTGTGAGCGTGTGTGCGCGCGCTCCTATGCATGTGACATGGTAGGGGTACATCAGTCAAAGGGCCGCTGGGGCCAGACGTTTGGCTGCCCCTGACCGTGCGCTCCAGGAGGGGCTGGTCTGGTGCAGGGCCCACTCCGAGTCCTCCATTCCCCAGGACAAAAGCTATTGCCCAGTTGAAAGATGTGAATTCAGCGGCTTTTGTGCCCAAAGCCCAGAGACATGCCGAGTGAGAAATCTGACCTTTGCCGAAAGTCAGATTGTGTTTTTGAACCCCTCTTGCTGTCTCTGGCAATTCGGGGGGCAAAAAAGTGACTGAGCGAATAGGCTGGAGTGGGTGTGAGCCGGCGTGGGGTATTGGGGTCTGTCATGACGGGTGGAGTGCACAGGTGGGGGTGTGAGAGACAGAAGGAGCAACAGTCCGGCGTGAACCTCTCCGACTCTGCGTCTTAAAGTTTGAACACAACAAATTAAAAACAGTTTGTTTTTCAGCAGACAATGAAGCAAGTTTATTCCTGATACTCACTGTCATGTTGTTGAAAATTGGCAGGAAATTGAACGTGTAAAAGCTTAATTCTGAAGCAGGGGCTTTTCAACAAGAGTTCACCTCAGTGTTCCTCGAGGTTGTCTATGATGTGGAATATTATTCCCTCTCACGTCTGTTTATATTGCATTATATATTTATTTTTTAAGCGGAGAAGGAGCGGAATATTAAACTTACACGCAGATGCAGCCACAACAGCGATGATCGCAACACACCACATTTTGATGATCATCATTTGCATGACTCATGACGATGATTCCTTCGAATCTCATTTGATTTTCATAATTGCTGTGTAGCTGTATATGCGTCGACATACATACGCTAGGAAAAGCGCAATGAAAATCTCATTAAAGGTACATACTTGAAAGCAATTAACGTGTATAAAGTAGAAGGTATATTTGGGGCGCTGATATTACATGAATCACGATATAGCATGTTGCTTGGCGGCACTGTGTTGAGAGCAGAGATTCAGTAGATAGAATAGGCCTATGTTTTTCAGTCATACATTTTTCTTGACACCGCTTTCATCCCCCGGCCGTAATCATCATATCTCCCCCATTGCTCTCCCGGATGCAGACATCCATAATGCAATCTTCCTAATTTTGATCCCTCGCAATCTGGTTTTAAAAGGGAGGAGAAAAAAAAGGGACATATTTCTGAAGGCTCGCTCGGTAATCATTTTAG
The DNA here is from genome assembly GCF_051167445.1 of Perissodus microlepis. Taxonomy (NCBI): domain Eukaryota; kingdom Metazoa; phylum Chordata; class Actinopteri; order Cichliformes; family Cichlidae; genus Perissodus; species Perissodus microlepis. Next base: position 5,169,382 of record NC_140480.1, on the reverse strand, counting down.
ACAGATAGCCTTTCCCATCGCAGATGAGCAAATATTTGTAAACCAGCTATCTAATGGAAAATTATAGTGAAATTAGAGTGAAATTCATGACAGTGAAATCCGATTATCTGTAATTCTATTATGCCATCTTAGCCCACACAGCATATTTTTGTAGAGTTTTTTCCATAAATACCTATGCCAGGGGTCTTGCTAATCAAATAAAATTGAAATTCATCTTCCCATTAAATTCAATTAGTTGCAATTTCTAAAGCCTAACAAAGATTTTAATTACTAAATTATAAAATTCTCCCTAGCCAAATTGGGGAGAGAAAAAGTGCATCCCCTGCATCTGAAAAACAAACCCATGAAAGGAAATTGTTGATCAAAAAAGATATCCAGGGGAAAATAACATTAGGGAGAGCACTGGGGCCCTTATTCAGCGAGTCTGGGTGGGGAGTGACGTGTGCCAAACGCTAGGCTCCTGGGCTGGAGGAAATGAACTTAGCTGAGGTTCTCTTTGTCTCTAAATGTCTGCCCTCAGAGTTATTATGCTGTAATTGACTAATTGACACCTTAATTTCATTTATGGGGCTCCTGTGTTCATAAAGCAACCTCTGGGTGGGGCAGTGGTCTTGAGCGGAAGCAAGGAAGTCAACATCCAGGACACCAGGTAGGGCCTTAGGCCTTCGGTTCTGTCCTCGGCAGATGACGATTATGTATTTGATAATGAAATGGTCAGGAAGAACACACTGACTTAGTGGAGGCTTAAAGAGGAGCATCTTACTCGTATGTTTAAATCCCTCTGATGCATGCTGATGTGTTATAATCATGCACGCCCAGCCTTACAATCTGTCACTGCAGACACAAACGACCTCCTTGAGGGTCAAAGGAGTTTATTTTTAGGAAGCAAGGTTCTTAAACTTCACAGGTAAACACAGCTGTATGTTGCGTTGTTAGATTTTAACTCTGATTCGTCCGAGGAGTGAAAACAACTTAAGCCAGGAGTTACTCCTGGTAACGTGGAGCGGAGGGGGGAGTGCTAACAGGACAGCTCTGGGGTCTGGGGGTCAGCTAGCAGGTCCATTTCCCAGCCCTCCCCTGCTCCTCACCACTAAAATAACAGCTCAGCACCCACTGCAGACTACAAAGCTCCATCTGAAAAGGCACCTGCTGCTGTTATTCACTTTAGCCCTTTTGGCAGCTCACTCTCTCTGTTTAAAGGACACGTAGAAGAGAAAGAGTCACTGGGAAATGATGAATTATTTAAGTATGATGTCTAATTGTTTCAAGGCAGACATCTTGTTTCTGGAAGGTAAAGCTTGGGGGTGGGTGTACACACGAGGGGAGGACTCTTTGCGAAGAGGTCTGTCGACTGTGGATTGCAGACAGTCTCGCACTTGAAGAGGCTGCGTAAATATGACCAAACTGAAACTTTAATCTGCTTTTTCCCCACCCAAGCTGGCTGGGTATTACAGATAATCTTTTTTGTGTGTCATATGGTGGGAGATATAGATGGAGCTAATTTTTTAGAGACAAATCTGATATTTGTCAACTGGTTGAAAAAAACCTGGGGATTTTCTCCTAATCCTCCCTTGGATGTGAAGGCGCGTTAACAGCAAAATGCAGATGGTGTTTTGTGCACGGAGAGTACCCAGCACTCGGCGCGGTGCATACGGAAAGGCGCAGCTAGCCTCGCTAGGGCTCAGCACAACCTGCAGATAGCAAACTCCCCCCCCCCCAAACCTCCCCCCCACCCACCAGTCAATTAACAAGCCACTTGTGAAAGCAAAGGCATGTTAGTTTATTCCAAAGTGCAAACTTTGCAAAATACATTTCTTGGTTGTTTCTCTTTACTTTTTGTTTCCTTGCTGACATAACATTCTTACTTCTAGGCTGTGTTCATCAAATATTCAGTTGCAACTCAATTCCAATAAGGAAAAGAAAACAAATTATAAATAAAAAGGAGGCATAAATCTTTCAGGATCCTAATTCTAACTTTCCCTTGGAGTGTTTCTGTCTTTATTTTGTCACATTAAGCAGTTTTGCTTTCCGTTCCCACTGCTAGGCGTGGCTCATTTTACACTGGTGGAAAGACTCTTTTATTCTTCTGTTCTCTTGTTTTGGAACACTGCGCATTTTGTGGTGTCACTTCTTTTATGCACAATTATCACTTGTGTAACTTCTGGTTTTGTTTTTATGAGAGATAGAACAATAAAACCTATGTGGCGTTCCTTTTTTGGTCACTGAGGGACTGTTGTAAGTCTGCACTCACCCCGTCAAATATAGCTCCAGCGTTACTACAACCAACCACCACAGTGATGCAAAGCTGTGCCGACTGCCTTATCTTATCCAGTATTTTGGGAAGATATTTGCTCTGGTCATTTTAGCACCAGAATGCAACATGGCAGAGCACTCTGGATGCATTCTTCAGCTGCTTTGTGGCTCCGCATTACATTTGACATTGCATTGATAGTCTTTCAGAGGCCTTTAACACGCATCTTATCTTGCAGCACGACCTAGTGCCAAAGAAACTAAACAACTTAGAAACCTTACCTGAGAGGAACATATGGTGTATGCGCTGAAATCCAGTACACCTCATTATTGTTTAGAGAGGTTTAAGGGTGTGTATTCCTGAACCAGTTTTCTGAATATATAGCTATGAGTAGTAAGGTTGGCGGCCAGGGACACAGCAGAGGAATATTTGGAGGACAACAAATGGTTAAAATATATGCAAAAGGGAAAAACCTCTGACAATCTTAAACTTTAACTAAATGCTTACTTTAGGTGAACAGTTTCTTCCATTCCAGTCCCACACAAAAGGAACTTTTCATTAAGTTTGCATCTTCACTTTTCCAAAAAGTAAACTGCTCATTTTTATGAATGTGCTTCACCTTTGGGATTCATGAATATTTACATCTTTCATATTTAAATTAAGCGAAAGCTTACAAGCTTACAAATAACTGAAATTTGTATTAAGCTGCCCCTTGTTCTTTCATTCATTTAAAGGTGAGACAGGAGCACAAAAGCTTCAAAATTTAAACGCAGCAGGCCAGGAAGTTATATTAACCTGCGCCGTATGTGTTTGTTCCACACAAGATGAAGCTGGTTTTTATTGATTAGTCCGGCTACAGAATAAAAAAGGATGACATTATACGCACTATGAAATTCAGCATTTTTTTAACCTTCAGCAATGCTTGTCATTCCCTTGTAAAATAAATATATAAAAACACCAGGAGAAGGGGAGAAGGGTGGAAAAAAATGAAGAAGAAAAAAATCACTAAAGCTCTTTTGCTGTAATTGGCTGAATAGCAAGGGCAGCAGAAAATTTACAGGCAGACAACAGTGTGAAGGGGACTCGGTCACAATGCAAAACTAAGCCCTCAGCACCAGCGAGGGAGTAAGCAAGCCAGAGAGTCAACTGAGTGTCTAGGTGCCTGTCAAGCATATCTTAACTACCACGAGGCACTTGTCTCTCCCTAGCTTTGGCGTTAAGCTGCAGATCACAGTCCATTTTCTGGACAAGTTAAGTAAATAACCCAAGCAAGCATGCAGAAGACAGTGACAGGGAAAGAGAAATCCCCCAAAGTCACAGTGGTGACACTCTACTAAATCCAATCAAACTGAGGAGAGAGAGGGAGAGACACACACATGGGGAGAGCGAGAGAGAGGGAAGGAGGGAGGAAGATATCCTCTTTGGTGCCTGTGTGTGTCCAACAGCATTGATGCAATAACACCTCATTCAGTGTTTAGCCCTTCTCAAAGGACAGGCAGGGATAACACTTTAAACCCTGTGGCTTTATCTCCTGCAGATTTTCCATAAAATGCCAAGCCAGGGAGCCGGGGCCATGTGACAACCATGTAGGTCAGGGCAGATGGGGGGTAGAGAGTGTGGGAGGTGAAGGGAGAGAGAAAGAGTGGGGGAGGATGGGAGTTTTCTAATGGAACTGTTGAAAATAGCTTGCAGTAACCAGATTAGATCAATTAAGATTCTGTTTGTAGCTGTCGCTGCATACAGCAAGACTGAGGCTTTAAACACGTAAACACAGAGCAACCAAAACACCAAGCAGGAGAAATAATGTCCACATTGTCCACTTTATTGAAGGGGAGTTGATATGTTTTTGTGAATGAGCCAGGTTAAGGTATGTGAATAAGCAAGCCAATTCTTTTTGCAAGGGCAGCTCATAGAAAGTGCTTCCACGCTGGGATAAACTGTGTCTTTGAAATTCTCCACATATCTTCGCCACAAATTAACAAACGGGAGTGCAACAGGTAAGACAGAAATAAGCCACTTTCTTCCATGCGGTAAATGTTTTCTGCACGAGCGGTTGACCACGTTCTGTGGTCAGGTGTAGTTTTTTTATTTTAGTTTTTAAATTTGAAAAGTCCTAATTGATTCAGAAAACTTAACAACCTTGTCCTCTTTACAATAGTCAGCAATTAGACAGCTCTGTCTGACCAATGAACTGAAATACATTTCTCAAGTTTTACAATTTGTTATATCTGTGGATAAAGTCTATCTCTGTGCAACGGGCTGGTGATAATGGAAATTAACAGTGATCACTGAGCATAACTAGATCTGTTATGTAACCTCTACACACCACTCAACCCACTTATCAGAGCTTCTGCAAAACACCTGGTTTACACTAAGATATGTATTATTTTGCGAACGCCGTGCGAGGCTAAGGATGTGCGATAACAATAGCCTTGGAAGAAACAAGCTCTCGTGCTTATCAAACACACCTGCAGGCAGGTATCCCTGACCTTACAGCCGGTTTGCAAATTCAATACGTTCTACATCTTGACTCAAAATCTTGGTTTCTGTGGAAACATTTTCTGGTGAACAGCCTGATCGTTATCCATGACATTTTCAGAATACAGAGATATGTCAATATTCTGAAGCTCATGGGTTTGTATAATTGAACTGGGGGGGGGACTTTAGTTTTCATATGCCGAGGGCACAGAGGTTCCCAGTGGAATACCAGTGATGCCTGATGGAATACAAAAGATGGACCGGGATAATGCTTTGTGCTACTGACTGACCTTGACTTATGTTTTGACCCACATCCACACTCAATCACATGATTCTGTTTTGATCAATATAACTCAGGTGGGATGCACCAAAAGATGTGGCCAAATAGTGACTGTATCCCCTCTGAATATCTGCGTGTCTACACTTGTCCAGAGCACCACTGGCTAGCTTTGTATAAGCTGGCCTCAATCAAGCTCAAAGGCACCATCCCTGTGAAAATAGTATTGATCATAACGAGCATCTATCCATGCATAAGAGCTTGTTTCAATTGATTTTTCCTATTTGAGCTGAAAAACATAATAGAGTTGATATGAATTACAGGGTGTTTTGCTTCAGTTCATCAACACAGCCCAAATAATACTTGCCGTTACCAGGGAAACATGATAACAGTTTTTGTCTGTTTTTCAACAATCAATTACTTTAATGCATTTATGCTGATATTTACACAGAAGCAAACAACACTCTGTATAAGTCAGCAACACAACAACTAGGCTGTTTGTGCGATAAACATATGGGGGACGTGAATGGTAGATGATCAACAACATTTCATTCCACTGCAAGAAAAAAATTATATCTTTGCTTACCACTAATGTTCAGCTACACGCAGCATAATACCGGCTGTTGACTAAATGCAGGTTACTGTCATGCTTTTGTTCTGCAACACTCCATCAAGTGTGGTGGCCTTTGCAGGTATAATATTCAGAATAAATACAATACGTTGTAATAAGCTACATAAAATAACTTGTTCAGCAAAAGTTTCTGCGCACTCCAAACTCTCCCAGTTGTCACGTTATGCTCTAAGATTTGCTGTCGCTAATTCCCAAGCTCAAGGCTGATCAGTGTTATTCTACTGACACTTCCCCTAAAGCCTTCTGACATTAAGCCTTTATAAGACAGTTATGGGTATTACATTGGTCTTGCAACATAAACTACTTTTTATTCCTTTACCATAGCATTTAAATAAAATAGCTAAAGCAACAGATTAAACTCAATAGGCCAACAGGCTACCTCCATCCTTGTTAACAAGCAATTATTGTACTGTTATCCTTGGATTGTCTTCTGTAGGTTTTAGGCTTGGGGGCCTTAATATTATTAAAATAGCCTAGGTGCAGTTTCATACAAGGAATACAATGATGTCCATTTACATTTATCTCATTGTCCCTGCCCAAATTTTTATGTATATCATTCTGGGCCAGATAAGACAGATAATAATAACACAATATGGAAAGATTTGCCCTGGATAGTTCGAAGGAAAAGAAAACAGGGAAAATCAACTTACACCCCCACCGCACAACCAAAACAGCCTATTGTAAAGCAGGTAAAGAGATTAAAGTCTGTGTTAAATCACAGGGTTACCTTGGGACCAAAGCTTGGCTGTGCTGACCCATCAACATGAAAATTTAAAATGAAAACATAAAATTAGGATTACATTTTTTTTTTAATGCAGGGTTAGGGTCCTCATTTTAATTCACTGTCAGTCTAACAAACCTCCCGAACAAACAATCACTAAGTAATGCAACTTGATATTGTATAATTGCATATTTTAGCATTTATTTTTATGGTATTTTTTCAAATATCTCTGGCACCTTGTATATAGAAATACAAAGATAAAACATTTAAATATCAAAATTAAAGATATATTTTTAAAAATCAATAAAATGAGTTCTGTAAATACAAAATTTTTATTTAAATGAAGCCATTTCATTTAAATACAATGAATTTAAATACAAGCCCGACTCATGCGGATGCTTTTTAGGCTTCAGCGCTCTCGCTTCTCATTCACTTTGAATGGTGTCACGTCACACATTGCTGAACTGAATAATGACAATAATGATGCGTTACTTTGCTTGTGCTGCTTGCACTGAAAGTTGAGAGAAATTCTACTTCTGAAGTCAGGCGTCGGCCAATGAAAAGAATGCCTGTGCAGCCGATAGCCAATGAAATCATGGAACGACGTCGCTGGTTCAGGCAGCTAGCTTTGCTAATGCTACCTGCTAAGTGAGGCTTGGCTAGCTTGCCTTGTGATCAATGTGTGATTAATGCCATGACGATTACGCAAGCAAAACAAAGAAACAAAAAAAAAACCCAACTAAACAAACAACAAAAAGGATCAGGGACACCTAAGTGCTCCCTTATTCCTTAACAGGCTGACATTAATATTTAAGGATTTGACTATACTTCCACTCATCAGGTCGTTTGCATTAGTTGGTTTGTCTTCCCTTATTCTGCTTCAAACCAAGGTGACCCCATAATGCTTTGAAACCAACTCTATTTGGACTGATTCTTCCAAATGTCTGCCTGTTTTTCTCGAGTTATTAGTGAATAATTTGCCTTCAATAACGTGTTAATTTCTCTTCAACTGTAGCAAGTTGAAGACTTAGCAGTGCTCAACAATAGGCACTTGTATTACTTTTGCTATAGTTTGGCAGAAGAATCATCCACTCATCATCTATGCAAACCATTCTGTGGCAGTGCATACACTCAAAGAGCTGCCATTGGTTCAACGCACCAAAGTGTCATCTTAAAAAACATTTTGTGACACTTTGTTGAGGTAAAACACCGTCCTGGTTCATTATCACTATAGTTAGAGGAGCTACCTGAGGAAAGCCAACAGTGACACAGTAAATCTGATGAGAAGATAGAAGCAACTTGGCTAGAAAGAGCAGCAAAAATGTGTAATTGTTTTGAAATCCTAAAAATAAATTGAATGTACTGAATACTTAAGCTGACTGTTATGCTACCTGGCTAGTTAGCAATAACTGTCATGTCATTCAGTTTCTAAATGTAATGGTGAGTCCCAGTCAGAAACACGCTATCACTGGAGTGAGTTGTGACATCCGAGTTCCGAGATATCTGGAACCAGCACAAAATTTGTCGTGCTATTTATGCCACAATTAAATTCTTTCCAGATTTAGACAGTAAGCCTATAAGAGATGGAGATTTCTAAGAAAAGTCAGGACTGCTGAAAGCCATTCACAGTGACAGTCACTCTGATTTTTGGGTCCACATTACTGTTTCTCAATGACAAACAACAGTCAGTGTTCACACACCAAGTGACCCTCCAATTCCAACATATAATTGCTCTGTTAGGAACATTGTGCATATAGTTGGACAACAGGACACCAACAGGAAGGCGAACTTTGGAACTCCCAGTGCTTTACATAATGGTGAGCCCAACTATAACCTTGTAATTTTGTTAATTTGGGATAATTTCAACATAATGTCAGTCTTCGAGTCATACCCCACCGCTTATCCTATTTCTTGCGGGCAAAAATAAAACTCTTTTGCTAAGATGTTTTTCTGAGACATTAAAAAACTGTCTATTGTGTAAGTCTTTAGACACAGGTAATTTTCATTAAGCCAAGACATTTTTACCTCCTGCAAAACAAACACGGGCAGCAGCCCTCCTAACCTCTTTAACTAGTTAAAAACAAGCATACTTCACTTATTGACAAAGTTTCTTAAAGCTTAAAAGTCTTACTCTATCCAGGTCTTTGGGCTGAAAATAATATGACACTCCATCTTTCAAAGATGTACTTTTCCTAAAGCATTGTTGATTGCCCTGTGTCCATTACTTGGAAGGATTATGATAATATTCCACATTGTGCTCGGCGTGATGCACAGGAAATTCAATACTCAAAAGGTTAATGCAATCAATTAGGATGACAAAGGAGTAAAGTAAAACCCTCCTGCTTGTGGAAAAAAGAGACAGGAGAAGAGTGGGGGAGAAAAGGTATTGAAAGCTTGAATGGATCCAGAGAGAAAAGAGGCACTTGAAACGGCAGAAAAATGGCATTTATTCAACGTGTATCGTCCAAGGCCAACTAAATGAAACACACACAAAGTGTATACAAAAAGAAAGAAAAAATAGCTCTCAGATAGTGAATTGCATCATCCAGCACTCAACCAGTTGTAATTGAACAATACAGGAGCAATATTTTTGTTTGAAGGTAATCAGATACCTAAGCCAAGGAAAAAGTGCCCAGTACTAGAGGCTTGAGCATCGATTCGTAATGCTCATAACGTTCTATGGTCTTTTCCCCGTTCTGAGTCAAGTTTTGTCTCCGCACTCCATTCCCATGTGCATTGTTGCATGGGCTGAATATTAACAGCACAACAATTGTGTATGGGAGAGATATCTTTTGTTATTTAGATAGATGTTACAATGCCATACAACACAAAGGAGTCTCATCATTGCAGATAAATGGATAAACTTGGATGGCGGTATTGAGCTCTACAACCGTTGTAATAATCCATATTACCTTTTCAGCCTCACTCTGTCAAAATGGTGATGTATTAATCACATTTCAGCAATCCTCCATGGCTAATGATAATGTTATGAGAGTCTGGGTGGCAATATTTTGCTAACGTCTGCAACGCCTATTTTCTGCCGATAAGTTGTGCAAGAAGAAAAGCCTAAAACCTTGTAATCCACTTAGGTAAGGCAGTAGACTTACCTACTTCTGCAAACACACAACCTCATAAATCTACTGCACCTTCACATTCTTAAAGACTGTCGAGCCTGAAAAAACTCCAGCAGATCCTTCATCCCACTTTGTTTGTACCAAATGAAGACATGTTTCACATTTCAGACCATTGCACAAGGTAAAGAAGTGTGCACGCACAGGCCCCAACAGATACTCTGTGTCTCTCTGTTAGTCTCCCTCGCAGCAGCAGGAGCAAATAAAGCCAAAAAATATCAGAACTTCAGCGCAATCTCCAACCAAATATAATTTAGCGAACATCTTCAGCAAGTAAGCTATTTGACATTTTGTTCCTGAGTGGAATGTTATAAATTAGAAAAAGAAAAAAAAGGATTAGACTTAAAACATTGATTTTCTGCCAAGCACTCTGAAGTACTGCCTTTTTATTCTTACTCTTAACTTCCATTTAGCTCCTCTGTGAACAAATAAAGAGGAATATGAGCAACAACAGGCAGAGGAGCTAGTGTTAGGCGGTAACCAGGGCTTTATGTTTTGACCATAAGAATCACTTTTTTTTTTCCAGGGGCACCTGACCTACATCGCATTTTTCTGTTTGGGCATTTTCAGGTCCAGCAGCCACGTCACACAAACAATGAAGCAAAATGGGCTTTGAAGTCAGCGCTGAATGAAAATGGAGGGGCTGACACATGAAATGCCCTCACAGCTGGGCTGCCCCAAGTCAAAAGAAAAACAAATACTTTGAATGAGAGGGGGACACGCCGCTCCTGTCTGAGCTTCCTAAGGCCCTAAGCCGCCACCGGGAGGTGGGCTTTCACGATATGCCGGTAATGATGGATGGATTGGGAAGAAAGTCTATTCACATGGAGATGTTACATCATAAATATTTACACAGGGCTGCCGTTTCCATGTAGCCTTTGCTTGTTTTGACACACTGGAAAAATTTTAAAGGACAAAAAAAAAAGTGCAGGAGAAAGAAAAGCGCAGAAAACGAAAAGGCAGCCTCTCTTTTTTGTTATTATACTATACTGAGTGATACAATAATACTAAATTGAGTTACATGAGTTGTTGCTCTTTTTCTCAGTGAGACAAATTATCTTTCCTACGGCGAACTGTGCGCTTTATTTACTTTTATTTGTGACTGAATGAACTCGTGTTTATTACAGAATCATTGCCCTCCTACACACAAATTCTGAAAAACTAACAAAACACCAAACAAAGAGTCTGAGTTTCAATTATCTATCGTTCTCAAACCAGTCATAAATTTTCTCTAAAGATCTACAAGTGCTGGTGGGGGGGGGGGGGGGGGGGGACAAATATAGAACAAACAATTTAGCAGATCGTCACCTTACTTAACAATCACACCCAGTCTGCCTCATCTATCACTGCGACCAAAGAGAAGTAAAAGGGAGACATCAATGTTGTTTGTAAGCAGCCATACAAATTTCTGCTCAGTGAGCTCAATTAAAAGCCTTGAGGTCCCCCGAGACCCCCTGTAACCAGTGAAAACAATTTTGGCAGTTTAATTTTCCTCCCACTGTCTAAGAGAGGGACTCCACTTTCTAGCCTCTACGTCTGTGGGAGCCAAAAAGAGAAGGAGGGGGCGGGGTGGTGTGTGTGTGTCATGCCAGCCCCGTGTTGGAGCAAGCTGGCCTTTATGATTAGTTGCATTAACGTATATCAAAAGCCAATTAAACTAACTGTACCCAGTTATGTTGTTGTTATGCGGTCAGAGGCAGGAGTCTGTAAGTAGTCTGCACAACAGTCGAATCTTAACTTTGCTTCGACTTCCAAAGGAACTTGTTTAAAGATGTCCCCGAGTGCGCATACCTGTGTAAAGAGAAATCTCAGCTGACCCTCCTGTTTGCTATGAATTATCCAATCTTTGTGGAAATCTGGGAAGCGCGCTGGGTGTGCATCTTAGGTTCTGATTGATACAGGGAGTGTGTCTTCTTTCTGGTGCGTGAGTGACACCACCAGAAACAAAGGAGTGTTGGTGTAGCCCTCCACCTCAATTCCCGGCCATGCCAACCCCCCCGCCCCCCCACACCCGGTGATAGCGAGGGGTCTCTGGTTTGACATGAGACAGCCCAGACTGTCACTTCTGAATGTTTAGATCCCTCTTGACTAGGAGGCCAGGGGCAAGGGCTGTTGTATGCATCCTTATGACAGACTCCCACATCAGCATTGTGCTCATACCAGCTAACATCATTAGCACAGAAGGTTTCATCTCAGGGAGAGAGAAAAAAAAGCAACCCAGTTTCTTCAAGTCACAAGTCATTAGTGTCCTCTCGAGAGTCAAATTGTACAGAGGCAGATTTTTTTTTTTTTTTTTATCAGCAACAAAAGGTTTTATACCCTTGTTAATTTGGTGGATGTCATCTGTACTTAGATGTCTGTGTCTAATGTCTGTTACAGTAATAAATGCCATAAAGTGGAAAAAATTATATTATTTCGTCGAGATGACAATGTGGGATGCTGCTACAACAACATCTAAACATAAAACAGGCATAAAAGAACGGTTCCCCAGATAAGAAGAGTATAGCGTGCAAAAATGGAGAAACCGCAGCGCTATAACATGCTGATTTTATTACCGCCAGTGCAAAGTTCCAGTTCTCTAATAGATTATTAGTTGTATTTTTATATTCTATATGTAAATAAGCAAGTCAGCTAACACTCTTCTCAACAGCTGTTTATGTCAGGAAACAAAATGGGTGTATTTATAGGAAAAAGCATAATTCGGTTGTAGTAGTTTTTGAGTCAGCCTGACAGGATTTCTCACAAACAGTGTTAGGAGTGCATTTGGTTCTGTATAGATCACAGAAAGGCACAGAGAGAGAGGGAGAAAGAGAGAGAGAGGGGGCCCTCTTTGGAAAACAGATACATCAGTGAGCCTGTATAGTGTACAACATCGCTGTGAGTTAATCAGTTGGAAAATAAAACGGTGGGATTCTAATAAGTCATTTGTCAATTTTTACAACCCCCAGACACATTGATCCACGGGGATTAATGAAGATGCCCGATATTGTTGGAGATATGAACAGGGGAGATGGTGGGGACAGTAATCAGTCATGTTGGGGATTTGTCCTACCTCGTTTTCTCTTCCTGGGGAGTCACTGCGTACAGGAGCTCACCTCATCTAAAAAGAAGAGCAAAGGAAAAACATTAAAAAAATAAATAAACCCAGGCACTGATTATTCCGATGTATATGCACGTGCATACATGTTCTCGAGAAATCCATACATTTACCCAGCTCAATCTAATCTCCAGTGGCTGACATAATGTAACGAGCCTCCAGATGATGCAAGAGGAAGATGGGTACTTTTTGTTCACTCCTTTCCTTTTGATATGCAGAATAATAGTGCACAGATACCAAGGCCCCACGTCCCAGCTGGGGGAAAGCAGTGACTGAAGGAGGAGACTATAGTTTGTAAAGCCCATTGAAGCATGGGGAGCAACTGTACAGAGTACAGTCGTGTATGAACCACGTCTGTTCATATTTCAGCCGTTTGCCAGAAATAAATTAAGTTGGAGTATTCTAATAGTAGCTTCCTACGTCTTAGCTGAAGGTGAGTTGACACAGTCTTATGGAGCAAACAATAAAACAAATCACTTCCCTATGAAACCTTGGGGGCAAAGCTTACTTGTTGGCAGAGATACAGAGATTCAAATACTACTTAGATAACGAACACAGCTGACGGGGCCAGAGTATGTGATGAGATATCTCCATATTCATATTGTGGAAAAATGGCATTGATTGTTAAAACATGAACCTGCTGCTTTTTCTCATGCGGAGACAAACACACCCTCATATATGACATCAATAAGCGCAGACAAAGTTTTAAATCAGGGCAGAAACTGACTTTGGCAGAACCAGTTGAGTCACTCTTAAATCCTCTCAAAAGTTTCCTAACCTTGAGAGCCCATGCATCCCAGAAAAAGTAATAATAATTCTAACCTGATCTTCCTACTTATTTTATATCTCCCCTCAGCAACCCAACTTCTTCTCGGCAACAGTGCAGTTATTAATTCATGAGGCACTAATTAGTTCTTTGTTTAATTTTGTGTTAAACAGACTGACCGGAATGATAACGACTCGCGCTGTAGCGCTTCGGTCCCATGCCACTCCTGTTTGCTACAACAAGGGAGCATCGTGCGACTAGCATGATGAACCCAATTCCCTTCTAAGTTGCACTTCATTAAGTCAAAATGTGACAAGGAGCTTAGAGGAAGAACTGGCAGATCTGATCATACATAACAATGCAGGCCCAGTAAGTTTGAAGGGGGGTGGGTGCTGGTGCACGAGGTGGTGTGCGGGGTAGTGGATTCCAGCATGCATGTTGATAATTTTCTATTTTTAACCCTTGGGGGCCGTCTTTCATTTTCCTTTAATTGTTTTTGTTCAGAGCTGCAGTGTCCTCTTTTTAAATTGCAGCTCCTATCAACTCTGCTGATCAACCCCCTGTGCAACATTGCAAGCAGACAAGTAAACAACAGGGTTGCCCTTTTCTGGGATGTAGTGCAAATGCTCCGGTAACATAGGTGACAGTGCACACGCATACATAGGGTCAGATATTTACACATTATGTCCAAGGAAACAGTGAGACGGCATGTCGGAGGTGCAGCGGCGACAAACAAATTGAACTTGAAAAATATCGTTTTTGGCCATGTGAGTTGAAAAACCTGCTGAGTGGAAACAAAGGTAAAAGACAGATGCTTGATCACAGTGCAAGAATGCATTAAGGTAGTGCCATCTACCCATATTTTAAATGCCTTTTAAGAATGTTTTTGTTGAGGGAGTAGTTGGGAAAAACGTCATTCATGAGAATCACAAATTTACCGTCTCAAAGATTTTTATTAGCTGTCCCGAAAAAACCTCACCTTCAACATACATACCTTTAATGGCATGCCTTCACTCGATGCCCGAGTCTTAAAAGAAGCTATACACACACTGGGTAAACCCTTCAGTAAACTACAGTCATCGGTTTTGTACATGTGACAGATAGCACTTTCATTGGGATATTTTTTTCCACTCCAAATCATCTGCTGACAAGCTTTGCTAAGATGTTTAGCCTCTCCAAGTATCTTCCCACTGGCTGAAGATATGATAAAATCAAAAAGCAGACAAGTAATTACACTGTATAATAGGCAAGATTGGCATTTTCAAAATCATTTTCATGTGGATGGAAATGACATTGCACAGACTATTCTGTATTCACTGGTGCAGATAAATAAACAAGGCATGGAGAAGAAGGGGGGCATACAGAATGCACAGTACAATGGCAAGCAGGTCAGTAATTAGAAACTCTGTTTGCACAGTAATAATTTTAATATATTCATCAGGAAACAGAGCATGCCTTGCATGATAAAATCCTATCAAGAAACATATCCCAACTGCAGCAACCTTTTAAACATACTGGAAGCTCATTGTTGAGAACCTGAAATAGCAAAATAAATATATAAACACACAAAAAATTAGAAAAGCATGCAGCTACACAATCCCTATATTGCAAATTTCACCCTTATAAGTTGTCATTATAGCAAGGCAGGGATATGCAACTCTTTCGAAATGCCAAAAAAGTCTTCGGTCTGGATCAGTACCTGCAGGTAAATGTGCTTCTGGAGCTTTTGACCTCTTTTTATCCAAGTGCAAACAAGCTGAAGCCCTCCAACACCAAAACATGTTCGGCGGTGATTGTGCGAGCAACACGTGTGTAACCTTGTTTGTTATTGGGGTGGCAGTGATGATGCTATGGAAATTATTGCAAATTGCTTAAAGGACTCCTGACACGTAAAAAACCTTGACCTCGCAATGCCATTTCCCAAAGTCAGAATAATGTGTATTTGTTAGAGAAATTCAAGGTGGAGCACAAAGGTAATCAGCACGAACAACATTTTTACAGAAGTTCAAGGAGCTCCAAGCTAATCATCTACGAACTATGCAGCTGCTTTCATGCATGCATATGCCGATGGCATATATATGTATGTATACGCACACGAGGCAAACCACAACCGCATACACTAAAGCTTTCTCTAAACTTAAAGATGGTACACAAGATGAGCAGATATATCCCTCTGTAATGTTGCAATTATTACCAATTTAAATAACAGGAACACATGAAAAGCTACTCAGCTCAACAGAACAGTTTTAAATAATAACCCTTGTTGCTGTAATGACTGCCAGTCCATTGTCTAAGTTTCCTGGTTTCATTTCCCACACATAAACTCAGAAACTTACTAGTTTACGTGACCTCATTCTACATGAAACAACCTCTAATTACATGAAGTGGAAGCCGCAACAAGAATACACTTCTCACTGAATAGGTCTGTACTTTATGTCCTCTAGCCTGTGTTTCCTTCTGAGTTTTTAAACGCACTGCAGAGTGAGCAACTGATCATTTACTCATGCATATTTGACAGCACCTAGTAGGCCCCTTTTTGTTCTGTCACTTCTGGCTCCTATTCTCCTTTTCCCCTAGGAGAGGACAGAGTCAGGGGCTTGAGGGCAGCTACCTACACAGTTCCGCTGTCCCCTCCTCGCCTAATTTTTGTTGTCCAGCCCTTTGAAACCTCAATCTCATGCAGAACCAAAGAATGGTGATCCATGTGCAACAAGTGCCGGTGCCATGGAAACCCCCGTTTTGCCCCCAAAATATTCCTTTTTATCCCTTTTGAAGACCTGTCACCAGGCAAAGCAGGCATCACACGACCCTGGGCCTAGCCATGACAAAGCCTATTTTCTGCCTGCTTCTTGATTGATTAAAAAAGACTTTTTAGTAAAACCATGTTAAAGGACACAAAAAGTGACACGCAGAAGAAAAGGGATCTTGCGGATGGCCCAATCAGATGGGTTTCCCTGTTCTAACGCACAAAAAAAAACACAAAAAGAAAAGAAACAATATCATAATCGCCACAAAGGAAGGGTCAGGCCAAAGCATGAAACTCAACGACAATGGTAATTACGAAAATGAAAGAAAGTCGGGTTGGAATTTGGTAGGTGTGTTACGTTGAGCTACATATCAGATTCTTTTACATGAACTGTGTGATTTTTTTCCCCTGGAATCAGACGACTGAAAGCTCGCTTCGCTGTAGCTCTAAATACTGTGGTGGGGTTTCTCTTTGGAAATGACGCTCTCGTCACCGCAGGACATTCATATCCGAGCATTGCTCTAGATTATTACAGGTTCCCACCACATTTGGGAATAAAATTATACACGCAGGATTGTAGTTCATGTCTGATGTGATCAATATTCTATACGTTAGACGGGCGACGGAGCAAAAAACAAAAAGACTGGCTCAGCTGCTCTGCATGCGCCAAACGAGGCCATATTACTAAAAAAGCACAGGTCGATAAGAAACAATTTTTCTGTTTTTGTTGGCACTGTGTCATATCTCTGTGACTTAACAGTTTTTGCTCGCAGAACATGAGCTGACTTGTGTGGAAACTGGTGTATCATGTTATATGTTTTAATATATCAAACGTGCACAGGAACACTTTCATCAGCACTGAAGAAAAGAAGCTGCTCTCTTTGTTTCTGCGTAGAGATGTGGAGCAGATATTTACCAAGAGGATAGGCAGGGGCTGGCAGCGGTGGTGAGGGGGTGCAGAGAGGAGGAGAAGCATTAGAAGCGTCCACACATGAGCAATTAGTATTCCAGATCCTGATGGTTCTAAACACAAAAAGGCCTCACCAAATCCCCACGGCGGAGGTGTCAGACAGAAAATGACGAAAATCTGCTCCTTGACAGGGAGTCATTTATATTTTAGCTTCGTTCCATTATCTTAACGAATCCATCATCAGCCAATGCAATATTAACAGCAGAAAATCAACTCATTAGATCCAGGGGGATTTAATCAAGATTGCAATCATGTATGCGGTTCCTGGAGAGTTGGCTTCTTCTTTTTTTTTTCTTTTTGGTCCTTTCCACGTAATTGCCGCATCTCAGATCTTAATAAATTATTCTCGATCTGAGATTGATGCCCTTTTTTTTCATTGCCTCTCACGCCATGCACTCACTGTCTCCAACTATAATATTTACCATAAACATTATTATGTCATGGGCACACAGTTTAAAATGGCCTTTAGCTAACTCGCAGAAGTAATTGGCTTCTCCAATTCTCTCTCGTTTCCTTGCTAATTGCCCAGTGATATTGCTAACAGTTCCCCGAGAAAGAAAGAAAGACAGAAAAGAAAAGAAAAGAAAAGGCCTCTTTTGCACAAGCTGGGATGTGTTGCTAGGATTTTTCAACCTTTATATGTGGATGTAGAAAGAATTTGCCGTGTTTGATATTGCTTAACAAGACATGCAAGCAGATGAAAGGACATTCCACTTTTGATATGTAAAACTTTATGTGAAACCCTGGAGGCAGAGAGAAAATAGAAAGAGCTCAAATTTCAGGTGGATATTTTTTAGTCATTTAGTCTCAGTTTCTGGAGAAAAAACAACACCCGATAGATAACTGACACTCACGCACACAGACACACAATTCTTTAAATCTTAAGATCTTTTATCAGTTAAAATAAAAAATAAAAAAACTGCTGTCCTACGCTGAAACTACACACTGTACTTTTAAATCTACATTTTGCAGAATCAGAAACACTACGCATTCATCGTTACCTGTTACTCAGTGTCCAAACATGTTGGATTTGTTGTATAAAATGTCAAATAATTAATTTAAAGTTCAACTGAAACTAGTATAAAGATATTTTATACTGTTGTTGTGTTTTTAGCAGCTGCATCTCCTTTTCTTTAACAGCACTCTATAAACATTTAGGAAGTGTGGAGACCATCTGCTATAATATTAAAAGCAACTTTTAAAGGGGTCCTTCTTTACAGTACTCTTCATTTCATAATGTTTTCTGAACTAGAGGTCTGAACTGCAGGCACGCCAGTTTATCTCTTGGACTTTTACAAAATCTAGACTGTGATTTGCTAACATAAGCAAGGTCTTCTCTAAAAGACTCACCTGTATGGCAGCAATATGCTGAGCCAAAGTCTGTAAGTACTGTGCAGCATTAAAGGTGAAATCACAAAGGTGCAAGTTGACCATGTTAATTCACCCCGATGCCATCTGACCATTCTGCAGTGATAACACTGAAGATGGTCATTCTTGTCTTTAGCTTGAACACGGCAGCATCCACGATTTGGAACAAAATTAAAGCGGGACAAAGTTTTCCACTTAACCTGAGTCTTTCTTAAACATGCTCAGGTTCACAGACGGTAGCAGGATGTCTGGACCTTGTTTATCTGTTTCTCTCTCTCTGCATGGCACAGATTTGCATTAACACCTGTAGATGCAGAGTGAACTGTGTTTGCTCACAATGGTTGTGTTCCTGAGGATTTCCTGGAAGTGAGTCCATGCAGTGCTTCCACTGCAGAAGAGAAACGTGAGTTTTTAATATTATGGCATCTCAGAGTGCAGAAATCAAGGGCATTCAGTGCTGTTTTTTGGCCTTGATCCTTGCAAAAAAAGATTTCTCTGAATCTTTTAAAGAAGCAGATGATAAAATCCTCACAGTACAGTTCAAACTGACTTTCTTTAAAACTGAGCTATTTTTTTTTATTGCCACAGCTGCAGACCCCACCTTTGGACTTCTTTAAATACTTGCAAATTGATGCAAATGTTCTGAAACTCATCTTTGACACAATATTTAGATGAAACCAGACTTCAGGAACCATAATCTCATTGTTTTAAAGAGAGGCACATGCAGTGTTGTGTCAACCAGCTCAGCTGCAGCTCCACGTGATGTTGCTAATGATGCATTATTATTATTGATGCCGACAGAACTTTTAAAAATGCATTCACCACATCAGATAGAGTGAAACCCAAACTCTATATTTATCCATTTATACCACCTGATAGGATGACAGGGGGGAAAAAAACTCTCCGGCTTCATTATTACTAAATAGGAAAATTTGCTTTTAAATGTAAAAATCTTAACACAGCACAAAGTGGTGTAAGTATGTGTTACATGTGGCTTTGGGAGGCTAAATAAGGAGATTAGAGAAGGAAAATAAGGAACTAGGAAGCACCACCCAGGTCATAAGAAGACATCAGCTGTTGAAAATGTACGCAAAAGTTTCATTATTTTTTGTGACGCTCTATCTTCTCTCCTGCTTTCCCTCATGCGTGTGACCACAGAGCTTCTTGCCCCTCACAGACAAGATTAACTTCTAATATGTTCAACATGATCCAAAAGTGTAAAAACTGTCAGAGAGACCTTTAATCTGCCTATGGAACAAAGCCTTTTGTACAAGGACTTACCTGACCTTGTCACTGCAAGTTTAACTTGCTGTCTGTTAGGCAATATAAAGCCCTAGCCAGTGCTTCTCTTCCACCCCCTCCCTCTAAGTCTTTTTCCCTCCCGCCGCCTCGGTCTCTCTCTTGCTTGCTCGCTCTTCCTATGCACAGAATGGGGGTGTGTAAGTACAGCACCAAATGGTGTGCTAATCCCTGTTTCTCTGAGATGGCCAATAGTAAATCCGAGCCCTCTGTAAACCAATCTCAGAGTTTTTTATCTTGATTTATTAGATTACGTGGCCCGGGTCCCTGAGCCCATGCTACACATACTAATCCTAATCGGAATAGACAAGTATTAGGCCAGTTCAAGGGGAGCTAAACAGCAGCAGTGGCCAACTTTCAGTAAGAGGGAAACTACAAGCTTATAGGCTTGATGGAGCTTTTTATCCTTTTTCCTTTTTTCTCTACTTACATTAGCAGAATGAGTGTGTAATTAAATACATAAATCCTGACACACCAACCCTCAAAAGGCCTAAAAACCACTGAACCCCGTCCAGTTTGGCTTTCTTTTCCCTGCACAATGAAGTTACTGAGCCAAGCCCAATCATTTGTATTTTTCTCAGATTTTTAACTGTGAGCAAAGCAAACATGAAAGTCCCATTGAAAACAACTGCAAGAATTAATTTTACATCTCAGTGAATTCAAGGCAGTGTTGTCAAATTATAAGCAACAGGGCTATGTAACTAATTTCCCTCGGTCCAGAGACCTTAAGTAATTTTCATCTGCGATAATAAATCGCACATAATTAGTAAGGTGTCTGTCCTCTGTTTGCCTTTTGCCACTAAAACACGGTCACATTAATGTTACTAACTTTAAACCGGTATGAAAGGATAGTTTCAGGCATGCTGCAAATTGCTGGTCTCACACGGTTTTCAACCAGTTCAGCCACTGCGGATGGCAAGTGGGTTAGGCTGGATGGAGTCCATGTGACACATGAGGCCAGGGCTGGGGAACATTAAGAAGTGTCTGCTTGTACACTAATGCTGGTGGCAGCTGTTAGTCTGCCAAAAACTGCAGCAGCAGCAGCAAGGATATCCTGAAATACTATTGAAAACCGCTAAACCTCCTCCTCGCTGATGTAAAGCTATACAGCTGCTCGGCGCCAGTACAATCACTGATCAATCTGGGAAAGTTAAAAATGGAGCCAGGTTTGTGGACTAAACACGCTGCTTTTCAGCTTAGAAGGTCAAAGTGGGGATCTCCAGGGAATACCGAAGACTAATTTTGCTGTATTTTAGAAAGTTTGTTCAGCAGCCAGAACAAATGCAACATATGCTGACGCATCTGTGTGTCTGCGCCGCAAACGATGCGAGCGTGCGTCTGGTTGTGTATTCTTTCCGAGAGTACGTGGAGATTTTTTGAGGCATCACCGGAGCACAGAGGTTGCCCCTGCCCACTGCCCTCAGGGGTGACAGGGGAGCTAAGGGAGATGTGACAGCCATGTCTGCTCCCTGTATGTGTTTGTTTGCCCCTGAAAACGAGACACCAATCTCACTCCAGCCCCCTGGGCATGTTTAGCTGTGCCTCCACCGCACCGCCTTCATCTGATACAAAGTGGAAGTCCACCCGGTAATAACATGCATCTCCGCTGGTGGGGTGAAAGTGGATACATATACACTTCAGAGCAAGAAAAAAGAGAAGTTGGCTGATACATCCCCCCTTGTATTTCAGCTGAAAACTGAAAGATTTTCGGCATTGTTACGATAAGTAGTGTCAGGACGCAGCAAAGCACACTTTGAAGTAGTATCGCTATAAAAAGCCTAACATAGCATGTAAAGTGTTATGCGATGTTAAAAACATGATCCACTGCTTCTCCATGCCAAATAAAAGTGAAGAATGAATTTCCTTTGCACTTGTGTTTTGTCCTTAGACCCAAGAGTCACCAAGTGTACTTTGCAAGGAATATTCATTTCCTTAGGATGGCCTCGTCAGCCTTGTGACCCAATCCATATCCATTCTGTCCTGTCTGCCCTCCCCAGTCACTGCCTCTTTTCTGTAAGTGGCAGATATTTCACCTGCCTATCAGTTTCCCTTTAAACGTGCTGCTATATGCAGGAAAGGCACCCATATAGGGTCACTGACTGTCCTCTACAGGCCCTCTTTGAAGCTACTATCTGGTCGTCTCTACTTCCCCTCCTTCTTCTATCACTCAAATTACAGTGTGTAGAGGTCACTGGTAGAAATGGGTTCAACAGAGCTGATTAACTTTGATCTAGTTTTACATATTATTGGGATAGAAAAAGTACAAGCCTTGGGAGGCTCATGACTTAAAAAGCGGATCATAAATTTAGGCCTCCCTAATTTATATTTACAACGGGGAAATAGTAGGCTTCTTTAATTTTTCTCCAGTGCCTGGAACAGAGCCTAGAAGATGTTCTGCAATGTTGTGAATGCCTGACTAGAGCGCACACTGTATTAGTAAGAGTTTGCTTGTGTATGCGGTCCACAGCAAAAGGCAGTTTACAAGCAAATAATGGGAATCAGATCATTTCCATGCAGAAATGTGCAGCGGGAAAGAAAGCAGCTGCTTCGACGTGAGGAAGGTAGGAGGAGGTTAAAAGGAGTCAATGGAGGCTAAAGAGACAGCAGGTCTACCGATGACAGAAAGAGTGGCCAGGGACTGCAGTTCAGGACTTCTGGAAACCACATCAAACAGACTATGGAGCGCTGCCAAGATGAACACACACCAACTGTTGCAAAAAAAGAACGTGAGAGAGGAAGAGGGGAGGGCAGACAAGTGGAAAAAGGACAGTTTTGTTTAAAAAATAGAGGATACAAAGATAGAAATGTAGGGCCAGAGAATGGGGAGAAAAAGAGAGACGGATGTTGCCACAGAAAATCCAATCCATCAATATTAAACACAGTATCACTTACACATTTTATGATAAAGTAATAATTTAGCTTAATTTAGTTCATCATGAAGCAAAATAGTAACCATTGGCTGGCTCCAGCATCTCATATGGGGACTCAATCCACTGTTAAACTTGGTCATTCTAGTTATATATTAATGAGATATTGAGTATTGAAATAAATGAGAACAAGAGTGGAATTAAAGTAAAATAAGTGGCTTTCCACATCTGCAGATATGCAGGTGTATGTAGGAGTGTTTTCAGGTGGGAGGCGTGCAGACGATCAAATACATTTTTAACTATGTAGGCTTACTGATATGTGACCAAAAACATAATATTTTTTTTAAAAGTTGCTGCTGAGTTATTACAGCAATATTTGGTTAGCTTATAACTTGATTTGCAATGAAAATATGACATTTTAAAGTGTGAGCAGTACAAAAAGAAATGTCTTGTTAACTCTTACTAGGTGAAAAAATGAGGTCGGTCAAGCTAAAGAAAATGTATCATTAAAATTTTACATTAACTATTATTTATCTAGAACTTTTCAAATGTAAGCATTTCTTTGGCCCTGCCTCAAGTCACAATGTTTCGTACCTTTAATTTGCACTCAAGTGTGCTCATCGCATATGACTTTATCATTAGTCGGCTGCTAGTGGACATCCCAGGCTCTGGTTGCTTAACCTTTTACCATATTTATCCCCCTGCCATATGTGATTCAGGGACTCACCGGAAGTCACTTCACTCACTCGGCTCAAAGTTGCCAGAACTGAGTCGCCCGTTGTTATTTGAAGTTGTCGAATGTCACCGTCTTTCTATGATTCGTGGCTGCCATGTAGTAGCAAATCGTTTCAAGTGTGGACGTCCCTTAAATACTGATGCTAGCTAACAACCTAACATATTATTTTATCAGACATTAACATTACACGTGTTGTGTTGTGCCGTGCTTGATTTCAGGAAACACCCTGTCTAAATTTAGAAGCAATGCAAATAAATTCATCATGGTGCAAATGTACCAGTGTAAGTATCCAA
The DNA here is from genome assembly GCF_051167445.1 of Perissodus microlepis. Classification (NCBI taxonomy): domain Eukaryota; kingdom Metazoa; phylum Chordata; class Actinopteri; order Cichliformes; family Cichlidae; genus Perissodus; species Perissodus microlepis. The sequence goes on along the minus strand of NC_140480.1, from coordinate 5,145,751 downwards.
ATTTAAGGAGTGTGTGTCATACAACACATATATTGAAATTACTACGGGTCAGTTTAAATTGAAAACATTTTATACATGAGCAAAATGAAGAAAATTGGAGGATTAAATGTAATTTAAAAATAAACTTCTTTTTGACTACATTAGTAATTAATATAATTAACCGGTTATTTCAGGGTTGTGCATGACAACTGCAGTTATGTTGTGTGAGTGTTTGTTTCTATTCTAACAAAACAAGTAATTCAGGGTAAGTCTTCTTGCTGTTTTGACTAAGGCTTCTACATATTTCAACTGTTACCCAGAAGAAAATAGAACGATGACAGGAAAAGCTATACAAAGAATCAACAAAGTTTAATGCAATAGCTTCATTATTTAACACGATGCTATCAAAACTGAGACTGATAAGGCACTATAAATATTCTACAGCGCTTTAAGCTGTTTAGAAGCGCTACAACTGGCCTTATTTATACTAACTGCTCTATTATTTGTAGTGTGTCCAGAACCCCCACACCCACCCACCCACTCTACAAGCCTGCAGTCAGGCCCTGTTCTCAGGGCTATCAGAAACCAGCCACTTGTTCAGCACCTGACTAATACCCACTATAATGTCACTTCTATATTTGTATCCTGCTAATCTGCTCCCAGGCTCCAATCTTTTCCACTTTCTTGCAAATTTATCACTAGACTGAAAGACTGCTGCCAGATCCTAAGTGCCTCACCCTTTTAAATTAAATAGTGGCATTTGTGATAAAGCCACTAAATTCCTTATCTAGCTGACCTGAAGAGTCTTTCAAGGCAAAGTGTCACTTTTCCTAAACTGGAGCACTTGTGACGCCATACACCCCACCCTATCCAACTGCCACACAAACGCAGACACGCAGGCAAGCACACACCCATGGACTGTCAGTTTTCTTGTCCTTTTCAAGGACAGGATTGGGAACAAAACACAAGTGAGGCTTGTTGGGGAACAGACAAGTGCTTTTAGAAACGTATCTATAAATAGGCAGGTTGCGGTTGTTTTCATTTACAATGTAAATGTAGTTTACCTTCTAAACTAAGCTGTCTTGTTCTTACGGTAACTAATACGTAACTGGAATAACAGTTTTGAGGGTTGACTATCATGTGACCAGAGAGCAAACTTAAACCATAATATTCTTAAATAGACAGTAACAGAGGTGTGGAGGACATTTTTCCAATATTTTGTCACTTCCAAGATATTACAGCTATAGAATAATATAGAAATGATTAAGATACATAAGTTATCCAGTTACTCTGAGGCAGTAACGTGTGTCTGTGTATGCCGAGCATATTCAAAGCCCCACATATTTTTACCTTAACTAATTCAACTAAACCCATCTTAAACTATGTAAAACCTTCTTAATTGGTCTCAGAGAAGAAGTCACGGCCAGCAGCTCCAACTTAGGTTATTTTGTCCTGTGCCTGGACTCAAAGAAACACTCGCCTTGTCAATAAATTTTTGTACACTTCCTTCCCATTGTGGATTCATGACCTAATAAGGCACTGTCTGAATTCTGGGGTTATTTTGAGTTTGTGTGATAATGCTCACTCTAACTTTGTCCCTGTTTAGAGATTCTAACAGGAGGCAGCCAGGAACTTTCAGATGATGGCAGTTTGATCAGATAAAAGAGAGAGCTTAAGGTCTTTTTTTTGAAACTATGTTTAATAAAACTACAAATAATCACAAAACTGACATCAACTATACTAACTAAACTGTATTAGTAAGTAGGTGGCAGGTACACAAATATAACAGGACAGAATAATCAAATGAAAATCATCCAGAGTGCTTTCATTGTTTTCACCAGCAGTGCTGCTGTTTTCATGCATACATGTTTTTTGGCCTTTTCTCGTGTTTCTAATCTGTTTTTGATAGGGTGAGATGTGACTTCCTATCCAAGCCGCTTCTATTGTTTTCCTGCGTTTTTAGAGGAATGAGGCTAAAAACAAACTGTTCCTATGTAGAAGGTCAAACAACATTGTTATGAAACGAAGAAAATGAGACTAAAGGTAAAAGAGCACGACCAACAGGGCATTCCTGTTCCAGAGCCAGGACCTGTAAACACCACTTTGTTGATCTGTAATTAAGATGAAGAAAATCTTCACTTTAGCACTGTGGGCTTCTCGCAGTGATACTTCCTCTTAGTCTCAGTCTCTTGTGTTTATTTATCAGTTTCTAAAACTGTACGCTGAAGGACTCCTTGATTATTTAGACAAGACACAGGAGTATTTCCTGGGCCAACAGAGTGAAATCTCTGATGCAGGGCTCCAAGCAGGCAGCTTGCTTAATACTTGACCCATGACCTCTCCTGGGTAATAATGCCTCTGTATCTATCCTCACACACGTAGCAGCACAGAACAATCACACATTCAGATGCCTGGAGAGGTTTCACAAAGCCGTGAGAAACGTAGTCGAAAAAGTTCCTATTTCTAGCGACTCTTGTGATTTTTTTAGGTCATACCTGATCAAAAGCTTTCATTTATAAAGTCAAAATATGAATATATTGAATTAAGAGAGCATTAACTTTGAGAACACTATACATCTCCCATGCAAAAGTCCCTGATCTTTGGAAAATGTTTTGCCCTTCTTTCCTTTCACCAGAACAGAGCCACAGGAAATCAGCTTTTAGCACTTTAAGCAGCACTTCCAGACATCTAGATTGCCCCCTGTTTAACATCTCTGGCATTTTCCATTTTCTTCACATTTTTTTACAGTACACACATTCACCCCCACAGCTGTTCCTCCCTTTAGTCATACTCACTCCACACAATTCAGAAAATCTGCCATAAAGTCAAGCAACTGCAAGCTGAGAACTGCTCGCAAAAATAAAGGGCTCTCAGAATAGATAAATAAAATCTCTGTTATCCAGCTGCCCTCCCTAAATCATTCTCAAACCCTTCAACAAGTGGTCACAAGCCGGGGCAAAACAGACTCTTTCAATAGCACATGACAACCACAAAAGAGGATTCTGTTAGATTCCAAAACTGATTGCTTAAGTTTTACAAGTAAAAACTGGGCTGATTCTGTATCTTTGAACATAATTACAGTATGTCCTTGTATCATCCTTCCTGTTGGTAAAGTAACCGCTTAGTGCCCTGCATACATTCCTGGGAATAAAAAAAAAAGAGAGCATTCTGAAAGAAGGGAAGTGGGAGGTTTGTCAGGCTTATTTTCAGTCAATATTTTAGGACTTTGGCTTTTGTGAGAGAGGAAACTGGCTGTGAACACCCATAAGCAGAAAGTCACACTTTCCACACATTTCACATATCCTCCACGGTATAGATGTTCATATGTGGACGGAAGTTACAAGAGGTTAAGAACGGTAATAGCCTGATTGTTTTCTTTTCCACTTTTCTTAAGCGAGACTAAATCCCACAGATTCCCGGCCTGCCAAAATGAACGTGTTTTTACTGTTTTGGCACTCGGATTTCTGCAGAGCAGCCTCAAACACAAATTCATCTCCAAAGGCCCAAACATTCGCTTGCAGCCGCAGCACAGCATAATTTGCCAGAAATACTCTACACGTGCTGCTCTGAGCTGACCAGATTTTCAACCAGCTGCTAATATTACACCATTTCAGCTTTTCTGGCGATTGATCAAATAAGCTCAGAACACTTACAGCGCAGAATAATGGAATTGCTTCGAGTGAAATTCAAACGGCTTTCAAGTAAAATGCCTACTTTATTGCACTCGCTCAGTCTTTCAACAATATTTAAGGATTATCTTTTCATAAGGGTGTCAAAGCTCCTCAAATGTTAAAAGAGGTTTCACAGAGACACTTTCTATTATGAAATGTGGTTCAAATAAAGCCAAAATACCCACTTCTTCACTTCTGTTAAGGTGTTTGTGACCAGCCACACAGCATACACAGAAGCCACTGCACAAGCACTGGTCCCTGTGATTTAATACAGCTAACAGTGGTCAGACTCACCAAGACAATAAATCCACAGTCAGCCAAAGGATGGTCTCAAAATTCCCTACAATAAGGCTGCAGATAAATGCCATTTTGTGCTCACTGCATTGTCTACTTGTCTCTATTCTGGTAATCTAATGTGTGCTACATGCTCTTGGTCACCTTGACTTTGGTTGCCATAGTGCACAACACAAACATATCCCCACCCAGAAATACACCAAATAAGGCTTGGGGGAAAATCTCATAATCAGACGGCACAGAGGGAGAGGCAGATATAACCTTAAATATATTGTAAACAGGTCAAAGCTATTCCTTTGTGTACATATCCTGTGCATGCAAGAGGTTACCGGTGACACACACGCACACAGTCTGGCTAATTAGTATACAACAATAATTGTCCTAAGCTCAGCTATTGTTGACTCAAAGAAAATGATAATTGCACGGGCATCAACAAAAAATAAATTGAAGTTCTTTAGAAGAGAGAGGTCTTTGAGGACAAGTCTGTTTGTACCAAAAATGACCTTTAAACACCTTCCTCCAACACAGAGGAATCAGGCTACAAGAAGGCAGCCATCCTGTCTAGCTGTCGACCCCGGCAGATGTGAGTTCTGAAGAGTTCAAAAGAATTCTGCATGGGGGCACCGCCATTTACATAATCCTCCAGATATATTCCCCTGCAACCTAATCAAATTATTCACAAGTCTAGCCCCTAACTATGTAGACCATGCGATACGCAGCCTTTCCATTACCAGCCTCTGTGTCTTAATCATATCGAAACAACCAATGTCACTTTTCCCTTTAGATTGGCCAACAGACACAGCAAACAAAGCATGGCTGTGTCTGACACACAAAGATTTCAGACAAACAACATCCTTCCCCCCGTTGTCCACTTTGTTTGGCATTTCTTATTGTCCTGGGATTTTATTTACTTTTGAAGAACAGAGTGCACCAAGAGAAAGAGAATTTTATCACTGGAAGTACACAATCTTAAGACAATAGCACATTATGTTCAAATGATGCTTTCAAGGGAAGTTAGCTGTTGGAGTAATTAGCAGGGCAGAGTCGGAGCTATTGAGAATAACTTTGAAAGACAACTGCAGATGACACAAGGGATTTTGATAATCACGGGGTTGGGTCCCTCAAGGCCTAATCCGAAAAGGAGATAAAAACAGAAGTGCTGATTCAAATGCAAGTATGATTTATGCAGAAATGTCGAGCTCGAAAATATGGTTCTTTACATTGTGCAATTGCTTATAACATTTGTGGTACATTCCAGCTTTCCGGACTGGTTGTACCACTTCTGTTTTGCGGTGCAGTGCAAAAGAAAGAACATGTAATGTCCTACAAATGAATAAAGTCGCTCCAATATCAGATTTGAATCCATGATGACGCTAAGTGACATGATATACGATGAAAGAGCTCTACTGTTTAATGCAATTTGTTTGTTTGTGTGTGCATGCGTGCGTGCGTGCGTGCGTGCGTGCATGCGTGCGTGCGTGCAGGACACACCTCTGGGCACAATTCAGTTCAATTACAGTAATACCAAGTTGTATGAGTCCACTAATGAATCAAGTTATGGCTAACAACCATGTTTTTCCAGACTCATAAGTTATATAGTGTGTGGCTTTATGTGTCAACAAAAGTAGACAACAAGCATGAATACTTCACAAACGTCTCTAACCCAGCAACATAGTCCAGCTAGTCAAAACTGCCATTTGTTTCAGTTAGAATAATTACTAGAAAAGTGTCCGTGCTGACTTCAAGCTGTATAGACAAAAGTATTGGGCCACCTACACATTACACCAGGGGTGGGGAAGTCCAGGTCTCAAGGGCTGGTGTCCTGCAGGTTTTAGATATCACCCTGGGTCAACACACCTGAGTCAAATAATTAGCTCATTACCAGGCTTCTGGAGAATTTCAAGGGATGGTGAGGAGGTAATTTAGCAATTTAAATCCGCGGTTCTTGGATCAATGACACGTCTAAAACCTGCAGGACACCGGCCCTTGAGGCATGGAGTCCCCCAACCCCTGCATTTCACCTACAGGAGCATGAAGCTCCCAGTGCACTGTTTTTGTGCTGATGTTGATGCCAGAGGAGGTTTGGAGCTCTGCAGTTTCTGAGGCGCCGTGACTGTTATGCACTACTACTACGCCTCAGCCCTCAGTAACCCGCTGTGTAACTTTACGTGGTCTGCCACTTCGCGGCTGAGTGCCTGTGGTTCCTAAACACTTCCACTTTGCAGAAATACCACTTACAGTTGATGGTGGAATATCTAGGAAGGAAGAAGTCTCACAAACTGACTTCTTGCAATGGTGGCATCCTATCACAGGACCACATTCAAATTCAGTGAGCTCTACAGAACAATCCATTCCTTCACAAATGTGGACTGCATTTCCATGTACTTAATTTTATAGCCCTATGCCAAGGGGATTGAAAATATCCTTCAAATTGTAAGACAGAATGGTCCAATACTTTGCCCATTTAGAGGATTTTGGATGTAAAATGTGATAACACTGGAATTTTTATCACATTAGAAAAATGTGATAAAAAAAAAAAAAAGTGACCTGTTTTGTCATTTTTCAACCACCAAAGTCAAATCAGTTTATCCTCAAGTTCAAGCTAATATTTATGTCATATTTGAATTCAAAATTTCCTCAGAGCTTTCCAGAGAAATTTCCAGTCTATTCTCTGGGAAAATACTGCGTGACATTTCATCCGAATTCACTAGGCATCAGTATTTTAGGCACACGCAGTCCCATGCAAATTAGGAAACCAAACTGACGAGTTTGCTTTCTCACGCGAGGTAAGCCCTCTCTGGACACCAACAACTTTTAGGAAGTTAAAGCAAAAGTGTTCAAATTAGCCGAAGCTGTTGCCAATGCTCGGCACGGGTATGTTTCATAGCTTCCCCGATCACAAAATGTTACCGGAAGTCTTCCAGTACCAGCTACTTGAACTGTTTGATGAACCTGGGCAACCACTGACATGATAAAGTCATGGGGATAATTTACCCATCATTTCCTGCCGCTTTCTGACTGCATCTCTGATTTCTAATATGACATAACTTCACATCTAACCACAGAGACTGAATTTCTATATGTTCATTTTGTGGTTGTATTAGTGCGACCTCTAGATAAACCTCCAATAAATGCAACCAATCAGTCACTGTGTGGAGCTCTGTATATTTTCCATGTCACAGGAAGCACAGATAATTTTCCTTTTCTTGTTTTTTAAATCAAATTTGCTTTTTCAGTTCAATAACACAAAAACTGCAACGTTACAAAAAAGTTTCACCTGTTCCAAAACCATAACACACATGATCTCGTTGCTCCTTTACTTAGCATTGTTTGAGGCTGAGAAACATCATCCCCACTGTTAATCAGCCTGTTTTTGCTTTGTGTACGATATGCTGCCAGGGGGTAAAGGGTTAATGGATCAGCCAAAGTTTATATCCCATATGCGGTCAATTTTCAATGACTTCTTTTCCCACATTGAAATAAACTATTTTATGTCTCCAAATATGCAGATCATTTTGCTTAATGAAAGATGCTTGACGTCTCAGATCCAATTAATATGCAAATGTAAGTGAGGATTTATTTGTGACATTCTGTATGGGTGAGAGAAAACAAAAAGGCTTCTTAACAGTAACACTAATTGCTGTGACTGATTGTCACATATCATCATTCACTCTGAATCTTCTAAATACCAAAATTCTGATAAAAATTCTCACATGCACGTGGTTAGATATATTCATTTTTCTTTGTTTATTGGTTTGTTATTGCTCTACAGTGCACTGTGTCTTGTTTTGGCATGTTGACAGGAGATGCTTAACCAACCAACAATCTCTTACCCTCTGCAGTCTACATAAAATAAATAAATAAATACGTTCAACACATAAATAATCTTTAACTTGCATTGAGTTTAATGTTATTTTTTTCATTTAATGTTATAAACTAAATCAATTTGATTTTTATGTAAGAGCTGTGAACACGTGCAGTACGTTCAAGTAGAAAACGGCGCATTTTTGGTGTATTTTGATTTTTATGACGCACCGTACATTGGACAACAAATTAAAATGTGTTAAGACTACGGCTACTGTGGTTCCTTCATCTGATTACTCATTACTGCTTTGTAAAACAATACTGTGAAAAGGCTGTACTAGCACAGATGTCACATACACAGACTTTATGGCTTTCACACATCCAATCTCGATTCCCACTGTATGAAAAGCCAGACTCATGCAATTCATCTTTGATGTGGAAAAACCTTCAATCAGTGATGTATTTATCACTGTAAAATAAAATCAATAATGTAACTCAACTATTAAAATCCTTTAATGGATGGAGCAATATACTTAGCTGTTTGCATCATCCTCAAGCTTTAATGCCAGAGGCACTATAGAGAATAGGAGTTGCATTGCAAGAACCGTAAAGCGTGAACGACACCTATTGTTACATATTGCTTTAATGTACAGTAAATATTAAACTGACAAATTTGTCCTATACAGGACTTTTAAACCAGTGAGCGCTCATCCAGAAATACATTTGTATAACACACGGTAACTGATTTCTTGAACATAACGTAACAGAAAAATTATGTCTGTGTTATATATAAGTATATAAGTGCATCTCTATTTTTTTTTAAAGTACGTCACAAGAATGTACACCACTGGACAACCCTAAGCAATTTATATATTTCACTGGGTGAAACAATGATTTAGTGCACTCTGATCGAGAAACACATCCGGGGCTGTAAAAACAACAATCAACCACTTTGGATTAGAAGACCATATGTCCTTTAACAACCAAAAAAAAAAAAACATGCTGACAAGCAATAAGGTAGGCAAAATAAAATGATCCACTGACATTGCCTCTAATGCTTTTAATCTTCTGGTGATATCTTTATAGCTTGCTACGTTGCTTTGTAAGGCAAACAAACCTCCCCGTCTGGCGCGGAGTCAGTTCAAAGGACAGCACTTGGATCCAGATTTTTTGAGTAGCTGCATCACCTGTTACATGGAAATGAAGCTGTCTAGGTTCTTTGCTATATTTTTAATTCCAGTTTTAGGCTCAGTGAAGGAAATTCAGCTTAGTTTTGCAATTGTTTGGGATTTTATCAAGTTTAGTGAAAACATACAGATCTGGCTAATTGGGCAAATATATTTGTTAAAAAGTTTGCTGTTTGAAATCTGGCGACAGTGCCAAAAATGTCTCGATCGTTGTGTGCTAAATGATTCAAAATGTTACAAACTGCCTGAATGAGAAAAGTGACAGGAGAACAGAAATTGGAATTCCATCCAACAGACTTTATTAATGTATCTAATGTGTCACATTAATGCAAACTTGATGCTGGTACCCTTTTAGCATTTGGTCATTTGAAGTTTTTTGTAAACAAAAATGCTGTTTCTGTTTGTTCGCTTTCTTTTAATCCAAGCACTTTTCCCGAAAAGTATTTCAAGTATGAAGAAATTTCAGGTATCACGTTGCAAATTTCTTATCCTGCTTCCGGAAGAAGGAAAGTAACATTAGATACTCGGGCCTACAAATCAGCAAAATAACTGTACTGCACGGTACACATCCGCCACTATAGATAGGCCAAGCATATTCATACCCAAAGCTTAACAGGACTCTGCAAAGTCTTGAGCAAACGTATTGCTCGTGTCTGAATCTGTCAGTGTTTGTGTGTGCACTTGATGTCTGTTTGCATGCCGACCTAGCCTCAGATTGCTGTTTGAGGATGTAATTGCTCTGCTCCTCTCCTCCTCGGAGTGGCCCAGGATGGATCTGCGCGGGCTGTTTAGCAGTCAATGGCCGGTGCAGATTGTAAACAGATCTCCCATGAATTGCGGGTTTAGCGGTTTTGTGAGTCTCTAAACAAGGTTCTACCGATAACGCCATTCTCTCCCTGACAAAATCAGCCACTTTGCTGCAAGGGTGTGATTTGAGAGGTGCCAGTCAATGTGATTGACACTATTAATCCCCCACAGGAGCGAAGAGGTGGAGAAAACAAACCATGCCCTTATAGAAAACATGTCCCTGTTTAAATCCTACTTTGGGTAAATATTTCACCTATCCATCTAACTGTGCAGAAGAGTCAAGCATGCGCTGGTAGGTGGGAAAGAGTTTCAACTGCATTGCTGACTAAACCTATGTTTAAAAGAAACAAACAGACAAAAAAAGTTGCAATCTTAGCATAAGTAACAACTGAACACCCTCACACACATACATACATGCACACACACACACAAGCCCCAGTATCTTAAATGATCTGCATAAAACCTATGAGAAGAATATCCAGCGTGTGCTTTCTAGCTCACAAGCTCATCCATGAAACTTAAAACTGAAATGTGAGTGTTTCTCTTTGCTTTCCAAAATCACTCTTGATTTGTATGCTGTCATCCTGATTAAGACCTGAGACAGTTGCACAGCACTGACATACAAAGCACACTGTGGCTTTTCAATTATAAATTAAGCTCTGCTGGCCAGTAGGAAAGCAAGTCATCAAGCATTAAGCACACATATTAATTTTCAAAGAACTAGTGGTAATGGGAACATCTTGGAGACAGTGGCGATGACTTGTCTGAAGCTGACAGGACACTCATATTAAATACTTAACCATAGTGGGCGAAAAAATCCTTTTGTAGACAGTTTTTAAACATGCATGCACCCTTACCCATAATGTACAGTGTCAGGGCGAGAAAGTATTCAAGGTGACATCACAAGTCAACCCATGTCTAAAAACCGAACCGCTGATGGAAAATTTTAATTTCATGGGAAACGCTGCGGGAGCTACGATAAGACTAATAACAGAAGCGAGACAAACACTGCAGAGTCCACCGTGCAGTTTGCAAAGCTTTTTGTTTCCGTGATGTGTTTGACAAAAGTACAGAAAAAAAATCACTAATGAAAATTACAATTGCAATTACAGGCCAAACTCTTTGATGTAATCTGGATTGCTTTCAATTATATCATAATATTTCAGCAATTAAATCAAGTATCTTTACAAAAGGCAAAGTGGCCTTCTGGACAGATTTTAATGTCCCTAGTTCCAGTTAAAACTATAATTCAATAAATAAAGAGGTCCTAGTCACAACAAGTGGTAAAATGTGATACGGGAAATCTGAAAATGCCAGCAAACTTTTTTTTCTAACTTAAGGGGACTAATCATTTAATTAACCAGAGAAAAATCAGTCACCGGATCTGAAACAGCAGCAATTTTCATTCACCAGTCGACCTGTATGATGGACTAAAAGAATATATGCACTGTGCCAGACTATATGTGCTGTTTGTACATGTGCAAACAAGCCTAGCTGTGAAGTTACCCAGTGCAGTACAAGCAGAACCATGTGATTTCTGCTCTGTCCATCTGTCCATATTGTAAACAATAACTCTGACTTTTAGACTTTTACCAAAGTATAAACATGCTGTGCAAAAAACAAAAATGGTACTGAGCGCTTCCTGAGTTTAAGCACTGCCTAATGATACCGTTATTCTATATTAAACACATTCAGCAGTCGCATAATTCCAGTAAAGGAACAAAGCTGAAGCAAGCGCACGCGCTCTATCATTTTTTTCCTAACAAACGATGTAAAAATGGTCCATTATAACAAGGAACAAAGAGGATAGACCCCATGTTACAGCCAACCCCTCACTGATGCCCTAGTGACTCGGCCAGCCACTCTCCCAAGGCCTACTCCTTGATTAAATGCATAATCCACTACTCCCCATCCCCAATGATTTAGTGTGCCTTTAAATCAGCTTGCGCACACATAAAAACCTCAAATAAAAATCACCAAGAAAAACCATTGCACTCTAACTGTTCTATTAAAATGATACCCGGCCCAGCCTTTCTTCTCTGCAATAGCGTTTATTCCACATGAATGCATATCTTCATTTTTTTCATAGGTATGCATATAAAATATTTAAAGTTTAAAATGTCACAGTTGAAACATCAAATGCGGGAGTCTCTTATTAATCAGCAAGGATTGAGGTTCTCTTTTAAGGTTATAACCCTTTGAAAGAGCAAAAATTACATTTTTGACCTTGAAGATGAGACAAACTCATAAACGTAAAATAATTTGCAGTTTAAAGGGGAAAGAGATATCAGTTACCTCAGCCAGCAGTGCTCTGGGTTGTCAGGGGAAGACCAAACAAGTCTCATTTTCATATTTACATCCAAGCTGTTGAGATTAATTTGAAATCACATCAAGAAAAAAAAAAAGAAAAGAAACAAAACTCAGAGAAAACATCAAAAGGGCCAACTGTCAAAGTTTCAAATCCACAGGGCCCTAGCTATCTCCAGCGTGTGAAACGCAGACTTTTTTCTTGCAGTTTTATTAAATGGTGCATGACATTTTCATTACTCAAGGAAATTAAATTGACTAATTTTCTTACAAGCCCTGTACGTCTGCTATTTTAGGGAGGTGCACAGAAGAGAGCAATTGTTTCAACACCTACACAAAAGAAATGCAAACACGGATGAGCTCGGAGAAGAAAAGTGATTTCAAAGCTTTTAATGAGGAACTTTAGGGTTTTGCTCCTTTTCTTAAAACTGGGTTTTGATCACATCCCCAAGTGCTGATTACTGTTTGTTCATTCATTTTAGAGCCATGTACAGCACGGCGCGCTACAAACTGGAGCCTCCATTTTTCAATATATTGACTTTGAAACAAATTACAGCTTTCCAAAAATAAAAATTAAAAATTAAATAGGATGCATTAAAAAATCTGGGTCCAGGTTTGAACAAGCAAGAACACACATTTACTTGAATAGGCTGGAGATTTAAATAACAACACGCTGGCATATTTATATATTACACATGATGATAAAATGATACATCTCAATGTAACTGTAAAGGTGAAACCTTTAACCTGTGGATACAGACTTTAACCAGAATTTGTGCTCATAATCCAAAAATAAGCCATTTGTTTTGTTAACACACAAACATATTCATCATCAAAATGATAACAATCATCATCAAACATGGTGTCACACTAAAGCACGGTTAGGGAGATGGCTCCAGTTTAGTATTAAAGATTTAATCCATAAAGAGGACGCTTTGGTCAAACACGGCGAGGACGGCGAGGAAAATATGGAGTCAGCCAGGACCTCGACATTGCCTCTTCTCTGGAGATGAAAAGGCTGATTACCTTCACCTCTCAGGGGTGTAAGCCACATGGCTGACAACATCATTGGAAAATAGACTACTGAGCTCCTCTGGGCCCTATAACAGCTTACATTTAATGTGGGGGGAAAATTCACACTAAAAAGGAGTTGACACCACAGCCATACTCTCATATTGTTGAATGCGTTATGAAGGAAGCCACTTATTTCTTGATGCTGGTTGTGAAACAGTGATGGCTGAAAAGGGATTTTAAAGACTGTGTAGATAATATACTGGCAGCGGGAGTTAAAAAGTGCAGTTTGAGTAATGCAGATTGTTCTCACTTACTTAAGCTGCATTTCTCCAGTCATCTGGAAGATTTTTCCTCATAGAAAGAAAATTCACATTAAAGTTGACCTCAAACGCTCATCCTGCAGCGGAGCCGTCCAGTGAAAGAATCTACAAAGACAAATTTGCTGATTTCCAAAAAGTATTTGCCTAATTTTAAACACAATAACAATTCAAAGACGGAACGAGCGAAAACGAAAAAGTTGAAGCCAGAAAAATAATTAAAACCAAACGAGCGAATGTTTTTAAGTTCTCCACAGTGTTTCGGTGACACACTGTGCCATTGGATAAAAATAAATAAATAGACAATTTAAAAATGATATCCCAGTAATCCTCTGATGAATAAGCTGGAACCCTCTGTGTGACCTCTGTGTTCATCAACAGCAACCACAATTTAGTGGCTGCCTGAACTCTATTTCAAAGGTTACTGAATTAACTTAAAATTACTTACAATGCTATTAAAATGCTGAGCTCTTTTGTTGTGGCTTTAAATTAATTTAAAACCTCAGCAATTTGAAATATTCTGAGACATGTCAGGCGGGTGAAAAAAAGAAAAAGAATGGCAGAAGTTGGGCTTTCTCAATGCTTTTGGCTTGGCAAATGCTTGTCTTGAATGATGAGAAAAAGAAATTGGGCTTAACTAGAAACATATGGTATTCCACTGGAGAGGAAGCCTTCGTAAGAGGATCATGGCTGCGTAATAAAAGGAGACAGGAAAAGGGCACGTGTGGCGGTTTGGGTGGATGAGGAGTTTTTTTAAGGCGAGCTGGAGCCAGAGTCTTTTTTTGAAAGCTGCATTGGTGTCCTACTCAAACCCTCTTGATCAGGACACAGAAAACTGAATTAATAACAGAACACTGCAATACAGACAGAGACCTGGACGCTCGCAGGAAAACAGACAAAGACAGTATCCGTGGAAAAGCCAGGCAGTTACACAAAACAGTCAATTCACAATTTCATCTTTTTTAATTTTCTAATTAAAAACAGTCACACTGGATGTAATGTTTGTACTATACGCATTTTTTAAAAATGAGGATTTAAATTAATCTTGCTTATGTCGTCTCTATGTTCTATTTAATTGTCTTACCTTTAAAATGTTGGTGAAACAAATTAACGCAATGACAATATTTTTTAATGTCCGATCCAATCCCAAGCATTTTCTGGCATTAAATGTTTTTGGCTTTGACCTTTTTGTAGTGCCCTGAAAGAAGTTAAAGGCCATTACAATAACAAATATCGCAAATTATTTAAATCTTGTGTACCTAAAAACTGCAATTAATGGAAAGTCCACTTGAGACTGGCTCAAATAGTGAATCGATCCCCCCTCATGACAACTGTAATCAGGATGAACGCTTATAAATCACACCCCTTTAAATTATATTTAAAGTCATATGTAGCTGAATGGTTCCACCTTCAGTGAAATCACCCATTTTTTTGTTAAGCCCCATTTTTTGAAGTATTGGATATAATAGTTAGAGGCGGGTCTGACTGAAATTGCACACTCATTGGCTACTGACTTGTGACTGACAACTACGCAAGTGAGCATAGGGTTTCATACCACAGTAAATTCTCCATTTTGGTATGATGAAGATTTATAAAACATATAATTTTTTTACTCAGTGTGACCCAAAATGAGTGACTGAGTTCATAAACTCAGCAGGAAAGTGTTTACAGCAGTCATCACAGAAAGCTGCTTTCCCATAAACTTACCAGAAGTGTTTTTCCAATCACAACTATCTGATGGTGTTTTAATAGCATGCAGGTTTAACCCTTTAAAACCTACCATAGAACCAAGTCCGCCAGAGCTTATATTATATTTTTTCATGATGTAGTGCAATTTCTGGGAGCATTTCAAGTTGATATACATCAATACAACCATTATAGCCCAAATTTTAATAATATGTATGCATTAAGTGCATAGTAATTACATAAATTGCAAAAAAGTACAATAAACTACAAAAGAATTTAAAATCGTTTTTGTTTTTTTAACATATATTTCTAGTTAGAGAAATTTAAGAGGCTTATCCCTCAAAACTGTAAATACAAAAAAGTTGCACAAAATAGTTTCCCACCACAGGAAATTTATTTTAAGTGTCTTCATAGTTTTATTTTTGAAATACACCAATTTTTATATACTGCAGGAAAAACGAAAATAAATATTATAATGCAAATTTGCAAAAAAACAGCATATGCATCAAAATAAACTATTTCCAGCAGTGCAATTTGAGTCCTAAGCATCCCAGAAACGACACAGAAAGTCATGAAGTCAAACATAACTTTTAAAAACACCAGTATAGGCTCATAAGGTCCTGATGGTAAAAAACTACATTTCGGCAAAATGACGTCACTTCCAGTTTCGGGCAGGTCATGGCGGACATGCGATAGTTCGCGCTGATGGACGTAGGAAGTGTTACAAACAGCTGATCGGATCAGCAAAGTGTGTTTCTGGAATATTATGTTTTTGTTGCTGCAAGTGTTTTTTATGCAGTTTTTGCAAAGCCATATGTGGAAGGAAACTGTGACCTAGGACAAGCTGATGGCATAAGATGTAAGTACAACTCCTCCGGTTTCATATGCAAAAACAATTATTATAATTAATTATTATATATGGTCAGAGTCTATGGTTAGTCCACTAACCAATAGGTGAATCCACAGTGGCTACACTAACAAAAGATTTTTCCTTAGCATTTTGGATTATCAAAGAAAACATTTATGATACTGACGCATTTTGTTCAGCAACTGACACCATCTTTCACCACAAATTAAATCCCTATTACGGTATGAACAACCTACACCAAGATCACATGGCCTCAGTGTCACAACCACAAAACTTCTGTTTGGTAAAAACAGGAAAAGACCAAAAGGTAATAACTCATTTCTAGACTTTTCATTCCACTCTTTAAAAATCTGTTAACCATTTGTGTTTCTGCCTTAACTACTGTTAAACCTACAAATAATTAATTAGTGGCAAATTTGGACACAGTGTTATGGTATTTCTATATATTAGTTTATACTAGCAAAAAAACACCCTAAGGTTGGTTTTTGCCAGGCCTGTGGCACTTAAAATTCTTCATTCTGTGAATTGGCCATAATATATAGAAAAATCCAAATAACTGGGATTTATAACCTTTTCAAAAACATAATTGTATGTGTGAAGATGTCCATGCAGTTTTGTTCATGGCCATTAAAGAGCACATAGATATGCATATGCAAACCTATGCTGCAGTCATTATATTAAGATATGTTATTGACAATAACAAAAGTCACAATGTCTCAATCTTAATTCGCAATTACACCCAAGCCTTTTTCCATACGTTGAGAAGTTCCAGTTTGTTATAACACAGTGACATATAATTGGTTTGTCTTTGATGTCAAAACTCCACAACTGGACACATATTTTTGAAAACAGCCATGGCTGTTTTAATGATTAATATCAGTCATGATGCACTACCATGTAAATATCAACAAAAACCTTCATTAGTAGGTCAGTAGCTAAAGGGTCTTGGGCTTTTAGCTTACTGGTGTCTAGTTTGTAGTACTCAGCACTGGGGCATATGTCTGTGCTGTAATCACAACAACAATCTTTTACAGATTGCCCATAATTAGAAAAGCTCCTCTCCAAACCAGCTCCATGTTAAGAGCATGATTGCAGCCAAATTGAGCAGTAATTTGTATGATGTCGATGTGTGCTGTGTGAGGGGAAAAGTCTGATGTTTTAATGCCACTTTTATCAGGCCTGGTTAGCCTGCCTCATTCAAACTAAGCGCATGGACCTTCGGCTGAGACTGGGTAAAGAGCTTCTGTATTGCATCATAGTAAAACAGACATCAAGCTTAAATAAAAGGCTAGAAAAGGCAGAACGGGCATCCACGTTTTCTGGCCTCAGTGACCCCAAGAGACCCATCATGGATGCTAATGGAATCACTTGCCCTACTATTATACAAAAACCTAAACATCACCTGGCTGGCTGTGTGTGAAGGACAGATGCACTCATTATTATTCTGCAATGCTTATCAAGGCCGTGCTACTGAGCAGTCCAATAAAGACTGCCCAGTTACTGTACATCAGACATGTTAGCAAAGTAGTAAGGAAACTGGAAGATTTTGGGTTTTAAAAGTATCTGTAAAACATATTTTGCGATTGCGGTTTCAAAAACGTTGCTCTGTAGAGATGAAACAACAGATGAATGAATAAATGAATGAATGTGTATCTAGATTGATTTTATATAATCTTACAAAATCAATTATGAATCAAAGTTAAGAATTTGAAGATAAGAAAAGGGCAAATAAATATAAAGTAATTCTATATTATGTTTAGTGAACACAGTATTAGTACACCTCTGGTAGAAGGTGTTTGCCATTATATAATGAGAAGTATAATATTTAATTATTATGCTACGTCATGCAATGTATTTTTAATTTAAAGCCACATATTACATAACTAAATTCTTTGACAATTACAAAGCTCTGTATAAAAACACTAGGCTATAAAAATACGAAACCCTTTAACAGACTGAAAAGATGGGGCAGTGACAAGCTGTATCAACACAGGCCTGAGAGAATGTCTTCTTCACCCACCATAATTACCGCTGCCAATCCAGAGTGATTTTATAATTCCAAAATCATGACACTTCACAAAGACACTGTAATTGCATTAGGATACTCTTTCAGTCTTCAAATGTCTATTTATTCATTTTTTCCAAGGACCTGTCCTGAAATATATCTGGGGGGGGGGGGGGGGGGGTTCTGAAAGCCACCTCATGAGAAGATGAGGAATTTTTCATGAAAACATAAAAATTTCCACTTGAGATCATCACTTGCTCTCTACTCTCTGCTCTCAAAACATCCCAGAATAGTGCAATGACATGGTGTTAGATACTTAGAGCATAATTTTGAAGTCCAAAAGCTAATAATAGTCAATAAGGCGAAACCTCAAGAGTGTCAGATTTACATGGCGTCACAATAGATACAATTTTTTTTTTAAAAATAAACTTTTGGATCTATGCCGAGTTGCAGCTTACATCAATGTTTGAGCAGGCTCACAAAATATATGTAGTGAAGACTCTGGACTTGCAGAAAGTAACATTATGATGCCCTGTGTTTTTTCATAAACATGGAATCAATAGTTGATTTATAACCAAAATATGTTTTGAGATTACTGACATTGGCATTGATCACCCCATCCTTATGTCCATCCAAGGGGTCATGTGTGCCAATTCTGACCCCCCAAAAAAACCCTCAAAGTATTCCAGAGAAGTGAGAAAAGGTGAGCTTAGTGGCCGTACAGTGTGACTTTTACCACAAAATGAAATTGGTGCCTTCTGGAAATGCCAAGCTCATGAGAATGGGATGAAACTGTCAGGTCAGGAAGGTACAGCTGTCACCTATCATTCTAAATGTAAATCTACTTTAAGTGGACACTTTTTAAAACACACTGTGCTTGTTGAAGAGTGGCAGGTTTACATCCACCCATAGCGCTCGGCAGTGTTTTCTCCCTCACTCTAGCCAACAAATTTGTCAGAGCCAAAGGTCACAGTTCACCACTGAGAAAATACATTCATGACAGGCTTAAGTTACTGAGGATGGTGCTGTTTTCTGGTTAGTGACTCCCAGCCAAATGATACCATAGCTGCACAGCTAGATAGTTGCTAAGGTCGTGCAGGCCTAGAGACTGGACGGTGACCCCCTGGAAACATCTGGTTGCTAGGGAAAACTGTATTTTCAAACAATTGACGAGCAGTTGCTGGAATTTGCTGACTGTCATTAGGGGAAATCAGTCGCAAAGAAGGGTCTGCTCCAAAAACCTCCTGATGATTGATTTGGGCTCAGACAGCCACAGTCTGCACAGTAGTTTGCCAGCCAACCGCAGAGTGGTAGTGAAACTGTGAAAAGTGTGACAGTCTCTGTTTCTGGTGTGCATTGCACTCTTCAGTTTCACTACCACTTCCATGCAATTCCATCCAAACTACAGGTGACGTAGCAATCTGCTAGTGATCAAAGAATCACAAGGTTTTTGGTGCAGCATGTTTCTTTGCAATCAATTTCAACTAACCAAAGCAAACAACCTCCGGCAAACAATTGGCAACTGGTTGGGGAATACACATTTTTCCCTTGTGAGCTATGATCACCAGGAGGTTCACTGACTGCTCTCTAGACCTGCGTGACTGCCTGCGTGGATTTAGCAGATGATTTCACAGTAACTGCCGGTATGCTCTAGCAATTTTTCCATAGCGACTAATAGTTGCCAGGAGTTTGCAAGGAGGTTGCCAATTGGTCCCTAGGCCCATGTGACTGGAAACCATCACTGGAAACAACATGATAAAAAAAAAAAACACCCCACTACAGTTGTTTGAAAGGTAGCACACTAAAAGTATGTTTGATGTAATTTCCCAACAGTGGCAAGTTTTACTGGACTATGTTTGTGGCAGACACCAATATACAAGTCATGTGCTTTTTGCTATCATAATGGGTTAAACTTTCTTCACATTTTCACACACTTAAAAAAAGAAAAATGAAAATGAAATGAAATAGAGGTTGGCTAGTTTTCACAAATGTAAAACTGCATTCCTGTGCAGATGTTTTGCAACTGCTAAATGTTTGTAGCTAGCTAGCATGTATACCTGTATAGGTTCTCACTCATCCAGGTCATTACAGTTTTTTTTATTATACATTAAAAAAGAAAAAAACCTAAAGAAATCCAGTCGTCTTCTTTTCAAACTCTTAGATCTTACAACGGATGCTAATGCTAACAATCAATTAGAAGTTAGCATTTGTTCTTTTGTTTTTTGCAAATTAATTAGCATATTGCAAGACCCATGCAGTGCAAAGATCACCATGTCACAATAAAACAAGTCTTGTTCTTACTGGGCAGAACAGAGATAAAACATCACAACCAGTTACACATGGCACCCACATAAACTGGCCCGATCTGACAGTTTGTCAACGAGAACATCTGACATGCTCTGTTCAGGTTCACGTACTGCAAGACCTGTAAAACAGCTTTTCTACAAATAAGAATATCGCTTTGTCTTTCGTTATTTATTATTAATTTCCAGCTAATTCTTGCAAATCAAAAGAAAGAAGAGTCATCTAACAACCAACATGAAAGTTGTGCTTTGTTTTACACAAGTGCAGTGAGCTTCAGATCTCTGTTACATGTTACACCATGGATGCAAACAGTCTTCAAGTGCTTGACAAAGTAAGCCCCAACGTTTATCTCTTGAGCCAATCTGCCCATTCGCCTCTTCAGAGTTACGCCTGTCTTGTCATGACTTGTGGTAATGACACGACTATTACATAGCTGCTGCTGGGTAATGAATTATTACCGTTTTAAAGTTTGTTTTAAATCCAGAGTGTTTGCAGAGGTACTGTATGTATTCAGTTTTGCCCTTCAGGTGTTTATGAAGAAAGACTTGGAGCACCGCAACCATTTACAGAACTGGAAGTCTAATCATATCAATGTGAAATACAGTTCTTGGGCATACTGCTTTCTGGCCAAGTGACGGCTTCAGATCTGCTCACTTAAGAAAATTGATGAGATCATTGCCAAAATGGTGCCCTTGACAGACATTGAAATGATAGCAAGCGTTAAGTTTTATGCGATGTAGTTGACTCCAACATAACCATACTACAAGCTCTGATCAACTAGTCAACCCACACGGCACCAGCAGAAAACGGCTGATGTGCTTTCCTCTGTCATGCACAAAAGGCACATTTACTTCGTAAATCAGCCTCTCTTCATTTAAAAAGCAACAATGCTGTGCTAGAAGTTGGCTCTCTATTTACTCCTCCAAGAAGTATCATAAATACAGACACAAAAAGGATTCTAATTGAGAAAACTCCACTTTATTTGATTCATCACTTCAGCAGCCTGATTGTTTTAGATACACAATTGCCACACATTTGGGACTCGAGCAGAGGAAGAGGGAGTGGCAAAATAATATTTAAACAAACAGACAAACATAAAATATTTCTGGATGATGCTAAAATCCCTGCAGAGCACCAAAAGCATGGGGCTTAAAGATTTACTGCAGTCCTCTTATCTTTCATTACTGACAAGTGTGAAAGAGAGGCAAACATATTCTACTTTCTGCATTTCTGTTCTGATCCCAGTCCAACTCGATTAAACATTTGTGTTTCAGAGGATGTGTCAACTTCATTCTCAGAGCACTGCTTGCATTTAGGAGAAAAAAAGGGAGGAAAACTGTCTCAGAAATTAAGTTCTTTAAGACCATCTTCCCCCTCTTCTGTTCTTAATAAAAGATCTGTTTCTTTTTGTTGTTTTTTTCTCATAAAGCTGTGCAACGTATGAAAGCCCTGGAATGAAAGCCAGTACAATAGCTTTATGAAACAAAGGCAGGAAGGAGATTGAGGGGAAAACAGGGGGAAAATGGCATCATCTCTAAACTTAATGAAACAGCATCCTTTCATTTTTTCTGGTAATTATAATAAAGATGGAAAAACATAATAAACGTCTCCCTGCCCCCACCTGCTAACAGTAATTATAATAGACTCAACAATAAATGGTAAAGCAGCACAGAGCTGCATCTTGGGAATTCTCAGGGGTCTGTGGATTAGCTTGAAAAGCCTGAATGATTAAAATACACTAATTAAAATTTTGTGTTCCTTGGTAACTCGTCTTCCAGGGCCCCTTGTGCTGGCAAAATGGGAATAAATGCGACAAAAGCAAATACTCTTTTGGACCTGAATAAATAAACAAGTCTAATCAACTTAATGTTTTTACAGAGCGAGTTACATAAAAACTTCCTTGATGACCTTTCCTCGTAGCCGTACTTTGCACCCACCAGGACAATAGCAAGTATATTTTGACTATGTTGTTCTAATCAAGCAAGACATGCCAGACAGGTTAGATGTCTAATTATGCTGCTTTTGATTAGGCGGTTCAGCCTCATTGTGACTTCTAATTGTTATTTAGACAAAGTTTGACATCACTGGACAAATAACTTTGTCAGCTGCTTGAGGCTGAAGAGGGATACTCAAGCTTCTAACTTTTGTACACAAACCCAACAAAAAAAAAAACAGCAGTACATTAATGACAATATGTTACAAATCACTGGTTTGGAGACAGTGAAATCAATTTTGCATTTTCAGATTTCTGCACAGCGTCTAGTATTTATCACAAGTGTGATGAGCAAGGCAAGTGTACTTTTGCTATGCACAGTTTAAACACCAGACATGCAGGGCTTTGTCTTTCTCTTACAATGGGTAATATTCAAAAACTGGAAAAATTAAATCATCTTTTTGGGGGGTTTTGGTCTTCCTAAAGAGTCTCCTGCAAATCGGTACTTTGGCTTTTGTAAACTCTGTGCGGTCACTGGTACTTGGCCCCCTTCTGCCAGGGTGTCAAAATAGCACCTCGCTTCGAAAAAACGCTGTAATTCCTGCTGGTATTACCGAAGAGGCTAAAAAGATTCAAAAAGCCTGCTCCCAAATTTAATTACCTTTGCAGTTAACCACAGCTTAGCAGCCAATGACCTGATATTTCCACTGAAGACTAGCTAAGGGGGGATGGATTGGAGACGGACGCACCGAGTGGGCCACAGAGACTGCCATGCGTGGCAATCCAGGGCGGCTCAGAGCCATCCGGTGGGCATACTCATTGCCAGCAAAGGCAACAACAGCACACATGTGGCCCTATCTTCTGTTGGAGTGCAAATTAGATACAGTTGATTAAAATATTGAGTCATTTCACAGTCACTGTTGGGGGAATAAAAAGAGTGTGAGTACTGAAAATGTACTGTGGTGTGTGTGTGAGAGAGAGAATATTGGTATGAGAAAAAAAGTAAGAGAGAGAAAAGAGAGCTCTCTTAAATTTGTACATATTTCTCATTTATATAGATTTCCTTTGACAAACATGCCCTTTCCCAAAGGACAACTTTGAAGCGCCCCTGCTCGCAATATCAAAGAATTCTCAGCAATCACTCAGTACATATATAAGTGTTGTGAAGAGCAGCGTGCAGGGTTATATACCGGTGCTCATGAATGGCAGAACGGTATCCAACATTCAACATCGCGTCCACCCTCCCTCCTTTTTTTTTTTAACTAAAGAAAGAAAAAAAAGTCCCAAGTTCTTTGTTCACTAAAAAAGTGAATATGATTTGTGTTTTAAAAACTTCTGCCTCGCTGCAATATAACAAAAGAAAATTAACACTTTGGGGTTGCCCTGGTAACCTAATTGCATCACAACACTGCACACAGGAGCCAAAGTAACTGAATTTTGATGAAAAGGCGGTGATAATTTACGGCATTGAGAAATTAGTTGCCGTGGCGACGCGTTAATTACATCTCAAATTAACAATGCAAGTGTAGTGAAATTAAATATAAATCATATTTTCTGCATAAATTACAGGGGTTGATTAGTGCGGGCGCCAGGAGAGAGAGGTTGAGATTCCAAGGGCCTGTCACATCCCCTCCCTCCCTCTCCCTCTCTCTCTCCCTCTCTCTGTCTTTCCCTCCTCCTATTCCTCAATGCCCCCCCCATCCCCCCTCCTCAGCCTGACTGGTTCCCTTAAAGACAGGGACTGGATTAGTATAGCTGGCCTGGCATATTAGTGGATTTGCATGTTTGTGTGTTATCTGTCCACAAACACTTTTGCACATTTTTGCCAGAACACGTGTTTTGTTGTTGCTGTTGTTTGTTATGCAAGTGCATGTGCACAATTGCAATTTTGTACATCTGCGCTGAAACCGTAAATTCTGCATACGTGTGATTGTTGTACGGGCACGCGTGTGTTTGCCTTTGCTTGGTGCTGCAGGGACAATTCAGATCTTTGAATCCATTTTACACTGCTCCATATTGGAAGACCTTCCACCAAATATCCATTTATATGTGTCAAATAAATATCCATCTGCAGTCACACCCAGCCTCATTACCATGATGCTCAGTGAACACTAAAAAAAAAATCAGATTTCAATTAAGAGAATCCAGTGTATACAAGTTTCAAACGTGTGCAATGTCTACCATATAAAACAAAGCGTCTCGATATCTGAAGACTGTTTCCCACATGCAACATGCCTGGCTGACTGACAGGCTATGTGTGTCAGCGGGTGTTTAACTGTTTATCTGAGGTTTGTGTAGATCTAAGAAAGAAAGAAGACACAGAAAGCACAGCAGAGAGGGAAAGTGAGTCTCTCCTCCCCTCGATTCCTCATGTGGCCCAACTTCCCTTTAAGCATCACAAACAAACCTCAGGAGTGATGTCAAGGAGGGAGGGTGATGGTGGGGGTGCTGAGCTGAGAGAGAAAGCTGAGCGCAAACAAAACAGCAACAGGAACCAACTTCAGCCATCTAAATTATTCATATACCAGATGGATACGTTTCCCCGGGATTTCACACTAAAACACAGCTATTCAGCTTCCCCGCGCGTCGCCGTGTCTATTCAACGGACGGCGCCGGGAATCAAGATAACTATCACTTTATCTAAATCATTTCATGTCTGATTCATATCAACTTTGAAGAGTGGAAGCCCCTCGACACCGTGATCTCACGTTTGTTCTATTCCACAGGCACAATGAGGGGGGAACATGTTCTCTTTCCTCTATCTTCAAAGATGTAGGCAATGCTATGACCTTGTCTGAAGGATATTATACAAATCAGAGGGTCCTTAGAGACGCGTGTCATGTATATCACCGACTACACCTCGCTCGCTTGATGTGAGCTTGTAGGCAGTCCAAAGGTTCGGGGATCGAAGGAAAAGGCAACATGCAGTAAACTGTACTATTGTTTCAGGTGCTCTCCTTATTTACTTTTCAAACTTGTGTGAAGCTTTCAAGGATAATTTGGGAAAATCTTGAATGTCCAGTTGTTTTTGTTTTGTTATTTGTTATTTTTATGTTATTATACTCCCATGAAATCACAGTTAAATACATCTACAGTGCATACAAAAGGACAAAAAAAAGCATAGCTCTAAAAAGGTACAGCACTAAAAATGAGAAAATATATAGAGCAAGTTCCTCCAGTTAAATTTTTATTTACTAAACAGGACAGAAAAATTACCTGAAGGAGCAAAACTCATCCAAGTTTGTATAAAGTCTGTGCATTAGTAAAAACCTTCTAATATTTCAAAAGTATTTGATAAAAATAATGACACTTGGTCTAAACTTTTAGTCACTGCATCACTCATGAAAGGGACTTTCTTCTTCACAAGAGGTCACCGCAGCAGGTAGCTCTGTATGTTTGATATGGCAGATTTATTTATTTATTTTTTTTACACCTGATGCCCTTCCTGTCACACCCCCAAAGGCATTCGTGTCTCCTCCCAAGAGTGAACCGGGAATCTTTCCCGTGTTAAGCAGTTGTGTAAACCACCAGAGTAAGGAGCCTCTAGTCATAAAATCAGACACTGAAAAAAGGCTTAAATTTCAAAAGCTTTGAAACGTCTTTAACCTTGTATACTTGAATAAAAAGATACTGTATTTACAGCAGTTTAGTGAAAACTAACAGTGTCACATTTTAAATACACTATTAAGTTGGAGATTTAGATTTGGCATGCAACAAAACATTCCCCATTTCCCTGGGTGCAGCTACTAATGGGCAGGAAACTTATCATAAATACCTGCCTAACTAATCCACCCCTATAATAATTACTATGTGCCATTACATTCTACCCTCCACCCGATGTCAACAAATTTAATTTTTAACGCAAACTGTCATGCCTCATTTCATACACAGTAACTTCCTTTGCTGGGACAAGGAGGTTGGGATGACCTCAGTCCCTCGGGGTGCTCCTCTGCTATAGTCATCCATTTGTGAATGAAGATGACGACTTTTAAAAAGGACAAGACATCATTAAGAGAATAAGTAGCCTTTCCAGCAGTCTTTTTTGCAACCCCCCACCACCTGGACGTAATTCCAAAGCCTTAAAACAGAACCGAAAGTGGTTGCGAGTGGGAGGGGTGGCGATTTAATGGTCCAATAATGTCTCAGTGTCCTCCTAGGGTGGTACAAAAGAAAGTAACGCACTGAGACTGACCAGTTTGTTGATTTAAGAGGCAGTTAAGGATGCTCTGAAAGTGCCCACATTGAGTGAAATAAAGCCCTATATAAGGTGATGCAACACAGCAGCCGAAGTGGATACGCTATCCACACAAACGGATGAATTCTATCAAAATACCACATGTCAGCGTATGACACTGAAACCAAAGATGGTCAAATGACATTTATTTAAGTGGCACATCTTCTACTGTAGATAGAAAAGGTCAATAAAAACAAGTCGGGGACTGCACTATCAAGCTGTAAATGCCTGTGTCATCTGTCCCTATTTGTCGCTCTTTTTCCGTCCTTTTCCCTCATGCTTCTCCTCTCTTTCAGGTTACTGTCTCTCACAAAATGTTAAGTCTAGCAACATGGCAGGCGTCGCAGGCGTCGCATCATCAGTCATCCTATGCCTAAACATAGGACGAGCTGCAAGTGCGGCAGGCGCAGCATTACTCGACCCCTATCTTAAATCTGCCACTGTTTGCGTTTAACGGGAAATTGGCAACTAAAGTTTTGAAATCTGAACCAACAAGCCGAATAAAATCAGGTTTTAAATGTGACAGGGTTCGCCTAAATGTCAAATAACCTAGTGTATCAAAAAGAAAAGGCAAGACCTTCCCAACAAGTTTAAATAAACCCTGCAGGATAATGCTGGCTCTCCTGGGGGAACCAAAAGCTGATGGCTTTGAAACAGGAGGGAGGGTATTTTCAGCGGGGCTGCCCAGCATGTGAGATCCTGTATGTCTCACAGCTGATCTTGTTTTATTGAAAGGTTGTTTGAAAGGCCCTGAACCCAAGACACCAGTGGTCATGTTTGTTTGGCTTAAAGAGAAGCAGCATTCAAAAGAGCAGCACAAGTAGTCAGAGTACACAAAGGAAAATGAGATGGGTTAGTGCCCGTAGTAGCTCGGAAATACAGGCAGGGAAGATTTGTAAAAATTAATAAAATGGTCTCAATACAGCTTCAATTACAACCTGCTTCGAATGCGCACGGCACAAGCCGAGCTTAGCGCTGCACTGTGCAAATAAGTGCCAAAACCAGCGCTGTTATCAGGTAATGGAGTCAGTGGGAGAGAGAGGGCCTTTGTGAACTTGACACTCCCATTAAGCCCCTACTGGAAAGTGCAGTATTTGATCAGGAGATGGGAATTGAGCAAAAATGAACTGAAACTAGATCCCACATGACTTATTTTCCTGTTGGCTCTCAGCTTTAGGTGTCACTCAGACTTAATAAAGCTTTCAGATTTTCATTTTATCACAGAAAATAGACTGGGCAAAAATAAAATCACTCGGTTTTGCCTTAATGGAGCTAAGTAATGGCGAGGTGAAACTGACACAACACATTTTGTCCATAGTAATACCATCAAAATGAAAGCATATTCACTTCTTGAGTTTTCCAAGAATCAATTCAAACTGAATATTGCCCTTTTCCACACACTTTATTTCATAATGGTTCCAACAAATACAGCACTTTGGCAATAGCCTGTCACCTCGGGTGATACCAACACAGCTATTTCAACCTATAGAGTTACAGTATTCTCTAGCCCACACTGAGCCTCCTCCACCAACCTATAACTCTTATTTTATTTCCGCACTTTATACATTAGAGGTACATTACACCCATCCCAGTAGATAGGATGAGTCCACTTTTACACCCAGGTGTTACATTGCAAGGTTAGGTCATTCGGATGGCTATGACCTTTGATGGCTCCATCTTCATTGAAAATTATCTGGCGATCTCCGCATTGACATGCACACGGATGCCCTTGTGCTGTACATTCACACTATGGTGATAAGAGCAATTCACTTGGGAGACATTATGGAAATGTTCATTTGGGAATTACGAATTATAATTAGAATGTATGGCCACATTTCTCTGTCTTAAGTATGGTGGGGTTTGCTTGGTTTTACAGGCACGGCACTAAGAAGCGACAGCAGGACGTTTCCTGCATCTTTCCTGAACTTTTCCTTTCGCGGAGCGTACGGCTGCTGTGTTTATCATTCAAGTCTTCTTTAGAGAAAGCTTTGCTTTTAAAGAAGTAATTAGACCAAGTAAAGTGAGAGGAAAAATCCAACTCTGAGTCCCGAGTGTTCTGGTAAGCGATTAATTATTCTGAGGAAGACAGATGTTAAATTGTGTATGCCCATCAGCGCTAAGACTTTCTGAAGATTTATCATTCATGTAAATCATGAATAAAATATTTCCTTGTTGTGAGAAAATGCTACATCTGTTTGGCGCATCATTTACTCCCGACTGCAGGAAAATAAGCACACAAATCTGACCTATTAAAGCTCGTTTTTGACACACAGCGGACAAGTGTTTGAGGTATAGAGATTCAAATCTGTATGTTGTTTGCAAACAATTGTATGAATGTCGTCCCAACTGAACCAAACTCTTCTCCTAAGGGGCCTCGTGTATAAGGTAAACTAGTACTGCATGTACACGAAGCTTACGTTTTTATTATCTGCTCAAATGTATGAATAAATAAGCAGAAACTGTGAAGCGAATGGGATGGTGTCATGGGGATCAGGGACAAGGCAATGGTGGTGGCAGAGGTTGAGCCACAAGCCACCGGGACGGCAGCGTCTCCAATCGCCCCTGGCGACCATCACGTTGCCATGCTCCGGAACAGACAGGCCTGCTCGCACAACAGATGGAACTAATGATGCGAAACAAAAGAGATCATTTCACCGTGGTCCTCTAGGAAGCCACAAAGAGAGGCTTGGAAGTTTGAATGATGGGATCAGGGGACTTGCATGGGGTTAGATATGGATAGCCTTTTTTTTTTTCCAGGAGGTGCTCAGATGAATAGGAAAAAGGATCTTTGATGTTTGCTACTGAAAGCACCAAGTTTAAAAGGCGACTATGAAAAAAATAAGAAAAATGGAAATTAATGTTGAAGCTCTGCTGATGATGCCCAGTAGGGATGGGGTATTTATTTTTTCCTAGATAAATATCAGGTCACATATCAGACATCAGAGCCTCGAGGTAAAATTTTCAATAATGGAGAAGACAGTTGTGAATCTGTAGTTGTAAAAACTTTTTAGCATAACATGTTTAACGGTTCAGTCAGTTTTACAAATAACCTTAACTGCAACTAAACACGGTATTAACCATAAAGTTTTCACTTCCTGGTTGAAACTAAAACTCGTTTCAGGTCAGCTCTTTCTACGGAATACTTGGTGAAGAAAGAAGAATTTCAATTCTAACATTTAAGGTAAATTTGTACAAGAAAATAATATCGAAACTGTCTACCAAACATGGCTTTTTCCTGCCGCTGTGTTAGATAACGGTTATAAACAAACGGCCGTGTCCTGAACAGTCAAAAACAAATCAAATTTGAGCTGAGGACATTTGCATATCCTGAGGGACAGGATTAGATTTAGAGGTCATGTCTTACGAGCCAGTTCTCAACAGATGCCAATGTAATGTTTCTATGTCAAGTACATTCCATTGAAGCCCAGCCTGTTTTCCCAAGTCCAACAGTCAGAGAGAGGGAGCGCTGCTCGCTAAATGCAGAACGTGAACTGAGAGAAGCCAAACACCTTGGGATGGGATTTAACCAGGATGGAACAGAGTAGAGCCCAATCCATGCCCATCCACACATGGAGGGGATCACTGGGAAAAGTTCAGCTCCGACGCTGACACAAACAGCGGAGCAAGGCCTGTATTAGAGTCAGGTTAGCAAAGATAACACTATCAGCCTGATCCCCATGGGTACCAAATGCCGGGCCTTGCTGGCAAATAAAGCTACAGTGTCTTGACTCCTTGGCACATTAGCTCTGATTACAATGACCTTCATTATATCAGCTACCCTTATTACAACACGTAGAAGGCGTCTCTCCCCTGGGCAAAGCACAGTGGGGGAAAGAGTGAAGGAAAGTGTGGAGATTCACTTGTAAGGACTGAGCTATGAAAGCTAAAGCACAGACCTGTGCTGTAGTGCACAATTACCACCTGTGAAAACACTCATAACAGTCACAACTGATGACTAGTCACTTCACTTGAAGAGAGTTTGTAGATGTATTATTCAATTCAGATTCAAGTGTATCGCAGTGATCTCCTGGTCACTCAGATATAATCGTACTTGAAACATGAGAACTAATTTAAACTTTTATTTTGAATCTATGATTTTCAAACTCAAAACTCTGAAGAAGCTTTCCAACGCAATACCAAAAATATGTGGGTTTTTTTTACATTACTAAAAATGGATATCTTGACTGAACCACAAACACTGTGTGAGTTTTAATAGATTTCACGTGTGAATAATAACATGCTTGACTATTCAAGGATTTGCCTACGGAGGCAGCCAACCCCTGCTTAATACGTAACAATGTCGTTAACCTCAATTTCCTGCCTAGTCTGTCCCTCCACAGGCCACATTGTTAGCTTGAGGAAGCTCTTGGCAAAGACTACCGCCGTGGTGGTGACTCTCATTCAGTCTGACCACCCTGCAGATACAGGGATTCTCCCCCGCAGACCTGCTCATCCCTCCTTCAGGCCCCTCACTGTGCAGCTCACCCTCCCTCTTTGTTGGCAGGTGACTCAGAACAACAGATGTTGGCCTGGGAGAGCCGCTACATCGCAATCACCCAGCTCTGCCAACATGCCCAACACGGGATGAGTCGAACTGTGGGGGGTTCTCAGGACCATCCTTTCAGCCAGCAGGGGAGAGGGGGTGGGGGGGTTGTTTATGTGCCGAGATACAAGGAGGTAAAGGAGTGGGCAAATCAGCTTGCTTTGGATTAAGAACAAATCAGCAGATTTTAAGAATCACATCAACACCTATAGGAGGCGTGGGATACCGAGCACTAAGCGACACACACAGTATCGTTTTCAGCCTCTCATTCACATTTTTTTGTCAAAGCATAATTCCTGAGGAAGAATAAAGACATAAAAGTGATATAGCCAAGAGTGCACTTAACAGAATCAGAGTTTAAGCCATGTTGATCCCCTATGACAGTATGTTAAAAAAAAAAAGCAAATAAAATTGTAACTTAATTATAGATTTATAATGAGCCACTGCACCACTGCCAAAAACAAGTCCCATACCAAGGCAAACAGGCACCTGCTGAATGCTCTCTGCTCATGGGTTTTCATAGCTTAATTAATCTATGCCTTGGGGTATCATGACTCGAACGTGCTGCTTCTGTGCATGTTTGAGACAATTAAGTTGCTCCAAGAAACAGAGGTGCAACTTTGACATGGAGCAAAGACAGCAATACCGCACATTGCATGACACATTTTGTGTTTTGCGAAAGTCAATTATCCAATAATTTGTTTCCCACTGAAGAAAACAGAAAACTAATGACAAATGTGCGAATTGCTTTTTTTTTCTTTTTTTTTTTGGTATACAATTGAATTACAAATCACCTGGGCCGATCTGTCAAAGACAGGGAGGAAAGCCAGTGCCAGTCTTTTTTTACCTATATTTGCTATACCACATAAAAATGGTGCATGAATAAAAGTTAAAGACTCACCTTCCTGTTGAATAATGTCTGCTGAAGACTAATCCGCTGAGGAGTTATCGCCTCTGGCCGATGCTCACTCTACTGCCATCTGATTTCTGTAGATAAACATAAAACAGCTGTTTACATCACATATAGTCCGTTTTTACATCACATATAGTTTCTTTGAAATAAGAGATTTAAAGCATTTGCGCAGATTGCAGCAAAGATGCCATTACCAATGTTGCAAATAACAAACTGAATGTAGAGGTTAATATCTTCAAACCACCAAGTCACTCAAATGTGTGAATCTATGGGACAATAAAGTTTATATAAAATTTAGTTTTTATGTCCAATATACAGTATTTAAAATCAAACTTCTCAAATCAAAATCAACTTCTTTTTCTCTTTTGTGTAGAAACCTCTCTGTGGAGCAGTTTTGCATTCAGTGATGCAGCTGGTTTTGGTAAATAAAGGGGAACCAACTTCTTATGATGGTCAAACAAAACAAGCACATCAGTACCCCGTTTTCTAAAGGCTTTGGCTCCAGAAGTGAACTTCCCATTCATTTTCATTTATTGACGAAAATCCTGATGTAAAGAGTTTAAAGGCTTGAACCAAGACAACCAGCTATGAGTGAATCATGACCATAAAAAGATTTGATATGCAGAAAAAATAAAGGGGAAAAAAAGACCAAGGTGCAAGACTGTTTACATGATTACTTGAAAGGCATTACTCATCCCATAATGCATTGCAAATTCCACAGTATCCAAATTCCACAGTATCTTTAAGCTTTATTGAAAATCAAACCTTATCATTCTCATAATGTTTATATGGTTAATAATGGTGTTAAATATTAATAATAGTTTCGAATCTAATTTGCATTTTGTGTTTTGTGTAGTAAAGCATAAATCAAAATATCATCCCTGACTGCAAACACCTCTTCGGCAGTTTCTTAAATTGGTTTGTTGGGCTTGGACACTTCCATGGTAACAGCGGCGTCCACCAATCAGAGATGACGCTGTTTTTAGTTTAGTCCTTTCCATGACTTTGCAAACAAGCGCACTCGGAGAGAATGACTCGCCTCAAAGGGCTGTTCTAAAACACTGATGTTTTATGATGTTTTTATTACAACATCCTGACGTCAACTTGCTTTTATAACAACACCCAGAGATCTGAACTTTGACCTATGACCTTAAAGCATTACATAGTAAAATTATATATTTTATTATCTTTAGCCATGTGATTGAAGCAGAATTAGCTGACTTCTTCGGCATCAAATTTGAGATTTTAAGACATATTCGTGCCATGTGTGATTTTGCTAAATTTTATGTAATCGTTGTGATGTTGTCGTGTGTTGTACAGCTCACTCAGATGACATGATGCCCATTGTGGTTTCTTTAAATGTTTTTTCAAGGGCAACTTTGATATGGGGAGCAAACAGCCCGGTACTCAAGGCTACAACTTCCTAGTATATTGTTGTGAAATTTGAAGACGATCCATAAATAAATTATACATTTCATGTGAACTTGACCTTGATCTGATTTTCACCAAAATTAAATTAGCTCATGTTTTACCACGACACAAAATTTGAGCACGATATCTTGAAAACTGTGGCTGCTTGACAGCTAACGAACAGAACCAACTGCATACTTCCTCCCTTCGGGGAGAGAATAAACTGCATCTTTGTTAAAACAAGGTGGATATCGCACAGACTTGTGGTTTCTACAGGAGCACATGCCATCATTTCACAATGCTGTAGCTCAGAGTAAGTCTGCTTTGGATGGTTACAACATTACTGCTCATAATCAAAATCCTTACGGAAAATATGAATGAGATTTTCCATTTTCGGAACCTCGCTGCTGAGCTCTGTCAGGCGTCTCACTGTAAGGCTTAGTTAAGGCAAAGTAGAACTGCAACTATGCAGATAGAGTTTTGCTTTGTTATTACACAAAACATGAAACAAACATTTGAGTGAGCACGGTGTTTGTATGTTTACTGAAAAATCTAAATGGATATGGTAATGATTTATTGATATAAAATACACTATAAATAACTGGCGACCAAAATGAATTAGGACGAAAGTATAGAATTCTCACAACTGCTAATTACCAGCTTGAATGAGCCTGATAACTAAAAGAGAAAAGGTATTAAATGCAATAATTATTACTATTGCTAATTACATTTCCAATTATGTAACTAATGAGAACAGCTTAATTATCAGTACATTGGATAAATAAGAGTTTTGCTTTCCACCATTTGTGATTGGGGTGGTGATTTGGCCACGATATGAAGGGCAAGTCCTCTGAAACGCACAAGAAAAACGCTGTAGCCCTTTCTTCAATGGTAATAAAACATTTAACATGTAAATTAAATGCATATTCATTTATAGATTTGATTATGTCCTTTGCACTGTGTGAAAAAAAAAGGAAAATCAGATATCAAAGTTATCGCAAGCCAGTATTTAGGCCTTAAACAACTGCATTTATCATTCAGTGCAAAGTCATTATAGCTTTTAAACAAATGGGCAGCTGCACTTCACTTTATTTTTATTAATTTATACTTAAAACCATCTCTGCAGAAAATAACTAAATTTTGCCTGAAATTTCTTTAAAAAGAAAGAAAAAAAGAAAGAAAGAAACTCAGCCAGACAGAAAAATATCAGTATTGTAAACGTGGAAGCTCAGTAAGTTATATTATATAAGATTGGGGTGCAGCAGCAGACTGTGAGCATGCAGAGGTCAGCCTTCCCTCTTGCAGGTTATGAGCTTTTTATCACTGCCTAATCAATGTCGGCAAGTTTAAAAAGACAACATTCAGGATTTTATCTAACTAAGAGATTTTCTTTCATGATACCAGCTTATCTGCTACTCTACGTTGAAAGAGGGTTTTGTGCACATGAGGGAAAAAAATTAAAAAAGGAAAATGAAAGTATCTCGTTGGCGTAGAGGCCAGGCACAAGCCTAGAGAAACAACGATGCCCAGATCCATCCAATAAATCTGAATCTATCTGGCTGATGGTTGCCATCATCAGCACCCATACCCATACATACGCCCACCTCCTCCATGAGGTAAACTGAACCCCACGTGGCTGCATCATGCTCAAGAGTCTTGAAACGGTGCTGATATTTCTCACATTCCTTGAGGGCGTTGCTCTAACTTTAGGAGAGCGGAAGTGTTGCAGAGGGCCATGTCTAAGTGCCAAGCAAAGGCACGATGGATTAGAGTCGTATCTTCCACATGGCTGCTTCCTAATCCTACCATCTGAGGTAAACACAGCACCAGGTGAGGCAACACGCCTGTCTGAGACACCGCTGGAACACAGAGGGATCTCCTCCTCAACACCCACGGGTCTGCTACTTCCGACTACCATGAAACACAATCACAGTGGGTTGTAGCAATAACAGGGAAATTATTCGTTTTCTGGTCTGCCTTTAATTTTTAGGCTGTACGCACACAAAACAGCACAGCGTGTCAAAAAAATGAACAGTTGGAAGTTCTTTTTTTTTTCTTTCAGCGAGTGTTTACACTTCTGTTTTTAAGAGCAGAACTCGAACATCTGGTTGAGCTCTTTGTGTTTTTCGTGTTTTCTAAAAGTGAGCAATAAGGTGATACTTCAGCGTGTGTCACCGCCGAGGAATGCTGCCAACTTTAGTTTCAAAGTCTCTCCCTCTGGACTCAAAAGCAGGACAAGAGGAGGAGCAAAAACAAACAAAAAGCTCAGAGAAACATTCAACGTGCGTGTTTAAGATAGAGACACTTTTTTTTGTTGTTTGGTTTTTTTTTTAATATCTGGATCATTACGTAGAAACAGGTTTTGATTTGTTATGGCATGACTGTTTTTCAGTACATTTTTCACACATGACCTCATGATGTGAAAAAATGTACACACCCATGGAACAGGTACTTGAGGTAAAAAGAAAAAAACACTGACAGAAAAAAACAAAACAGAACTTAAAGATGGGTATTTCACAAGTAAATTAGGTTTGTACTTTGTGGTACGGTATTTTCCATTACAGGCATGACTCATCTATGAATAGTAAAGTACAAAAGAGAAGGCACTGACGCACAGTACTTAACATTTACCAGAATTGTTCAAAAAATTCAAATACATTCAAATCCAAAAAATAAGAAAGAAAGTGTAGAGAACTATTTTTTGAAATAAATGACATCAACATTTACAAGAAGTGTTAATACTAACACAAAAATGTATCTTGTGGGAGCAACAAAGCATCTATCTATCTATCTATCCATCTATCTTATCTTATCTTTATTTACAGGCCAGTTCTGTAGAGTATTGAATTTCCCTGCAAATTGTACAGCTGTTTTTGTTATGATTTTAAGTATCAAGGTGTTCTGAAAAACACTATAATACTACAAATACAACCTAGAGCCAAGGAACTTGAGAAAACCTTGTCAGAACATGTGAATGAGGGACGGTTCTGAAAAAGTGCATATTTTGATTTTGGTGATAAAACAACAATCCCAGGGGCTGAAATGTGTTAACTATTAAGTGACTGTGAAACCTTTTGATAAAATGTGGAGATGACTCGTTAACATTTAACAAGACAACAGTTAACAGCTTAATCTGGAAAAAAGGCCAAAAAAAAAACGTACCTTCAAGAGAGGAAAAAAAGCAAAAATCTGAACCTGCAAGGTGAGATTTTCTGTGGTTATGTTACCCTTAGGCATGAGTACTAGATAAATACATTGTAAAATATGCACTACCCACTTTTGTCACGCAACGTGGCTTTAGCAAAACGACATCACCATTACAAATAATGTAATCTCCCATAAATGCAATATGCAGCTGTCCCACCTTACTTTCTTTGCCTGATTTTGTTTTTCATACTCTTTGTTGACACTAAAATAGTAAGCTATAAAACAGAAGAACAAAAACGTACTCCCTGAATAGCTGAGTGAGTGTTTTGTGTCACAGTGACCGCATCACCCCAGAAAATGACGCTCACCTAACCGGGCTTGGATTTAACTGCTGGTTTTCATATTAAATGAATGAGCAAACTCTAATTTCATGTTTATACAGCACTGAAATACAAAGTAAACAGTCTCCCTGTGTTTGTTTGCCTTGCAAATGTATACTAGTAGTTATGGTAAACCATATAGAAACAGTTAAATTCCATCAAGTAGACAGTCTACTGACTGAGTGAGCTTGAGTCCTACCAATTTAAAGAGATTGTTCAAGTCTGGAGTGTGTACCAAGAATGGACGTGTTGATTATGTATGCTAGGAGTGGTACAGTGTTTTATTGGAAAATTTACACCCGTGCAGTGATTTATATAAATCAGTAGTGCCCACAAAGCAGTAAAACTCTAATTGTTTCTTCCATTTTGAAAGTCTAGCGTCCATTAAGGATGCAGTGAGTAATAAAAAGGACTTTTAATCAATCCTCTCTTGTTGATGAGCTGATGTGCAAATGGGCTATCCTACCTGACAGCGGTACCATATGTTGATTTTTTTTGTTCTTACAGTCAACAAAGAGACAGAGGGAGCTTACTGCAGTGCAGGTGAATGCCTCTACAATACACTTTAATTGAAACACTCTGATGAAAGGGGACAATTTATCTGACTTAGATCTTGCCTTTTTGATCCGTTTTCGCATTTGTTGAAACATTTGCTGAATCCGCAAAAAGATTCTAAAACCAAAATGAATACAGCCGCTCTCATCTTTTCAATATTAGTGCCTCTCATAACATTACAAAGTCATTTTAAGGCACGTGTAGGAGGCCGGCCACGTTGCTCCCTTTTGCCCACGTTGCAGTCTCTGTAGTGACCC
Source organism: Perissodus microlepis (assembly GCF_051167445.1). Classification (NCBI taxonomy): domain Eukaryota; kingdom Metazoa; phylum Chordata; class Actinopteri; order Cichliformes; family Cichlidae; genus Perissodus; species Perissodus microlepis. Next base: position 5,108,136 of record NC_140480.1, on the reverse strand, counting down.
TTTCATTGTCAGATTAGACTGGCCGACCCCTTCTCGACCGGCTGGCACGGCCACAGTAAATCCTGGAGACTGCTCATGCTAGGGACCTTGGGTAATTAATAAAATCCCCATTACATGCCTTGTGCCCGTTGTTTGCTATTTCAACACCCCATTTGTGCCACGATTACAGTCATTATCAGTCACCGCCATTAATTCTCCACCCGAAGCCAGAACTGCATACTAATAAATTGGGCTCTAAAATTTCTTTACCTTTCAAGGAGTTGGTGTTGGAACTCGGCCAGGAAGTGCCACTCCAGATTAGGAGTCATCTGGTGACTCGGAAGGAGCCCTTTGAATAGTAGGCTGCTGCATCTTTGGAGATAGTTCAAATTCCCTCTTTGATTATTTTCCTTTCCCCTCCAAAATGAATCTTTATTAAGCTTAAATCCTGAATAAAATGAAATTAGCAGACAGCAAAATATTGCTTTCTTTTCTGACTCTATTCCCTTGTGCACGCATGCAAATTATAATGCTTATTTATGTAAATGAGGTGTCGTCTTTAATTAGTTTTGCTTGAGGGCATTAAAATACATGTATTCTTTCCCCAAAAATGATTTGTTTTGTTGCTCTGCTCAGTTTAAGTTCAAAATGAGTGATTATGCCAACTAAAAAGGTTTATTAATTCTCCAGTTTTCTTTTTTTTTGTTTTCCTTTCCCTTTCCTCTTTTGCAGAATTATCTTCTCCACCCACTTCCTGGGAAGAGTGTATTCTCTGTGAAATCGAAAAGCCTCTTCAGGCAGCACTCTAAGCACTACTCCGACAAGCACTTGTAAAGGTCCCAGGTTGAAACCACATGGTAAAAATGCACTTCCACTCATCAAATCTGAAAGCTGTGCTCTTCAGCAATTCTCTCTATACGTACGTGCTTTGCCGCATGACTTTTTGAATGACGACACGGGAGATTTGCTCAACTGTAGCACTTTTCAGTCACTTGTGCGTCTCAATGTTTTGTTTAATCATGGTAAAGGACGCCGTGCTTCAGTGACGTGCTCGTTCGTTTCGAATTTTTATCCATACATCACAGACTTACACTGACAACATAACCTATCTTCAGAGTGAGGGCTGCGGCATTAATTAAATGTTATTAACGATGTAAATTCCACCATCCTGTCAGCTACTGTGGCTCGCCTCGAAGCTGAAGAGAGCACGACCCGCTCAAAGATGATCCGCCTGATTTGGCCCTTATTTTAATATTTGTTTAAAAGGATTCGCAGAGTTACAGTAAATCTTCTGCTGCTCGCTGTTTTTATGCATTTACTCCTGATTTACAGTCCTTTGTTGAGAGGCTATCGAACAGAAAACAGCTTTATGTCACTGCAGAAGGTGTTGGGTCAACTTCAGTTAGAAGCAGCCACTGACTGTGTCTTGCAGTATTTCATACCACTTCAGGTTGAAAGTGACCAACTGCAGCTCTGGTTATTGTTCAATATCCTATCAGTATTCAGCATCACTTCAACTGCTCAGATGAGCTGAAATGGCAAGTTAAGATGCCCCCCCTCCCCAGCCTCCAAGTATGATTTATGGAAAGGAAGCTAAAACCATTATAGCATTTTTATTATTATTGTTCTTTCAAGGCTAATGCAACAATAGATTTTTGCATGATTGATGCGTTATACTAAACATTAGAGGATTACATTAACTTTGCATAGAACAGCAGAATGACATGAGATTACTTATTGTTATTTTTCCACCACATGATCATACTGTAAACACAGCACATATAGTAATTCTCGGCATATATCGATCACTGTGTACACATCCTACCTACGTTATACGGTTTGATGCAGCTTAGCCGGCTTTCGAGACTGCTTTTTAGAGAGAACTATGAACTCCTGTCTTTTTCTGGAAAACTTTGTGAATGGCAGTCCTTCAGAGATTAAACAAATATAAGCCACTTTGATAGCCTCTCAACCCCCCTACCCCCCTTCATTCTGCAAATTATTAAAACTCTAGGCTCTTGTGGGAGGGAATATGGCAGCAATATGCTGATACTTCAATCATCTGGGAGGAAATTCCACGTGTAATAAAGAGGAATTGCATACAGTATACAGTACAGCCATGAGTTCTCTTTCATGGCATGTGTGATAGAAGAACTATTCAGACCACATCAAACATCGTGCATTATTCCTCACACATTAGGCACAGGCAAAGCCTCAGACCAGACTCAGCTTCTTAAGGTGTCCTCTCCCTTCATTTATTGCAACAAAGTTTTTTTTCCGATGCTACATTTATTTACGAGCTTAAAGAACAGAGAGAAAAAAAGTTGACCCTCTATAAAGGCCTGTTTTCACACACGACTCTGCAGGGTTCACTCAATATACAAACAGGACTTTACCCAATGTTGGTCTTTAAAATCAAAAGCGGTAATCCCGCAGTTAGTCTTTTAGTTTTACTTAAAAAAAATAAATAAATAACGTCTTCAAAATGTTGTCACACTTTGGATGCCTTTTATAGGCATTTGTGCTTCTGTGTTTATCATGTCCAGGCCATGCAAGCAATGATGGGCATCCAGCCAACTGATTCTTCGCCCAAAGTGCTAATTTGTGCCACTCTAGTGTGCACAACGCTATAATTACCTGAAAACGTAAACTGGAAGCTATGCCTGACAAAGACAAGAAACTGTAATAAAACTGAGCTTTTGGTGCTCAGTTGCGGTGACTCTTATAAGACATATTAATGGGATGTTTAAAGGATATGGCACTTTTCCATTTGTCTTGTGGAAAAAATCTTGGGCAAAACACCTGGTGCACTAAGTGCCTGCAGTCTGAACACTGAACAACAGCTAGCAGTCATGGAGCTCTTTTATAAAGCGCTGTCACTTCTAAAAGATTTTCTATTAACTACGTACTGCAGCTTCGTACCACACTTGTCCTTTCTCGACACTCATTATGTGGCAAGTTAATGAACTACCAAAGTCAGATTTCAAAGGATTGTATCTTGTAAATTGCATTTAATAGGAAAATAGCCATCTGTTTAAAAACATATCACTTAAATCAGTCGGCTTTTGCTCTTCTCCTCTTTTCTGTTGGGATGTTTGATGCATGAAAAGGGGGTTTTGTGACTGATGACTAGCTTCAGGTTTCTTAACAAATTAGACCAATTAGCCCTTTTCCAAATAATTCACTCCATATTTAGCAGTCACACAAACAAAATTCTTTAGAGAATACAAATTCGGTGCACAATGCACACTGAATGTGACACGTGAAATAAACAAAAGCAGAGAACGTAACATCGCACTCGCAGGGGGATGATGAAATCACCACACCATATAGGAAAATCCAAAGAATTAGGATTTAGAATTGTATTTTAAAATATTTTGCATTTAATGCAGTTAATGACTGCCGTATGTGTGACGATGTTCAGATTGGTGTTCCTGTTAGGGAAGAGATACAGATATATATAAACGCTATGATCACTACAGCAAGATGTGTAAGTAGGTAAGCTAAAAATATATATTTTTATTTAACCTATTCTTGGTAAATGTTTTGTGGCAACAGTAGGAATACAGTGCTTAACAAATTTATTATACCAACCTGTAAGAATAAGAAAACAAACATCCTTTAGACGTTTTTCAAAAACTTTTTTGAATGTGAATTGCTCAAGTCACATTTTTATACCCTAATTTGAGGCGGCACAATGAAATCACAGATGAATCCAGAATGACATTCAACCATTAAATCTTAGATTATTTTTTTTTGTTCAGGAATGCATGTAAATAACTAACTTGGCATCTTAATCAAAAAATAATAATGTGCTTTTGCTTACTCTAATTTTGTCAACTGTTATTACTGTTAATTTAGGGCAGCTGTGACATAAACCTTAAATTGGGTGGTGGTCTAAAACAAATTTATTAAGCGCTGTATATACGGAAGACACATAGAGATTGGGTGATTTCTCATGCTTTAAATGTTTCAAAATAAAGGGGCCTTGCACAGTAGATACAGTAGTTCATCTGTTCAAGCGTTCATTATGCAAATATCTAATTGGACAATAACCAAAAGCATTTAAGCATGTAGACAGGGTCTTTCCAAGATATGCAGAAGAGCATCTCTGAGCACACAGCAGCAGAAGACCACACTCCTGCCAGCTAAGAACACAAAAATGAAGCTACAATTTGCTCACCAAAATCAGACAACAGAATATTGGAAAAAATACTACCCGAGCATTGTTGCTGAACATGTCCATCTCTTTATATACCACAATGTGCCCATCGTCTGGCTCCAAAAGGATAATGCACATACATCTCTTGAGTTCACTGTACTCTATACTCACCAGATCCCAATCCTTTGGGATGTGGTGAAACAGGAGATTTGCATCATAGAGCTGAAGCCAACAAAGCCGCAGCAATTGTGTGACAATATCACGTAAAGATAGACCAAAATCTCAGAGGAATGTTTCCATCACTGAAGTTAAAGCAGTTCAGAAGGCTTGTTAGTACCCACTTGGACCAAGGATAACTATGTGTACCTAATAAAGTGGCTAGTGACTGCAAAGCTCCCTGAGGATAGATAAGGCAGCTTCTACAGGCTTTACATATCACTGACTTTAACACTGTTTAGCAAACTGAAGAACCATAATATAATGACTTAACTGCTGAAACATCAGATAGTAAATGAATATGTAAATTTGTCAAAATTAAGTAAATGAATGATTTAAAAACAACTTATTTACTCTGTGTGATCTGTAGAGAATCAAACAACTCCCCCAAAATATATTTCATCAGTCTAACTATAAAGAACTACCTTTTACCTGACTTAAAACTGCACTCAGTCCACTGTTTATATGAGGATTTTGGCCCTGAGAAACTCATTTGTTCACAAAAGGAACATAATGTTATGCCTTTCGTGTTCTTTTTGTAAATCATATCTTTCTGTGAATTCAATAATAATTCAGGGAAGAGAAAATACTAAGAACTCATACAGCCCGTATTGTAAAAACCTGTAGGTGCAGTTACTTTTTTTTTCAGTGACGCAAATGCCGGGAACATATTTTTTTGTTTGTCTGCTGTGTCTACTGAAACCAAGCATACAATGTGAATGGAATGCTCATTCTCAGACATACCTCTAAACAGACCATTTTTCTTGCCATTTAAAACATGAGATCTCTAGCTCTTGCGAATCTTGCATGGGCAAACCTGTTGGTCAGATGCACAAATATCTGAGCAGCACTACTGCTTATGAAAGAATCACTTCGTTCATTTGCAGATTTTGTATGCAAAATAACTTAAATAACGCAGACATCAACTGAACAAATTTTGACTTAAATGTACAAGATACTTAAACACATATACTAGAATTCAACACACTGCGCTTAATCAGGAGACAAAAGAGAAAAGAAAGTTCCAGTTAAGAAAACTGTCCCTGCAACTTAACTACTATTTAAGAAAACAGACGATGTATAAGCAGAAAGAAGTTTAAGAAGACAGAACTGGGCAGACAGGTTCAACTATTATTTACTGTAGGCAGATGTAATTATTTCTAATAAAAGTCTCCACCACCAACAGTTAGTACATTCCTGTGATGCATAGCAGGTCAAAACTAAAACCAAGATTGTGCGTGCTCTGTGAATGTGACTGCTGCCATTGCTATAACAGAGAGAAAGTGTCTTTTGTTTTTATAAATATATTCCATAGTGTGGTAGTTTACACATTCACCTACCAAGTTAAACCTTTCCTGGAAGGAGACAAACTTTTTTCTTTCTTTTTTTTTTTAAATAATAAATCTGACGAATCAAACATGTCGAGCTACCCCTTGTGGCGACCCCTTGTGAATAAGGGAGCAGTTACAATTTTAAATGACTCCCATGACACCTTCATATCCTCAGCAGAAGAATTTGTGGACAGCTACTTGAAAAAAACAACAACTTTGCAATACCTATGGCACAGACAAGACGTCCAGAGAAAAGGAAATGTGGAATAAATCTCAGCAGGACTTCATCAATTGATGACTTACAAGAGTAAAAGAGGTTTGTGTATTTGTAAATGAGCAGTTCTGCTGTTAATCCCGGGATTACACTAGATGTGACGTTCAACTTTTGGGATGCAATTCCATTTTTTCTGATTTTGCCCATCAAGCCTACTTTTTTCCAGTTCCATAGTTTGATTTCAGCTATCAGCAGACTGGGAAAAAACTAGGAAACATTCTTTATAGTTAAAGGAATATCAGGTTTGATTTAGACATTTTAAAAAATCATTTTAGAGAATTATTAGAAAGAGAAACATTCAGTTGCTATCTACTGTGGTGTTGTAGTTAGCACCATTGCCTCACAGTCAGAAATTCCTGGGTCTGAATCCACCAGTCAGCCAGAAGCCTTCCTGATGTCTGCATGAGAGAAGCCGAGTACTCCAGCTTTCTCCCACAGTCCAAACACTGCATGCTAGGTTAATCGGTGACTCTAAATTGGCTGTGGGAGTGAGTCTGAGTGGTTGTCTGTCTCTCTGTGTTTGCCCTGTGATAGACTGGTGATCTACTCAGGATGTATCCAGTTGGGAAAGGCTCCAACAATCTGCTACCAATATAATATTTGACAGCATGCCCAAGATCCATAAATACAATAAAAAAAATCAAAAATATACCGGTGCTGATCATCTAATTCATTTCCACTAGTCTCAATACAGTTAAAAAAAAAAAAAAAAGCAAGCCGCTGGCATAGCGAAGGTGAAATACCTGCTAGCTTTCGCCATGCCATGTTTGCTCTCAGGCTAGCTGCTGCTGCCACATGACAAAATAAACACAGATCAATTTATTTCAAAAGGTCAGCTCAACGATCAGCACGTTGTCAAGGATACCCAATCTAGCTTCTTTTTTTTTATATTAAGATTGGACCATCACCCAATACAAATGTCAAATTGATGAATCCCTAGTTCTGTTCTGGCCTTCGTGCAGCTTTAAAGCACGCTCAGACTAATTTAGAAGTGTAGCATTGAATGTGCACAGGATGTTTTATTTTGAAAATTCACTGCATGTTCTTTTTGTATCTGACTTCCAGCACCTCACCTCTTTTTGTGCAGCTCCAACAGAAAAAACTAAAAAAGTTCAGCACAGAGTTTTAGTAGTGCAAAGGAGTGCCGGTGCTGCTCCTGAAATTCACTGTACGTGCACTGGGATGAACTGGAAGGATTATGCCGGTGTGACACAAAGCAGCCATACCTAGTGGGATTCGGGCCTAAGGCAGCTTAAGAGTGCAGCGACATTTGTGAGAGTGCACTGTAACAGCTAAATAAAGATTTTCAATCATACAGGATTTTCTAATAATTTCTGCTTTTGTTTTCTTTACAGACCCAATAATCAGAAAGCATTCTGTCACCTCTCACTTAGTAGTTCAAGATATCCTTTCAAGAAAATAATTTTACAGGAATTATTATGCAAAGACTTCATAGTAGCAATGACTATCTGAAGGTACAGTTAGCATCCTTGGAACACAAGAAAACAAGAATAATCAGAAACAGCAGAGAAACTCTCATAAAAAATAACTGTTTTCAATAACAACTAAGCATGTAAAGGAACTGTGGCAACTTTGAATTGTTTTTATGCAATTCTACTTATTTTTTGACATTTTAAATGAGGTTTTTTTTTTTACAAAGAGAGAGCTGATTAGACCTTTAGGCGTTTGAGATTTTAAACATTTTTAATTTGACAAATTTTTGACCCTTTTGTGAAGTCTGCAATCCTAATCATTTTACACATATCTAAAATGGAAAAGGTAATCAAAGTGAAATAGCTTCTTTTTTTCTTTTTTTGTTAACTTGGTCTAGGTCTCACAAAAGCCACAAGAATTTGAGAGAAAACAAAATGCCTGTCAGGGCGAGCATACAAGAGGCAAAGGGGGAATCTGGCATGGCCTAAGCAAAGTCATAAAAATATTTTCCCTTTTATTTAATGTCATCCATAATTCATTGCCAGGAAAAGCTAATCAATAGCACCTTAATGAAAACTTGAGCCATATTTTATTTTGCCGCAGAGAAGTCCCGGATCAGCATTTGTTGCCTTCTTATGTGCTGGTTTTCACCCTTGGGCTGTTTGACAGATGTGCATCACATTTGCAGATACCTTAAATATTTTCTGTCTTTTAACCACATTTGCTTTATCAAAACACTACAGAGACGGGAATTTCTGATGATGATTGCAATCTAGAACTGCAAGAAACAAAAATATCTAAAGAGACTATAAAGTGCATTTAGTTTTTTAGCCATTTGCTTTAGTGTATTAGAGATTAGTGTTTTTACAGTGTAACTTGTGTGTGTGTGTCAAGCCTCATCAAAGATATAAACCATATTAGCATAGTAACCTCCCAGCAGGTGGGTTAGCATACCCTAAAACAAAGAATAAGCATTTGCTCTACATTGACTTGCAAGAGCAACTTCTGCTAGATCCAAAATGTCTCAGCCAAGTGTGTCAAATGTTCTGTCGCAGGCGGCAAGACTGAACACAAGATTGCTCATTCACTCCAGCAACGAATGAGGAATCACATGGTCGTCTTTGTTGTGCTCACCACTGCCAGCTACAGTCCAAGACGGTGGAGCGGGAGTCTGTCAGCAGAACGAGAAGAGACAGCTGATTATATTGCTCAGTTAATTATATGCCACAAAGTACTTGACAAATAAATATTTTGCAGAAGAGAAACTTGAAAAGAAATCTTTAATTGGTCCAAGAAATTACCCAACCCAGCTGTGACCCTCTAGAAAGAATATGAGGGCAAAGCAAACAGAGCTAAATTAACTTCAGTGCACGTGATTTAAAAAAAAATATTATAGTAATGTATTTTGTTATTTGTCTAACCTTTGTTCCACATAATGAAATCAGACGGGTGTTGGAGCAAAAGGTGTGAATAAAGTGAAAACAGAGCCGCTTCCAGATTGGCTCGTGAGACGCAATGCTAATTGTTTCCAGTGATCCTTGTCAACATACAGTATGCTCTCGTTCCAGTCAACTATCTATGAACTCAGCCTACGATTACAAGGGAAAAGGTCATTTTTCATGCTCCGAAAGGCACCCTAATGAACTGGTTACCGTGTATTTAACACTACCCTCGAGTCCACTTAAACAGACTTTCTATTTCCACTGTCAACAGGCTTCATGAACAGGATGAGGTGTTTTTGTTTTGCCATTTGTGTCAGGGACAATGACTGCAAAACTTAAGAAAAACTTGTTTAATGCCCGCTTTCAGAGTAAACAGTTATTCATCAAAAAAATAATAATGCCTCAAAGGTCACGCCATAAAAAACAATATCTGCCCTCTTTCCACTGACTTGTGCATTAGTTACTTTTTGATGACAAGGGACTAGGTTAAAAAAAACTCCCTACACTTGTAGGAACTTTAGAGTATGAACTCGTTTATGACGTGATATAAAAAACTGACTCCAGTGTCAAAACAACAGGCTGTCATAGTGAAAAGGATCATTTTAGTGATCAGCGTCTGACTCAAAGTTTTTTTATCCATAAGGAATTGGATGAGGGTATACAGTGCTGTCCAGCAGCTACACATCGTTTGCCTATATTTGCATTGTCAGCCGGAGGTGAGAGGGTGGAGATCTGCCAAGTGTAAGGCTCTGGTCCAATGCCACGACAGCTGACAACTCAGACAGGCCTTGTGTGCAGCGTTGCACTTCTAACAGCCAAGATCTCACATCAAGTAAATCCTAATCAGTGAGTTAATATGCAGCTAATGTGAAAATTCATATTTCTGCTCTGTAGTGTTTCATGTTCAAAAGGGAGCACATGTCATTTGGCATGCCTTCATATAACACTAGGGCTTCCATCACTCACTGATTATTGCAATGAGGAATTAAAATCCCTTAACACAAAGCAACCAGCACCACATTGCTTTGCCTGTCAGAATTAACTAGTGAAAGTGACCTCAGCCTATGGAGGAGGAGGGATCATATTCAATTAGTTAGACAGAAATATTCTATCAGACATGCATTCATTGTCGATTAATAAAGATACAGAAGAACGTGTTCCCATGCATCAAACCTCAGCCCTGCTTGAACAGTTTTCACATATTCTTTAGCTAATTTTCAGTCGGCAAGTTTAAGTATCTGAATTGACCGACATTCACAGTCGCACTTACACTGATCTGTTAGAGTACAGCAAAGCTGCCAGAGGGGCTGTCTAGTTTGTCAGTGAAGACTGGCTGAGGGAGGCTGTGCTGAACTGTTAGTCTTCTCCCTCTTATGGCACGATGTGTTTACACCGATCCCTCAGGCCATTTGTTTGCAGCACTTCCTTGCCCCACAGCACCATGCATAATGCAGGAATGAAAATGTTAACAGTGGCAAATAAAATCGGCAAGGTGCCCCCACAAATCAGGGCAGTTTAGGAGCACATTTAATCATCCGTGCATTGGGGACAACGCATAGCAATTAATTGTGGCATTTCAAAGAAGATCAGGACCCAATTTTTCCAAGGCCTTTCAAGCTTCTTGCTCAGTTGTCCCATCCGCTGCAGACCAGTGTCAGCAGCCTCTGGTCTTCTCTTTGAAACATCTCCATATTTTGGCCCAATTATGTTTATTATCGCTTTTCTCTCAAGTAGATGAGAGGAGAACTCTCGTAGCGCGTTGCACACAATTGCATCAACAAAGCCCACCCAGCAAAAGAAATAACAAAAAACAGGCATTGTTTGAAGAGGGTCTCCTATGTATTCATGCAAGAAGTAAATCTGTCTATGTCTTGCATTTCTCCTCTATGCTCCAAGACAAACAAGTTACAGCACCATATGGTGATGTCAGGAAAGTAAATAATTTAGAGACCTTCATGTGCGGTGCGCAGATGAGCGACCGCAGAAATACCAACACACCAGCATCCTCATAGTTAACCCTCCTAATAAGAAACCTCAGCAGCAGGGGGAGCACAAAGACACGACCGCAATATCGGACGTTAACTGGATTGAGAACTACTTTGGAATTTCAAAGACTGGGACTGGCAACTGTCTCTGGACGTAAGGACAGCATTTTGTGGAGATACAATCTGCAGTGCCTTTCAGCACTTCCTGAACACGAGACAGCCTAATCTAATGAACTGGGTGTGTGTGTGTGGTGTGTGCGACGGTCGAGGGGGGGGGCAAAATCTCCTCAGGCTTTTAGCCCAATGCCAGCATGCTCACATCTTACCGCAGTCAAAAATCCACTTGTTATTTTTATTCCCACTGAATTTTCCCTGTGGTGTACTCTGCATGGCTTGAGTCATCATTGTTCAAGTCTTTAGAGTTGGAAAGAAAAAACAAAGACACGCAAACACAAGCTGGTGGCAAGGTTATAGCCACTCAGACATGGAGGAGGGGGGCACTCGTTTTCTGCCAACCCAAGGGAAAACTCACAGAGGGTTCAAGCGAGAGAGAGAACAGAGATGTGCCATGTTGCTGACATGGCAGCCGTCACGTCGTACTAACGGGCAAGAGTGATGTGCGCAGACAGCACCGAGATTTGTAGAATAGTGCGGTGGCTCCTAACCAGAACAGTAAGTGGTGTGTAGATTATATGACCCGTGATTGCCTTCTTTATGTCTAATTATCCCAAAAGGAGCACGAGAAAAAACAAAGGCAGCAAGAGAACATAAGCGCACACAACCAATGAAACCTCAGCGACGGCTTTTTACCTCACATCTGCAATTAAACTGTTGCAGTGTCAATAAGCCATAACACACAGCTCGAAAGTTTGCGCACAGCTTTGGTGCTTCAGTTCCAAAATAAGGCAAATCACAACCAAACAGCCAAACTCTGAAAGGCTTACGGAAGCAGATGTTCACATATAGAAATGTGAACTAGGCTTTTTTTATTTTGGTAGCTCTTTTATCCCAGTAACAATGATGCTGAAGCACTGTAACTGCACAGTCAGCCCTTTTCAATATAGAAGTGTTTTCACTAAATGTTTATGTGTGTTATAATTTAGTGCCAAGTGATTTAAATTGTTCTTCTCTTCCTTTGTGATCCCTGGCTGGAATCATTTCTGAAGAGTTAATAAATAACATAACGTTGAACTCGATCATAGCTGAAATTTAAAACATAAAGAATCTGCTTTAAGTTGCGAAACAATGAAGAAAAAAGCTGGCTGCTGCATATATTCAGTGTAAATAACAAATCCTCTGTAACCTGTTACTCTAAATGACCCTGATTTGCTCCCAAAAGCTTGAACCCTAACCAACAGAAAGGTGCACCACAAACCACGAGACTGCCTCACATCTCAACCCGTTTTTAAACCATTCAACCAAACTTTGTCGCTTGAATTTGTAATTAAAAGATTAAAGATAATTAAAGAGAGTCAAATCAATTCTGGCACATAATACCAGAGAAAATTACTACTATACAGTTCGTCTACAAGCTGGAAAACAGACAACAGACAGAATTTAGTTTCTTTCTTTTAAAAGTGTGACAGGTATCTTGGCTGGCAGAGACGTAGCATTTCGCTGTTGCCAACATTTAGTCTCTTTAAACAGTGACACGAATAATCAAAGAAAATAATTAGAAAGCCTGAGTGGGTGAAATAACACGTTGGATAGATTTCTCCATAAACACACTGTTAGAGCCAGCCACATCACAAAACGTAGAACTGCTAATGGCTATAAAAAGCTTTAAAAACTTTAAAATGCTGTTGCCATACATCATTCTGTCTTTCAAGGACTACGCCGTAACAGTTTCTGCTTCTAACATTTTCACGACTCATGAAAAGCGCAGGCTTTTAATACGATGTTACTCTCTTTAACGTGCACACCAGAACAAAGCAAGCCAACAGAACAAGCAAAACAAAAAAAAAGAAAGAAAAAAAGATGGCCTGAGTTGTTCCACATCCATGATAAATCACTGCCACTTTTATAGCCTCTAATAAGTTGATGCAAAGCCATTTTTCTTCCTGCCCATCGTTCAAACATTTAAGGCATATTTACAAGGAACTTGTTAAAATATTTAATAATATTTAGTGGCAATTTTGGAGCAGCCTGTCACAGTGAAATTTATTAGCTTTAAGTGTTTAAAAAGGCGACGTCATGAATAACAAACTGTCAAAATTTCCTAATTTGCATGGACAGGCCATAACTCCTGATACCTTGCATTAAAAAAAGAGGTTTTTAAAAAAACTAGTCATAAAAGGAGCATTCAAAGTGAATGATGGCAAAGACTCTTCCACAAAGTCGCACCACAGAGACAGCTTCCCCCCCACTACAGATGCCTCGGAGATCAAGTCAGCCAATAAAAGGACATATATCCTACTGCTTTGACTTATTTATCCTGTGTGGATGAGCTCAAGATGGAACATCTCCTATAGGCAAGCTTAATTAATTGTGATAAAAGGGCTAATTCAAAGGCTGCACAAGAAAAGTGAGCCAAACAATAATATTCCCCACAAATCATCTCAGCCCGTCAAATATTTCCTCCATAACTTTCTAATTCAAAGTCCTTCGGACGTGAGCCTTTTGTTAAGGAACCTCACAGAGCCAAACCACCTCCCACGTATCTCTGCGATTCCATCCGCACTCCTAACTAAAAGCGATCAGATGAAATTGCAGCTGCTCAGCTGCTCGTGCTCTCTTGTTTTTGTTTAAGCAGACAGCACGATGGCCATCTTTGATGCCGCTTCTTCCACTGGATTCAGCGGGTTTCACCATAAGACTCGGTGACCTGGGCCTGCCCCGGCTGTCCCAGTCAGAAAAGGGCCCCCGTTGACACTGATTGCAAGGCTATGAGTAGTCTCTCCCCTGTGCCCTCTCAGTGCAACTCTAATTAATAGCCAATTCATCTTCTCTGATCTGAGCCAGCACATGGAGTAATATATCGTTAGTTTGGCAAGCGAGCTATTAAAGTGTAATAACCAAGTACCAGCACTCGATTTGGAAGAGTAGCACATACTTAACCATGAAGTGGAAACAATTAATTTACTGGAGGATCTCCTGTAACCAATCATTTACTAGCACTCACACTGTGATGCAAAAGCCATCTCCTGTTGTGTGTGGCACAAGTCAATGACATATTTTGGGCTCAGTGCCTCAACCCCTCTGCTGTTTGACCAGTTATGTAAGCCTCATTTAAGCGCCAATGTCACACTTCCTACCTACATATATAAAACAAAAAACGTTTCTAATGGCCATCTGCAAGGCAGAAAGTTCATTACAAAAAGGACCCGGCTGGATTCCAGGTGACCTTAGTGGATGAAAGTAGAACTTGAAGATGAAAAAAGGAATAATAAAATAATGAACACACTCTGAAACAATGTCTTGAAACACTCTTTTAACTTTAAACTAAATCAAAAGATGATATAAATGATGCCAATGAACAAAATAATCAACCCAACTTTGTTTAGGTGTAAGTATTAAACTTCACCTGTTGTTGAGTTTGATTCATTTGTTTATGAATTTATTCACAGGAGCCAAATTGAAAAAACAAAAACTGATTGGACTATTTTAGGCCAAATAACAGCCTGCCCCTGTACTACAGCACGGCTGGCTTAATGCCACACGAAGGTTTGGAAGTGCCTATTTTCTTAACCAACTCAGTGGATTATCAAATAATCCATCTCTCACATTTTTACAGTGACATCCAGCTTTCCTCAGTGACAATACTATTTAGCACAGCAATTCAGCAGGGAAAATTATAAAGGGGAAAAAAATGAATTTTGTCTTATTTCAGGCAATTAAGGCACACACTTAGTGAGGAAAGCAACAAACTGTGTCTGCTTTCTCAGTAATGTACCTTAGAACAATAAATCCCTCCTTCAAACCTTGATAATTGCAGGAAGTAAATGAAAATACATAAGGCTCACTGTGCTTTTGGCCTGCCCCTGAAGCAAAACATTTAAAACCCATTATTCTTTTTGCAAGAACTAATGACGTTTTTTGTCTCTTCAGCTTAACGCACTAATTGACAGTTTTTTTGGAGGATAGCCCAGATGGAAAAATAAGTAGCCCCTTAAAGACCCAACTCCCTTGCTCATTCCCTTAGCTTTAAGTCCCTTATTAATTAAACTTTCACCAAGTCAGGAATTTTTATTAAAAAGATAAAGTCTGCTGTACCGTAAAACAGAACCTATTGTCTCTGAAGCTAAAATTTTACTTCTATAAATAAAAGAGACTTTTTAATACCATCCGAGGGACGGGGACCAGAGAATCCACACAGTACAGTAATTAGAGAGATTTCCATCCCAACTACTCAAAAGTTGGTCAGCTTTAACCAATACCCTTTGCTCCAACTGAATAAATACACTAAGGCTGCTCATTTTAACAGCGTGGGATATTATTTACTGTACGGCAAACAGGAGCAACATCATCACGCTCAGTGAGAGAAGAAGTGTAAATATGTGTTTTGCCATCACTGTGTGTCTAACCATACATCTCAGACATCCTGGTACACTGCTGCTCAGAGGGAAATAAGGCTGCAGCCAAATATTGACTGCAGTTTTATGATCAGTCATTCAGTTGATCAATTAAATCCCTCTTGTGCCATTAAGTTTGCAACAATGTTTGTCAATCAACATCAGAAGAGAGGGATTGTGTGGCTCCAATAGGAGTTCTATGGCATTTACAAAACAATACAACTCTTGCGTGCTTTTAATTTTTTTAAGCACGAAAACAGGCATGTTTACAAAAACAAAGTGGATTTTGGGAAATCTTCAAAAGGAAAAAAACAAAGCATAAATTAAAAAAATGAAAAAAACTCCATGTATGATCGCTATAATTAGGCCTAAAATGAAATTCAGACTGGTGTTAATGGTTAACTTGTGGTTTGCTAAATGCTTATCTATCTATCTATCTATCTATCTATCTATCTTGAACTGCTTTTTGAGAACAGCCTAAAGTACTTATGGTATTTAGCTTTGGTCCTTCATTGGGAGCGGGGGAGTCATTTTTCTGTGTTGCACTCTGGTTTCCCCTGGGCTTTTTGGGAGTGGTCCACAATGCTGAAAATAAGCTGTAATAATGAATTAAAAAACTTTACAGATGAGCTGCTTTGGTATTTCATGGCCTTCAACCACAAGTCTAAAGCGAAAACATGAAATTCATTGGCGAATCACTGTAAAACAGCTCAAGGGACTTACTTTAGTGAAAGTGGCAGAGGTCAACATTTCATCTACTCATTTGCAACCTGCAGCGTGCAGGTCAAAGACATTGTTATGTCCGTTTGTTATGATGCCCAGATGAAGGCTTAAATACTTAGTTGGTTTTCAAATTACTTGTCAGCAAGAAAACAGTGTGTCCATGCTGCTGGGTCTTCTTCCTCTTTTCTCCCAGTATCCAAAGGAGTTCCGCAGGGCTCCATATTAGGGCCATTGCTATTTTCTCTTTACATAAACAACCTTTGTGATAATTTGTCAAATGCAGCATTTCATCTTTATGCAGATGATACAATTATTTATTGTTCATCCCCTTCAGTAGCACAAACCCTGCAATTTCTGCAGTCTGCCTTTGATGTAGTTCAGTCCCATTTAACTTAAGTTGGTGTTAAATCCAGAGAAATCCAAGTTCATGTTATTCTCAAATGGCAAAGAGTTGTTAGCTACGTCTCCTAAGATTAAAACAATTCAAGGAACTGAAATTGAAATGGTCACATCTTATAAGTATCTAGGGATCATTATAGATCAGAATTTGTCATTTAAAACTCACATTCAAAGGCTTGTGTCGAAGTTAAAACTAAAACTAAGTTACTTTTTTAGAAATCAATCCTGTTTCTCCCTCCAAGTGAGAAAACACTTGATTCATGCTACTTTTTTACCTTTATTGGATTATGGTGACCTGCTTTTTATGAATGCACCTGCCCACTACCTAAAGAGGTTGGATACTGTGTACCATTGTGCTTTACGTTTTATTACTGGCTATGGAAATCATGTACATCATTGTTCTTTGTATGCTGCTGCTAAATGTCCATCTTTCCATATTCGCAGACTCTCCCATTGGTTGATGTTTATCTATAAATCTCTCCTTAGGCTGGTTCCATCTTATTTATGTGTTTATATGTGTAAAAACCACAACCAATGCAGCCTTCATTCTCACAATATCATACAATTGATTGTCCCAAAAATCAGAACAGAATTGGGGGAAAAGGCTTTTAAATACGCTGCCCCTGCTTCCTGGAATAATCTGCAGAAGGAACTGAAATGATCAGAATTGGTTATATTGGGGGAGTTTAAGTCTGTCTTAAAGGAACGAGAGAATAACTCTTTTACAATAACTCTGTTATTGTATATTTTACACGTGTTGGTATGGGATATTGTATTTGTTTTAAATGTTATATACTTATGTGGTATGTGTATTTTGACTTTTGTTGCCATGATGCCAGGTCTCTCTTGAAAATGAGATTTTTAATCTCAATGAGATTTTTTACCTGGATAAATAAAGGACTAATAATAAAAGAGAGGAGTATGAATACATCCCGCATTAAGGTGCATTAATTTGGCAGAAAAGTAATGTATCATCCACAGAGGATCATTATGCCACTTCCAGTCACTGCTGTACAGCCAGCAAATCACAGCCAATTAAGAACCCTTTAAACTTACAAGTCAAGCATCACTTGTTGTGCTGTCCATAATGGGGTTTTATGGATATGAAGCACTGTGATGGCTGTATTGGCCTTGTGATGAATGGCTAACTTTACAGGAAAGATGGCCTCTGAAATGAGTAGTGTTGAAAACTAAGCAGATCATTTGGTGCCTTCAGTTTTTCAGGCACACAAAAGGCGAGGATGAGCGAGGATTTGGGAGCCGCACGTTTGATCTGATTCTATCATTTCATGAGAATCACACTTTTAACTTATTCTGAGAGATAAACAATTCAGGCCTGTTTCCCAAATTTTTTGTGTCAGTTTTCTGTTTTCTGCTAACGAGATGTCACTAATATGTACTGGAATGCTGTGAGAACAGACAGTTTGATTGGCCACGAAGAACTTAATGATGTATACCAAATGTGGGGGGACAGCTTCTAAGCGCATATTTTCTAGACAAACATAGGTGTTGACAGCATTTTCCACCCAGTTTGCCATTTCTGTCAAGCTGAAAATCTAAAATTAAGAACATTTTTTTCCTAGGTACAACATCCATTAACAAATCATGTCCTATTAGCATTTTTGCAGCAATTGGTCATATTGCAAGTACACATTATGTAAAAATGTCAGTGAACAAGAGGGAAATAACAATAATTACAAGAAAGACTGAATTCCTGCCTAAGAAAACAAATCTAACTAATTAAAGAAAACATAAATGAAACATTGCATGTTGTCTAACAACATAAATGCATTATGGTATTGTTGCATGAATTTCCTTGTATTGTTCCTCGGTGCACATGGCAGCTTATTCGAGCTTAATTTGCGCCACTGTGTCTTCCTGTGAGCAGACCCTAGTCATCTTTAAACGGCTCCATTTAAAATGCAATTTGATTATCTGCCAAATTGCTACCAAGTCTTTCCCTCTGCAGCTCGGGGATGGGGGGTAAAAATTTTAATTAGCATTTGTGCATAAAAGAGAGGTCTTTGTTACATTGCATTTGAACGCGGCATCCCAGAATGACCACAGCTTTCAAAGAGTCATCACCCAAACGATTTCAAACTAATAGATCCAAAGGGAGAGGAGGAGTCCTGGCACAGACGGGTGGGGGAATCGGAGGTCGTCAGTGGGACTGGGAAAAAAAACAAAAACCCACAGGACACAGCATGTTTAAATAATCCAAAACTTTTCTTTAATCATAGTTTAGAAAATTGGCTGGGACCTTCAGCAGGAGACAGCTGCTCTGCCCCACAGCCATTTAATGAGAATCACTGAGGGTTTCCCTTAAAATATTTACGCTGTCCCATGGCACAGCAATATTGTCCTAGAATGGGGAGATAAGAGCCAAGGAGGTGTGTTGAAGTTCTCCTAATCAATTTGCTAATTACTGGAGCAGCAATAGGAGAGGAGAGAGGAGTCCCTTCTGGCAAGCTGTATTCTAATAAATGCTGAAAAATTTATTTACTCGCTTAGCCAAGAGGAATTCTGAAGTGGGATTACAGCAGAGAGCTGATTGAGACAGAGCTGCGCTGTGGTTGAGGTCGCAGTCAAAGGAGCAAGGAGAGGTCTCCAAACATAAAAGAATCTCTCAGGACCTGCACCTTTGCATCTGCTCGGGGAACAGAGATGACAGCATCTTACAGACTTGGCATGAAAAGACCTGACTGCTATAGCTACATATCAACAAATATTAATGAGACTTCAGGTTCTTGCATAATAAAACAGGTTATCGGGGGAGCTGCGGTATGCACTGCATACTGGCCCTGACTCCAAAACAAAACAGCTCTACTGTATGTATGTAATGCATATGTGGATATTCTGAGAGAAGACAATAACTTTAGCATTTGATGCCACAGGAGCCATGGGGTGGTATTACCCTTAGCAGAGGGCAGCAGGCCTAGACATTACACCAGACGCTAGGGTTGTGTGTTTGAAGTCACCTTTGTGTCCTCTGGCTCAGCCTGACCCCACCCTCCCAACCTCTGGGACTGAGGGCAACCCTGGACCTGTCATAGTACACAGCCCACATCTTCTTCAGGGTTGAGGGCAAAATCTGCTCCACATTTTCAGTAACACATCATCTATATGACCGTTCCTTCCCTGAAGCCGGCAACCAATAGCCATCCTCGAGACAGGTCAAAGGTCAAAGTAAAATGATGGCTCAAAGGGCATCATGAGGTGATCAGAATTGCTATTATGGCAGAAGTACAGTGAAGCGTGGAGGACGTTAGACCGCGGGATCCCAAGGGTCTTCAAGAGACTGATATTTACTGCTTTTTATATTTACCACAAATCTGACAGGAAAACTGTGCACTTCAATCCAAGGAGCAGATCCCATGCAATTTAACCATTTTATTTTATTGCGAAGGCCCCAGCAGGACTTCAATTTGTTCACAGCGAAAAGTGTTTGTATAGAAGTCAGAGAGAGGGGGAAGCCTTTTTTTTCCCAAGGTTAATTTATTCAGTTTTATTTTTCAAAATACTACTAAACTGAATAAAATTTGAGGCAAATTGAAATACCTCGGTATGAAACAACTTTTTCAGCACTGAAGCTAATTAAACAAAATTCTGCTTTTCAATTGCATGTTTTTATTATAAATTATTGTTATATAATTAAAAACCCTGCAGTTTTCCCTTCAGGTTGTGCCCATTTGGAGAATTTGCAAACACATTTATTCCGATAAAAAACAATGAAACTTCCTCCCTGGCTCTGCTTTTGCGTTTTTACCCTGATGCTAAACATTACAGAAGGAAGGAAAACAAACAAACGCACTTATTATGGTCTACTTTGACACCAATCCATTCATTTCCCCAATCAGCCTGTTTGCCTAACTCCCACAGTCCCTGCAGCAGTCCATCCAGTGTGACGGGTTACATGGATCTGAGTGCATTTCCACTGGGAATTGAGGCAAAAACAAAAACATACAAAAAAACCTGTTGCTGTGACATTTTGTTCTCTCTCACCTTAACGCACGCCAGTCACAATGGACCGGTGTGTGGGGGATCTGTGTTCACATCACCATGGCGATGGCTCTCTGCCTCCCAAGGCTTCCTTGAGGGTGTCGAAGGGTTGGCGCCTGGGAAGGGGGCAGTAAAGGAGGAGTTTGCCAACCTTGCAAGCTAAAATGCAAACGCACTGGGAGAATGGTAAAGTAAACATGTTCCTCCAAGCTTCTTCTCTATGTAACGTAATGGTGTTTTTGTTTTGTTGTTTTACTCAAGACTTTAGTCCACTATAAGGGGAGCTCAGCACACTGTGGAGCAGAGCAAACAACATCAAAGCAATCAAAAGAGGCCGACATGTTGCAGGGAGCGCGTTTCACTGCCTAACCTTTAAAAGGGCAAAAAATAGAACTAAACGTGTAGGTTCATGAGCAAAGGTCTGAGAGCATCTGTCTCTTTGTAAATCATTTTTACATGACAGAAAGACACAGAGATGGCATTACACTGTGCAAGACAAAAGAGGACAAAAGGTTACACCCATTCTACACCATCAGCTCCGATTTCATGTGCTTGTTTCACTTATTTCCCCTACTTGAACAACTAAAGCCAAAACATTCCCATAAAAATCTGCGGAATTATCATCAAGATTTAAATACACAGGGAACATAAGGAGTACCTTACGTAACAATCTTAAAGAAAAATGTCATTATTTTTAAATAGGAGCTTCATTTTTCAAATAATTAATGGCACAAAAATTATCAGAATTGGTCCAACGTGATGCAAGAACACAATGTCTCCGATGTAATCCTCAACTGCAGCAGTCTGTGACAAGATAAAAGTGCTTGTTTTCTCCACCGACAGGGTCAAATAGATATTCTAAGATTGTTTTTGACATTATCCCGCCATGCTTTTACATTTACTGATGCTAAGTCAAGAAGATAACTTTACACAGAAACAACGTTATCTCTCTGTCTGCAGTTTCTCATGAAAATCAAGCAACGGATTTCTTTGATTTCACAGCCAGCAGACGTCCTGGCTAAAATGGTAACTGAAATATTATTGTCACCAAGACGCTGTGTACAGGCAGCCATGTTTTCATGCTCTTGTAACACAACTAGCCACAACTTCTGCACTCTGTTAAGATTTGTTTTCTTTGTACTACAGTTATAGAGAAAACTATATCTGTGATCTATACGCTCCATACTCCAACTGTGTAATACTCAGATTTCTAAACGGCTCTCTCAAACTCTCATTTTGCAGTGGGACTTCCCCTTAAGTAAAATAATACCAGTTTCTATAGGGATCTTTTGCACAATGTTGGCACAAACACTTGTGGTTAGCACCAGTGACTCATGACAAGGATATTCGGGGTTCAGACCTGTTGCTTAGCTAAGGACGTTCTTTAAGTTTTATGCTCTTCCGGTCCCTGTTTTCAAAGACATGGATGTAGGGTTCAGTGGTGACCTTAAATTGAAAATAGTTGTGAATGTGGACACCAATGCTTATTGTTGTGTCTGTAATAGACTGGCACTCTATGCTTTGCCTAATGTCAGCTAGGCCTAACCATCGTATGACCCAGATGGAACTGCCACGTGAGACTGGATAACAAAGTTTCGCGACTTCTGATAAAACCATTCGTACTCAGTATCTGACCACTTTCTTTGCAATTGGAAATGGGAAAATAGCGCCCAGGTTTTAACAGACCTGCTTAAATGTGACGCAGAACGCGAAAAGTTGGCCACAGACACAGACCGAGAATCCCAGTTCCACATAAAAACAGCCAATGCAATGATACAATTGTGAATAATATTTGTTATCTTAACTTGACCGTGCCCAAATAACTCTTGCAATTATTCAGGAAAAGTGCAGTTTATTGAACTGTTTCTTATGTATAAACTGCAAATAAACAGTGCTCTATGTTGGCTGTGAGGGCAAAAATACCCACTCAGTGCAGCCACACATGCACAGGGATGCAATGTGGCCAGTCAGCCAGTGAAATTTGCCCACTTACTGATGCTGGTGACTTTTCTGCCTTTAGCCTGTGGAAACAGCACTGTAGGGTTTGTGACTGATCAACGGTTTCTTGTAAACCTGGTGTAGTTTTCATTAAAAGTTTACTCACTTCTTAACGTGTTACAAGGGACTATCTATCCAGCTGCGTTCTTACTAAACCACATTCATTCAAAGAACAGTTTGGCATCTTCAAGTTAAAAATACATAGAAAATAAACAAAGACAAAGGACGCTTTATTTTGCATGTTAATCTAGAAGTTTATTTCCATAAATAGCTGATGTTCACTCTTGTCTCAAGTTGCTGAACACTTTGTGAACTTCTTCAGCGAGAAATCTGATTAAGTACGCCATTTGTTGTTAGTAAACTGTTGGATATATGAAAAGATAAGGGGGGGGGGGGAAATCGCAATTGTAATCTTGTGCTTTTAAAAAGAATTAACAGATGCCAAAAATGTTTTTGTTTTGTTTTTTAACCTGTAACATCACATTCACAAAAAGAAAACTGCTGAATCCAACAATAAAAACCAGCATTTACAAACAAGAGTTATTCTCCAAACTACCACCCACATAAGGCTGCTTGTTCAGGTGGTGGTGGTCATGCAGCCCTATTAGAGAGCCTCAATGATCATTTTAGAAATACAGACCTTTAGCAAGTAAAGGTGTCTTTTCACAGACATATAGTCATTGTAAAATGCAATAAATAAAAACTAGGAGTAATCACAAAACACTATAACAGAAATAACATAAACTATAATAGAAAGTTAAAACACAGCAAACACCAGTACAAATCGATGTTTAACAGGCAACAGATGAAAAAATTGCCAAACAAAAACAGTAATAACAAAAGAATGTCAACAAAAAGTTGAACAGAAAGGTTTTCAACTGCTTTTTAAAAGAGTCACAGAGTGAGCTGACGATAGCTGAAGTGAAAGCATTTAAAACAAATCTAAAAACCTACTGGAAGCCAATGTATAGAATATAAATACAAGTAATGTGAGCTCACTTACTAGAATGCATTAATAGTTTGGCTGCTGGATTTTGTATAGCTTGGAGGCCTGAAAGAGACAATTTATCTAAGCCCATAAACAGGGCAGTAATCTAGGTGCAACAATAAAAATGCAGTAATAATTTTCTTCATTTCAGATGGGGAGACTATGGCTCGCAATTTAGAAATTTCCATAAATGAAAGAAGCAAGAACGTGAGACAGATTTTACATTTGACCCAGAGAAGACTCAAATATCACACTGAGATTAGGAGCACTGGACTTCTCAGATGAGCAGAAGGAAGCAAGCACTTGACTGATTTTTGGATGTAGTTCAGGAGGAGCTATAATCATGGTCTCAACCTTACTGGAATTTAAAACAAGGTAATTGTTGGAAAGCCAGTCACTAATCCAGGATAAACAATCAACTGGAGTGGACAGCCTATCCAGTTGGTGAAGCTTAAAAGATATATACAGCTTAATGTCATCAGCATAAAGGTGATAAGAAATGTAATCAAAAGGCTGAATGATGCTAACTAACGGAAGAATGTAGAAAGAAAATGATAACGGACCGAGGATTGATCCTTGTGGAACCCCAAAAATTAGTGAAGCAGTGGTAGGGGAGCACTTGCTCACCTTAACCAACAAAGTTCCAGATAATTAGGAGGAAAACCGATCTAATACAGAGCCAAAACCAGCCAAAACCTTAAGCATATTAAGTAAAATATTATGACCAACACTATCAAAGGCAGAAGTGAGATAAAGCATTCTGAGCACAGAGCAATGCCCTACAACAGCTGCTATTAAAAGACCATTATAGATCTTTAAAAGAGCAGTTTCAATTAAGTTCTTTTGAGTCTCTCTTGCTTATTTGAGTTAAATTTGCATTATAAGGATTTGAATGGACATTATACATCTTTGTCTAATACATTTGAATCAATTTCAAAATAGGCCAAAATCAATCAAACCCCAATCAAGATTATTTAGGGGGTTCTTTTAAGGAATGCAATTACCTCAGCATGCTTAAAATTGCTAGGAACAAAACCTTGTCTCGCTGTGCTGTTAATGACGGTTTGGTAACTTTTAATTTGTTTTAGTATTATGAAATACTAAATACTGCACAAAACAAAGAGGTAGGGCCACATGTCAGGGCCAGAAAGGATATTGTGTTTGCAGTCATTCTTCAAAGAAGGCGTGTTCTGAAAGACACCACTGCAAGTGTTTTGCACTTTGTTCTGCTTTTCAGTTGGTGATTTGTTTCATTTTCTCTGTTAAATTTTTACTATCACTTTCAATCACTGGCAGATTTAAGGACTAAAATCTGCTTAGCCAGGTTTAGGAGCAGACAGCATGCTTTCAAGTTTGAGCGATCATAATTTTAAATTTTTTATAAATGCAGTTTTTATAAATTATGTCATAAAAATATTTTTGAATTGATGATCAATTCTGAATCCAAATTTAAAATAATTACTGAAGATTCCTATGACACCTAAATACCATTACAAATACTATTCTTGATTAGTTACTTTAGCTGAGGAAATAAAATCTGTTCCCATTTTTTAATGACAGTTTTACACATTTATGGTCAGAGACCAATTCTGTCACATCACAAGCAGCTGACAGGGCTGTCGCAATATACCAGCACTGACAATAACCATATTTAAAAATGAGAAATGATATCCCATCAAAAACTCTTCCTCTTCAGTGAAAGACTTTCAGTAACTACTATAGTGCAGCATGAGCTTATCTACAGACTGCATGGCTCATGGGATTCACTGTTCTGTAGCGGCAGCTCCTTCTCTCACAAAGCAGGAGAGACTCACTTCCCACAATAAACCCAGTAAGTTAGACTGAGTCACTTACACATGTGCAGTAAGGCTGTTGTTACGTTGTTGAGTGAAGCAATGAAGAAAGGCGAGTGCCGTTGAGTACTTAATTTAATTACCAATTTGTTGTCTGCTCTTGCGGCTGCTTTTCCCCTTTATTCTGCTTTCCAAGCGCTCAGAGCTAACGCTAGGGCCTCGATTTAGATGCACTACTTTGCCCTGCGCCATGACTCACAGGTGTGTCTACAGTTCTTGGCTGGCCTGATTGAGTTATTGCAGTTTGGTGCTCAATTTGAGCTGGATGATAATGTTTGCGCAAAAACTACTGAATGTACTGCATAGATCAGTGACATTTGTTCATACTGGTTGAGCTTTTTTTAATCTTATTAGATGCAGTGGTGACTTAGAAAGTCTTTTCAGACGTTTTAATGTCCTTCATTCAATTTGTCAATGTCATTACATTCTGGTAATGGCTCTTGCCACATTTTTTGCTAATGCAACAGTAAGGAAAACACTCTCTGTGCTAATTAATCCGAGTATAAAAATCACCTTCTTGTGTGGCCTAATGTGGACTAAG
Organism: Perissodus microlepis; assembly: GCF_051167445.1. Taxonomy (NCBI): domain Eukaryota; kingdom Metazoa; phylum Chordata; class Actinopteri; order Cichliformes; family Cichlidae; genus Perissodus; species Perissodus microlepis. The sequence continues at coordinate 5,082,301 of NC_140480.1, read as the reverse complement.
ATTAATGTGCCAGACATGTCTCACAACTGATTTGATTAATGAAAAGGAATACTTTAATATTACTAACACTGTATAATGTATAGGGTGACAGAACACTGGACTGTAAACTTGGTACAGTATATAAATAAATACTGCATTGGATTTCCATTAAAGCAGTGTGGTTGAACAACCCCTACAAGTGGCTGGCAATTTGTTAAATGAGTTAATTGGTCACCAGTTCATCTAATTCATCATAATGCCTGTTTCTGGACCATACCCAAAGAACAGTGAATTAGGCAGGCAGTGCAATCAACAGTTACACTGAGATCAAATATAGACGTGAACCCCAAAGCAGAAGGTATTCCACTTGAATTTTTAATAAAAACTTAGTTGTCACCTTTTAACTGTTCTTTTTGGGGAAAATTCCAGCCTACGCCAAGTCTTAGCGCCCAAACACTGCTGTTTTAAGTCTGATGCAGAACTGTTTACTCATTAATTGCCAGGTGGTGCAGGTACTGGAAAGCTACAGGCTGGGGGAAAGGCCCTAACCTTTATGCACTGTCTAAACGTCCTCACTTTCTCCTTGAACATCTATCCTTAACTGTGCTCCTCTGGTCCCCTCCCTGTCCCAAAGTGGCCAGCTGGGAACGGTGCGCATGTGCTGACGTCCCTACTAACCTTGGCCAGTGTAAGGATTACCGTGCATTTACACTCAATGCTCCTTCTTTCCTTAAGACTTATTAAGAATGATAATGAGCTCGGAAAGGGGCAGCTTGTCCCTTTCTCAACTCTGTGAAGGCTCTTCTTCTCTCTGTCTTTCTCTTCCTCACTGTTCGCTCGTCTTGTTCTTCTTTCTGCTCCCGCTCTCCACCCTTTCTGCAGTCTCTCTCTTTTCCCCAGTCCATGCCTCTCTCCCTCTTTCTCCATCATATTGAAAGGAGCCAGGACAAATTACCAAAAAGGCCATTTTCATCTATGAACTGCAGGATTTAATCGATACTTATTTCATGCCTTCAAAATCAACCCTATATTACTGTTGTCTGCGTGATTTGTTTATTTTGCTTTAGAATATTCCTTCAGTCGAGTGGAGGGGGGGGGTGGGGGGAGATGCACGGGATGCAATTCACCTTGAACCTCCATTATATTGGATTTCTCTACTGGCTGATCAAGCATGCAAAAAGGACATTTCCTCAGCACTAAAATAAAAACAATAATGATGATTAAAAAAACATGTGTGCTATTTGTGCCGGTGTAAGAGTATGTGTTGAAGGCAGTGTATTTTTACAAGGAAAACACTATGGTTGTGGTAGTGTGAATATGTATACAAAAATCATTACACTGTGGGCAATTGATAAAGCTTAGGTGCCGGGGAAACAAAAGTAATAGCTCCTGAAGCCTGTCGAATGCAGCCTGGGATTACAGATGCTTATTTGACATCAAAGACCCGAGGTCCACAGCCAAGGTCATACAGAAGAGGAATACACATGGGTTTAATTTTACACACCCCTTGACAGATGCAGATGGGTACTTATGAGACATGAGGCATTTCACTGACTGATAGAGCTGCAAGCAATAAGAATCTTGGAGGCATCGCACACTGATTAACTAATGAGATTCTCAACCATTTTAGTGAACCAAGGGTTCAGCACTACAGGCAACATTTCAAGTCCATTTTAGAGACGGAGAACCCGAAACGAAAGGCCCACCGCATCCATAAATACTGAACTAAGCACACAAAGCGAATTTGCAATTAAAACCGCACAAATGGACAGTTATCATCTCAACTATCATCTCTGTCTAGCTCTCTGGCAGAGAGGAGAGCGAAAGAGAAGCAGGGAAGGAAGGGCAGTATGTTTGACATATGGATATTGCAGTGTCTCTTCAATGCCGAAGAGAGATGAGAACCTGCGCCACCGGCCTGACAGTGAAGGCTGGCTGGTGTCCAGCTAAAGATGGACCTCCAGACAGCAGGCACATGCCGTTACACTTGAGAGCGGCACCGAGGGAGCACACGGGGCGGAAGAGTTGGAAACGGCTTCAGCTGATCACTTTGCAGCTCTTCTTTGCACAGAATGTACAAAAGCTATTTTACCTTAGCCCTGCGATGGACCGAGGTGAACTGCTGTACTCTGTAGTGTCACCTGCTGTTGGTTTTTATTTTTGGTATGCTCATAAAACAGGAGACATCAGTAAAGCGAACTCGCATATAGACCGGCTAATGACTGGTACTCAAAACACGCAAAATGCTATGTAATTTCATGTCTAAGCATGTGTTTTTTAAGCTTGCCTTGTTTAAGTGCCAAGTGTGTGCTTGCTCTGCATGCATGAATACATCTGCAACAGTTAGGCTGCACAGCTGCTGCATCATGAGGGTATTATGGAAAATACCTCAAAAGCACACACTGTGTGCATAATGCATCTCTTCACATGATGAAATTATTTCATCTACTAGTGATCTATGGGACACACACACACACACACACACAATCAAAGGATAAAAAAACCTGGGAAGAAAAAACTTTTCATGTTTACCTTGTGTTGTACTATCAGTGGCATTTTTAATATAGAAGATGGCTTTCCTTGAATGATCTGTTTAACCAAAGACAGGAGGGAGAGAGGAAAAAAAGGGGGAGGGGGGGGGGTAATTAATTACTTTTGTGCTATTGCACGGGAGAGACAATAAACCTGCCTGGTCGCCATGGATATGACATATTTGCTCTGAAAACAACACAATAATTAGCAAAGGAGAAAGATCCGGCGAGAATATGAGAACTCCGGGTTTAAAGTGCCAGTGATCTATTCCTGTCCTCCTCATCATCCCTGAGAACAATAACAAACACAGTGGCAAGCACACAGCAAAGACATCTATAAATGCGCAAGAGAACAAACAGTGACCCTTTACAAAACCATGTTAAATTAAATCTCACATCACAGTGGTGTTTTGTAGAGATCACAACTAACCAAACACACACAGTGTTTTAAAACAGATTGTTTGTTCGACAGTAAGTGGAAGTCAGAAAGCCCATGCAGTCACTGAGAGCAGGAACTGCATTATTTTTACCATAGCAAATATAGTTTAGTGGTGTGTGGTGTCAGACCTGCCAATAGCTGAAACTACATTATCGGTAAGAAGCCTTACAACGTTAAACAATACTTATTAATAAGTAGAAAAGGTCTGATGGGGTGATGCACTTTGCAGGTTTCAGTTGTGACTAAAATCAGACACTATGGCCCCAATTAACCTTTATACCCATGCAATATACAGAAAAGAAAAAAAAAAGTAATTCACAGCCAAACTTCAAAAGCAGAACTTCCGCAATTCGGGCTTTGAATATTGATTGCATTTATAGCAGTTCCTCTATTTACAGTAAATGATACTGTGTGAAGGCTACTACCTGTTTAGGGGCAGCCAAGGAGTTTCACTAAGTTTTTCTCGACTTTAAAAGCGGGAATTTCGGCGATGAAGTCGCTCTTTTGTGCCTTTTTTGTTATGTTTTGTTGGGGTTTTTCTCATTGTTGCACTTTTGGATAAGTGCAAACTAACAGGAACAGCCTATGATAGCTTGTACGTCCAAAACTGCTGATTAAATAATAAAGAAAATAGCGCGTGTCAGTTCTGTTTTCACGCAGTCCTCTTTTTATATTTTGAGGAAGGGAGGACTCGAGCTCACCTTGACTGGGCAATAAAAAAAGAAAAAGTACAAACTTATGGGGAGGAAAAAGTTACACCTTTCTGTCTCAACTTTGAAACGGGGGCTGGCTTTTGCTTGCTTGCAGTTTCCTTATCTTCTTTAGACGGTTTAAAATGAGACCGCTGTGTGAACTAGCAGATTTTAAGGAAAGCCCGGACCCCTCGCCGTCTTTTCAAAGGTACAGTAGGTTCAGTCGGACTGTGTGGAGTCGCTCCAGACCTGCCGCTGTTGCTGTCGGCGCTGCCGCTGTAACCGAGGCTGCTGCTCGCACCGTGTTTACAGTCCTCACATCAACTCTCTATCCTACAGTATCGCTTCTACGACGTTAAATACTGCTTGATAATGCTATTTGTTGGTGTCCCCGCTGGAGCTGGGGACACTTTGATGTCCTTTTCAGCGCGGGGTGATATGTTTTGGAGATGAAATGAGCGTGTGCTGTATAGTTGAGAGCAAAAGGAAAACTCTTACCTGTGCTACTTCGCTGTCTCTCGGTGACTTCCAACTCAGGGGAGGTGTGAGTGTGCTTACGGTGGCCGGTGTGAGAGCTTTCATTATTAAAGTTCCCACATTTTTTTTCAGTTTTTTCAGGTTTTATTGTAGCATTTTCTAATTTCTTACAGGGCGAGTTGGCCGGAAGATCTGCCCTGGAGACCGGCTCCAAGTGGGAAGAGGAGCCCTTAATTGAATTTCTCGGTTAGCAGGTGTTGCTTGGAAAACCTGAACTGGAGTTTAGGATAGTCTCCCTTGACGACTTGATAACAGTTAACTCTTTCAGTGTATTGTAGTTATTAAAAAAATATATATATCAATTAAAAACTACAATCTGCGCTTTCCGTTTAATGAAGAGGAACTGGAATTTAAATATTGCCCTTAAATACCAAATAGCTACCAAAGTGTTTTATGATATGAAGCTAGCTGAGGGGGAAAGAATCCGAATTATAGTGTGTGTGTGTGTGTGTGTGTTTGTACATGAATATTATGGTATTAACATTTATCTGGCAACCTGTTTGCATTAACTTACAACATAACATGCATTCACTTACACTTAGCAGACACTTCATTTGGTACACCTTTTTAGTTCATGGCATAGATTCAACAAGGTGCTGGAAACATTCTTCTGAGACTTTGGTCCATATTGGCATGAAAGCAACGTAAAGTGGCTGCAGATTTGTCAGCTGTACACCCATGATGAGAATCGCCTGTTCGACCAGATCCCAAAGGTGTGCTGTTGGATTGAGATCTTCTGACTGTGGAGGCTGTATGAGTAAAGTGAACTCATTGTCATGTTCAAGAAACCATTGAATTTTAAATTGCTTTTTGAATATTACTTTTAATACTTAGATTAAAAATTCTGCTGAAAGTTTAAATAAAAAGATTAGTATTGCTGAACTGCAAAATATTTTGGGCGCAGTGTATTTTTTGCATACAAAAAGTGTAATAGAATAGCTTTAGTGTTTTGTCTTTTTAAATTTGAGTATGAACGTATACAAAATGCAGCAAGATATTTACAAAAAAAACAGTTTTATTAATTATAAAATAGACTACATCGGATTCATATCAGTATCGGCAGATATCCAAATTTATGATATCAGTATCGGACATAAACCGTCCGACTGTGGCTCAGGGGATCGAACCGGCTCATCTGTAACCTTCCGGTTACAGATGAGCCGGTTCGATCCCCCTGCTCTCTCTGTCCTGGGCGTTGCAAGACACTTTACCCTACCGCCTACTGGTGATGGCCAGAGGCCATGGCGCGATATGGCAGCCTCGCCTCTGTCAGTCTACCCCAGGGCAGCTGTGGCTACAACTGTAGCTTGCCTCCACCAGTGTGTGAATGTGAGAGTGAATGAATAGTGGAATTGTAAAGTGCTTTGGGTGCCTAGAAAAGCGCTATATAAATGCAATCCATTATTACAAAAAAGTGGTATCGTGCCATCTCTAATATATATATGTGACAGCACGATGGTGGTACTCCAGCTTCCTCCCACAGTCCAAAGACATGCCATTAGTGGGGTTAGGTTAATTGGTGTGGTGATTCTATATTGCCCATAGGTGTGAATGTGAGTGCAAATGGTTGTCTGTCTGTGTTAGCCAACAGACTGGTGCCTTTCGCCCAAGACAGCTGGGATAGGCTAGGAAGAGAATGGGTGGATGTATGTATGTATATATATATATATATATATATATATATATATATATACACATAAATACAGATATATGTTTCCTGTTTTTAGCTGCAAAGAATGTCACTTCTGCAAATTCAACATGCCGTGCATTCAGAGATGCTCTTCTGCATCTCTTGGTTGTAACAAGTGGTTATTTAGGGTTTTGCTGCTTTCCTGTCACCTTGAAGGCTCATACATACTTGAGCACTAAAAGCACTTTATACAATACACTCTATTCATTCATACAAGCACTTTTTTCAAGCATTTTCTATCTAACATTTTCACACAAATACACCAGGAGCAACTGCAGGGTTCAAGGGAATCAAACCAACAACCTCCCAGTTGCTCTACCTTCTGAGCTACAGCCGCCCCTAAAGGCCATTCTTCTCTAAACCGTGGATTCAGCACAGCATTTTCACTCAGAGAACTTCAGTTTGAGTTTTTTTCCCCTCTTTTTGCTCTCCAAACGTTGTGCAGGAAGGTCTGCAGAGTAGATCAGCAGTTTCTGTAATACTTGTCTGTCCTGTAGCAACAGCCAAGCCATGTTCAAAGTCATTAAAATGACCTTTCTACCACATTTTGATGCTTAGTATGAACTTCATTATGTCATGTCATGCCTATATGGCTAAATGCACTGAAATGATGCAGTGTCATTGGGTGATTTGATATCTGCAATGACAAGCAGTTGAACCTGGTGTACCCAATAAAGTGGCCAGTGAGTGTATTTTTTTTATCCACCATAATAACATAAACACACATTTTTTTACTGTAACTAATATATTTTAGCTTAGTTAAGAGCCACAGCTAGTTTTCAGTGTCTAGCTACGTAGCTAAAGAATCCAGATGATTTACTGCAAACTAAAATTTTTATCTAAGTCTGTCCTAGTTTAGCTTGACAACTTAGGCTATAAAAACAACCCCATCTTTTATCTGTTTTGTGACTGACAGTCTAACCAGTCAGCCCTAAAAGGCCATAATGGACTTCAGGTAAGGGCTGCACCACCCTCTCACCTGTCTGGGACTAAATGATTGCCAGTGGTTTATAGATGTTGCAGTGGTATCAAACAACTAAAAGTATATCTTAAATACTGTGTGAATAATGTGGTACTCAAAGTTTACAAGCCCATATGCAGAGCTAAGAAAACAGAAAGAAAATCCAGTAACACCAGAAATAAGGTGTGACTAGTTTCGCTACTATGGATAACAAACACAATCGACAATACTTAAATGTTGACAGCCAAGGGTAATGCCCAGTTCTTAAGAAAGACATTCAAATCTCCACCTCAATAAATTGGGTTTGTTCTTTGTTCACAGTTCACTAAGTTTTAAAAAAACTTAATTGTTTGACAGTTTTTGCAAGATCTTATTGACAGGCAAACTAACTGCATATCTCAGCTGAGGCGCCACCTCGTGATAACGTCAGAGCACCGGAGAAAAAACAGGACTTGCATTGTTACGTTAGACCTTTTATTAATGTGTTGATAGATTACTGCAAGGTAGGTGTGGAGCTTTCATGTTGCTAAATGAACTGTAAATTGCAAGGTCATTGTAATTGTAAGGTCTGGATGTTCACACTTTGGCGCAAATCAGCTGTGAACACATTTTGACATTTTATACATTTTGTTACCTTATGTGAAGAACGTCAAACATCTGCCCATTTACAGACAGAGTGCAGATAGAGAGCCACGTTAACATCAATATGACTCTTTCAATATTCGTCTCACTATTCACCTTCATCTCAACTCTGTTGGTTTGGTGGTCTCCACCAAATCCTGAGGTTACTATTTAACTCTTCTGGAGTTGGTTTCTCCACTTACATTACCTTTGTACGTTGTTGGTGTCTTTAATAAAAAAAGAGAAAAGCAATCCTTCCCAAGGAACACAGTCATTACATATTTATTATCATATATATTCATTACAAATATATATATTTTTAATATTAAAATATAATTATTGTTATTCTCCATGAATTTTCCAGCTTACTGTTTTACAAAAAGGCTGAAAAATTTGTAAAGCACAAAAGGAAATTTCTTCTTAGTGGTTCACTGTTATGACTGATTAATTTCTGAGGTTTCCAATAATTTTTGGAATTCTCTTCAGTTTGCTTTGCCTAATGAGCTAGTTAAACTCAAACTGTTTGAGGAACTGTTTGAATTATTACATATGTAATTTTGTTAACTGAGTACTCATAATTTAAAAAAAAAACTCAAGTAAGTGAATTTATGAATGAGGACTGAGTAGGATGAACTTAAATGGATTTATTTTACTCAGATGCTAAATTTTATTTACTTAGTTTGCTTCCATTCAGATTTGATTAAGCATTTGTGACAAATTCAAACACAGTTGTGTCTACTCTGTTCGTTTAAGGAAACCGACTGCCTTAAATGTTTTACGTTGCAGTAACACAATACTGCAACATCTTAACACTATTTATTTAGTTGAATGCTGAACACTGACACTTGACATGTTGGACCATGACAGAAGCTTTAGGAGCACAGAGACTGCAAATCTTAATAGTTTTCGTTTAGTTTTATTAACACTACACAATTAAACATAATTGTTAGTTTTAAACAAGCTTTTGACTGATTTCTAAAATATTTGTGTTTTCTTCTTCTTATGTGGTTTGTTAATTTTTTAAAGAATTATATAGTCAAAGATTTGTTGACGCACATGTTCTCGATCATTTCAGCAGATTTGTACTTCTATATAGGAGCAGCTTGAGAGTCAAAGTTTACCGTACTACTGGTAGGACACTAAAGTCACTTCCTCTGTTTGTTTTCCTGCTCTCACCTTTTCTACCACCACACATACATCAATAATTTACTGTAAAATATTCTGAGCATGAGACTCCTTGAAGGTTTTCCAGGAACAAAGCCCATAGGAATAGTGGGGCTGTTATAATGTATTTTAAACTTTCCTTATCTAAATTCTGCAGTCTTGTGATCTATTGACAAACAGATTATTGCCAATTAGCAGTTTTGTGATGTGTCCTCTTGTACATAATAAAGAATTGAGACGATCGATAGCAAAGTCAACTAACAAGGTAGCGCTTTAATCTCTACCTTTTGTAGGGTTTAAAGCTCGCGACCTACTGCAGTGTGTATCACCAATACATTAAGGGCCTTGTTCAATTGATTTACTCTCGTTCTCATTTCAGAGAACTGTCATGCTTAAAATTTTGAGCAACATGTGAACTGCCGCCCCAAAAATTGAGGTTAGGCTGAATAATTTTACTAATCAGATACTTTAAAGAAAGCAACAACCCGAACATCTGGGAGTGTTTAGTTTGAACGAGTTCTTTCTTCTTTTTTTAAATTTATTTGATAGACAGTGTCGTGCAGACTAACCTTTTATGGTATGTCACTCTTTAGTTGTTATATAATGTGCATATAGGATTTTAGACTAATAATGGCTTCTATGCCTTACCCCAAGTTCCTCATTACTGAAAGCCTCGAAATGAAGACTCACTCAAAAACACATATGCTCTAAATTTAGTAAAGAATCTCAGCAACACAGTTTATTTTATGTTTTATGCCCAGTGCTCTGGTATGGGTTATATATACACAGCACTCTTAAACAACTCCCCCCACGGTCACTGCAGAGGCCCGGGCACCCCATCCATCAGTGGGTTCCTCCTGATGTTGCAATACTGTGATACAGAATAATAAAGAAGTAAGAAAGACCAGAAAATCAATCGATTATTCTGCAGATCACTTGATTCAGTAATGATCCAGTCCATTTATCGCCGGCCGTTTATTCATAAGGCCCGCTCTCAAGGGCGTACCCACCCCACCTCTGCCCTGCTGACTCCTTTGCCATTGGTACTACTAATTATACGGCATTAAAAGCTGATCATGTGGCACTCCAAGGTTAGAAAACACATACAAGTTACTTCATAAAAACTGCAGTAAACAGAAAAAAAATGTCTCCTAAGTAGACTTGCACACGGTGTTTGGCACCTTGGAGAATTTTCACAGTTTCGTGGGTTTAGTCCGTCTTGATTGCCTCTGTCTCTTCATGTAATCCCAGACTGATGATGTTGAGATCAGTGCTCTGTGGGGGGCATATTCTGTTGTAGGACTCCTTGTTGTTCTGAAGAGCTTGGGATCTTAATTATTCTCACTGTATGTCTGGAGACATTGTCGTGCTACAGAATCAATTTAGGACCATCAGATGCCTCCCTGATAGTATCGTGTCATGTGTGATGGATCTAAACAGTTTAAGTGCATAAAACATGAGCTCAGTACTCTGTTCTGGGAAATAACTACAGTCCATTTCAAAGGCCTGCATCAATTTCAGTACGAGACTGTAAGTGCAAAGAAACAAATCGTCCCACCCAAAAGCCCTTCCACATCTCACTTTTCTATTTCTACACTTTCAAAAAGGGCAAAAAACAAACATGCAGTTTGTTTATTTTTTTGTTTTTTATTAATAGGATATAAATACTGCTGTAAAACATATCCTGTCTTGATAAAAATGTACGTGAGGGTTATTATCTGACTGTCTATAGCACATTTTCTCCTCTTTTGAAAGGCTGGCAGTGATTTTCAGACAGTATACCCCCCGGAGTTTCCCAATTGTACTATGAAAACACAAATACACAGCAGGAGAGAATAAAGCAAATCTGGTACAATAACACAGCATTTGTAAAAGTCACAGATTTGCTCATGTTCTCCCTATTCACCTGATGAACCCTTGAAATTTTCCATTTCTGTTCAAATGTAGCATTTTCTGCAGATTTCCATTGTAGCTGTTTGGCTGTTTTGCCACAAACAGAAAAGGGCAGAGTGGAGTTGGTCAAGAGCTCTGTTTGAGCTCGTCATATGTTTTACATTCATCAAGTTTCACGCTGGCAGTGAATGATATTACATTGGACCACAAGAACGTAGTTAAACCATGGGTGTGAATAGCTTTTTTTTTTTTTTTTAGTGCAACAGCTCTGCATTGCATAAAAACTGTTGCACAGCATTACACAAACAGTTGCCAGATTAGCTTATGCTTAATGAGTCAAATGCACTTTGCAGCAATAGTTGGGTGACACCTTTTTCTGCTGCAAAACTTTGATCAATGACGAAGACGCGTGCCCTCCACAAGCTTCCAAACTGTCCACCGGCAGAAGCCTGATCAAGGTCGACTTATTTTCAGTCACATTGCATGAGGGGCCCAATGAACTGGCATTCGCCTTAATTAAATAAAGACATGTACAAATGTCCTGTAGCAGGTGGCTGTCTTATGGAAGTTAACGGTGGTGGCAGCTGCCTATGTATGGTAAACAGGGAGCCTTTTCTGAAAAGTGATGGTGGCTGGTGAGGGAGGAGGGGTGAGGGGAAGATTGGACAGCTGTCGCCATACCCACCTCACTGTGCTGACTTAGAGCTAATGCTCGATCAAGCCTTTGTATATATTTTTCCAGTACATTTCAACACTGTGTACACCTAGTGTTTGAGGCCACGCAGAGACACAGTTGGCGCGACAGATGTACACAGCACATGAGCAGCAGAGGGCAAGAGCTGAAATGCCTGAGCCAGTAAATTACTCTTTCTGTCAAACTTTAGGGATAAGCACGACCTCAAAGACAGCGGCACTGAAGCAAACGTGCGATTCTTTCCTATAGCTTTGTGGTTTTTATGGGAATTTTTTTGAAATGCCTCTGTGAGCCGCTCGTGTGTTTTTTCTCTTGCGGACGCAATATAATATCTTCATCTGCGCTATTTACATGTTTAGGTAGCAAACAATAACGGGTAGGTGGCTACTTCCTCAATCACTTCCAACAGGAAATTAAGGTGTGGGTCCTCCATAGAACTGCACTATCACAACAATCTCAACTTTTCTCAAAACAAACTAGAATTCTGCAGCAAGAGACGACATTTAGGTCCGTATTCAAAGTTCACAGAGTGCAATGATGACTAGGGAAACAGCTGTTTCCTTAAAAAATAATTACAGAAGCTGTGTCCACATGTCTACGCTAAAAACAATGCTGGTCAGTGCACCATATGGTGATGATAGGATGGGCCAGGTAAAATCTAATTCTAATAAATTCCTAATCAGTTTGGAGGGACACTGAAACAGCACAGTTAATGGAAATGTGTAGAGTCAGCAAGGTCTTTCACAGCTGCGTTTTTAATAAGATTTGAGAGGCATTACAACAACATTGCAGTCAATGTCATGTTGAGCTGCTCCCTCTGTCTGTAACTCCGGCAGAGGGAAAAAAGAACAGACAAATGAGGCAGGCGAGGGGAGGAAAACATGGTCATCTGTTTCAAAAGAGCTGAAATCTGATCTCTGGGGGGAGAGGCATAGTCGGAGGTACTGTATAGTACATATCATCTGCCTGTGATCATTCATGCTTTCTAATTACAGAAGGTGAGGAGGGCCATAATTTTATCGTATTTGTTTTGCATCACTGCAAAAATAGAAAATGAGGGCTTGCCAAGCTGCACCAATTTACTTCATTTCGACCTTGATTAAAAGAAAATTAATTGCCACATCTCTCATTATGTTGCAGGCAGCATTCGATGACGTGAATAGAAAACAACCCTCAAAAAATAAGATGCAAAGGCTCAGAGGCAATGGGAGGTGGACTTGGGTGTTCAAGAGACGGCGCAGTCCTCGAAAATAAACAAGCCCTCCCCCTAAAGCTGTTCCACGAAACTATCAAAGATGTTACGAATCAGTAATTTAGAAATACAGATAATGAGTGGTTGCTCGATGTTTGGATATTTGGATTGTTTGATTGGCTCGCTGTGTTTTCATACCTGAAAGGACTTTACTTGTACTGACTTTTAGTATAAACTATTACTTTTAAAACCGAAACGTGCCCCTTGCAAATAATGACAGACCCAACCAAATTTAAATCCTGTTTTCATCCCTCGAGCCCCCACTGCTCCTCCTCTTCCCAAGACACCATATGTCTCAGCGGATCAACTTCAGAAGTTTTCAGCAACCACGGTGTATGATTACATGAGAATTTGTCTCAGAGAAGGCGTCCAGGAGGAAGAAAATGCTAAATGCTATTTTTGAAATGAAATTCTCCTTCATGTGGCTGCACCTGTTTCCCTGGGAGAGTAAACAGAGCAGACGCCCGATAGAGAGGGCCTGCCCTCAACACGCACCTAATTCTAAAAAATTTATTAGCTTTTGACACTCTTTAAAGTCACAGTGTGGGACAAAGGGTAACCTGTTCCTCTTGCACTGGTTTGGCTATACGTCTTCTTCCCTCCTTCCTGTGCCGCTGGCTCCAGCTGCTTATCTGTGACTATGGTGACAGAGACCCACCGGTGCTGACCTCACACAGGTTTACCTGTCATCTTTCCACAGTTGGGTCCAATCAACAGGGCTGAAATTAGTGTTTTGTTGTTGTTGTGAACTTGTGCGCGTGAATTTTTCATGCTCAGCTGAGTATCCGTAAGTGAGCTACCATTTAGCGGATCATGCGTCCTAACTTGCGGGCGTCGGGGGCAGGGATCATTATTTGGCATGCCTCGTCAAGCCATCATGAAGGCAGCGGGGACATTTGAATAATTGATTAAAATAATGTAAAGTAATCTGGCCGGCTCTCATTCTTGGCTCACCTGCCCCTAATTCTGAGACCGCTCTCAGCTGACAGGGGACAGGGAGGGACATTTAAGGACATGGGAGTAACATAGAGGAGGGCATTTTACCCACCATTACCCTTCGGCTCCTATTTCTCGACTGGTCTTACCAGTGATGTTGTGGTAAATAAAATGGTGTGTTAACAGCCCTATCACCCCTGTCGGAAATTATCCCGAGGCATGCCTTTGTTTTAGATATTTTTCACTATTTTTCACCTGTTAAGATCAGGTCAGTTGTCTTTCCGAGGCACAAAAGTCCCCCCAACCCGCCCTTCCTTTTTGTACACTAAGCTGGAATGAGAAATGTAAACTCATGATAGGAAAATTTAAATCAAAACCTTAAGGGGTTTTAATAGGACATTAAAGCACATCAGTCATGCATGGCCAAGCATCTTTGTTTAGACTGAATTTGAGCAATCAGCTCAGGCTCGGTGACATTGTTTGTCTCACACTGTGATAAAGTTTTATGATTGACCGTAATTATTCCCTCAGGATCTAAAAGCACCTTCCAGAATCACTTTTTCAACTTCACTGCTTATATTTGATTCAAAGCACAACAGAAGAACAACAATGAATTGAGTAACAAATCAGAATATTTCAAACAGCCACACCTGTGCTCCTCTTGCACCTTGAAAGTGTGCATTAACACTTGCTTGACAAATGTCAATTTTGTGGAAAGATCCTACACCTCCTATGAACCTTTTGCATTCAGGTTAGGTCTAGATCAGGGGTGTGAAAGATACGGCCCAGGGGCCAGAAGTGGCCTGGCAAATACTCCAATCCGGCCCACCGGACAGCTTTGGAAAATGTGACGGAGTGCATAAATTTTGAACTTTTAACTGTATTTCATAAGTTTTACAGCTTTTCATATTGAACCCCCCACCAGAACCACCACCGCACACACAATTGGGATTAATATTACACCAAAATGATAGTATTAGATAAACAAATGACAGAAAAGGTCTGCTCTCTACAGTAGAAATTACATGTTTTTGTTAGGGCTGTCAACGTTAATGCGTCCCCACGATTAATGCGATTAAAATTTTGAATGCATTTAACCTATCTGGAGCACAGAATGGACAAACTTTGGACAAACGGCCCGAAATGCGTTGACAGAGACATTTCAGGGATCTTGAATCATTCTGAGCTCCAGATGGGTTAATTGCGTTAAAAATTTTAATCGCGTTAATTGTGATGACGGATTAATCCGCGTTAACACGTACAGAGGCCACACTTTAAAAAAAAAACAAAAAAAAACATTGATTTTCTGTGAATGAATGAAAACTTTAGATGTTATGATGAACTACTAGAAGTACCAGAAACCAGAAGTTTCACTGTACCGCCACGCGTAAGATGAAAGCGAACCGTATGTGGCCCATGATGTAAGATGAGTTTGACATCCCTGATCTAGAGTGTGGCACTAGGATTGTCATGTTACAAGCACCACACTGGTAGGTCCTCTTCAGTAGCCTTTGTTTATCTTTCTTTGCGTCTTTACACCTCGAGCAGAAGCTGTGGGAGAGGAGGGAGCATACAGGTGCTTTCTTAACGTGTTGAAAAGTCCTTCACAATTACTTCACAAGCTCTGCAGTCCTCCTCCTCCTCCTGCATTTGTTGAAAGACCACGGGGACGAGCTGCGTTCTTCTCAGTGTGTCATGCTGACTGCTGCTGGGTACAGTATATCACCTGATATGGTGTTTATCCTTGAAAGCTTCACTGAATACCTCAAACTCCTCTGGCAGGAGCACAACTTGACGCGTCTGTCTTCACTACAGGCGCTATTGTGTGTACACAAAACCGGTCTCACTTAACACTTTGTCAGAATTCGGAGAGAGCGTCGAGAAAGGGAAACTTAAAAGAAAAAAAAGAAGCTTATCACACTGTGGTGTGTGGTTTCTATATGATAAGTGAGCATGCTCTCCCCTCGTCCCTTACGAAACAGCACCCACTGAAAGTGTTCAGTTTTAGGACACAGGGGTCACACCTGTTGTGGAACTTGATAGAAGGCTTATTTATAAACTTTCACAGCCCTAAATTCCTCCTTCAGAGAAAACGCTGACACACAAAGAGTGAGGACATGGGTCAGTGGAAATGCTTGTTTAAGAACGAGCCGGCAACTTGGAAAAACCTGCAAAACTCCCAAATGAGGAAATAAACAAGCCATTAAAAAAAAGGTGATCAGAGAACGAGCAGGGCTTTCAAGGAGCAAGTCTTCTCATCTCCACAACGAGGCACATTTAGATGTGTCATCAGCAGGACAGTTTGGGTGTGCGACGTGTAATTTCTTTCAATGAACTTCAGCGTGTACCGTAAAACTGGGTGGCTCGACCGCGTTTTCTGGTAGCGCTCTGCTCTCGACTGCGACTGTCGTGAACACGCTCTTTAAATCATGTCACACTGTTTATTCTGAGTGACCTTCACCCAGCCTTTGTGGTAATTTAAAAACCAAGCACCACACTGGGACGGCCTCTGTTAAATACTTTGCTCCCTAAAAAAGGCAGAAGTCACAATCGGGGTCCAGAGGGGAGCATCTTAATATATTGCCTAAATTTAGGTACTGAGTTACAGCCCGGGGGGAGATATCTGGGTGGGCTCAAGTGACGTAAGAAAAGTTCTGGCAATGCTGAGCGGATTTTAAGCATAAGAGGGGACACATTGTGGCTGTAGGGGAGAGCTTTGAAGTGACTGATAATGTGACAGGTGCTACCAGACAAGTGTCTGATAAGTGGCTTTTAGAAATGGGGAAATATATGCATTTTATTACCTCTCAGTGCCTGTTTTCTTATTTAGAAATAACTCGAGCCATGCAGCTTATTAATCAGATTTAACCTAGATTTGACCTTAAGCTTAATATCTTTTTAACTAAAATATATACATCTAACGAAACCCACAAATGAAATATAACGCAGTATAGCAGGTTTCAGGTTCTTCAGCAGAAAGACACTAATAGAAGTGTCATCATATTCTGCTGAGCCCTCTCTCCGTCACTCTTGCCATGCCATGTAATGCAATGTCGTTCCCTTTAACATTTAGCAGGGTTCAAGTCATTCTGCACTGGTCAGGAAGCTGTAAGGACCAGATTGCGCACAAGTAAGCAGATACTCCACACTTTATTATAGACATCTGGGTATAATATTAGTCATCTCTGCCAATACCAGCAAACCTAACAGGCAAACCATGTGACAAGGAGCAATACCAGACAAATCGATGGCTCAAAACAGATTGCATTGCAGAGATTCCCTTTGCTGACAGGCCGAGGGATAGTTTTGGCTTTTAAAAAATAGCGACATCTTTTAAGGTGACCCCTAGAGTGCTTCTTATAAAATTACAAGAGACAGAAATCCATTTGCAACTGTGCTATAACACTGAGATTACATTGTTACTTTAGAGGCTTGGTGCAAATTAATTTGAGGTTCATTTCATGTATTATATAAATGGATGGTGGTAGGAAAATTAAATCCCAGTATTGCACATTTCTATATATTGTTTTATTTCTGTAGAGGGTGTTTTGGATCACTGTGCTTGCCATTCAATTGGCCAGCAGGGCAGGGTTCCAGCAGATTTAACTCTTTTATGGCTCTCGGCTGTCTAGAGGGCAGAAGGACAAAAACAATCCGGCATTCATTGTTCAGGTAAATAAATGTGAGACGAGACATCTAAAGCTGACTAATCCCAGTTAAAAACAATTCATAAATACTTTCAAAAAACATCTGGTTTTTCTGGGAATAAATAATTGGTTACAACATGAGTCATTTCTTTGAAGCCCCCGTTTGGGGGAGCAGTTCAAAACGCAACCAATTCCATATTTGAGGTTTCCCACCGCTCATACTGCAGGTGTCCAGCTGAATTTGCTTCCACATTTCACCTGGCAGCAAACTGCAGTGGACGTCTCCCGCTGATTTAAGATCCACGTACTCAGATGGGGCCGGCAGTATTGTAAAAGAAAAGTTGTAATACTGGATTACTTTGTTTGAGTTAGGCTTTTATTCTCCGCTGTTAATCATGTTGTAAATGTTGGCTGTCATAATGGATACGGCTGAAATGTTTTAAAAGTGCAGCAAGTGATGCTACACTAGTATTTGCTGCAATTTAATTATAGGTGGAGAAAGAAAATGTGACTGCTACAGAATTTTATTTTTTCTCTTCATCATCTCACCACTTGTTTTTAGTCAGATCAGCGGAGGCCACTGCTCATTCGCAGCTAATGCAATATAGGGCCAATTTTCACTTTTTTACTTTATTTTTTTACTTTAAGACGGCTCGCGTCAGTTTCCACTCGAGAAAATGTCGGTTTGCTCTATCGGACACCTCCTTTATTCCTCCTCCCCTCCTCTCACTGCTGTCGCTCCCCTTTAAACCCTAAAAAAGAGCAGCTACCAGTAAAGTTGTAAACTCCCTCACTGTGCTCAGCACCCTTGCACCCAACACCAGCCACACATATGGAAAGAGTGCACAGCGTGTCAATGGGGCAGCCCTGTCAGGTATGAATATCGGAGCATCTCCTACCCTATCTAGGGACCTTGGAGCCATGTGTCGACATGCATCGCACTGTTAGCTACATCGCCTGGTCATATTGGGGACAGGAAAGAAGTGGCGGAACAGAAGCACTCCAGATGTTCTTCATCAGTGGGCCACAGGGGAAGTCTGTTACCACAACACCTGGCTCATTCTGCTCGGAGCTCCGAGGCAGAGTGGTGACGCTCTGCCACAGTCTGGCTATCTGACTGAAAATAGACTTGCGCTGCTGAAGGATACAGCAGGATCCACTGTTAACATGGACTTTATCATGTTAATGCCTCTACGGATAAACTGGCAACAATCCTATGTATATATAATGAAAAGAAGATGTGCAGTGACAATACTGTGCAGGTCTAGAAGCGGACATGTGAGCGTTCAGTCTTGGACTGCTTGATCAGATTTGATCCAGCAGACTTCCATCAGCCCAAAAAATGACTAAATGAGACAACGACATTTATTTTTCCCTGCAGATTTATAACTTTGAGATAGCTTTAAAAACATTAAAATAAGTCCTCTTTAAAATAACTGATTTAAAGACTGAATGAATGAAAATGCCCCACCACACAGACACACACACACACACACATTAAATTGTGCAGGCCGGTTTAAAATAAACAAAGATTCTTATTGCGCACACTTTGCAGATTTACACCTGCAACTGTCACCTTGCGGGCGACAGATCTGGAGTCCTCGTAGTGAAAAAAGGTGTTTGTTTTCATTTTGGCAGTAGAGAGCAGGGATAGTGAAGAGGGCAGCGGCCCAGGTGAAAAACGGCAGATGCCACGCTCAATAATACCAATGTTAAAATCTCCTTGACCTGCAGGTCATCAAATAGCAACACCAATTCGTTTCATATTTTGCTTGCCGGATCAATGGTGGCATAAATTTGGGGCTCAATGACAAGAATAATTTAAAACAGATCTATAAACGATAGAACGGTATTCCCTATGGTCACAGATGCATAACAATTTGTTAGATTGACAGGATGGACTGCAGAAAGCTAAAAGATGCAAACATATAGTTAAGAAAAAAATCATATAAGGCATGCTTGTTTTATTTTTGTGTCTCCTCCTTTTATCAGGTTCATATAGAGAAATCAATGTTTTCTGAATTTTCTTAGGCTTTTCTGCTCTGATCAGCAAATACTGGAAGGACAAATTGTTTAACATGCCTGAATAAATAATAATATCAATGGCAAATCCACCCCCCCCCCCCCTATTTGAGTCAAATGAATCTGACTTTCACCACCTTCACACATGACAAGAAGGGCAATAAATATATGAAATATAAAAGCAGGAGTAAGCCTCAGCATTGGTGCTTTAATTCAAGAGCAGAAATCCAGATGTTTGCTTAATAAAAAAAATTTCGGGGGGGGGGGAATCATCTTAAATGTTTAGTTGACACTTCCCTTTGACTTATCAAATCCCAAAACCCGTCTGACCAAGCCTAGATACAGACACCATTTTCCTGCTTAGAGGACAAGATTATTGGACTTCACGCTAATACTGTTTTGCAAAGCATAAAAGCCTCTTGCTGATAAATATTAATTTGAGCCTTCATGATGTATTTGAAAATTCCAGCTAAAATGTCACCACATGGAACATTAATGTAATATTTCAAGGCCTGAGAGCAATACTCATATTGATTGCATTTATTTGACTCTGGGGAGGAGAAATAATTCTTCAGTGTGGAGACACATCTGGTAGCCAAAGATGCGAAGCAGGGAATGAGAAAATGCAAAATAACAATAAAAAATAATAGGACTTGTATTTAAATGCATTATCCCAGAATTGTTTGGATACCAATGCCTTATTATAGCCGAGAAAAAGACAGATGCACCCGGGTCTTTTACTGCTACCTCTGAAAGGTTTAATTTTCTATAAAGTGTTTAATACCCAACAAGAGGAAAGCAGATCGTTTGCATCCAGCTATTTTCCCCCCACCTCGCCGCTATTTGCAGCAGGTCCCCTGTGATAAAGCTGAGCAGCTAAATGACAAGGAGTACCAGCGCTAATGCTCCCCTTTTCCTTACAGTACTGAGCTGCACTTTGCATTGCTGCTGCTGCTGCTGCTTGCGTGAGTTCACCGGGATCCAACTTCAAGGCGTTGTCACATAAGGATTGTGTCCTTTGTTATCAGCGATATTGACTCGCAGTGTGTCGAGGCGTCTGCCTGTCTTCGTGCAAATGAACTGAAATCTGAGAAACAGCACTTTGACCCTGAGCCCATCTGTCAACAGCTGCGCGGACTTTTATTAATTGCATAAACAATGTTTGGCCGTTTGGTGCTTAAATAATTTGTAAAAACGGCCTTATGTTCTTCTTTAAATAATATTAACAGCTTTTCTGTGTCACTTTGGAAACAGATTCAAAATTCATAAAAGACAATTTGTCAATAAAATATTTTATTTATTTATTTTTAAGAGTGGAGGCCTTGTGAAATCCGTCTATTGGTATATGCGTGCCTGTAGGATGCATTTATTTACCACTGAGGTGTTGCTTACAGTTATGGAAAAATGCCGATCATCTTCTGCTTCACACACATCTCCATGAAATGCCCCAGATTTCCTCTACCATGCGCATGCGTTAAATAACGAGTCTCCAACTTAAGCAACTGTGGTCACAGTTTTGCATAGTTTTAAAAGAAGAGCCTGTCAAAAAAGAAAAGAGAGAGAAAACTTTTCTCACGTTGAGGAGAGAGCTTCTCCGTCCTGTACGCAGGCGGCTTGAATACAACACGGCTAAAGCGCCTCCCACTGGCGTATCTCGGTACTCCTCATGCTTCATCAGACACCTGACCACCATCTTCTCCTGTTTGCTTGTTTTCCAAGAGGATTTGAAGTTTGAAACCATGCATGCTGCAGTGCAGGGGGATGGACGTGTGCAGAAAAAGGAGTGATGACATCGCAGGTGACTTTCCCCCCACTAAGTAGTTGTGATGTTCCTGTAACTGCGACACTTAAAGGATGCATTGTGTAAATATTTTGTAGCACTTCTTTTATAATGTTTTCGTTCTTTTTTTATGTAGAGGAAAAAAAATATCTGCAAGCGGTTGAGTTAACCACAGAATCATTTTAAGCTTGGAAGCGCTTGATATGTGTTAAATTCAGATTTTGGTTAGGTGGTTAGCCCACTAAATAAGGCCTTATTAAAGACACTTGGCAAATCTGTCCACGTGGGCTTTGGTTGGTTATCAAATGTCTGTTTCAAGGAATGCCAGTTTATTTAAATGCTTTTTCTTCTTCTTCTTCTTGTAACTACAGTAAACATTAACAGGAAGTAGGGAAGAAACATGATGAGTCAAAAGTCCTTCTCTGATTTTATGTTACAACTTTCAGATGAACCATCTGGACATTATACCACAGAGCGCCACACATCTGCAGGCCTGCTTTCCAGTGAAAACCTGAACGCTTTTACCAGATATTCCCTCTGTTTGGTTAAAAGTGGGCCAGGCCGCTAAACCAGCAGATGCCATGTCAGGTTAGGATGAAATACTGAATGATCTCAAATGAGAATGACAGGTCTGCTGCTGCTGCTGCTGCTGCTCGTGAAAAAACTGTTCGCATTCTTGTCTCACTTTTTCATTAAAACTTTTTGAATTCGTACAGTTGCGCAGCTGCACAATCCAGGGGGATGTCGTTCTTTTATGCTTCGCGCCACCAGGAACCAAGAAGTTTCATCCAAATTCCTAACAATAAATATCCAACCAAGGATAGCCTAAATAATGGATTTAAACAAAAACCCAAGACAACACCTTCAAAAAGCAAATACCTTTTATCGCCATCTGTAGCGGGCACCTGGGAAGATGGGCTTTGTGCGTGGCAGAGTGAGGAGGGAAATCATAGTTTTGGCGCAGACAATGTGAGCATTTAAATAAGAAATGGAATCCGAGCCCGACTGTTTGCTTTATTTCTCAATTCCCACATCAGTTTGAGAAAACAGCACAAAAAAGAAGAGTGGAGAAAAAAAAGCAAAACACTTTTTTAGGTGTAAAGAAAAACATACGCCAGGAAATGACAAGTTCCAAACCAAAGAGCAAAGAACGTCACTATAGGATGTGCGATAATTGTGATGAATCTCCAGTGTCCTTATCCATCTCTGCACTCGCATGCAATTTTCACTTCCCTTTTTTGCATGCATGAAATCAGGGAAAGAAGTAAAAATAAAACAGAATTTATTTGAAATAAGAAGCTCAGTCACACAGAATACGCGCCTGTTGGTCGTGAACTGCTACCATGTGTGACATAAAGCAGAAGTATGCGCTGCTGGGGCCAGACGGGTCAGCCAGGCATCAACAGTGGCATCAGTAAAGTGGCTGCACCGTGGCAGGTGATTTAATGGTTGTCACAGCAGCAATAGAAGTGTACAGAGACAGGATTCCAGTCAAAGATAATATTTGTGATGAATCACTGTCACGCCAGAGGTAAATGTAACACTAATAGACATGGGGAGATCTACTGTTAGCTGGTTTTGCTAATGAGCGTATTCTTTCAGAGAGGTGGTGTCACTTTGCGGGTGCTGCTTCCATACAGTAAGTAGCGAAATGAGGGGGCTTATATTGGATTGAGTGTAATGAGAGTGTCATAGCCATACTGCTGTGAGGAGCTCAAGACATGAGGCCTGAAATGCAGATAATGTTGTTGGAAGACAGTCTTTATAAGTATTGCTAAACTGCAGGTAAGACGTCTGCTCGAAATTAAGTTTAAAAAAAAAAGAGCTGCGTGCACGACTCTCTACTTTCCTAAACAGGAAATAGTGCAGTAGCAATGTAAAAGCTCTGAAGCCACACCAACGTGTGCTCGAATGCTTGCCGGAGTTGTATCAAGAAACAAATGTGTATTGATTAACTTATTTTATTGATTTATGATGGAACTGTTGGTGTTGGTGTTATTGTGCAAATTCTTCTAAGTTTTAAAGTCAAATTTCCCATAAGGGACAATAAAGTTTCTTCTTCTTCTTCCTTATTTAGGCCCGTACTTTCTTTGAACATCCTGACTTCACATTCACCATCAGATCAGCCCACAAAAACCAAAGCTAAAAAAATGTGTTGCTAACATTTCAGAGGTTACATTTAGAAATCTCCCTAATGAGGATCTAGTTATTTGTTTAGCTGCTGAGTAACATATGTTCCACTTTAATTCAGGCCAATAATTTAACATATGAAAGCAACAATTGCAAAGACTACTTAACTGTTAGACAGTTGGAGGATACCTAAAGAAAGAATGTGGATTTAAATATTTGAATGTCAATCAATCAGTTTTTATATTTGTTCTTTTTTTCTAATTTAAATATATTATTTTCACTAAGGCTATTTTTACATATTAATCAGTGACGTCTGTGCATATTTATTTCCAGTCACAGAATGAAGCGGTTAGGAGAAATCTCTCCAATATTTTTCCCGGGATCCTTTTACTTTAAACGTCTGTTTCCGATGGCGCTCGGATGTGTCGATCTGCAAAGAGAGGAATTCTGTTTTTGCTGAATGGCAAGTGTTTGGTTTCCTGTTTGGATTAGCCAGCTTTAAATCAGGTACAGTGATACTCAGCGCAGAGAGATTCTTCAAGGTGGAAGGTCACGGGGAAGTCAGCGCGACACAATGGCTGCAACTGACTCCCCCAGCCAGGTGGAGCGACTCTTAAGGTGGCTTGCAGATGTAGTCCAATCTGTTGTATGCAGGGAGAGAGGACTGTGTGCTGGCATCAGGTTCTTTTAGTTTCAGAAAGCTGTAAACCAGATAAGAAGAGAATTTTTATTTCTTACGCACAGAGGTGAATGAAGTTCAGCAGCTTTGTTTGTCAGGCTCTTTTAGCAGTTGTTGGGCAGATTTTAGATTTTTTTTCTAAGCTAATTTTCTGAAATCTTAAGACTATAAAGCCTCACATTTTCAATCTCATTTGATTCAGCTGTACCTTATTTAACAACAAATCCAGAGGATTGTACAAGCACGAGAGAAGACAGGACTACTTTCTGCTGCCTTTGCTTGAGCTGGTGTGCAGGGATTCTGCTTCTCATACTCAATTTCCAGCCTTTCCAGCAGCTTTAATAAGATCACAGAGTCATACAGCGGTCATATTTCATTTCAGAGTTTCGGTGCCAATGTAGATTTACAAATGCGCCTATATAAACCAGGAACCACAAAAAAGCACTAGTCACTGATCTCACAATTACTTAGTCCCTTTGGCCATCCACCCAGTCTTTGAACTGTATCTTGCGAGCTGAAAGCGCCTTCCTACACTGGAACGAGAAGTGGCAATACCACATGATTATTGCTCAATCCACTGAGTATTCACAATTACAGTGAGGTCTGTTGCATTTCCTGGAACAGAAAAAAACAAATAAAACTGAAGCGTATCAAAGTCTTTTGGCCTAATTTGTCCTGTTGGGGGTCTCACTCGATCCTCTGCATCCAAGTAACACACCGTGCGCTTTTGCTTAGCACCCCACCCTCAACCACTCCCAGCAGCACCTCGCACCCCCCCCCCCCAAACACATTCAGCCCGAGCCCTCAATTGCTTGTTTAACTTGACACATAATTACTGTGGAAATATTTGTGTATTTTGTACGAGTGCCACAGCCTGTACTGCAACCAACTGCCAAGTCCTCGCTGCTCCCACTGCAGCTATCGCAGCCAGAATCCCTGATTAAAACAAGATGCTTTCATTTGGGCCAGCTTTGGAAGAAATCACTCCCAGAGATGGGCCTCTCCCTGCCAAGCCCCTACTGCTGTAAGGTTTGCCATGTGTGGCAAGGCTGACATGCTCATTGTACCAAAAGAGCTTTGCTTTTTTTTTTTTCTTTCTTGGTTTAAACCCAAACATGCTACTGAATCAAGCCTCCTCCATCAAAGTGGCGCTCTGAAAAAGCCCACAGTGGAACTCTGGTCAACATGAAACAGAGAGTTGTTATTAAAACCCCATGCAGCTTGAGGTCATCACTATAATTTTTCACACAGAACCCTTTAATTTTACACTCATTTAATAGCTTTTCATATTAAGATTAAGGCAAATGCGCATGAAATAAGTACCTTTAAGCCTAGAAAATTTGAAGCCACCTTCGCTCCAGATTAAGAGTTATAACAGCATATTTTACTTTCCTTTAGCCTTGCTTAATCTGTTAAATTAAAGGATGCAGAGGTGTGAGGGGAGCCAAAGGCCTTTTTTCAAGCTGTATAGGTAATTATTTTAAAGGAATGTTTGTCTGCATTTTCCCAGGACAAATTTGGCTTTCTATCAATCCGTACAGCAGAGTAATATTTTAAAGGATTTCATTTGCATGTGTGTGTGTGTGACTGAGCACATGTAGCACAAGACTTTCTCCAAACCCCCTCACAAAAAAGATGACAACTAACTGCATTTAAATAGTTTATAAAAGGCTTGAATCTGCACCATAGGTTTGTTTCCGCCGGCCATCCATAATTCATAAGTGGCACAGGAATACACAGTTGTGGGAGAGATGTGACAACGGCAGGTGAAATGCTCTCTGACATCTTATGAAGTCACTCTCGTGTGGCGGTGACTGGATGTCTGGAGAGTCTGGCTCCGGCTGACCCATCAGCTTTGACTCACCGCTGGCCCGAATCAACAAAAATCTCAAGAGTCACTTGAGCTTTGTCCTGACACCTGTCATGCAACCTGAGCTCTTAATTTTTGCTTGTTTGAAATTTTGTTAATTTGAAATTTGGAGGTAATTCCTGAGCCAAGCTAATAGGCACGCGGGACTGTAAGCCGCGAGATACAGTGGGGCATTGCAACGCATCCCAGAAGCAAAATAAGTAAAACACACCACTTCAATCAATGTTGGGGGCCACTTTCATGTAAATTGGGACCTCATTCACAATATCTAAAGCAAATTATCTTCATTAGATTTCCAAAACCATGCCACTGATTTGTCAAGCTGTGAATGATAATGAAGTTGTCTGGTTAATGAAGGACTGAAGATGCAGGGTTTCACAATCATGATCATCTGCTATATAACCCTTATGAATATTTAAGGATCTTAATTCTGTATACTGTATAATTGCACACCAAAGCTTGGCATCTCTATAGACTTAACAAATAGAGTATGTAATGGAGGAGACAGACCTAGCTATATTTCACTAATCACTCGGATTAATTAACTGGTGAATATATGGGATGTTTAACTTTGCAGGATCCATAGGGAACTCCAGCAAACAAAATGCGTGGAAGAGGCACCGAGTTCTGTGAGCTTATGCATCAGATTATTTACAGAGAGTCACTTACACTTTCAGAGTTTGTTCGTGGTGCTCAGCTAAATTGTTTTCCTTCCAGCAGATTCGAATGGCAAAGCTTGGGCTGCTAATTTAAAATACTGTAATTGGGCTCACGTCATTTAAGGGAAATAAAGGCTCTTTGGTCTTTATTTCCCTTTATTACAGCACATGGAGCAGAAGTGCACATGTGACTCAGATCACCGGGGTCGGAAAACAGGAAGTAAATAAGCTCGGTCATATCGTGATCCCACCAGGTGCCCGTTCCCACAACAGCCTTTGGAGTAAACTGGAGTGGATTTGAGTGTCATGGTGGAAATCCTCAGTCAAATAAAACAAAGTGGGGCTGCATCGATGCTCTGTCTTGTTTTATATGATGGCTTGAAATAAATGAACTTTAAATGGAACCTTGGCAGGGACTCGAGCTATTGATCGATTGAAGCAGGAGCTGAAGTTTAAGGGCACAGCTTTCCCGGGGCTGGGGCTGTAACTGGAGTAATGAAATTGATTAGGCCAAGGGAGGGTGACAAGCCAGTAGAGTCAAGCCCTTGATGTAAGGAAACAAGAGTGCCATCTAATTGGGGTGTAATATGGGTCTTTAGAGGACATTAAGAACACGAGTGGCGGAAGGGAAGCCACTATACTGGATGGAGCCAAGATGATGTTGCACCAGTGTTATTATTTTGTAATTATTCACTCAGATGATTGGATTATAGGCGTCAAAACTGAGAGTCCAGCCAAGGGTCAGCTTATTCCCAAACTGTAGCAGCTTTTGTAACAACTCGATCCCTGCAATACGGTGTGCTGCTCGGGCACCTGGATGAGAGAAAAAATGTATCTTCTATAAACTATAAACTTGAACAAGTCGTGTTTTACATTAAATATGTTTTTTTTAATCTTTCCTCTTACTTCCTTAAATCCTGAACTTTCACCAGACGTGTCCGTGCAGTTGCAGCACTCGTCCTTAAAAACTGCTGGCCAGCTGTGGTGAAGTTAGAGATGGCTTGTATTCAGCACATTACCTATGCAGACTATATAAACAGACCTCACTGGATAAATATTCTATTAGTATTGACATGACATTTGCCCTCCTTTACTAGACCCAGTGATGTGCACATTGTGGTTTCCAGGTGGGTCTAAGCTGAACGGGCACAACAATTAGTCTTTTTACATGTAATTATTCAAGATTTAGTATATAATTAAAAGCATGTAGAAGGCTCAAACTACATCTCTGATTGAACCTATAATCCTAAAAAAGAACAAACTTTTATAAATTCATTCTTCAGCTGCTACAGTCTGAAAATCCCCCTTACTGCGCTGTCACTGTTTTGAACTTATGAGTAACTCTGGCTGGGATCACGGGGAGTGCGGTGTCCTCCTGCCAGCAAAAGGCCCTGTCCAGTGTAGGGGCATTTATCTCCTGGCCTGAACTGTCTCACTCAACAGGATGGCCAGAAGTTACGGTGCATTACAAGCACTTAGTGCAGTGATATCAAGGTTCACCTCCGATTTCCAATCTCAGGCCAGAATGGTGGGCTGGGAGGCCGTCATTAAAAAGCCATTACATGCCCATATTTCATATACCAGTCTCTCCTATGTTTCAAGGTGTTAAAAGCTCAATGTATATTTCCTCTATATTTAAGCAGCAGGACAACGGAGCAGCACATAGCATCCCGCTAGCAGCCATTGACCTTGGCCTAGCCAGCCTTCATTAGCTTTTAGACACTTATCAGTCATAACTGGGTTTGTCCTCTCCGCAACGTTTCCTCCTTCACTTCACTTAGGCCGGAAAATAATGGCTGAAATCCATTTATCTGCCATTTCCAACAAGTGCGTGACATTAACAAATTATCTACTTTTCGCTAAGTATGGCCAAGGTACCCTCTAAAGGATTCCTCCACTCTGCCGGCCAAGGTCAGACCTTTTTAGAAACCGCCTTTTTTTTTTCTACCTGAGCTATTTTCTTTCATTCCCATCTTTAAATATTCATCCCGCTTTTGCATGCCAGGCTGAGCTTTTATGAGCACCATCAGCCATATTTCTCCAAACACACATCTTTATTTGTTTTTGATTATTTATGCTCCACTCTGACTTTATAACTCACATCCCTAGGAAAACATTGATCCAAGAGGCAAATGAATCTAATTAGGACCTCTTTCTTCTGTGCTGAATATTGACTTGTTTTGAAAGGTGCCTCTCCATTTCGAGAGAATGTCTCTGGAATGCTCCTTCCCAATCTCTTTAAGGAAAACTTCTAAATGCTGATGAGATATTTAAGTCCATAAATGCGATCCTGCGCAGATCTGCAGTGGCGCCTAGATGTTCATAATGTATTGCATTTATTGCAGGATGTCATCAGTGCACTAATTTCCAGCCCTCTGAAACTCACGGGCACCAGTTGTTTGTTCAATTATCGAGTGCTTTTTCAATCTTTTTTTTGGGAAGTTGTGCGTCTTAATATATAAAAACATCATAAAAAACATGCTGCAGAGACAGAGTGGATAATCTCTGCAGTGCACTTGGGGCTCCCAGGCCCAACCTGTCAATCTCTTGAACAAGGACAGCGCAGAAAGTGATGATGTACCATTAGTCAAGAATCATCTCAGCTAAGAAGAATCTTTGTTCTTGACATAGAAAACTTGTGTTCCATCTCGATCAGTGAGGAAATGGGGCCTGGCGAAGCGTGCGTCGCCTTGCATTTGTCTTGAGTTGCTCTCCCAAAGGCACCGGCGCTTGTTCACAGCATTACGCTGCTGCCTTTTGATGAAAAGCCCCTGCATTTTGCCATTTCGCGCAAACTCCGTTTCTCAAATATTCCGTCGCTTTCCATGTAGTTGATTTCTATTTAAAATGGTCATGATTATTTTATTTTGTAACATTAATGGAAGTACATTTGGTGCTGGAGGAGGGTGGTGCCGAGGCATTTGCAATTCATATTCCCCTGCGTGATTACATTAAGAGTATGTTCTGTCATATTTGATTAATGTAACGTGTTTTCCTTAAAACAGGATTAAAATATGAAAACAGACAGAAATTATTACATTACAAAGACTGATCAATTTTTAATAATCTACTCAAGGAAAGGAGGGGGGGGGGGGGGGGGGGGGGGGGGTAGAAATGTGGGCTGCTCAGAAATGCACAGATCAGGTTCCTGCAACATTTTGTAATCGGGGTTGAAGTCCCAGACAGAATGAACATGAACGGCCACTAACAGCGCCTGCACTCTGTGCATGTTATACAACGCTGAACGGCGAGCTTCGGCTCCGTTATTAGCATGCTGGTGTATGTATCCGCAGCCAGCAACAACCTGCGCATTTACTGTAGATATCTTTTAAATTTCCCTGTAATTTACAGAAGCAATCATAAAATTTAATGCGCAGTCTTTAATTTCAAGGGGTGACCGCGAATGAAAACATAAATAACAGAGAAATACAAGCTTAAACACTGTTGTGCAAAGTACTTTAACTGGCAGCTTTTTACGAGCAAGTAGTACATCATGAGATGTACCCCTAGATGTGCTCTTTGTTGCATGTTCGCAATTATATTTTCGAGAAATTCACTCCATTCATTTCCTCGTGGAATCTCTTCATCATACACGTGTGAAACTGACAGCATTCGCTAAAATCTTTAACACTGAAGCAACATTAGAGAGAATCCAGCTGCAGCTCTTCAGTCAATGTCAATAGCCATTTTTGAAACTAAGTGTGTGTGCGTGTGTGTCGAACAGTATAAACACAGGCCTCCAATTCCAGTGTCAGCCATTTAGCCTGACCGTGGGTGACTGTGAATTAAAAAGAGAGGCCTTTATGTGCGACCCTGCAGCACAAAAGGCTACATCCATAACTTAAAGAGGCAGGGAGGCCATTAGCCGCCACTGCTAGTCCACCTTTACATAATACGGTGTGTGCGGAGTAATCGCTGAGCTGATGAGCCAAAGTGCTTTTGGACCGAACTGTATACATACTCCTTCCATGTGAAAGAAAGAAAAATGATAACAACCTCCTTATGTGCGTCTCTCATGTTCTCTGTTAATGCTACTCGGAAAAGCTTTTTCAAGAAAATCTTTCCCTTCGGCTCCACTTTGGGTAACAATTAAATTCTGTTAATCCTCAGCTAATATTTATTATATGAGATCAATTGACAGTTTGTCTGTGAATGGAAGCCTGTTTCTCCAAAACAAATCACATCCATGTGGCTTTCCAAATGCTGGGACGAATCAAAATGACTCAGAAAAGCCAAATATTACTGCTGAAGCAGTGCTTTTTTTTTTCTTCTTTTCCTGAGGGCGAGCAGAGACAACAAAGTGTGCCTGTGGAAGCAGAAACACATGGACCGGGGTGAAGAAACTACAGAGAAGGCTCCAAGAAACAAACTATTAGCAGTTACCAGTATGGAGCGTGAACTCCATATGTTCTGCGAGCAAGCTGTCCCATTCGTATTCCATGAACTATTACAGTAACTCCCAGTGTTTTAGATCTGCTTCTTCTAATCAGTTCTGATTTTGCATCTGTTATTTTTAATGCCACGTATCATGTTTTAATGCATTAATCCATTAAAAACAAAGTAACCACCAGGAGCAAGATTGAACTGTTTTCATATTCGTCTTGCTTCTAATCTTTCAAACAAAGTGAACCACAAGTGTCTCTGATTGTGCTTATCTAAAACACTTACATTCCCTATAAAGCTGCTAGTGGCAGAAATCAGGTAAATGATACTGTGTATCCTGCTTAAAAAGGATTTGCAAACCATTTGGACTGACTGCTCTTCATATTACCTTAATGCCTCCCAAAAGGCCAAAGCCAAGAATGAATTATTGATAGCCATCATATGGATCGCACACTGTGGCTCCACATGCCTATTAGAGGGTTTTCTTCATTCATTTGCGCTAGCTTGGACTTCTGCCTTGACCGACGCATCACTCTTCTTCTTTTACTTTTATCCATTAACTGTTAACAATAACTGACTTTACGCAGGTCCCTGAGTTTCCAGCACAAACAAAGTAACGCCGTGGCTTTCATTTGCATGCTCTGTGCAGGGGTTGACCTTTGGCCTCTGTTGGTTAACCTGCAGACCATTTAGGCTTTGCTCCATTTCTGCATGGAAATTGGAAAAGGGGAGACAATAATTTCTGGTGAAACCATAGCTGGAATAATAATTGCTAAGTTTAAAAAAACAGAAATCTAATTGTGCCGATCCCTCTGGGAACTAATATTGGACTATCTTATAAAAGGCCCCCAGTATCCCAGCAGTGATTTATTGCTGAATTCCAGTCATTTTCAATACATTATAGTTTCCAAATTGTGTTTAAATTGAGTGTAGAGGAGAAAAGGCCATTAGGAGATGCAGAAATGAAGATTATATTTAAATATTCATGTACTCGGTACCTTATTATTGAATCTGTACACTAACAAAATCAATATTAAGTGCAGCTTGACATAAATTTATTTATGAATTTCGACTTTCTAAGTACTTGCGTTTTTTCGCTCAAAAAAAGGATGGGTATAATGCCGTAATGATATCAAAACAGAGTGTCAGGGTGCATTAGTCTGGGAGTTTATGAACCCGCACATAAAAACTCAGGAGCGTCCCTGTAGAAGTGCTTACTAGGCAGAAATGTCGCTTTTTACAAACATCAGTCATTTTACAGCCCTGTATCGCAGCGCGCTCCTCGGCTGTGGGTGATAGTTAGAGAAAGATGCAGTCATCTTGTTTGTCCTAAATGAGATCTTTGCAGTAAGCCTACTTGTATTAGGGCCTGGGAGTGGGACTGTGTAACATTTAATTAAAATGGATGTCTCTCGTTGTGCCTAACCTGTCCCCCTAACTCCTTCTTGTTTCCAGGCCATGTCTTTGTTTAGACAACAGCCCAATGTGACACTTATGACACGAGGACACTGTGGTTCAGTGGATTTTCTTGTTGCGCGAGTCTTAATACGGCAGCATAAAATAGCCTGTGATTGGCTGTCCCTTGCTGAAAGCCTCAAGGAGAATTATAAATGTACTACCAGTAATAAAATATCTGCGTAGTTTATTTTTATATTCCATTGTGTCGCTGAGAGGAGAGGAACTGACACATTTTTCATTCATATCGCACGCTTTGCGCGCACCATACCGCTCAGATTTAATAGATTGTCACAAGTTTTCGAAACAGTTCCTTTTGTTTCTCCGTTTTCTTTTTTAATAGAAATGTGAGCAAAGTTAAAAGGCTCTTTATTGGAGGAGCCACATCTCTGGACACAAGATGATGCCATAAAAGCAGGAAGGCATGGAAAAGCAAAACATCAATCTGAACTAAGAGGGGGAAGCAATAAATCAGAGAATCATAGCCTTCAGCCCCGCCTTTAAAATCATTTAAACAGATTCAAAAACCCTGATTCTGCTCGAGTCTCTCTGTAAGCACCCTTATAAAGCCTTTATGTGCCTTAGACACAGAGGATAAAACCACAGATCCTTATTGAGAGACAGAAAAATGACACCCTGTTCCTGGTAAGTGGACGCTTTAAACAGTACTATCGGTATCAGGATCGAAGAGCGGACACGAGTAAGTAAGGCTGAAGGAAGTCATCCATCCAAAGCATTCTTGTAATATGTTTTAAAAACCTTTTCAGGTCTCTGTTTCTACTTTAAGGTCCACTCATATCTAAGGTTAAGGGGGTTTGTACGGCTTTATCAGATAGTCAGTCAGTCTGGATTGTTCCAATTTCCTTATTTCCCACTTTAGAAACATATCAGCTGTTCTGTTTAAACTCAGTGCCAGTGAGTGGGCTGGATAAATATGTAACAGTGTGCATCAGTCAGCGTCACCATATCTGCTCTTGGGCAGCGGTGTGACAACGTGAGGCAGCTTTGCTCGTCACCCAGAGTAGAAGATCATAAAACAAGATATCTTTTTTTACTTTTAGGTGTGAGAGAAAAATACTTTATTTATTTATTTATTTTAAATTTAACCACTCATTTTAAAAAAAGAATTATCAGAAATATTACATGTTACAGGAAAACAGCCAAAGAAACCAAAATTTCCCTTTTCTATCCCTCTCTAAGAGGAAGCGCTGCACTTACTTGAAAAATTAAAAGCTTTGGTCTGCAAGTATCAGAAGGACACATGTTCACCAAACCGCTGAGGATGGAAGGAGGGCTTGGGATTGCTCAGAGCTAATGTTTGAAAAAGGAGAACCTGTTTCAGTTAAATGACACAGCTGCTCTTCTGGACTTACGTGACCCTGATACACGAATAACTACAAGTGATTCTCAGGAAGGAGTATTTTGTGGTATTTTTACTTTGCTTGAGTGCAGTATTTCCCAAGTAATTTATGTGTGCACTGTCAGCAGTTTTATGTTGTGTTTTAGACCAAATATCTTTATTTTATCAGTTTTATTTATAGTTTTATGAAATCTCATTTAAGGTGACACTTGTCAAGTCTCGCTTCACATTTTCCCAAAAAGAAATGCTTTAGAAAACGTTCAATTTTACCCTTGCAAAGCCCGAACCCTGAAATAAATGCCAGAAAAATCACATTTTTTGAAACTGGAGTGTTTTTTTCTGAACATCTGGCATTTTTGTGCAATTTATAGTTCACAGTTGATCTTAAACAAAAAAAACAAAACAAAAACATAAAGAGAAGTTAGAGATGAAGTTAGAGTTTTAAACTCATGTATCAAATATGACACATTTGGTGTTTGGTTTAATTTCAGTTTGAATTTAATACTGAAATCTGAGTACTTCAGACTTCTGGGAATGATCACTAGAGTTTGCCCAACTTAAATTTTAAAACGTAATTTCCTCTGTGATGGATTGGAGACCTGTCCTGTACCACGTCTTTCGCCCACTGCTAACTAGGAAAGGCTAGCGGTTAAAGAATCAGCGGTGCTTTCTAGCAGATAAACTCACTGAAATTATTATTTTTTCTTTTCTTTTTTCATTTTTTCTGCTCTGCGTTACAGAAATGTGATGACTTTTATTAGAAAGAATGTAAATCCACATTGCTGTACCTTTAGATCCATGAAAATGTGCAACTCTTTCACTGTCAGCAAATATTTGTCATTTTAAGGTGAAGCATGGCAAAAATGCATTTGCACAAAAAGACAAAACTAAAAGCAGAATTGTTCTCTGTGTGTTAAATGTGAAGATTCGACTTTGAATTTATTTGTTTTTCCTACATTCTCCAGAAAATAAAGGCTGATAATGAGGTAATAACTGGGTTGCTTAACCAAAATGTGCAAACTACTAATAAGAGATGAATACAGCAGCAGCTTATTAGCAGCTTTACAACGGAGGAGCTGTTGGGAAGAAAACACATGTATTTCACAGCCAGATTCATTCATGTGTGTGTGTGTGTGTTTTCTTTGCCTGAATGTCACTTTTAAAGAGTCTGTGTTGCGAGGGTAGGTGGGACAATTTTAAGTAAAAGCGTTTTTTTGTGTTGACAGCGAAACGATAAAGCGTTCTCAGGTGATCCTTGTGTGTCCTCTGTCTGTTTCAAACCCTCAGCCCTCTTTCATCCCTGTTCACCCAAGAAATGGAATCATAAAAACCATTCATGCTAAATGAAAAAGGGCATCATAAAGCTGCATTACACTGGAGTACACTCCTCTGCACCTTCCATCCTTATCAATATCACCTTTTGTCTCCTAACACATCTCTCTTCCCCCTTCCTGGTCCTCTTGAAACAAAGCATAAAAGCCTTAGAAAGAGGCGCAAGCTGTCATTGCTGTAATATAAGATAAAAGTCTTTAAAAGCTAAAGGTCCGGGTTGGGTTTTTTTTTTTCTCTCCTTCAAGTCGGCAGTCTTTAGGACTGCTCTTCAGGATTAGCAGCATAAAGGACTATATATTATTTGCAGAAAAGCTTAGTGGGCACAGTCTAAGCCTATACATATAAGTCAATTTATATTAGAATTTCCATACATGCATTTTCTTGTTAGAGTCAATATGCAAAAATGGTACTTACTAACAAATAATGCATAATGTACTAGAGGCAGGGCCATCAATAACTGCATTTGAGCTTTAAAAGAAAATGCAAAAATGCCGAGCATAAAGATGGGCCGTATAAAATCTACAACACATTAAACACAAAAACGTCAAAAATATAAAGATGGCTCTTTGCCCGGGAGACAGCAAGTCATTTATCTATGAAGAAGAGGAAGAAATAAAGAGCTCCCATCCCGAGCTCCTGTGTATTTCATTTACTAACAAAGTCAGGTTATCTGTTTAGAGACAACTCTCTTCCTCCTGCCCATCAGCCACACAGACAAAGAGACCGGAAGGGAAACAAGGCAGACAAAAGACACTCACATTTCTCATCAAGTAAACATCCTCTTTTAATTTTAAATGCAATAAAAAAAAAAAAGGTGGTGGTGGGGAGGGAGTTCTTCTCATGCTAATATATAGTTAACGTTTATTATGTGGAGCACGAACTGGTAAAAATACGTCCTTTTCCTCTATTTAAGACGCGGGGGAAAAAAGTAGGTGTAAATAAAGCGCAGCAATTTGGGAAAGCACTCTTGAATACAGAACCTGTCAATGTACACCTCCTCCGGGCAGTTTGGTACACCACATAACACATGTTCCTCTCTGCTGGCTGGCTCAGAGTAGAGACGATGCTGTGTAGTTTTGTGGTGAGGTGTTCTGTTGCTTCTGTTGCATTTTCTCCCACTGGTTTGACATTCAAGATCTCTCAATTATGTATGAACGGCAAGCAATATCCTTTACCATCAGGCCCCCATGTAACATATTTCATTTTCAAGGGCTGCAGAGCACAATCAGACCCTCTGTGTAATTACGACTTATTAAAAATGATTCCAAATTATCAGTGGATCTGTGGGCTGGTGTCTGGGTCCAAACTGAAAACCATTGCGCTGTATTAGTCACAGAATAACTTCCCATGGGTGCAAGGTCTGTCAGCATAGATCCCTGTCTTTAGATCAGTGAATATTTCAAATGTATTAAAGGAAAATCACCCTAAATATTATTTTGGAAGGGGTAGGTGGGGATTTTGCACACTTGGTGTGTGATGTAACAAGGAGGACCACTGGCATCTCTTTTTTTTTCTATTATTTTTTGGCTATGCAGACATAAGTGGCTTTTGGGACTGAGCATTATTCGAAAATCACCTTCAATGACTTGTCGCGACGCACTTTAAGCACTTTCGTGACTAGTTTTTGCTCCCTATACACAGTCTCATAATGAGAAAACACAGTTCAGCAGAGAAAAGACATCTCAAACAACATGTTTACCCTTCACACAACATGGAGGAATTAAAAATGGATGAGCGCCCCATCCATTATTTCAGCCTCCAAATGGCAAAATCTGTATAAAGCTCTGAGTATCCGTCTGGGTGAAAATAAATAAATCAAATATGCACTTCAGCGTTTCCTGCTCTTTTTCCACGCAGGATACAGTGTCGTGATGGCGGAGGGCACACATCCGGCTCCTGAAAACACCATGTGCTTTTTTCTAAACGCGTGTATAAATAACCCACGAGTTTTCAATTAGCTTTTTGCATCTTTTCTGTTAATTCAAATGATTTTGTCACTTTTCCGGGGAAGCGCATATAATATTTAGGCGACTCACATATTTCTCCCAGACCCACTCTCCCAGCTGAATCCTCCATATCTGAAGTATTCTAATTTGCGAACACAGCGGTGTCAGGAGTGATTTTGCGGCAAAGTCACTAATTACATGCAACATCAATGCGATGTGGGGAAAACGTTAAAAATTTAGCATCGCAAGACAAATGGAAAAAATGCGTGCTGAAACAAGGAAAAGAGGCACTAACATTCACAGTTTTTCTATGAATAATGCATGTCTCTGCTGCTTTCACAAGGACTCACCCAGATTGGCTCCAGTGTCACTCTCATCTTTATCCTAAAAAAGAAAAAAATATGTGTTTATGACTTTCCACTTGCAGCACTGCTTTAAAGGGCACTGTTTTATGATTTCTGTGATTTTCATTAATAACCAAAAAAAACATGCAGAGTGGTCAATTCAAACTCATTTGTTCATTTTTTTTTAATTAAGTACTTCGCATGCACTCTAAAGTTCAAAGCCTTGCACTCCTAGATTGTGAGGACTGTGTGATTAAATGTGATTTCAAAGGTTTTGAGCATTTCCTGTGAAATTCTGTGCCGAAGAGCAGACAGTGTTGGAATAGCCTCGCATATTTGCAACAAGACTTGAGTAAAAGTAGAGGCTGTGGTTTACTGTTGCTCCCCAGCCACTCGCCAAATAGCAGCCATGTGTACTATAGAAAGGTACAAAGGAGGCTGATAAACTGTTGGTGCGTCACGCTGACAACAGCCAACATGATCTGCCCTCTGAACTCCGGTAACTTAGACTGACACGGCGGGGGTCAGCGACAGACTGACAAACAACTTTGCTTTATTTTGAAGGCATTTTTTTACGGCTCCCCTTACACAGTAATTATATTCCAAATCATTATGTGTTGTAAAGTCTATTGACCCCTGGTAAACTTATATTTACCAAGCTGGAACAGTTAATGAAATAGTCTTTTAATTAGCACTCCTCTTAAGGGTGGAACTTCTGAAAGGGGTCCCTGTTTTGTTTTGGCTTTGTGGTTGACTGAAGTGTGCAGATCCACTGTTCTAAGATAAAACAGTAATATCTTAATTAAGGCTCGCCGTTTAACTGTTTACAGTCGAGCTCGGCACCTCTGCGTGACGGCACCTGCGGTACAGGAATATTCACCACGCCGTGAATCAATAAAACAATATCATAATTTCTTCTTTTGTTGTTTTGTTTTTATTAGGGCCAGGTCATTTTTCAAGCTTGACTGATTGAAAGTGGTCTGACTACTCAAGGTAACAACTGGAGATGAGGGGGGGGGGGGTTCTTTGCCTCTTGTATAATGCAGTCTTTGGCAGGCTCTCTCTTTGTATTAGATACATTAGGATGGAAATGTGCACCAACTTAAAAATGCTCATGTGAAAAAACATGGAATGTATTAAATTAATGGTCTCTTTTGCCTCAGGGCAGTAATGAAAAGGGACCCCCAATGAGTTCATTTTTCACGGCTTTGGTTATGCATTCAACACTCTAATTGAATTTCAATGTAAGTTTTAAAAAGTCTTTATTACAGTGACTCTTGATGCAAATTACATGTGATCTATCGTGGGACTTTCACCCATTAAGTAATTTAATTGTGACATGCACTGTCTGCACACCTCGTGCTTTTATGCCCATTCCTCCTCATCCAGATTGTCACTTTCTTCTATTATTGGTGCTGTTTATGTGGATTGAGGAAAGTAGTCTGCATATACTCTAGGCAACTTTCACGAGAGCGGCTCCTTAAAAGGAGTAATTGCAAAGAGAGGGGACAGGCCCCGACAGCTAAAGTATACTGGAGTATATACAAGTCACAAGGATTTGCAAGATGTTTGCAGATGACTGCACAGAGCACATTTTACGTGTGAAAAGAGATTATTAGGTTTATCATGCAAAGAGGAAAAATATGGCACTAAGAGGATCTGAGGGGAGGGGTATCTGACATGAGAGAGAAGTGTTAAATGTATACGTAAAACATACACTATTTGCCCAAAAGAAGTCAAGAAGACTGGGGGGAAACTGTATGTGGACGTGCCTTGTGCTGTGTTTCAAACACACTGAGCTGTAATCTCAAAAGGGTCCAAAATCCAACCTGGGAGTCAGTTTTCTCTGTCTCCATCTAGTGTTTCTGGCTGAACTAACTTTCTGAGCCCGGGGAATAAATAGAAAGCCATCGCCTCCCTTTTCCTTTAATGTTAAAGAACAAAACATGTTTAAGAAAAACATAAACTCAGCCGAGAAGACGGAAATCCAATCACAAACTGTATGTTTCTCATCAATAGCATGACTGCGTGTGGACGCACATGCGACTGTGCCTGAGCCCTCTGAAATACTGAGCCCGAATT
Source organism: Perissodus microlepis (assembly GCF_051167445.1). Lineage (NCBI taxonomy): Eukaryota > Metazoa > Chordata > Actinopteri > Cichliformes > Cichlidae > Perissodus > Perissodus microlepis. The sequence goes on along the minus strand of NC_140480.1, from coordinate 5,043,223 downwards.
GACCTGATCATTAGAGGGAGGAAGAGGCTTGACCTGATATTTCCTCTGTTGTTTGGTCAGGAAAGGGACGTTATTGTAAAAGGCCTGTAAAGATAAATAACCCTGGTGTTGCCATGGCAAAGGCACAAACACTGGTGGTCAAAGACAAAAGAGCACGAGACAATAAATCCGACTCTGTCAATTTTGTTTAGTTTTCAAAGTGTTTTTCAGGGAAATATGGTTTCAAAACAAGAGGCCACATCCATTTTTCCACAGAGAAAGGGAAATCAGATCTTTTTTTTTTCTGAACAGGCCATAGTTTCATCTTGTACATTTTTTTTCCATGGCCACGGCATCCTGATTAGTAATAGGAATATCTGACACTGTATTTTGCCTTTGAGTCAGGAAACTCCTTGTACAGCTGTATACATGTTTTTATAGCCTTTGGAAGAAAGGGTATTGTCTTTAAATTCCTAAGAAGGCTTTATCCAGCCTTCAAATTTTAAGTGGAAAACCATCTTAGGCTCTATTTTTTCCACAAGCTAAACAATGACGAGTGAACATACACCTATGCCTTGTTCCTCAGGTCAAACAGAGTTCACCTCATTAGAACAATCCCGGCTCAAACGCCGCCATCGGTGATTCTCATCTCAACGGCATAAAACAACAACAACGAGGGAACTCTTTATTTGAGGATGTTCCTTAATTACCTAAAAAATATCAGGTCAAAGCCTTTTACTTGGAACGTTTGCTGCTTTTTATGTCATCAGCCAATCACCATCTAAAAAAAACCCCCTCCGTGGCTATTCTCTCTACCCCCACCCCCCTTCCCACACACACCCATCCAACACTTTCCATCTTCTCACAGTCAGGGTAGACGAGCCTCATCAAAAGCAAGGTGCGATGAAGAGCGGCCTTATCACGCCAATACAAGAGCAAACACGGGAGTCTTTACAGCACGTTGTCTCAGGAAGCAGTGCACGGCAAGATTACTGCCCTTTAAGACGCCCTAAGACACGACCAATCCCAAGTAGTCCTTTATCTTGACAGTTTGCAGCTCTTTGTTTGCCTTTTCTGTGAAGCCTGGGGATAAAAGAGCAGCCTCTGTGAGCTGTGTCTGATTAGGATCTAATTGTTAACATTCACTGTCTTTTTTTTTATTATCATCATCAGGCCGGTGTTGCCATACATGCAGCAGGTAGAGGCCTTTTCGGTGTTATGAAGGACTCTTCCCTTGCTGCTCTCGTGTGTTACTCAAGTACTAGTTAGCACGAGGTGGCAGAAGAGGAGCCCCCAGCTCGACATCAACAACAACAACATCAACAAACAGGAATTGATGGCGAGTGTTTATTATCTGGTTTAATTGCTCCTCATCTGGAGGATCTGACAGTTGCGGTTAATGAGAGAGGGAGAGGAGGCACACTCGGTTGGCAGCCAGTTTTCACAGTGTAAGACGTGTAAGTGTGGGTGTGTGTCTGTGGTGAAAAGAGGATAGCTCACATTCCAGCTCAGAAGCGAGTAACACAGAAGAAACATCAAACGGGCCTCGTCGAATTATCGAAACAGGCCTCCGAATCAGGAATTTCAAGTCCACACCCAAACGTATACACGCTCTTACTGCAAACCTGCGTTTGCGGTTCGATAGATACACCTGTACCTGTACCGACAAACACAGGTCTTATCCTCCGCTGCAGGCTGAGTACGGGAATCGGATCCAAGCTGAGACAGGATTTCTCTGAAATCGAGCCTCTTCCTCAGTTTTTCATCTGGCCTGCAGCACACCTGGCTCATGTCCAACCAGGGACCTCCCTGACATTGTGCAGTGTCACGCACTCGCATCCAGACATGGTCTGACACAGGAAACATCAAGAAGCAGGAGGCATTCGAGCAAGTGGGGATGCTCAGAGAAGGCCTGGAACATGGAATAAGGCTCTCTCCTCGGAGAAGGATGTACTTTTACTGTTAATTTTTGCCCCACAACCCAAAGCCAGACGAACACATTAACACAATATAAACACACGCACCACCAGAACCACACACAGGCTCGTTGTCCCATTCATAAATTCCTCCTGTTGAGAAACACGGGCATTTTTAAACAGGGCATACCCGCCCCTTTTACTATTCCAGCTCAGCAGGCCCACATGGGAACAATTAGGGGTGTACGCAAGTTTGGCGAAGGTCCGTAGCAACCAGCTGCATCTGTTTTTATTTACCTTTTTGCTCTGGTGCTGGATAATGTCATGAGCACATCTGCTACTGTGCAACGTAACCGTGGTTGCATGCGTGGTTGACCCATGATTCTGTAATTACCCGCTGAGCGAGATGAAGAGGCCCAACAAACCACTCAAAGCCACACATAGCCTTCCTCTCCCCCTCTTCCTCCCTCCCTCCTCCCCCCCCCACCGTGTCTCTCCAGTGGCATGAAACTCCGTCTGCCTGAGAGCTGGTAGCTGATGCTGAAGTGGCATTTAATGACTCAAAGTTGTTCACAATAGTAATTCTGACTTCATTTTGATGTCATTAGATTACCACTTTCGCTCTATTATGCAGGATTAAAATGTGGTTGTTCTGCAGTGGGATGAGACTGATCACATTCCCTCATCTGTTTGCTTGTTTGTGGTCATGCAGAACGAGCTGCACAGTCTTCTTGCTGGCCCACTTTTAAAGGTCTGAACTAGAAAAATGTCATTTTTGTAGCTCAAATAAGGAGAAATAAAGAATTTGCTCCACAGCATGTATCTTGCTTAAAAAATTGTGGACAAGCGGTCATGCAAGGAGACTCAGAATAGTCAGAGATGGTAAATTTAGTTGCATGACCAGACCCCGTGACATGTCTCTGTAAGGTTTCACACTTCTGTATTAAATGAGGGAAAGTTTCGCCTACTTTAGTCACATGTTTTGTTTTTATATAGATATATATATATAATCCTGAAAGTTCACACTATTAAGCATCTTCAGACAGCAAACTCAAAGCGACCAATCATGACAGAACTTGTTTATAATAATGATGAGTGATTATGAGCAATAACAATGAAGACCATATATGGATCACTTCACAGAGTCTGTGTGTGTGTGTTCGTGTGTATATGTGTGTGTATTGGGGGGAGGGGTTGGGGGGTGCCACCACGCTTAGCATATCCCAGATGTGCAAACCATATGCTCTGACTGAAATTAAAACAAAAAAGAAACAGTGAAACATGAAAGGGATTTTTAACTTTGTAAAGACAGTTAACAGTCGATACAGATAGGCTAATGGCCGAGAGAGGCCACATGAAAGAACCGGGGATGTTGGCATGCTTTTTGCACCACTTATTCCATTTCCTGCTCATAAGTTCACTGAGCAGATGGGAACCAAAGGCACAAGGAAGTTTAGATTTTCTGCCCCACAGACCGTTGTATATGATGCATGTAACTGCGCAACACCGCACGGTTATCATTTAGAGACGCTTTGGTGCATACCGGGAGGTCACAATAACAAAGGTGGAAAAAAAAAAAAGCAGTGGGACAAAAACGAAACCTCTTCAGCTATTTTGATCTATACCAGTAATTCTGTATGGGTGTTACATTTAAAGCACTCAAGTGAATAAATTTAACCCCCCCTTCTATACTGCGTTATCTTATGATGAATAAAGTTCATTTAATTGTGCACACACAAAAAAACAACTAGCACTGAATCTAGGTTCACTTTTTTTAAAAAAAAAAAAAAAAAAAGTCAAACTGCTTAATTTGGAAAAGAGCATCTGGAGGCAGGCTGTGACCCATCAGGAGTCTACTGAAAACATGTTGGAGAGTGCCCTCTGCTGTTGGTTTAGCGTACTGCAACGAGGGGAGCGACAGCTACAGCTGACATTACAGTAAATCAGAAGCTAAATTTGATCTGTTGTTGAAAAGAAAACAGTTTTTAACACATAAAATTGATTCTAACATCTAAGAATCTTAGAATGACCGCTGACAAGCAATCTGTGAGCTTTTATTATGACTTTCTGTGATTTGAGTTCAAGTTGCAATGAAAGGTGGCATCGGCTAACACAAGGTCTTCTCTTCATCAGCCTGTTTTGCTGCTCGGAAAGAGACGTGTTTATTTAACGCCTGCCTTTGTCTGAGTCTGGATAATATCCACCCTGAGGCAATAGCTGGCAGAGGTCTGATGGTAATTCTGCTTGCACTGTATAATCAGCCTTCACTGACCACTGCGTCACCTTTCATGACTGCAAACAGATGTATGTGGTACCAGTTGGGTTTAAAAGGAAAAGGAGTAAAATAGGCCTTAAAGTAATTAAGATATATTACTTGAAGAATAATTTGACTTAACTAAATAAATAAATCTAATCCTACCAAATCCACTGCAGTTTTTTCTCCTTTTGCTGTTGTTCATTCCTACTGGTTGTGTTGAGTTCCTGGTACTCTTCATCAGGCTGAGCCAGCGTGGTAAGAGACATATGTGGTATTTGGGCTGTGGCTGCTGACGTAAGCAAGTCTGACTCTACTGAAACACTTGTAGCTGCATGTAGAAAATCAAATAAACTAGTTGTATTCGCGTTAATGTCGATACTGGTGCCATTATCCAACACTGAAGAAGACACATCATCCCTTATTATCTCGTCAGCGTTGATATTAAAACTGCGGCCCTCTCTCAGCATGTGAGGAAGATTAGTTGTGGGAAACTTTGCAGGCTTGAACGAATCTCTCTCTTTTAGGTTTTCTTCTGGGATGGTGACGAGGTCGGGCAAAGGCTCGTCCGTAGTTACAGTCTCACGTGTAGAGTCCAGTGTGGACGGGCTTATGTTGTTTGGGCCAGGAGAAGATGTGACATGTGATGATGTGTTTTTAGGTGCAGCTGTGGAGATAATGGTGATTTCAACAAAGGTGAGATTAAACAAAAACAATGCCTGCTATTCCACAATTTAATAACTGGTGCAGTGAATTCTGGCTTACAGGGATTGTGAAAAAACATGATTTGTGACAATGCAGCAAACACAGGTTTAATAATGAATTTACACGAGTGCGATGTGAAAATTTGAAGCCACATTTTTTAAAACAATTATTTGTACATTCTCAGCAGTAGTTTAACTGACACAAAACTATTTTAGAGATCTTAAAATACATCTATTAAGGATCTTTATTTCCCATGTTTTAACATTTTCATATTAACAAAACACTATAAGAAGTGGAACTGCAGGCGCACAATAACTGTCCACAGGGATGCATCCAATCATCCAGTTAAGAGCTCTTTATTGCATTGTTACGACATATTTTGAAAAAATATATATATATCTTGGATCCAATTTCAGAAGCATGTTGTGTCCCTATACACTCCAGGCACTTTGTTAAGTACACCTGCTTGTTAAAGCAAATATCTAATCAGCCAGTGAATGTAGCTGTGTAGCCATCTTTAGTGTGACCTGATTAGGTTCAAACCAAATCATTCGAATGGGGACGAATGTGATTTAAGTGACTTTGAACGTGGTGTAGTTGTTCATGCAAGCTGGGCTGATCTGCGTATTTTAGAAACAGCTGATCTGCTGGGATGTCCCCACAAACGATCTCTGGGGTTTACACAGAATGGTCCAAAAAAGAGAGAAGAATGGACAGAATGGACAAATAACAGTTGGTTGTAACCTAGGTATGCAGAAAAGCACTTCTGAACACATAACACCTCAAACCTTGAGGCAGACGGGCTACAGCAGTAGAAAACTACAGGAAGTGCCACTCCTATCAGCTAAGAACAGGTAACTGTGGCTGCAAAGGCAAAACTTTCAACACGGCAGCCAAATAAATGCCCCAGAACCAGAAAGCAGGAGAAGCTCAGTTAACACCGATATCAATCGAGCACATCCCTCAATTTATATTACACAGAATCAGTGACACCATAACATTAAAGTGGACAGATTATAAGTCACACTGTAAGTTCAAGTCCTGGTTCTAGCTTGTGACCCAAAGCCTAACTGTATGCATGCAGTATGTAGTTTCCTCATGAACTGCATTTTAGCGGCAAATATTTACTCAATCATTTTTACTCTCCACTGATTCAAAGAGGCATCTTTTCTGAAGGGTTCTGATAGCAGAGGGGTATGCTAGCAAATATATGACTTGTACTTCCTGACCTTGCTCCCTGTTATTTGTGGAAAATGTGTGCAAAAGCTGTTGATGTTAAATATTTATCCATTTAATTTTCTGCAGGTGTCTTATACAGTAGTAAATCAGTGCAGCGGCATTTTAAATTATATTTAGTGAGCCAAAGGAAAAAAGTGGTCCTTAAAAGAAGAAGAAGAGAAGAGAGCAGGATGAATATACAGCCAGGACTTCAGACTTCCGTGGCTCGAAAGATGAAGTGGTGATGGGTGAGTAGTTTTTCTTGGTGTTTTTTTTAAAGGATTGAAACATTTTTAACACTCATATGCTGAAAATGTGCAAACACACTGTGATATATGTAGAAATTGTTCCACTGAAAATAATTGTTCAAGGAGGGATTTTAAAATGAGTGCTATTGATAATGATATGACTGATTATTGCTATGTGATATTATTTTTATTTAATTTTTTAAACATTCTTTTGGAGGGGTGCAATGAAGAGTGGAAAATGTGAAGAGAGAGCGTAGGGCCATGGGTCAGAGATACACCTAGACTGGCATCCAAAAGAGGATCCAACCCAGTACAGACAATGTGTACCTAATAAAGTGTCTGATGTGTGTATATTGGAGTGTTTTCATTAACAGGATTGAAACATTAAGCGTCTGGCTGAGCAACAAACAAGAAGTGCCTGGTGTGACTACATTAAATGCCATGGTCAAGAAAACATCCAATAATTGATCACCTCTTTAGTTTTTACTGTGCTCATCAGCAGAAAACTCACCTATGCATGGCAGCGTGCTCTCCATGGTCCAGTGCATTTTGTGATTTGTCTCTCTGAAGGTGAGCACAGCATCCACCCTGTAGAACGGCTGCAGGAGCTGGTTGTCATCTGTGCAGGGCTGTAAAATAAACCTGGGTTAGATGTGTTACTCTTTAATGAATCCTCAAAGCCGCACAGTTTACTCATGTTAGTGTATGCTTTGACAGCCATGCACTACCACCGTGATTTGGAGTCATACAGGTTTGTGTTTCAGCACTAACCTTTGTCTGGAGTATTTGGGCTGTAGGAATGGACAGAGTTACAAATTCACTCGTCTCATGCACTGTGAAAGTAACTGTCTGGATAACTGACAGGTCACTGAGTGTCAGTGCTTCATTGTGATAGGTGCCTCTTCTGGTCAAACCCATTCTGCGTTTGAGGATGTGCAGCACAGTCTTGTCTGCCGTGGATGCGTTCACTGAAATAAAATAAGATGTGTTAATGTGGTTAGTTATTAACAAGTAATTATATTTGATGTATCTGTTTATAAGTATTTTCACTTGTTGCCAATTTCTATTTGATTACATTTGCACATTTGCTCTGTATTTATTTAACATATATATATATATATATATAATGAGATATACGATGAGGTTGATACATTTTTGGACAATCATAAATGTTTTTTAAATTTTGCGTCTCTGCACCGTCTCTGTGGATTATAAACCAAACAATCACCATGTGGGTAAAGTGCAAACTTTCAAATGGTTTAACAAAAATATTGCACAATATGTTTTGGAAATCAGCCATTGTTATATACAGTCTCCTACTTTCAGATGCTCAAAAGTTATCGGACAGTGGACTGGTAAAGCGTTTCGTGGCCTATTTCCTTATTGTTCAAAGAGCCTGACAACTAAAGTGGTTGACCACAGAAGTGCATTACATTTACATTGCTCAAAGAAAAGCAGCTTCATTACATCTAATGAACTCAGGAATGAGTCTCAAAGAGGTAAGCTTGTCATTGTTAAAGTCCACAATCAAGAGGAACCGTCATTAATGTAAATACAGAGGATTTACAACAAGGTGCTAACCACTGGTTAACCTCAAGAAGAAGTCTGGATTAGACTTTGTCAGAAAACATCTAAAAAAGCCTGCATGGTTGTGGACAAAAAAAATCTTGGTAAAACCAAGATTTGGTAAACTTCTCATACTGTTCCTATTCTCATCATTCTGGTAAACCTGTACCGGAATGATGAGAATAGGAACATTATGCAGAATCAGAGGTAACAGGTCGAGGCAGTGTTTTGGTATGGATGTGTATGACTGCCACGGACACTGAATCACGAGTATTTTCTGATGATGTGACTCCTGATAGAAGTATGAGGATGAACTGTGGATTTAAAATGATACAAAGTAACCCAAGAGTTTCTCAATGGAAAGAAATCTGATATTCTTCAATGGTCAAGTCAGTCACCTGATCTCAACCCAACGCAGCATGTTTTTTAGTTAAGAAATACAAAACTGAAGGCAGAAAGACCCACAAACAAGCAGCAACTGAAGGCGACTACAGTGAAGACCTGGCCTAGCATCTCAATGGAGGAAACACAGCACTTAGAGAGCTCCATGGGCTCTAGATTTTACCCAGTCATTGACTGCAACAATCCTTGTGTTTAAAATCATGTTACTTTGTTCAGTTAATGTTGAACATTTGTATATGTCGAAGACTTTATATAAAAAATTGTTGTAATTCCTAAACAGTGCAATATTTTAGACGAACCCCTTTAATTTAAGCTGGAGGTCTGTGCTTCAGTTACATCGTGTGGGTTTAATTTAAAATCTACTGTGTTGTGTACAGAGGCAAATTTACAAAAAGTGCGCCACTTTCAAAACTATTATTTCATTTTCATCAGTCATCTGATGATACCCACAGATTTAACTTGTGACCCTTTGGATCTGACCTTGAATCCACTGGACCAAGCTGAAACTTTGTAGCTTTAGTTCAAACTATGACCACATACAGAACTATTGTGAATACTTTGGAGTTAAGAATATTTTGGTTTTGGATTCAGGACTTTTACATTTAAGTATTTTTAACATTTTTATAACTGATCCGTTCTCTTTAGAAGACAGAAAAAAAGCAAATGTCCCCACATGTTTTTATCAACATTAAACAAAAAATAGTCCAAGTGATTTTTACTGATGTAAAGGTCATCACAGTGACAGGTTTTTGTTATTTTACAGAATATTAACCTTCTTCTTAAACTGCGAAAAAACATACTATATTTCTATAATAGATAGTGAAAAATTGTAGCTGTTGAACTGTAAAAGCTGTAAAACAGATGAAAATACTGTTAAAAGTCCAACATTTACGCCCTCTTTTACATTTTCCAAAGCCACCCAGTGGGCCCGACTGGAGTCTGTGCCAGGCTGCTTCTGCCCCCCAGGCCTTGTGTTTGACACCCCTGCTCTAATTAAACTCAAACACTCACTATTGTTGTTGGTTCATTTTTTTTTTTTTTAAAGGGAAAAATAACTCCCAGCTCCAATTCTGTCCTTGTTACCCACCTTTTGGACAAGTTGCTTCCATACTGTAGGCATATCTGTCTCTGACCAGCTTCAAATCCAAAAATTCCCCTTCATTTTCCATTATCTGTATTAACCAAACAGTAATTGAGTACATTTCAGTTGTAATACTAACAATAGTCACTAGGTGGCATAATGCTGTGTGAAGTCTCACGTTGACAGGCCTTAAGATCTCCCTCCTCCTGCCCTGAACTCTTATGTCTGTTACATTCACATCAATGTTCATCTGAATCAAGCTGGCATCCTCCAGAGCTACAAGGAGGTGATCGTCCAGACACAGCGACCACTGCAGCTGCAGCAAAAATCAGACAATAAATACAAACAAAAAGTTAGACTTGCTTTCCAAACATTAAACATCTACAGACAAAATTGTGATCCTTTAGAAGGTAATCAGAATTCCAGGCACTGAATGTAATTACTACCTCATTATCCCAGTTTCCATAGGGAATTTCTCTGATCACCTGAGGGCACACACAAATTATTTATAGTAACAAAGCAAACTAATCCTAATATATAAATACAGTTAGGTTGAAATGTGGCAAAATGTTCATTGTTACCTGAACATATTCAGGGTCACAGTGGATTTGCTCTCTGCTTTGCACCACAGACATCACAGGGCACTTCATTGTGAAACTATGATGCTGGCTTCCAAATCGATTCATCCTACGCACCAAATTTAATGTTAAGACATTAGAGCCATTCTGAAAAGTCAATATTAACACAGATCATTATCACCACCAAGCCCAAGTGCAAGGCTAAAAGATTTGAGGTTGTAGATATGGATTGCATATTTCAGAAAAGAATGCCAAACCTGCTGCCGAACAAAACACCCGGTGTAGCTGACTCTAAAAACGTAGTTATCGTCGGGGTCGTTTTGCAGTGAGAATCCACAGGCAGACAGCTGGAGATTCAGGTGATCCAGAGATGCAAGGTTGGCTTGTGAAAAGCAAGCAGTGGTTCAGAAATGACATGTTCAGCATTAAATGAATGCTTTTTAAAGTCATTTATCTTGTCATAAAGAATTACCTTGGATACTTAGCGCCCTCGACAGCCAGACCCTGAACTCCTCGATTCTTGCACTGTGCATCCACATCTCCATGTATTCAGGAAAGCAAACCACATCTTCTTCTGAAATTGCAGCAGGTAGATTTCTCACAAACACTAAGAACATAACAGCTTTAGCTCATAAGTGAATAAATGTTCACCTGTTAATCTTGCTGCAGAAGTTTGAATCCATTCTTGTTTCTGAATGAAAAATGCGCTCTTTGTGATAAAACACTGCAAAAAACTGTAGAAAAGAGCATCGAATGCAGCTTATATTTGAAAGACGATGTAGATATAACATTTATACATATCTCTGTTACTCACATAGCAAGGATGCCAACTCTGATGTGATCCATGGTGAAGTGATGGAAACGTCTGTGGATAGTCTTATTTGTAGGTGAGAGGTGGGGTCACTGGCCTGGATAGGTTAAAGCACAGGTGTGTTTACTTTGCTTTGTTAAAAGGCAAGTGAGACAAAAAGCTTAAAAATAAAAGAACAATTGCTGTTTTGAGCATGTGTGAAAATAAACTTTACAGGATTGTGTCCTTTTGTGTTTGTCATCCATCATGACCCTTTCACTTCCAGTGACCTCCTTTTATTAACCTTTATTGCTTTCTTGACATCGATGCAGAGATTGTTGCCCCTGTAATAAAATCTCACTTTACTTTGTTACTAGCAGCCTATTGCAAAAACACATGATCATTTTATTGGTTGAATTTAGCAGGTAGAAAATGGTATTTTACCCTGACAAGTTGATTCTCAAACTGCTGTTAGCCAAAAAAAATTGTCATATTTTTTTGGCCTTTTTTTGGGGGGGGGGGCTTATTCTGTGTTGCAGAATAAAGGTTGTCATACCAAATGTTGACTTTCAAGCTCATAAGAATTGTGCATGCTCAGTGTTTGCCTTACAAACTGTATTTGCATGGATGTTTGCACATATTTTATTAATTTTCTGCAGCTATTTCCCTCTATCCTGTAAATTCTGTTTGTATGTATCTCGAGAACATTTTGTTCATTCATTTATGTCAGGGTACAGGGTTTTATGTACAGATTGTTAGGGAGTTAAATAAAAAAAAATTCTAAAAAACGAATTGTAAATACAGTTAGAGTTACTTAACATTGAAAACGATTAGATTTGGTCCCTATTGTTTATTATTGTGTCAGTGATGTGCTTTAAAAATTACCACGAAGACCGGAAGTTTTAGTCTCTGCAATTGACCAATATCGGGCAATAATACTGGCTTACCAAAACATCGGTCGGGCTTTTCTTTTTTTTAATTTCGTCAAAACATTACACACCTTTTGTTTGGGCTCCTAGCTTCCTGTGAGACTTCAAAGGGTAACTCGGGAGCTTTATCCTTGGCACAAACAAGTTACGACACTTGATAAATGTAAAATAAAAAGGAAGATTAGGTTTAACTTAAATTCACAAACGGTAACTGGCAATTGATAGTCAAAAATTAATCTATTCAGAAAACGTTTTCAAATTAATTTTTTGGCAGCCCCACAAATAAGAGTGCACTCTCCCAAGTCGATGATGTCATCTTTACAAGGTGAGCATCAGCAGCCATTTTGTTAGCTAGCTTGAGGTTAAAAGAGGTTAGCCGCGTGCAGCTGTATTGATATACTCGCTTTGGTGGTGAAATTGCGTCGAACTCGATAACTCGTCGAAGTTGTTATTGACGTACAATTTTCGGCCACGCGCTCGTAAGCACGAGGAGGAGTCGTGTATTTGTTGACAGCGCGTTGTAAAACTGGACGGCCATTCATTTTTCGAGCTGACTTGAGTGTGCTAGCTCAGTGGCTAGCTGGCTAACTTGTTTACGAGTGTCATTTCTGGCAAAGAAAGCATCCCGGCTTTCATGCCACCAGCTGTTAAACGCGAAAGAGTCGCAGAGTAACTGTTTCACGCAGTTCGCGTGTCTGCGCTTGTGTTACATTAGCTTCGCGCACAGTTAACAGTAGTAAACTAAAAGCCAGGGGCAGATCCGCTCGCACCACTCCGGTGTTTACTGATAACTTGAGCTCTCTCAGCTGACCGTGCTTGGACCAGAGCTCAGCCATCCTGGACACCATGTCAGAGCTTTACATTCGGGTGGCTGAGGAAGAAAATGAGGAACCCATGGAGATCCCGTCAGAGGACGACGGCACTGTTTTGCTGTCATCTGTAGCAGCGCAGTTTCCAGGGGCTTGCGGGCTGCGATACAGAAACCCAGAGACCCAGTGCATGAGGGGAGTCCGGCTTGTGGAGGGTGTCCTGCACCCACCGGAGAACGACTGGGGAAACCTAGTGTACATTGTCAATTACCCCAAAGGTATGCCAGGTGTTTGTGTCATTATAAACATGTAAGCAAATTGACAACCCTGCCCACAAACTGCCTGTTAAGTTGATTTGACTATAACTAGTTAAAAGTACCAATACATCGTATTACAATTAACGCTTTAATGCTCGGGATTGGTCCAAATTTGAACATAGTGTTGTTCATATTGTAGTGAAGCTGCTTTGCCCAACACCTAAACGTGTGCGCTGTATTTTAACTCGTATAAAAAATGTTTGTGACTGTACAGTAGTATTATATTACAAAATTCAGCAGCATCACAAACTGGAGCCTCCAAAAGATACCTTAAAGAGAGATTACTGTATTAGATTGGTCTAATAAAACACAAATGACACCAACAAAAAAACATTGTGAGACAGGTGACTGAACTGGATTAAAGCTCTGTATTTAATAGCTTGCTTACTGAATGTGATCAAATCGTGCAGCAAGGTTGTGACAACTGTGGAAAATTATAACAGATTAGTTGATGCTGTTATGGCAACATGTTATTGAAATAGTAAACAGTTGTATTTCGTTTTTTTGTTTGTTTGTTTTTTTTAATTTAGGGGAGCTTTGTAAATATATAAGACAAGGGTTTTTTGATTGCTTTTTTTTTTCTCACTGGCATGATTTATTTATCCTTCATAGATAACAAAAGAAAGATGGAGGAAATAGACGCTGCCACAGTTGTGAAAATTAAAAGGGGCTTTCAGAAGACATCGGATCTTATTGTCCTCGGGTTGCCATGGAAAACAACAGAACAAGACCTCAAGGATTATTTCAGTACCTTTGGAGAGGTCATCATGGTGCAGGTATTGATGTGTCATGTGACTGTGAATGTTTTCTCAGTTCTTTTCTAGACATTGAGCGCAACAAGGGTATGACTTTTGTTTGTGTACTAATGAATTTGCTCACCTCGCACATTTTCAGGTGAAGAGAGATGCAAAAACTGGCAATTCAAAAGGCTTTGGGTTCGTCCGGTTCACCGACTACGAGACGCAAACCAAAGTCATCGCTCAGAGACACATGATTGACGGGAGATGGTGTGACTGTAAACTTCCCAATTCAAAGGTGGGTTGGGCACGATTTTACCGTGTCTCAAAGAAGTGCTTTGGTAGAAATTGATTTCTTCAGTGAATAAGGTTTGGTAGAAATTTATTTTTAAGTTTATATGTAGGCTTACAGCACCTGTTACTGCTTGTTGATCTGTGTCACACGTTCACATTCATACACATTCACTTCAGATAAGGATTGGGTTTCCACACTTACAAGCAGGCGTTTTAAAGTCATTGCAGTGGATTTTTAAAAAGACGTTTAACACAGGTTACAAATGTTGATTAGATTTTGTAAAACTGAATCTGGATTGTTGAGCAGCATGACTTAAAATGAAATGGTGGTGCCCGTTCTTCCTTTCAGGCATGTCCCGATGAGCCGATGCGGAGCCGTAAAATCTTTGTTGGTCGCTGCACAGAGGACATGACAACTGATGATCTGAGGCAGTACTTCATGCAGTATGGTGAAGTCACAGACGTCTTCATTCCCAAACCTTTCCGGGCGTTTGCTTTTGTCACATTTGCTGATGACCAGGTAAGAGTGACCTTAAATGACGGGCTTTGAATATGAGTAGATGGTATTATACATGAAGAGTGAGAAAGACCTAATATGTATGTTTAGATAAAACAAAAACAAATCTATTATATCAGTAATTATATGCATATAAGTTTGGTGTAGTAGTGGAAAACATGAGAGCTCAATTACAGATTTATACTGTAAATACCTCATGATACCTGGTATTTATAGTGTACGGAGTATTTATTTACCTGTTAGAAAAAAGAAATACACAGACTTAGTAACTCATTTCTTTCTCAGGTTGCCCAAGCTCTGTGTGGAGAGGACCTGATCATCAAGGGTGTCAGTGTGCACATCTCCAATGCTGAGCCCAAACACAATAATAGTAGGCAAATGATGGATCGAGGGCGTTTTGGGGCTGGTGGGTTCAATCAGGGCTATGGCAGTAATCGCGGTGGACTAGGCAGCGGTAGCGGAGGGGTTAACTTTGGAGCTCTCGGTCTAAACCCAGCCATGGTCGCGGCTGCTCAGGCAGCGCTGCAGAGCAGTTGGGGAATGATGGGCATGCTGGCTAACCAGCAGGGTCTGACCACAACGGCAGGCACAGCCACTACAACCAGAGACCAGACCTATAGCTCTGCGAGCACCAGTTACAGCAGCCCAAACTCAGCTAGCCTTGGTTGGGCTGCAGGCACTAACACGGCCTCCAGCAGCGGCTTCAGCTCTGGCTTTGGTGCATCTATGGAGTCTAAGTCTTCTAGTTGGGGAATGTAGATAGCTACGAGCTAACTCTTTCTGTTGCTATAAGGCTGACCTGGTAAGTATACATATGAGGGGGAATGGCTTAGATATTATGTTATTTAAAAAAAGAAAAAATACACTGCCTTTTATTTTGTTAAAGAGGAAATTTATACTTGTGTGTGACTTATGTAGTCATGCATTGAATGGGTGAGAAGTGTAGTTTGTTAGTGGAAGCTGCCACACGACCTGGTTTTGTTTTTTGAGAATATGTTACACAAATTTACTGTGCATGCAGGATAAAATAATTTATAAACATGCACGAGTATCTCAAGAGCCCCCTGATTGCCTCTTGTGAAATGATGGGCTTTCTATAATTACATATAAATATATACATATATATATATGTATGTATGCATTTGATTTTATCTTTGTTTTTGTTTGACATCTTGGAAACGCCTTCATGGAAATCTCTTCTGCAGTTCACCAACTCTTTCCCAATTTCCCGGGAGGAAGCGCCTCATTGGCAGCAATGTTCGACAGATCTCAGTATCATTTCCCCTCCTCCCATGTGTAAATGCTTTGTCATCCAAGAACACAGCTTCACTCTGCATATACTGTATTAGACGGTGGGTGTTGTCTTTTTTTCCTCTCCCCCTTTTTAATTTTTTTAATTTTTGGGATATAGAAATTTTGTCTGCTGTTGTCACTTTTTGAGATCAGTGAGTGGGATTGGTGTTGGCCCGAGTGAGAGTGAGCGAACGGGAGAGCGAAATGAAAGAAAGCGGTGTGAGAAGGACTGTTGGTGCGGAGTTTTTTCTTTTTTGTTGTTTGTTTTTCTTTTGGTTTGTTTGTTTTGTTTTGTTTTTTAATTCAAAAGAGACAAATGCCTGCGAGAGTTGAGAAGAACCTGTGGCTTTGTGTGAGTGTGAGAGGAAGAAACCAGTACGAGTGTGTTCACCATGGCCATCACAAGGACATTTATTGCATCTCGAGATCCCTACGGTCTCTTTTTCTCATTGTTTTCTATCAACCTTAAATCTTTAAAATCACAGTGAAATGTCAAGTGCTATGAGTATTTGTATCCTTTTGTAGCTTTCTCTTGCTATTGACGTGAATGCTGTGTCTGGTTGTGTGCTTTACTTTCTCCTTGTTACCACCCTCTCTGTGTGAAAATGTGACCTTGTGCTAGTGAAGTCTGTGTGGGTGGGTGGGGTTGCGGGACACTGAAAGAGTGCTGAAGTTTGAAAGCGAGCTCAGAAGTTGATGTGGTGAATGTTTGACAAGTTCCCATTGAAAGTTTGTGTTTGAAGTGGTTACGAATGCATTTTCTATGTTTTGTGAATAAAGGGAAGTCTGAAATAAAATTGAATTTGACTAGGTATAATGCCCTCTTGATAGTCAATTATTTTTAACTTACTTTACATTAATTGAACTGCCAACACTTTAATTCACATGTATAGGGACCTCGGACACGGAAAGCCCAGGTTTTCGTCTGAATGAAGGTTGGAGTCAGTTGCGTGGAAGACGAAGCCTTTGTTGGGTGTGCCGGTGCAAACCACAATGAACCTTAATCCTGAAAAGGATCTTCTTCACCTCACTTGCAAGAAACCTTGGACCACCAAATTTAGAGCGGACCATACTCGGTGACAATCAAGGTATTTTTGTTTTTTTTGTCATACATAAAGATGTCACAGTTGGGACGAAAGTAACACCTGCTGCTTGGCAGCGATCATTCCTTTATCTGGTCCCCAATCTGTGAGACAGGTCTTGCCTTTCTAAAACTGGGTGTTTGTCAGTAAACACTTTATTCTTTTGTCTCCCAACAGTCACTGACATCAAAGTATTAACCAGTCGGGTGTTTGATGTGGTTAAAAATGATATCGGTGTAGCAGGAAGCTGTCTAGTTCTGTTTACCTTGATTGTTAAGTGACTGAAATGTATCACCTGGCTGTTCTTTTTCTTTTTTTCATCAAAGGGACTTAACTGACTGAACAGCAGCAATTCACACATTGTATTCTGACATATTAGTATTGCATTGTTAAATAAAGGTTTGGAGTTTTTAATCATTGTGGTCTCTCAATGTAGATAAAATGTGACTTTTTTTCAGGCCATAATGTCTAGTTTTCCTTGCTTTTAATCCATATCTCTTTTTAGGATTTATTTTGAAACACAGATACAATTCAGATTTAGTCTTTTTGTTAAAACGGCTCTAGCATCCTGCAGAAAGCTAGCTCATATATAATGTATATAGAAGATTGACTATATAAACAGACTCTTTTACAGTCTTTGTTGGTGGATGTAATTTATATTTTCCTCCTGATGATGGTGCTGTTGTACAGTTTTTGCTGATTGTTGGACAGGACTCTCACATCCCCTTCATATATTAAAATTTGTTGATACTTTCCATTTTTAAATGGCTGTAAGAGTTTGTGAAAATTTCTCTGCACACTCAAGACTACTATGAAACTAAACGTACAAATCATCAGTTGACAATCAGGAATGCATCTCTAAAGGTTGTATTTATGTAAAAGCAGTTTTTTAGGGGGGTTTTCAAAAAAAAAAAAAAAAAAACTTATCTAAAATCTTTTACACTCTAAATTACTCTTAATAATGTGTGGAAATCATGTGTTTTTATGGACTGTGTGACAAGGTTTCTGCAAACTTATTTTTGGTGTGAAATTATTTGAGATGAGCTCATTAAAACTGTACATAAATGCAGAAATTGTGATTTTTTTAAGAACTGAAAAAAGGCATCAAAACCAGATCAGTTTAAGTTTTACCTAAAAAATTGAATGAATAACAGAGAAGTCTGTACATCTTTCAGAATTACTCTGCAATAATACCAGAAGTACAAGATAGTGGGTTTAAATATTTTCCTTGTGCTTAAACATAACATTTATTATACATACAGCCATGATCTTTAAAAGGTCCTCCTAGAACTCAAATTCCCCATAGAGAATAACCTTTCTCACAGTGTGATTTAATGTGGTTTCTCCCACTGCAAGCAGATTGCAAAGGTTTTCCAGAGGAATTTGTCTCAGCTTGATCTTTTCCAGGATGCAGTCTGGTTTCTGAGAGTGCTCTCTGCTGTATTGTCAGAGGTATGTACCAGGACTGTTTATCTGAATTAAACGAATGGGTCCATGAGAAAAATTTCTGTATTTTCATATGACTTGCAAGCAAAATTGTACCTAGATTTTTGTTTTTATAATTTAAATTAAAGTGGAGAACCAAGTGTGCATACGCCCAAACCTCTTGTTCCATCAGTCCCAGATTGTCAGTGGTTGGTGGAGCGTAATATTGACATAGCAGACAAAATAATCTCACTCTTACTACACCTGCTGCACTCAGTCTCAGTTAGTTAGATCATATTTTAAGCCCTGCAGTCTCATTCATACACCCTCAAGCGTGACGCACTTCCAATTGACGTCAGTTCAATCCAAATTAAACCTCTCTCCACGTACCCACGCATTTTTATGTTTTTTTTGTGATTTATTGTGATGTAAGCACAAAGTTCAAAGCTGTTTCTTCTGTTCTGCTATTCCTATAAGTAATTTTGAAATTTTACACAACATTTAGAAAGCGTAATCTATCATTATGTTTTGTACTTGTATTTCATTTGCTTTATGTCACGAAGCAGAAGTATTCAAGCCTTTAATTTTAATACTCTAACACTTAAGAGTTGTGACTTCCTGTATTTGTATTATAACAATGAGTCACCACTGCATTGTGTGATAACGTCTTTCATTATAACCAGTTTGTAATTTACTTTAATGTACTTGACTACAATAAACGTTCAAGTTCTAAAGATGAATTTTTAAAAAACTAAAATCTTCTGCCTTTTAAATTAAGCAAATTAACTGTAACGAAGCTTTGCCAGCCAGTATTTTAGTACACAAGCACAATTACTGAGCTGCTTGCTTTTTAAGGGCCCATGAAACCACATAAATTTTCAGCACTGGACCCATATGTAAAACGCTGTTTTTAATGTGTCTTAAATGATTTATAGAAATGATTCTGATTTGGGGTTTGATCTTGACTAAAATCAGTGTTGACCGTCATCCAGTCCTCCTCCTCCTGCATCGTCATCACGCTGTCTGGTGTCTCCTTGGTGCCTGCTTTGTCTGCACATGACTCAGAGGTGTCATCTTGCACCTGCCCTGCCTTAACTGAGCTCTAACAGCCTCTTGCGCTCTAATGCAACCCCTGCATGGCGTCAGGCCGCATTAAGAATACAAGGCCCTATTGTAGCGAGCCTCGCTCTGATAATAAAGCTGCGTGTTTATGGTACTCGAAGTGTATATATGTAGTTAAGCATTGAAATGACGGAGTTTATATTGTTTTTGTTCTGCTGTGTACCCTTTCAGGATCAAAGCTCTGACATGAAGAGTCAAATGAGCTCTTTGAAGCGTCCCAAGATGGCCAAATGAAAGCCTGATGTTAACATCAATATGGTAATCGCCAAAGCTATTGCAGCGCCGGTGCACTGAGGCGAGGCTTTGTTTACTGTTTAACAGCAGGTGTAATAACAGCTGTGACACACTCCTGTCAGGTACAACAACCATCACTGCTGTTAAAGCAGTCTTGTTAGCACAAGACTTTTTACAAGACTCTTTTTACAGCGGCTGGGAATTTCCTGACAAGCCTGAAGTGCTTAAAGGATTACAGTTTGTTTTTTGGGGTTTTTTTTTTTTTTTTAAATCAAGATTGTTATAAAATACACTTTATGAACGTAGAAACTGAGGTGAGTAATTCTGGAGAGGTGAATGTGTTTAAGGTGAGAAGGTGTTTTTTGCTTCTAATGAGCAGCTAACTGCAGACCAGTACAGGAAATGAAGGTAATTAAAGCTGTGGAGTTGTATTCAACTTTCACAGCTGAAAGTGTTGCTGTTTTTTGGTCATTACTTTAACACCACCAAGAAGCAGCATCTGCTCTCAGTGCTCATCCCATTTTAACCTCCCAGTGTCCACATATGTGGACATCACATTTTGGGTTGGCTGGACCACAGTACAAAATTTTGCTCTACAAGGGCCTGATGTCCACATACAAGGACATTGTGCTGCCACTGTTCTATTCACATTTAAAACGAATATCCTCATATGCGGCTATCAGGCACTTGTAGAGCAAAATCAGGTAAAAAGATAATTCTTTGTTTTTACATTCATCAGGCCCCAATCAGCCCAAATAGCAAAGAGAAATTAAAAATTATTACCCTTAAAAGAGTTCAGATCTCAGGAGGTTAAATATTCACACTCACTTCATTAGATGTACCTTACTAGTACTGTGTCGGGCCCCCTTTTGCTTTCAGAAATTTTTTAAGTCTTTGTTGCACAGATTCAGGACGGTGATGAAAAAGCCTTCAAGATTTTGGTCCTTATTGACATGATTACAGCACATTGTTGCTCCAGGTTTCTGACATGTACATCTGGGATCTGACTCTCCTGTTTCAATTCAATTCAGTTCAATTTTATTTATATAGCACCAAATCACAACAAAAGTCGCCTCAAGGCGCTTCATAGGTAGGTTCATAGGTTTCACTGCATCCAAAAGGTGCTCTTCCTGTCTGAGCATTGGTGACTGTGGGGGCCATTTGAGTACAGTGAACTTGCTCAGACCAGTTTGAGATGATTTGAGCTTTGTGATAGGGTTATATCCTAATGGAAGCAGACATCAGGTACACTGTGGCATGGATAAGGTGAAACAATGCTCATTTGATACTAAAGAGCCTAAAGTGAACTCTATAATAACATTACACCACCAGCAACCTGAAACACTGATACAACTCCATGCTTTCATGTTGTGTATGCCGCCCACTGTCTCTGGAAAAGTGTTGTTTTAAGCACTTCTTGGAGAACTACTTCTGCTGCAGCAGCCGTTGTCTTGCCAAAAAACGACCTTCTGCAACTCAAACAAAAATAAGCACATTTTTTCTAAAACAAACGTCTCCAGCCAAATAAGTGCTCACGAGGAGCTGGCTAAATGAAAGCCAGTGACATTTGGCCATTTTCCAGTTTTGAAGACAAAAGATTTAAAAACTTTGACAGGCTTTACACCCCACGTCTCTTCTCTCCAGTAGTAGTAAATGTCTAAAAATAACGCTTTTATGAAAGCACAGATTAAAAAATTAGGCTAAAGGCCTCTGAGTGATACTGACTGAAGACACGTGGGAGTTGCAGGAGGTAGCCCATTTCCTTCTGGCTTTGAGGTGTTGTGTATTAATAGATGCTCTTCTGCATACCTTAGTTGTAATGAGTGGTTATTTGGCCGCTCTATTGCCCTCTTACGAGCAGTTCGGCCATTCTCCTCTGACCTCTGATATCAACAGTTTTTGCCCAGAGAACTGCTGCTCACTTGTTACTTTCTTTTTCCAGACCATTTTCTGTAAACCCTAGAGATGATTGTGCAGGAAAATCTACTTGTATCAGCAGTTTTGGCAATATTCAGACCTTCCTGTCTGGCACCAACAACCCTGCCACGTTTAAAGTCGCTTAAATCACCTTTCTTCCCCATTCTGATGTTTGGTTTGAATTTCAATAGGTTGTCTTAACCACATCTACAAGCCTGCATGCACTGATTTGCTGCTATCTGACTGGCTGATTAACTATTTGCATTGATGAGCAGTTTACCCAATAAACAGCGGTTTATTTATCTAAGAATTGTTTCTAAGGTTTCAAAGCCAATCCTAAACAGTCCAGACCCAGGATAGGGTTTAATGATGGTGTTGTGTTCACCGTATTACAGTAATGTATGAGTATATGGAGGCCGGACACTACAGCATCTTAATACTTTAAATCAGTTACAGTAACGTCAGCTTAGGGAAACTTGTGATGCTGAGTTTTAAATGAGTCTTTGAACTTGTGCTGTAATTTTTATAGTGACCTGCTGTATTTGAAGTCAGTTTTTCTCATGTTATTTAAATTGTAGAGCATACCTAACATTGTGTTGTCTCACAGTTTATTGTACTGTATGCTACAGTATCATTGAATAAGTCTCCACGTTGGTGTCCACTAAAACAGTGAAGGGTTTAATAGTGTTAACATTTGTGTTAACAGTTTGTGCATGTGTAAAGAAATGTGTCGGGGTCTTAGGGCCACCTGCTGGGCAACCACTGAAAAGACAACACATGAAATGGTTTCTTGTCATTTCACTGCGGTGACCTGTTAATATTTTTGATATTGTTTTGATACAGATCGGTATGTGTAGCTACAGATTTTAATTATTCTTACCATCTGGAATTGGCAGTGCATTCACTTGGCAAGCAAAAGATTGCTGGTTCAATTCCCACCGGAAACACATCCCCTTTAGGGTTGCATCAGGAGTGTCATGTGGTGTAAAACTCCACCGTATCAGACGTGTGGAGCTACTTGGTATTTTTAAAATAAAGTTGTTTTATAAATTATGTCTTCGTCAGTGTTAAATGGTTATGTAGATCAGAATGTCTTTGCCTTTAAAATGCAGGTCACGATTATATATCACGGTCCTCTGTAACTTGTTGCCTTATTTAGTATCACACACACTTCAATCCTGTTTACAGCATCCAGACAGTTAAGGACCATTCAAGCTAATTATAGAGGGATTGAAAATCTTTATTTAGCCTAACACAGCACAGTGCAAGGGTTCACCTTAATCCAGTGTTAACACCGTGGACCCCGTGCCCAACATGACTGTGGAACAGTATCCTGGCGGCCTGTGTAATATCGAGATGGAGTCACACATCCCCTCTGACTACATCAAAATACACAGGAGGTGTCTACAATGCACATAATCTGTTGTTCCACCTCTTGATAAATATAACCACAACAAGTCTCTGTGAGAAGTAAAAAGTTGGTTTAAGTAGATTCTGGGTTCTAGATGGTGGAAAGTTGAAATGTTTAAAATCTTCACTTGTTGATAACGTCCCCTCGTCCTCGGTCTTCCATCGTGTTTGTTTTTGGGTGTTGTGAAGATCTCCCTTAAGCATTGTAGGATGAAGAGGAGACATTTCCGCCATGACCTGTCCAGTTGGTGTGGATGAAATGACCGGGGTTTGAGAGTAGCTCATATGTGTGGGCTCCAAAGTAGTCCCTCTGAGCCTAAAAACAAAGCCAGATACAGTTACCTTTTTAAAATCTGCAAATCCTTAAAATATTTTTAACCAAAAGAGTCACGATATGAAAAAAGGATTTTATAGCATCTAGATTCCAGCACAAGACTCGAGCTACAAGGGATCTTTTATTGTGATACACCTCCTATAGTGGAGGCGTGACCGTTTCCAGAAGTGTGTTACCTGAAGAAGGTTGGCGGGCAGCTTGTCATGTCTGTAGCCATCATAGAAGGACAGAGCGGTAGTGAAACAGGGCATGGGGATGCCATGTTGGACTCCAGTGCTGACTGTTCCGCGCCATGACTCCTACAGCAGGAGAGTAAACAGAATGAAGACATAATTAAGTTTGTTTACAGGACTAAATTAAATCACTGTGAATCTGGTCATAAATTAGAGGTCATCTCAAGGCTTTTGGTAACCAAAACAATCACTGCAGCATTTTCATCAGCTCAAATTCTGCAGGACTCACTATGACTGCAAAACTTGCAAAGGAAAAAACCTGTAAAGTGGGAAGGGGAGAAGAAAAAAAAAAAATGTATTGTGTACTTGGGTCTATTGGGATGGATTCAATTCCGATCATCTTCACACACTTTGAATTAGTTCATCCGTTTAATGTAAAGGGAACCCAGACCACTATATCACAAATCAACCAGAGGGCTGGTGACTACAAGACAAGACGTACTGTTGCTTCACTCCTTTTCTATATTTAAAAAAAGAGGAAATAACTTGTTTTTTTGTGCCTTTGTCAATGTGGTGATTGCAGGTTATTGCTTGGCCACTTCCTCCTTCCTCATACCTGGCAGTCTTGCACAGCGTTACTGAAGAAAGTGTCCAGCAGCAAGTTCTGCAGCTCGGCGTTCCTGTCGAAAGCCTCTTTGATTTTACCCAAGAAGACACTGGAAGAGGAAAAGCAGTGTTAATGTTCTCCAGACATACTGTAATAAAAACTCCATTTAAACAAAGTTGAATGCCCTTTGAGAACTTCATCCCCATTAGCTGGCTGGTGACTGTACACTGCAAATTATGAGAGTTAAATGTTCGATTACGCAACAACAGTGCCGGGTTACACAAAGTAAACCAGTGTCACAATCACAATTTCCTCATTCTTGTCTCTCAATATGATTTTATGGGAAGAGTCCTTTTGTTCCTCTCTTTTCTCACTTCAACATTACAACACAAAACACATTGACAAAAAGGCAATTTTACAACTGCATAAAGGTTTTTCTTGCACTTAAAGAAACTGCAGCTTAACTCAAATGTTCTTAAATCTTAAGCAACAAAAACTTCTGTTTTTGTTGGGCTTTCTTAACAAGGGCTCTTAGACACCCTCGCCCCCACTGTTTGGACAACAGTGTTGAAACTTTTGCACAACATGGAAGTGAGGCAAACTTCTGCTCTGTGGACACATGAGGGCAAAAGTACCTTCGAATGATGCAGCCTCCTCTCCACATCAGGGCGATCCCACCATAGTTGAGCATCCAGCCAAACTCTTTGGCTGCCTGGCGCAGCAGCATGAATCCCTGCGCGTAGGAAATGATCTTGGACGCATACAGGGCCTGGACAAATGAAAACATAACAATTTTCATATTATTTTCAGTGTTTAAAATGTCTATTCATCACTTCTGATACCAGGTAATCTCAAAGGGTGCGCAAACATTTTTACTTTGACCTCTCTGTGGCATGCTGCTCTAAACTGGCCCATTTAGAGTAAATGCATTTACTGTGGGTTTTACCTTTCTGATGTCTTCTAGGAAGGTAGCCTTGTTGCTGCTGAATTTGACCCCCTGTGGCCCTGACAGGCTGCGGCTGGCCTCCACTCTCTCATCCTTTAGAGAAGACAGACATCTGGCAAAGACAGCCTCCCCTGGGAGACAACAGGATGAGAGAAGGGAGAGGAAAGAAGAGGGACAGCATTAGTGTATATACTACACACACCGCTTTGAGTGTCACATAAACTAACTGCCCGGCTTTTTTTTTCTTTTTTTAATAGTAATTTAGGTTTCCCGAGATCTCAAAAAATGACAAAGCATTACAGAGAATTTCCAAGCTGATAGTCACAGCGACCCTGTACTATCAGCCAACGCTCGAGCGACAGCATGACTCAGCAGTGTTTGCAATAGTGTTTGGTAAAGCAGGCGTGCCAAAGCTATGGCGGACAAAACTCAAGGTTTCCCAGATTAGAGAGGATCATTTCCTTGCCACTAACTGAGGACAGTAGGGAAAAAAAACCTGTTGGGTCAGCATGACTTGCTAAAACCTGCATTGCTCTATAACATAAAAACTGTCCTAGTGAGGAATGTGATCCCTGCTGGGTGAGAGCGCCTCCTGTGCATACTGCTTCGCCCTGATGGGCTTAGTTCTCACACAATGAAGCCTTTTATTCTGCACCCATCCCTCTCTATCACAGCAGGATATCCAACACAGACAGGGAACAAGCAAACACAGCAATTTAAAAAAAATCTCACTTGTGGGTACATTGGATACATTTTCCACATAGTTTACCCTGCATGCTTTTAAAGTTAATCATATAAAGCTTGCTTCTTGTTTAGGTCTGTTTATGAAACAGACTATGATACAGTCACAGCAAAGACCAAAGCCAAATCCCCCTTATGTCACCTGACATGCGCAGGCCATCAGAATAGCCTTCAAGCTTCTTACAGGCAACAACATATTGATCACATTCTCTAAAAGAAGCTCACAGCCCATGCTGTGTTTGCCAGCTGACAGATCCAAAGTATAAGCCCAAGAAATCTGATCATTAAAGGGTAATTTGATAAGTGGCTTTTGCAGTATTGGTACATGACACTAGCCTTTATGAGTAGTTCATTGCTTTAAGCCTCCTTTCTTCCTCTTACCGATCAGTGTGACAGGTGTCCCGTACTCGAGGGCTGATATGGCCGTCCACTTCCCTGTGCCTTTCTGTCCAGCACTGTCGCGGATTTTGGGCAGCAGATGTTTACCGTCAGAGTCTTTGTATTTAAGGATGTTAGCTGTGATCTCAATCAGGAAGGAGTCCAGCTCAGTCTTGTTCCAGCTGTCAAAAGCCTTAAAAAACAAAACAAAAAAAATCAAAAACACATATTGTCTTTATATTTTACATAATTAATACTGCCAGACAAATGTGAAAGTGGTGTCATAGAAGTACAACAAGCGCACCTGTGCCATCTCATCATGGTCCATACCCAAGACATCCTTCATCAGGTGATAGGCCTCACAGACCAGCTGCATATCTCCATACTCAATGCCGTTATGGACCATTTTCACAAAATGACCCGCACCCTCATCGCCAACCTGCTCAAGCCACACAATATTTGTTAGATGATTTGGCATAATAATAACAACAAATATATATTTAATAAACATTAAATATACACACAGATTAAAATACATCACTCACCCAGTCACAACAAGGCTCTCCTGTTCCAACTTTGGCAGCGATGCTCTGGAAGATGTCCTTTATGTATGGCCTATAAAATAAACATTAAGTTACACTCTGAAATTGATAAATGTTCACTGATTTTTAACACACATGTAATGAAGCTGACGACTTACCAGGCCTCTTTATGTCCACCAGGCATGAGTGAGGGTCCATAACGTGCACCCTCCTCTCCACCACTCACTCCACTGCCAACAAACAGCAGGCCCTTCTCTTTCAGACTGTTGCACCGCCGCTATAGGATAGAAGTGCATGAGCTATGGTGATATACTCTGAAATAAAGAGGTTTTGCTCCACAGTGAATGTTTATGACTTACTGTCGTGTCTCTGTATTCAGAGTTGCCACCATCAATGATGATGTCCCCAGCCTCAAGAAGAGGAACCTGAGAATTAACAGATGTAGTACAAACCCAATAAATATATGCAGGTTGGATGCAGTTTCTAAACTTTAGCCTAGTTCAGGACTGACTGCTCACCAGCTTGTCAATGAAGTCATCCACAGCCTGTCCAGCCTTGACCAGCAGGATGATCCTCCTGGGCTTCTTGAGCTTGGTCACCATGTCTTCCAGAGATTCTGCTCCAATCACCTTGGAGCCCTTAGCCTCGTTCTGCAGGAAGTCATGCACCTTGGACACGGTACGGTTGTAAGCGCAGACCTGTTGGAAAGATATTGAATGAGTGAAAGAAAAGTGGAACAGGTTATGCAGGGAGTAGCAGCAACACACACAGGAGGCATCAACTTACCACAAAGCCGTGGTCATTCATGTTCATGATGAGGTTCTGGCCCATGACGGCCAAACCAATTAGTGCAATGTCTGCTCTGAGGAAATAAGAATCACATCACAGGTGAGAAGATCGGATAGTCTGGCTTCAGGGTAATTATCATCAAAACAGCCTTCTGTCTACTATCTCTCTAGTCATCCAGTGTATTTTTATTTCAAGTAAATTAAAACATGGGCTTCAGAGTCCTCACTCCGAAGATCCCTTTAATTTCCCAGAGTCCATAGCGACCACCACCCAATTCAGTGCTGCACAGACCACACATATTTCTACCAAACTCTAAAGCTGACCCCGGTCAGATAACAGCACCGTTAGCATTAACTACTAAAGAAGATTACTCTCAGCAAAGGAGAAAAACAAAAGAACCTCAACTAGTAGGTATAACCTTTCTATTGCCCCGACTTTGTACAAGAAAAGACACAACAGAAGAAGAAACAAGTGGAGGACTTACTCAGCCATTGTGTTCTGTGGGCAAAGTAACTGTAAGGTAACTGTGTTAAAATGACAGTCGAGCTCGCACACCAGTCCTTTCCTTCAGATTTCCTCCTTGCTCGTTTTCCACTTCCTCGTTCTCATCTAAACTTGACTGAGACTCTTAGGTACGCCCACGTAGAGCAAGAACCAATCGAAGAGCTTTCTGCAAACAAGCCACGTCCAAGGCTAAATTTGATTGGTCTAGAATTCTGAGCAGAGCTATCGCTTTTCCTGTTGGCTTCCCCGGAAGTCACTCACGAAGCTTCAGTGCACGCCCTACGTCTGCCTGATGAGGGACCTGTTTCAGAAATGGATTTTCCTCTTTAAGTATCGAGACAGTCAAACTTGTCTTGACTAGTAAGTTTAAGAACAACATTTTAACTTGATGATTTTGCCTTGTCAGTCTCCCAGTTGGACACCTCGTTTCTAATGGCAGCGGTCAAATCCGTCAGACCTGAGAGCTGCGCTTGCGCCACAATAGACTATATGTCTATATATCTATAAGTCAATGAATCCCGTTTTCTTTTTCTCTGGTGAAAATCTGAACAAGTACATTGTGTATTTCATATTTTAATCACAAATGCAGAAGATTAAGCCCATTTTTTTTTAGCTGTTTAGTAAGTAAGTAAGTAAAATTTATTTATATAGCGCTTTTCACAGATAAAAATCACAAAGTGCTTAATGGAAATATAAAACAATGTAACAGTAAACAAAACAGCAATGTAAAACAATAAAAACAACATAAGAGGAAATTAATTAAATGCTTTTCTAAATAAAAATGTCTTCAGCTGTTTTTTTAAAGAATCATTAGCAAATGTCTTTCTTATCACAACATCTAAATTTTATGATTTCAGTATAATGATTACACGCCCAGCAAGTTTTCTAGAAGAAGAATTGCCTATATATTTTTAGTAGATTATGCAACAGCACAATCTAATAATTTCAGTGCATATGCAGTCAATTTTCCTGTTGCTAACTAGCTCAATGCATTACAGACAGAAGATATGGATGGAGTAGACATTGATTCTTTTCATGTTAAGTTATATTTCACACATTCTGGCACAGGAAAGATGTTCTTGGCTGTCTATGTTTGAAATGTTTGTCTTTTCTTCTGTATAATGGAAATAAATGGCATCTGAAAAACTGAGGACCAGTGTGCGGAGTGTGTCGGTGGGTGTTCCTGTGCTGTGAACGAAGTTTGTTTAAAACAAAAAGAAAAACCCAAGAAAACAAATGATCTGGAAGAAAAAGAGAGAGACAGAAAGTGATTGCTGAGCTCCTTATATACCTTCAGTTAAGCAATTACGCACAGTGACAAATATTGCTCTAAATAGGCCACTCCCCTAATCTAAATAATCACAATAACCTGTAAGTGGATATGGAGGACTAAGGGCCATCACACATATTTATTCAAAATAAAAGTTGTTTGTGTTTCTGTTTTGGGAATGTCAAAATAAATATGCACAACAGCAAGTACACATTAAAAATAATCAAAAAGACAAAGTAACACATGTCGTATGCTTGACTTTGACTTCAGTTTGTGTGTGTAGGAGGGAAATACAATCAGAATTTTTATGTTACTGTCAAGCTAGCTCACTGTTTGAACAAGTGGTCATATGGCACAATCCAGCAGCCTGGATTTAAGTCTGACCCTGGCAATTGGCTACATGTCACCTCCACTTCCTTTACTGCTGCACTATCCAATAAAGGCAAAAGTACCCACCCTCACAAAAAGTTAAAGACGGAAAACCACCCATGTTATGTAAGCTTTTATAAAGTGTCTTGATGCCTTCTCAGTCATCCAGGTAAGTAAATCAGAGACTGAACAAGTCACTTGGATCAGAAACTTTCTCATTGAACACATTATGTCCAGATAAACAGAATCAACATTTAGGGCTTATATAAAGTGCATATTGAGGGATGGTCATGCAAGATACTTAGCTGCCTGTCAATTGAATAAAAAACTAGAACTGTGTGGATTTATACATAAACATGTTCACTGTAGTGTAGTGTATGTTAATATGTGGCTTCATAATTGCTAGCTGTCTTTTGGTCCTGCTTATACATATTGGTAAAATGTTTAGGATGAGATAGAGATAAAGGTTTTAAACATTTTAATCAGCACACTCCTGCAAACTAAAATATATGAAGGTCTAAATATTTATCCCAGGGGTCCACAAATCAGCAGTTTGGGAATAAAAAGTACATAAACGACTTTAATCCTCCTCTGCTGCAGTGCAGAGGAACAACACTGATGGGAGCGATGAGGGTTTGTAGTTAAATTCCTGCTGTTACAGGACCAGAGAGTGATCCTGTCTGGTAAACATCACTAGGATTTTGGAATTCTGGTTGCTATGACATTACTGCATAACAGCACCATATCTGCAGGAGAACAGGTCTGATCACAACTCTGAGGACACCTTTGAAGAGGTAAGACCAATCTACTGTTTTTGCTGATCTTTTTCCTTCCAGATTTCCTGTATAATGTTAGGAAATGACTAAAATTATTTCCCCAGCATTGTTTTTCCAAGTAAACCACTTTTTTATTTAGCTACATTGGAAAAACAGTTATGATGGTATGTCAGTCTTTTTGCTGTAATCAGACTCTTTAAATGTATTTTTCTTTAGTACTGAATAATTTTCATTTGTCATTTTTTTTAGTTTCATGATGTGTCAATAATACACTGAAAGAGTTAAGACTTTACTTTGTGGTACTAAAATGCCAGTATTTTGACTTAACTACTTGATGCTGCCAAACAGATTTGCATTTTTCAAAATGCATTTTTCAAAATGCATTTTCTGCATGTAATTTGAAACATTTAGAAAGTTATAATATGTGATACATTACTGTGTTTTATAATAGTTTTGGTAACTAACTTTGATTTGACTCTGTAATTTAATCTTGGATAAAACTAATACTGTGTTATGTTGTCACACCAAGTATACCTTCTCCTCAAATCAAGTAAATTTAAAGGGCTAGAATAAGTCTGAAAATATTAACAGTAGTTACATCTTGAAGACGTTTCCTGATTTATCTTACATCTATAATGATTTCGATTTCAACTCAAGGCAGAAACAAGGAGCTGGATCCATTATGTCAGCGGAAACAAGAGGAAAGGACACAAGAGGGGGAAGAGCAAAGGGTGTATCAAACAAAGGTACCAGAAGGAAGACAGCAAAACCTGTGAGTAGGAAAACACATTACACACTCCTGTTAAAAGGATAGTCTACGTTAAAACCAACTTTTCAGGTATGATATTAGCATAAGACTGAAAAATATTGTGCTGATGAACAAAATCTTTAACATTACTTCAGTTTTCTTGGATGTTACAGTTGGGTATGCCACAGGTTTGGAGTATATGGATACACATATATTGGATTTAATCCAAATACTAATGTGGCAAGATAAATATTATTAAACCAGGATTTTATTATAAAAACCTATTGGATGACTCTTATTGTATGAAACAAAAAATTTCCCATGTATCAAACTGGGATTATCCAGAAATATTTAACGTTTCTTTAATCACCACAATAGTTTCAGTTTGTGCTAAAATGTTTATGAAAATATGTTTTGAGTGATAAGTTAGGTTTTTAATGTGTTAAACTTGCATTAGATAAGACAATGTACCACTGAACACAGGAGGCATGATTGCTGAAAATGGGTCTCTGAACACCTCTGTAGATATTCTATTAAAAATCATTCATGACTTGTGATCAGTGTTAATATTAAGCATTTATATGATTATTTTGATAAATTGCTGTGATTCAGTCTGAAACCTAATTTGAGTCTATTCAGAAAACAGGACATTTCTAATTCACCTCAGACTTTTGAGCTGTAGTCTACATTGTAATTATAGTGTATGGTTATTGATTAGAGCAGATGATATGAGACTATCAGGAGAGACTGTTAAAAAGTTATGAGCTGTCTTGATGCAGAGAAAGTGGAGTTTGTCATCCTCGTGCTGCTGCCAAGATAGGCAGCTGGTAGGATTGAATGATGCTCTGGCTCTGTGCTCAAGTTCAGACATAGGCTTTAAGCAACCATGAGCCACTGATAAGCGTGATAGATTAATAAGCATGTATAAAGTGGACTTGTTAAACAGCTCTGATAGGAGAAAGTCAATGAGCACGCAATAAAGTGGACTTGTTAGGGACAGTTTACCATCAGCCTTGATAAAGTTTAACTTCATTTAAAGACAGACTTTAAAGAAAATTCTTATTTGAAACTGGTGATAAAATCCAGGTCAGATACAGTTACATACAAGCATACAGTACACACTACTGCTCAAAGGTTGGAGGTCAGTTAGGAAAAGTCCCTGATTTTAATAGAAAATTGGCTTTAATGTAACATCACATGAAGGTTATCAGTAATGTTTCACAGCTTTAATCAAATCATTCATCATCCATAAGCTGTGATGGAAAAATGTCTGCAAGCGTGCAGGAGCCCATTTTTAGAGACAATCACTCCTGTGTTATAATGTTCATTGAGGTTTATCAGGTCAGATGAACAATAGATAATAAGAAATATACTCTTACTAATTATTAGAGTTGAAAAGTACTTTGCTAAGCAAAATTAAATGAGGTTAGGTTGGAACTTGAAACGTTAACATAAAAGGTTCGGTTTGTGATGCATGAAAGAAAATAATTTCTTCTAAAAATCTATTGGAAAATTCTGATTGTAAGAAATGAAAAATATTCAAAGAGTGAATCCTGTTCAAAAAGTGAAGGTTTTGTGCAGCTGGGTGTTGCAGCCCCTTTAGAGGAAAATGTAAACTTGGCTTAATGAGGTTAAAAACAAAAACTGGGACGATCCAGACACATTTACTGTTTCTTTAATCACCACAATAGTTTCAGATTGTACAAAAATCTCTTAAAAAGTTGTTTTGAATGATAAGTTAGGCTTTAATGTGTTAAACTTGCATTAGATAAGACAATGTACCACTAAACACAGGAGGCATTATTGCTGAAAATGGGTCTCTGAACACCTCTGTAGATATTCTATTAAAAATCATTCATGACTTGTGATCAGTGTTAATATTAAGCATTTATATGATTATTTTGATAAATTGCTGTGATTCAGTCTGAAACCTAATTTGAGTCTATTCAGAAAACAGGACATTTCTAATTCACCTCAGACTTTTGAGCTGTAGTCTACATTGTAATTATAGTGTATGGTTATTGATTAGAGCAGATGATATGAGACTATCAGGAGAGACTGTTAAAAAGTTATGAGCTGTCTTGATGCAGAGACAGTGGAGTTTGTCATCCTCGTGCTGCTGCCAAGATAGGCAGCTGGTAGGATTGAATGATGCTCTGGCTCTGTGCTCAAGTTCAGACATAGGCTTTAAGCAACCATGAGCCACTGATAAGCGTGATAGATTAATAAGCATGTATAAAGTGGACTTGTTAAACTGCTCTGATAGGAGAAAGTCAATGAGCACGCAATAAAGTGGACTTGTTAGGGACAGTTTACCATCAGCCTTGCTAAAGTTTAACTTCATTTAAAGACAGACTTTAAAGAAAATTCTTATTTGAAACTGGTGATAAAATCCAGGTCAGATACAGTTACATACAAGCATACAGTACACACTACTGCTCAAAGGTTGGAGGTCAGTTAGGAAAAGTCCCTGATTTTAATAGAAAATTGGCTTTAATGTAACATCACATGAAGATTATCAGTAATGTTTTCACAGCTTTAATCAAATCATTCATCATCCATAAGCTGTGATGGAAAAATGTCTGCAAGCGTGCAGGAGCCCATTTTTAGAGACAATCACTCCTGTGTTATAATGTTCATTGAGGTTTATCAGGTCAGATGACCAATAGATGATAAGAAATATAATCTTACTAATTATTAGAGTTGAAAAGTACTTTGCTAAGCAAAATTAAATGAGGTTAGGCTGGAACTTGAAACGTTAACATAAAAGGTTCAGTTTGTGATGCATGAAAGAAAATAATTTTCTTCTAAAAATCTATTGGAGAATTCTGAGTGTAAGAAATGAAAAATATTCAAAGAGTGAATCCTGTTCAAAAAGTGAAGGTTTTGTGCAGCTGGGTGTTGCAGCCCCTTTAGAGGAAAATGTAAACTTGGCTTAATGAGGTTAAAAACAAAAGCTGGGATGATCCAGACACATTTACTGTTTCTTTAATCACCACAATAGTTTCAGTTTGTGCTAAAATCTCTTTTAAAAAGTTGTTTTGAGTGATAAGTTAGGCTTTAATGTGTTAAACTTGCATTAGATAAGACAATGTACCACTGAACACAGGAGGCATTATTGCTGAAAATGGGTCTCTGAACACCTCTGTAGATATTCTATTAAAAATCATTCATGACTTGTGATCAGTGTTAATATTAAGCATGTATATGATTATTTTGATAAATTGCTGTGATTCAGTCTGAAACCTAATTTGAGTCTATTCAGAAAACAGGACATTTCTAATTCACCTCAGACTTTTGAGCTGTAGCCTACATTGTAATTATAGTGTATGGTTATTGATTAGAGCAGATGATATGAGACTATCAGGAGAGACTGTTAAAAAGTTATGAGTTGTCTTGATGCAGAGAAAGTGGAGTTTGTCATCCTCGTGCTGCTGCCAAGGTAGGCAGCTGGTAGGACTGAATGATGCTCTGGCTCTGTGCTCAAGTTCAGACATAGGCTTTAAGCAACCATGAGCCACTGATAAGCGTGATAGATTAATAAGCATGTATAAAGTGGACTTGTTAAACAGCTCTGATAGGAGAAAGTCAATGAGCACACAATAAAGTGGACTTGTTAGGGACAGTTTACCATCAGCCTTGCTAAAGTTTAATTTCATTTAAAGACAGACTTTAAAGAAAATTCTTATTTGAAACTGGTGATAAAATCCAGGTCAGATACAGTTACATACAAGCATACAGTACACACTACTGCTCAAAGGTTGGAGGTCAGTTAGGAAAAGTCCCTGATTTTAATAGAAAATTGGCTTTAATGTAACATCACATGAAGGTTATCAGTAATGTTTCACAGCTTTAATCAAATCATTCATCATCCATAAGCTGTGATGGAAAAATGTCTGCAAGCGTGCAGGAGCCCATTTTTAGAGACAATCACTCCTGTGTTATAATGTTCATTGAGGTTTATCAGGTCAGATGAACAATAGATAATAAGAAATATACTCTTACTAATTATTAGAGTTGAAAAGTACTTTGCTAAGCAAAATTAAATGAGGTTAGGCTGGAACTTGAAACGTTAACATAAAAGGTTCAGTTGGTGATGCATGAAAGAAAATAATTTTCTTCTAAAAATCTTTTGGAGAATTCTGAGTGTGAGAAAAGAAAAATATTCAAAGAGTGAATCCTGTTCAAAAAGTGAAGGTTTTGTGCAGCTGGGTGTTGCAGCCCCTTTAGAGGAAAATGTAAACTTGGCTTAATGAGGTTAAAAACAAAAACTGGGACGATCCAGACACATTTACTGTTTCTTTAATCACCACAATAGTTTCAGATTGTGCTAAAATGTTTATAAAAATATGTTTTGAGTGATAAGTTAGGTTTTTAATGTGTTAAACTTGCATTAGATAAGACAATGTACCACTGAACACAGGAGGCATGACTGCTGAAAATGGGTCTCTGAACACCTCTGTAGATATTCTATTAAAAATCATTCATGATTTGTGATCAGTGTTAATATTAAGCATGTAATTGCCCTGATCAAAATGAATGTGCTGCCCAGGCTATTGTATCCTATCCAAATGATCCCCGTCTTGTTCTCTAAGAGAGTACTGAAGGACATAAATGGTTGGCTTACCTCTTTCATCTGGAACAAGCGCAGACCCAGGCTCAAGATGGCAGTGTTGCATCTGCCAAGCTCCAGGGGCGGCTTGGATCTACCTAATATTAGATTGTATCAGCTTTCTGCCCATTTAAGATTTGTGAGCGACTGGGTTAGGGGTAAAACCTCAATCTGGTCGGATATTGAGACAGCTCTGTCACAATGCAAACTGAGCGATCTATTATTTTGTAATGATTTTAACGGAATTAAGGCCCTTTGTACAAATCCTGTAACAATCAACACCCTAAAAACGTGGCGAATTGTCCGCCGTCTTGAGGGAAGATCGAGAATAACATCAACCTTTACCCCTATAATGAATAACCCTGCTTTCCCTCCGGGTTCCTCGGACCCCGGCTTTCAACGATGGTCTGATAAGAATATTAAGTCTCTTGGTGACCTTTTCTCGGGTGGTGAACTCATGTCGTTTGAACAACTTACCAACAGTTACGGCTTGCCTAGACAGGATTTCTTTCGTTTTTTGCAAATACGACACTATATCACTCACAGTACAACCCTTGCTGAGCACCCTGAAGTATCTGATGTTGAGAAAATTTTGTTTAGGCAACAGCTGAAGGTGTCTCTGAGTTCATTTTATCATGTGCTTAATGCTTTGACTACCACTGATGCGCAGGGGATTAGAGGTGTGTGGGAGAAGGAACTGTCGGTAACCATAGATGAAGATAAGTGGGATACCGTTTGGTCTCTCGCAAAAAGGATTTAAATTTGTACTCGGACAAGAGCAATCCAATTTAAGATTTTACACAGATTGCACGTATCCCCTCACCGCAGACACCTCTTCAACCGCTCTCTTTCCCCTGTGTGTCTTAAGTGCAAAACTGATGTAGGGACTTTAACTCACTGTTTTTGGTCCTGTTACAAGCTTCAAGAATACTGGGCTGACATTACAGGTGAACTGGGGAAAATCTTCCACGTTGATATAGAGATGGACCCTTTATCCCTGATTCTAGGTCTTCCAAGTGACCGCCTAAAAGCGGCGGCCAACAAAAGATTGTATAACACTCTAACATTTGCAGCCAGGAAAAATATCCTCTTACAATGGATCAACGATAGGACTCCCACTGTCTGTGGCTGGCGCAAAATAATTTTCGAACTGATTCCTCTGGAATACCTCACACACGTTATACACCACAGTGTGGGTCAGTTCTACGGGATGTGGCACCCCTTTTTGGACTATATTGGACCGGACCTTTCCGCTATCTTATTCAAAGGACTACTACGCACGTGATCATCACCCGGGCGCTGTAAGACTGACTCACCACCTCTTGTATGTTATATTTTGTATTTTGTATCTTGTATTATGCCTTATTTAAGAGCTGTTGTGTACGTTTTGTGTTTGTACTGTTTTGTTGTTCTGTGTCTAATGTCGAGACACTGTGCTGTTAAAGGAAAATCTGCAATAAAAACAATGATGAAAAAAAAAAAATTAAGCATTTATATGATTATTTTGATAAATTGCTGTGATTCAGTCTGAAACCTAATTTGAGTCTATTCAGAAAACAGGACATTTCTAATTCACCTCAGACTTTTGAGCTGTAGTCTACATTGTAATTATAGTGTATGGTTATTGATTAGAACAGATGATATGAGACTATCAGGAGAGACTGTTAACAAGTTATGAGCTGTCTTGATGCAGAGAAAGTGGAGTTTGTCATCCTCGTGCTGCTGCCAAGATAGGCAGCTGGTAGGATTGAATGATGCTCTGGCTCTGTGCTCAAGTTCAGACATAGGCTTTAAGCAACCATGAGCCACTGATAAGCGTGATAGATTAATAAGCATGTATAAAGTGGACTTGTTAAACTGCTCTGATAGGAGAAAGTCAATGAGCACGCAATAAAGTGGACTTGTTAGGGACAGTTTACCATCAGCCTTGCTAAAGTTTAACTTCATTTAAAGACAGACTTTAAAGAAAATTCTTATTTGAAACTGGTGATAAAATCCAGGTCAGATACAGTTACATACAAGCATACAGTACACACTACTGCTCAAAGGTTGGAGGTCAGAAAAGTCCCTGATTTTAATAGAAAATTGGCTTTAATGTAACATCACATGAAGGTTATCAGTAATGTTTCACAGCTTTAATCAAATCATTCATCATCCATAAGCTGTGATGGAAAAATGTCTGCAAGCGTGCAGGAGCCCATTTTTAGAGACAATCACTCCTGTGTTATAATGTTCATTGAGGTTTATCAGGTCAGATGACCAATAGATGATAAGAAATATAATCTTACTAATTATTAGAGTTGAAAAGTACTTTGCTAAGCAAAATTAAATGAGGTTCAGTTGGAGCTTGAAATTAACATAAAAGGTTCAGTTGGTGATGCATGTAAGTTTCACACAGTAGAAATGTGTATTTATCTTTTATATTGGTTTTATTCTGATTTTAGTGTTTATTTGTGAGTGTAGTTTTTATTTGCATGATTTTATGCTGTTTTTGTCACATGTTTTTAGTGTGTTATTTTACATTTGCTGGGCATGGGAGAAATTAGCTGATAGTGATCCACTGCTGAGGTATGGGTGTGTCCAGAGGTGTCCTATCAGCTGTTTATAGGACTTATGAAAAGGAAGCAAGCTGAGCAGTGGAAGCGGAGAGGCCCCAGATAGGAAGAGGAACGCAGGAAGGCCAAGTCGAAAAGAAGGATCCGCTGCGTGACTGGAGACTGACCGGTCAGCGTGATGTGGCGACCCAGTCCCGACAGCAGGAACGGCGACAGTAGGAGACAACGCGTGTGACTGACAGCAGGGTAGATGTATACCACTGCCTGCATTTGTCAGTAGTGTCTCACTGTTGTTCACTGGGTGCAGCCGTGTTGGGAGAGGGTCTCCATGGCTGTAAGCCAGGGCAGCTTCCGGGATGATGGTTCTGGCTCCTATTTGTTTTTACTTACAGGGCGATGACGTTTCATTTTCTTACCCCACCCCCAACCAGTCGAGGCAGACGGCTGCCCCTCCCTGAGCCTGGTTCTGCCGAAAATGGAGTTCTTCCTTCCCACTGTTGCCAAGTGCTTCGTCATAGGGGATCATTTGATTGTCGGGGCTTTCTCTGTATTATTGCACAACCTTTATCTTACCATATATTGCAAGTTTATATGTTGTGAATTGGCTTAATGTAAATCAAATTGAACTGCATTCAATTAAAACTAAATATAACTTGTAATCAAATCTATTCAAATGTAAAGTCATCTCACTCAATTTGGACAACTAGCACTGAAAAATACACTGACATCCTCTGTTTCCCAATTAGCAGACCAGAGGTTGCTGTTTTATTCATGACTCAATACTTGAATGGTTTTATCCTGTTTATAAATAAACAAAAATGACATTGCTTCATTGTATGATTAATTCTTTGTCTGTGTCAGTACTTGATACATACACATGTATACAATAATTCTAGTTGCCATAGTCTCCGGAGATCCTATGCTCCGTTATCTCATACTTTTCTTCACTGTTTATCTCATTCTGCCCAATAAAATGTAATATTTTTTGTAAACAATGACTTGTTTTATGCCATAAAAAAAAAAAAAAAAAAAAAAAAAAACAACTTTACGTACTTTACGTACTTTAAAAGAAAAAAAATTACATAATGAAGTAACAACTTCCTGGGCATTATCACCACTTTGCATTATACAAATCAAGTAAACAAATACAGGGCTATTTATCATATAACTAACTTTTGGGTATGTGGGATAAAAGGATAGGAGCTTCAAATGATGTGCCTCCATAATTATTCTAGAGTCTTTACCTTACAGTGTTCAGCGACTGCTGTGATTTGGTGCTACATACATAAACTTGAAGTGAATTAATCCACAGGAGATCACAGGAAGATGACAGCAAACATCAGAAGATCTTATTGTGCGCCACAGTAAAAGGGTGGTTTCTTGGGACTAAAGCACATAATAAACTACAGCAGAAGCTCACATAAAGCAGGAAATAAGCAGGCACCACTTCATCTGCTAATGCACGTTTTGCACTTTTATTGTTGCCTCATTCACTAACAGTTCAATGGTGCAAGATTACCATACACAGAATTAGGATATCTGCATGACACATCTATGCTATACAGCGAATGGATTATAATTATTACAAATACAGTAAACATATTTACATTTTAGTTCAAGCTCCATACAACACAGATATTTACAAAGTAAGTATGAAAATGAAACCGGTCTGACAAATAATGTACAGCGTTAATGATGTTTTTGTTTTTTTTTCCTTTTCTTTTGGTGAACAAATCTGAAAGGGCGCGGGGTTAACTGATATTAATTGTCAGAGGGGGAAGGTGGAAAATATCATGGCTAGTTTTGTTTGAAAGGCATCAACGGAAAAACAAACACACACAGAAAAAAGTGATGAGGTGAAGAAAGACACAATAAGTGTGCTGTCGTTTTAGATGTCACAAGCTACTTTGTATAGTCCTATATCCCTGATATTAGAAAAAATAAAAATGAGTTAAAATACACCTTTATTTTGATAGAGTTCAGATGGATGCCTAGTATGACTAATGAGTAGATATCCTCCAAAAAAAACCCCAAAAAACCCAACAGACTTCTAATTCACTCAAACTGCTTTCTAATAAAGAGGAAGCACTAATGTAACTCATCTCCTCAGTCGAGGTGCAGGGGTTACATTTTAGGTCTCCTTTTCCTTTTCCCCCCCTCTCTTACATTCAAACCCTCTCCCAGTTCACACTAGAACAGGCCGCCACACCATCATTTGGTTTAATATGAGTGGAACAACTAAACCGCACAGACTTTATTTGATCAGTTAGTTGAACCTTTTATTAATATGTGCAAAGAGCTGCAAACTAATATATATACATTACAAACAATAAATACACAATCCAAAATAAAAACACCTCTGCAAATGAAGTGAAAACGTTTGCTCTTGCAGCGCTTCGCATCAACATGTATATGAGGTACATTGCACTTTTGAGATTTAATCTGTGCATAGGTGCATCTTTGATGTGCAGCTCAGAGATCCACAATCCAGCACGTTTCTGTTTCTCTGACCGTCAGGCTGGCTGACCCGAGGTCACGTCAGCGCTTTATTTTTTTATCTATATGTAACAGACAGTTGGTAGCTCTCCTTCCACGCATTTCATACGACACAGCAGGCAGACTGCTGGTTGGTTGACCAGAGTTTTTCAATGCCTGTCTGCATTAACACATCTCGAGAGGCGTAGGCGCCAAAAAGTGAATCCGGAGCCGAATGTAGCAGCTGCAGCACGGCACACAGAGCAAATATTTTCATAGGGTAGTATCAGAAATAAGACCTTTGAATATGTAGTCCCTTTAACTTCTTTCCTTCTATTAAACCCTTTGAGAAACAGCTATCCAGTGTACTCCTGATATGTGCTCTTATCATTTGTTCCTGATGATCAAATACAATCCTGGACTCAACATATGTGGCTGTGTCTCTGTCCTTGCTATAGATATGTGTTAATGTGCAAAATAAGGTTAAAAAAAATTAAGAAATAAATGCTCTCCGTTACATTTCATAAAAACCTTCATTGTGGAATGATTAAAAGCGTAAGAAAAAAAAATAACAATGTTAAAATAAAAAAAATATATGAACACAATGAGAGTTAGATGAGGTTTTGATTCAAGAATAAGAATAGAAAAATGAACACATGGTTCCCTGTGGTGCTGCTGAACACGAGTACTTCACTTCAGAGATTTCAGCCGACACTGGTGTGACAGCGAGGGGAGTCATGGGACTACATCGTAATCTGTCTTGCGGGCCATTTAAAAGCAGCTTTGCTGGCTAACCACTGGCGTCAAAGCAAAAAAACTAAAGAAACATTGCACCTTCATTCTTTTTCCTTACTTCCTCCTAAACTTTCCACCGTGTTTTCTTTGCGTCTTTATAACAAGAGTGTAAAGTTAATAGCAGTAAATGTCAAGGCTTTCTGATTCTCAGTGAGATAGAGCGAGCTAGAGGAGCAGAGAGGAATGTGTTAAATGAGGGTTAACTACCACACCGATCCCAGAACAGACCGCATGTACAAATCAAGGTCTCCCTCTAGTTTGTTTTCATCCTCCTAGTCCTCCTCCTCGTCTCCTTGTAACCCTGTTTTTATTTCTTGGGATGAAAAAGCAAAAAGGGGCCTGAATCTACTCCTGCAGGAACAATCGGTCATTGTTTTTGTTTTTTAAACTGCTGAGATATGAAGCGATCCTCGCTTGTTTTTCTCTAGTTAGTCTGCAGTTTTTATGTTAACACAAATGCATAAGTATTTTACTGACTCACTAACTGACACTGGCACTATCGGGGGTTTAGAGGCGGCGTATGTACACAGATTGAGGAGGATCTAAGTATGACGTGGATGACAGTGGAAATCCGGTGTGGCCCTCCTGTCAAATTTCATTCCCACTTTGAGTTTTTGTTTCAGAGACGGTTCAGCCTGATGCAAATCTCACTGCGAGAAGAAAAATACCCTATAAATCTATTAGCAGCTATAGTTTAGGTAGCAGAGCATAAACTAACACGTCACTTGGAGAGATCTGTAGATTTTTCCTTCATGGTTTCAAATGTAAGCTGGCTGATTTGGTAAATTTTTGTTTTTTGTTTTAAACTGAGCAAACCTCCTGAGGACTGCTGCAGGTATCATGCAAGCATTTTAATTTAATAAAAAACCAACAACAAAAAAACCCCAAAATAGAATGAAACTCATTTTAAGGAGACAAATAACACTGATAGAGACATTTTTTTTGTACAGATGATTGGCAAACGGAAAGTTTCTAAAGAGTCGTGCACACACAAGTAGACTACTACAACATGCTACTTAGTTAGGGGAGTTTGGGAATGACAACGAAGCGGAACAAAATTAGACCCAAACATTGTCATCGAAACAAAAACACAAAAAGCTGAGGGGAGGGAATAGAGAGGAGGAAAGCTAAGTTGGCAGCGGGGTTGCTGGAGGGAAGCGGGGAGGCAAAAGTTCTGTGGAACTTAAACGTTTTAGTCGCAT
Organism: Perissodus microlepis; assembly: GCF_051167445.1. Classification (NCBI taxonomy): domain Eukaryota; kingdom Metazoa; phylum Chordata; class Actinopteri; order Cichliformes; family Cichlidae; genus Perissodus; species Perissodus microlepis. The sequence continues at coordinate 5,000,584 of NC_140480.1, read as the reverse complement.
GAAAAGAGACTTAAGCCACAAGTCTACTTACAAGAGAAAACCGTCAAGAATCACAATGATTAATAAGTTTTAACACTTGGTATTTTCGGTATTTTCAAAGGCTTTTCAGAAAGGATGGAAGCGGTGGTTTTCCCGCTCCGCCCGCTCAGTTCTTCGTCAGGCCGCTGCGCCGCCTCGCCAGCTTAGATCTGCGGGGAGAGTTTTACGTTGTGAGGAGGAGGGAATGTTTTTGAAGGGTGCAGAAGCTGCACGTTTGACTGTGGTGTAAGAGGAGTGTGTGTGTGTCTGTGTGTGTGTGTACCTTATCGTTCCTGCTAGCAGAGGATTAAAAGCGTACAGCCAGTCGTTCATGTCTTTCTCGTTGTTGGCCTGCAGGAGGATGCCTCGATGTTTTGTGCACACTGCAAATGTGTTGGGCGTCTGAAAAGAAAACATCACATTATATTCATGTTCATTCAAATGATAAATCCCAGTGCATTTGCCATTTCAGCAATCAATGTGTCCAAAACTGAACAACGTGCACCAAAATAATTTGAATAAATTCTCATTAAAGAAAAGCGTGTTACATCCAGCCTTACCTTAAGCATGGCCTGCTGGTCTTCACTGTATTCCACCTGTGCTGTGGAGAGGTTGAGGACGCCTCGCTCCACAGGGTCCTTGTCGCTGTTGTAGATGAAGACGTAGGGCCGGCGAACAACCACAAAATGCTTCACCCATGAGTTAGAGCGAGGCTCCATGAAGCTTAGAAAACCCTTCTTGGACACAACAGATCTGAAAAGAAGAGATTTTATTCATTTATTTATTTTTTAAGAGAGCGCTTGTTTTCTGAGGAAGAAGCAGAGTTGGTTTGTTTCCAGCTGAAATCATCCAGGTTCAGGAATTTGAATCAATCCACATAATTTCTGCTTGAATTGGAGAACATGAGTATCGACTTACATTTGGTCTGTGAGACACATGTCATAGTGACAGTATTTGGGTTAACATGGCATTACTCACCCTGGTCGCATTTCTTCAATATCAGGCACCAAGTTGAGGAACTCGTTCTTTGCAGCCCGCGCAAGGTAGGAGGTCTCCAGAGTGGGAACCATCGGGAAGTTTTCATAGTCTGAGCAGGAGGGACTGGAGGCACGTGAGCTGTTCTCAGGGGTCCTTTAACACAAATCACACCAAGTTAGAATCAAATAGATGACCTGTCAATAACTGTTTGCAGATCGAGGTCAATGTTCCTAAAAATATGTTTACTTCTGGTCCATGGAGCCACAGCGGGAGTCCGACAGAGAGGGGCAGGTAGAGGAAGGGGTGAGGGTGGCACTGCTGAAGCTCGTCACGGATGGATCACGTCCGATCGGTGAGATGTCAGAAAGCTGAAGTGAAACAACAGCAGGATGAGGTAGACGTTAATATATCAACTCAATGATGTGACACAAAAAGGCAATTTTTTTTAACTTCTTTGTATTATTTCTCACCTTGCAGTCACTGATGCTGTTCACCAGTTGGTTGTATTCACTATTGAAGGTGTGTGTCAGAAGGCGCAGGCACTACAACACAACAGGAACAAGACCGATCAGCTCTGAGCAGAGAAGGAAGAAGGCAGCAACAAGAACGCCCACTAAGCTGACGTTTTTCTCACCTTGGTGGCCAGCTCCTTCTCACGATCCACCAGGCTCTCGATGTCGGCGGAATCGTAGCCGCTGCTCTCGCTCGGCGTGATGGCGCTTTCAAAGGTGGTGCTGGAGATCTGAGAGGAGATGGAGGTGGATGTGGACAGAGTGCCGGAGCTCATGCTGGGGGACAGAGACTCGCTCAGGGACTTGGTGGTGGGAGCTGTTCCTACGGGAGCCGCCTCTCCCAGCTTCTCTCTCAGCGCCAGAAGGTGACGGGTCTTTTCCACCTGGATGAAAGATGGGGGCGAATGTGAGGAGGGGAGAAGAGGGGAGGGTTAGTCTTGTAAAGTGTGTACTCTATGAAAAAACTTTTTAGAATAGCACTTTGGTCTTTGAGTTGAAAAGACTTTTTTCCCTCTACGATATTAAACAGAGATTTATTTCTTTATAAATCTTTTAAGGCCCCACCTCCTGCAGCTGCTCCATCTTCTCTAGCTCCCACTGGTGCTCTAGGATGAGGCTATCTCCTCTGGGCCTCCAGCCGGCCAGGTTCTCCTCTCCACGCACGTAAGCCACTGATGTGTCCAGGACCTTCCTCCTCCTCCTCTGCATCCCTGCTCAGGACATGAGCCCTCATTAGGATGAAGCTTTCTGCAGAATTATGATAAAACAGCTGCTGTTCTTTAAACATGTTTCATGTCCGCTCACCTGGGCTTCCAGTGTCAGACATCTTACACAAGCTCAGCTCGTAGATCCCAGTCACTCGGTTGCTATAATGAAGCAGAAGTTATGAACAAGGAAACTTTGTAACAGGGCAGATATCTCTGATTGTGAAACAGAGATGGCCACAGTACAGCAGCCCAGATTTACCAGTCAGGAGTTTTGGAGTATCCAGTCCCAAAGAGGTTCTTGAGAGAACGGGGTGGGGAAATCTTGGCGTCTCGGGAGTAAAAGACCATGCAGATGTCTTTGGTGATAATGGCAGGCTGGATGCAATGGTCCAGCTGCAGAGAGGAGATAAAGGGTGTGTGTTAGACACGATGACATCAAGAGACTTAAAAACACGTACAAACAGGTGCAACACACTGGAGCAGCGGCTGACCTCCAGATACGCAGATAAGGTCATGTAGATCTTCTCTCCATAGGGAGTGACGCGGTTGAGCAGGAGGGAGTTGTGCAGGGAGCTGTCCCACACTGCCTCAAAGCGATAGAAAGTCCTGAAAAAGACAGAAAGAGGAAAAGTTAGCTTGACAGCATTATTTTTTATGAAGTCCTACTTGGTGCTAACATTACAGGGTCTCTGTGTACAGCAGTGTGTCATGTTGTGAGCACAGTTCTGACATATCAGGAAGTGAACACAGTGACTGAAGCGGTGTTCACATTCATCCTTTAATCATGACAAAACGTGAGGAATCGCACTGAGGTGAGACCTTGACAACAGACAAATCAGGAGCCACAGAGTGTCAAGTGTCAGCCGACACCAATCGGGACAATGATAAGAAAGAAATTCATTTACAGACACGTGAAAAAGCAGTCTAAGGTTCTAGATCTAGATTATTACACCACATCATTATTTATTTAAAACCATGCCAAAATGCACAAATGACTATAACCAGGTACATCCTGTGATTCAGCAGCTGATGGAACCAACTTTAACAGCAAAAACTTGAGGTAATCATTTTTTATTAGTGTCTCCCAGCAGTGTGGACGGATTTCTGACCCACTTGTCTTTACAATATTGCTTCGGTTCATTGAAGTTTGCAGAAATGTATTAATGCACAGCTTTCTTAACGTCCCGCCAAAGCATGTCAATCATATTGAAGTCTGGACTTTGAGCCACTGCAGCACCACTCTGTTGTAGCTTTGCTGCTGTCCTTTGGAGTCACTGACCCAACGATGATCTCATTTGACTCTAGAATACTTCATGGCTCACTCAGTGACCTGGACACTTTGCAGGTTCTTTGGCAGCAAGAAAAGCCCAAATAATCATCACCCGTGCAAAACCACTGGTACGAGGTGTTTGTGCTGATATGCTGTGTTTGGTTTTCACCAATCTTGAAGATGTGCATTAGGGCTTAGGTTTTCAACTCTGCAAACTGAACCCATGCTGCCATGTTGTATTTAGAGAGAAAAGTGTTTCTCCTGGAAGCCTTTCCAATCAGGCCATATTTGTTGAGCTTTTTTCTAATTGCACTGCCATGAACTCCAACATTAAGCATGCTAACTGTGGCCTGTAGCGCCTCAAATATCTGTGGTGAAATTTTTGGGACGTCCACTCCTGGGATGAGTCTTTGATTTTTTTTTTTTAAACTTGTGAATAATCTTCCTTGCTGTAAAATGATCGACTTCAAAGCCTTCCCAGATTCATGGGTATCAACAATTGCTTCTCTCCTCCTCAGTATGTCACCACTCTCCTGAATATGCCAGCAAACTGACAGTAGTGGTTACTGATGATCTAGTGCATTTAATTAGCACCTGGCTAATACTGACCCTCTTAAATAATTATGCAAGTAGGCTTGGATGTACTCACCACATCTGAATTTAGGCTCAGTGTTTGTTAAATAAATAATGACGTGGTATAATGTGTTATGTATTGTTGTCCATGTGAGGTTTACCTCATATTAAGACCTACTAAGGACCTGATTGTTTTTAAATTATGTCCTGATACATAAAACCTGAGAGCTCACATAACTGCATATGCTCAGAACATACAGCACACGTGGATACAAATGACTGCCTTGCAGCAGCAATCTTAAGACCATCACTATGAGCTCTATACAAGGTTACACTGTTCCTGTTATTGACAGCAGGGGGCACTATCAGCCACAGACTCAGAGCCAGATATGCTCTGCTGGTGCCTCATTGGCCTCATTGTTACTGAGGTAAGACTCTATAGTGAGAAACAGCTGAGGGGGAAAACACTGATCTGGAAACGTCTGAGTGTTACAGAGGATATGCATAGCACCGTGGTTCAGTGTCACACAATCACAAACAAATACAGAAAAGTACTAAAAACGGTGTTGCCTCCAAAGACTGCTTTTACCGGTTTGGAGCTTAGGAGGCTTAATATTGACAGGCATGAATGAAGACAGATCTTATGCAACACACAAGCACACACAAACTGTGGAGAGCTTATTTCTACGAGTCTATGGGACTAATGAGAAGCATAAAGGTCTTTCAGTGAAGGAGCCTTATGTTCTCTGGTCGCTGGTACCTATCAATATCCTTATCAATAGAAAGCCTGAGCACAATCATGAGTCCAGCCGCGGCAGGAGGAAGAAAGAGAGCGCACAGAAAAAAAAAAGGGAGAGAGAAGCACAAAGAGTCAGGCAACAGAGACAATGAAGCAAAGTAACAGCAGCGAAAATGGAAAAGGTCGTGCAATGACTCCAATGTGGCTTCAGAGAATATACAGACATGGATACATGCATAGATTTTAACTGATAAGGTTACTACAAAGCATCAACAAATGATTTTTTTTACATGGCAGGAACTCAATCATGACAAAAGAACACAGTGTAACAATGTAACACATTGGCTTTTTTTTTTTTAAGAAAAATAAATGTGTTTCATGATAATAACTGAAGAGAATACAAGCAAGAAGGCAACAAGAACCCTTCAAAGATCTGTGAATGGAAACATTTTACACCTTCAAATGTTGTGACTAGTGTGTTCTCACTCAGACTGACTCAGTGTGGGAGTTTCACCTACCTGTTGTTGTTGTGGGATGACTTGATGTTCTTGGCAGAAATGATGTTAAGGGACAGGACAGCATCGGCTGCGCTATCATCCACTTCAGCCTTGTTCCTGATACGACCTGGTGAGGCAGATCCACACAACAGTTATAAGACCTTCTTGTGTTGGAATAGCTCTCAATAGAGAAGCTCAGCCAGCAGGCAGTTTGTCCACTAACAGCTGTTTTATCACAGCATCCAGTACCAACACAATCATACACACTCAAGAGCCCTGTTGGCTTCAGAGTCAGCAGCTGAATGTCTAAAATATGAAATGTAATTATTTGGTCCATCAGCTACAGCTACAGCATGAACTGCTTAAAGTGAGAAGCAGCCTAAAGCCCGACAGATTCATCTTTCCAGACTGAAAATATCTCAGAGAGAACCGAGTGGTGTGTTTTCAGTGTGATCTCACAAAGTCAAATCTCTTTAATGATCTTCTGTCCTGTCTTCCTCTATCAAAAGCACACAAACACTATAAAACATTGTTCCTGTGCTTTGGGTTTTTTGTTTTCTACAGAGAGGTATAGCACAACTAGACCCTAAAGGTAGGCTGCTCACCTACAACCAGCTCACGAACATCTTTCCAATGGAGCTCGCTGCCCTTCTCGTGGATGAGGGTCACTGTGATCCTCCGCTGGATCCCCTGCAGCAAACATAACAGGAGCTCAAGATCACAGTGAGCAGAGCTAGAGCAACATTACGCTTTAAAAGAAGATATTCAACTGTGTATAAAGGAAGCAGTTACCAATGTGTGAATAATAAGAAAAGAACATGTGGATCAATCCTGTACCTGGTGCAGCAGGTAGGTACCATGGCAGGGCAGGCCTCCACTGTGATCCACGATGGCTGGGATGTACCTGTGCATGGAGGGAGGAAGGTCACACAACATCCCAATTTATAATATTCTTTGTGGGGATAATTTTTATTGTTTCTTTAAAGCTTTTGTGGGAATATAACACTCCAGGTGGATACTCACTCTCCAGTGGGCTCCAGCTCGCTGATCTCAAACCAGACCAGCAGGTCGTACTTGCTGACACACTGACCCAGGTTGGATTTGGTGATGGTGTTCAACTTGGTGGCTGGAACTGGCACACACAGACAGAAGCTCAATGTTATCAAGCGGGAATTTGTCTGAATTTCAGAGAAGATGAATAAAAGTCAGGAGTATTTACTACATGCTTTGGGTGACTAAATGGAGGATGGATAGGTGATGTGAAAACACTGCTGACTATTTATACTGAGCCAGTAATCACAGAGGATAGATACTGGAAGCATACTGAAATGTTAGGAGGAAGTAAATCACAGATTACAACACCAGTGGCAGCACCCTGCTGTATCGGGATTACGGTCCTGTTGAAACGGGCTAATCGCTAAAGCTCACAGTTGCATTCGTCTATGCTCAATATGATCGAAAGGAATGTTATTACACTTGAAAACTGCTGTATTTACTCCTTATATGGTGTGAATGATATGTCATTGACCCTGAAGTTGTCTCCTCAGGACAGTTTCTAAGCAACAGGAGGACATCGTGACCGAACTAACCGCACCTGCAGCAAGGTGCAGCACTCATAACAACAGCAGAGCTTTACCGTGCTACTGCCTGCAGCCACAGAGCACTATAAGAGCACAGCACTACTGTAATCACTACAGCACCAGCATCAAATGTCTGGCTCTTTAGCTACAACAGAGTCCACTGTACCAACCATGATGCTTGGGGACAATTAGCACAGGGTCACTGGCCACTGGGAGGAAGGGGAAGTGAGAGAGCTGGTCAGCCTCGTCCTCCAGACTGGCCAGAGCAGAGGACGCCAGGGAGTTGGCGTGCTCGGACAGCGTGTCCAGCACCTTGCCGTTCACATAGCCGCTCACGAGGTAGCGGATCAACTCTATCTTACGGGTATGGTCTGGATGTGCGATATTGATGAACAGTGAGAGAGATTGAAGGGCAAAAGAAGAGGAAGGAGGACAGAGTTGGGTAAGAGGATTATATAAATTGTGAGGGAATGATTGAATAAGAGACAAAAAAAAAAAAAAATCCAAAGGAGGCGAGAAATGACAAGGAAAAAAAAGTGGAAGGACACATGAGGCATGCTTATGTAAGAAAAAAATCAACATAAAATTATTGATGGCAAAGAACACATTGATGTGACATGGAAACACTCACCTGGTTTGGACAGAGGCATGGGAATAGGATAGTATTTCCTGGATGGTGTTGGAGGACTGTTGACATAATAAAAATACCTTTTATTTACATATGCATATAAAATTAGACAATGTGATTAGAATGCAATCGTTTACCCACTTCTAACAAAATCTGCTGCATTAATAAATATGAATTATCACTGCATGACTGGATCTGCTGTTTGACCCCCACCAACCTGATCAGGTCCTGGCCATGGAGGTGCAGCGGGTGCTGCTGGTAGTGGCCGAACACTTCAAACACGACGGGCTTGCTCTTGATGTACTCAATAAAAGACTCTGTAACTTCGACAGAAATCTGCTCCAACAGATAAAAAAAAAGAAAAAGGGTTTGACAAACTGAGTTGGAATAAAATCGTTGAAGCACAGTTAGTGTGTGTAGGTGCAGATGTGTGTGTGCACTCACATTCTGGACGTGGTAAAAGCCCAGAGGAGCTCCTTTGCCAGTGTTTTTCAGAGGCTCGGTGGAAAAAGCCTCATCGTGACGGTGCAAGAAACTGAGGGAAGAAACATAAATGAATGTCAGCGGGTTGCATTTCTTTTTACACGAGATAACGACAGACAGCTGAAAGTCACACTCCAGGATTTAGCTAGAATTTTGAATCCTTGTTCTGAGTACTATATTTAGAGATAAAGCTGAAACGCTGAACTCAAATCAAACGACTTTTAAACCAAAACAGTTTGGTGTAAATTTACAGCAATAACACCATACTTTAGTTAAAAAGCTGATTTCACAGCACTGCATTTTCCACTTAACCAGTCTGCTTCAAATAAATATGAACTACTGTGCAAAAGTCTTCCCTTGTTTATTTTTTTTCCCCAATAAAATGGAAAACAGGTGCAGCAGTTTATTGAAACGTGCAAACATAGATGGAAATTTGGTATATAAGAAACAGAGTTTCTACAATTCTAATGTTCTTTAAAGTCAGTATTTGGCATGACCACCTTTATTCTTCGACACAGCCTGAACTCTTAGGCAAGCATTCTTGTCATTTCTTTAAGTAGTTTTCCAGACTTCTTAAAGGACATTCAAAGCTCTTCATTGGATGTTGCCTTTAGATGATCCCACACTGCGTCATTAAGGTTCTGGGCTCTGTTGAGGCCAATCCATGACTGATAATGCTCCTTTTGTGTGTTTTTGCGGTGGATCGAAATCTGATGGTACTTTTTTGCATTCTTAATTTAATCAGTGTTGACAAGATCTCCCACACCACTGCCTCAAAGTCCATTTTAAAGTTGGTGTTTTTCTCATGTACCTCAAGTACAATGACTGGACTGAAAATGAGTGGAAAAAACTTTGAAAGACATTTAGAAACCCTTTAGAAGTGTAAAGGAAAGCCGACTCAACTACTGTATTCTCAGGATCGTGCACTCACTTGAATTGGCAGAAGATGTCAGCATACTCAGGCGGGATGCCGCTGGCCTGGAGCACAGTGACACGGAAGGTAAAGACGCTGCCCACCTCCAAGTGGCTTGCCAGATCATCACCATGACTTAGTTTGGTTTCTCCAATGTTACCCAGCTTGAGGTCTAAAGAAAGCCACAGTGAAAGGTTAGTAGGCTTGTTGGATGACTTGTTTAAAAAAAAAAAAGACCCTTGACTGCACCTGTGACTCTGCAGTCGCCATTTGACTTCTAAACAAGCACACATTCATGCATGTAATTTATAGGGAGGATTCTGCTGTTCACTCATCAAATAGCTTTCATACACGTTCCTTCACAGGACAAGAAAAACTGCCAAATTTCCATAACAAAACATTTTAAGTCCTCCTTTTTCATTAAACAGGACCATCTGCGCTTAACACTGGGGCTCGTAGGTGGAAATTTACGAGTAAAGAGGTGAAAGTCTGGCAGCCTTACCCATGTCATTGATTCTGTTGAGCTCCTCTGAGGGTGTGACGACCTCTGAACTCTGACCCTGACCCTCTACGATGCGCAGCTCTTCCAGGGACAACCCGGAGCGGGTTATGACCTTGGAGGGGAAGTCATTCTGATTGAAACAGAGGAAGACATTAGCATATAGCTGGAGGAGCGACACTGAATCTCCAAACCTAGCTATTGTGTGAGGCATTGGCCATTTAAGGCTAGCCATTTTATTTGACATGAATACATAGGAAAAAAATAAAAAATAAGGAACAGCAATGACTTGATGTTTGAACCACAATAATACACACCATCACAGAAAAGGTGCTGCTCCGGGCTTACCTTTTTGAAGTATTCATCATCAAAGGAAATCTTGGCGGTTCCTGACTGCCTCACTCCTGACCCGTAGTCTGGAGCTTCCTCGTCAGCTACAAAGAGAAAAACCCTCCTCTAATCAGGATCTATCTCAGACACAGATGACTTAAACTGTCAACACGGATCAAAAGGAATACACCGAATCTAAGGAATCTTTTCTTTGCCACTGTATCAGTGACCTAAAAAAGGCTCTTCAATATGCTGCCATGCTGCTACTGAACATTAAAGCAGTTAAATTTACCATTTAAATAGCATAAAAATTGAAAACTTTATATGGCCCAAATACAGGGGCGCTCATATTTAATAAAGAGCAATAAGCGTGCTTTTATCTCCCCCAGTAGGCTCGCTCACTAAAGAATCTCATTAATTACTCACCAGCTATAGCCTGGACCCCCACGCGCAGGAAGCCACGCACCTCGCCCTTCTCTGTTACTACGGCAACACGGTGAACCAGAGGTACAGGGTACAGCAGGTTACTCAGGTACACAAAAGCTCTGAGAGTAAAAAGAAGGAGAGAGATATGAAAACCTGAGCGCGGTGCAGTCTGGAAACAGCTGCGGCATTTTTCAGATACAGAAAACATCAACATCCGATTCACGGTGGCTTTCACTAAACTGCTGATATCTGTTGGATCCCAAAGGAGATCTGAGCAGTGTCACAGACGGTTTTCTGACGTCTCTACAAAACATATACAGACTGACAGCAATTCAAACACCCTGCGCACAATCGCTTTGAGTGTTTAGCACATATTAATAATTACAATAACATACTGCAAAATATTAGTGACATTTATGTGAGGAGAAGCAAAAAATAATAATTAAGGACCCAAGAAAAAAAAAAAAAAACAAGGGGGGGGGAATATAAACTCAAACATGTTCCGGGGCGCTGAAATCTGCAGCAGCTCAAACCATCTGTTTTATTTTTAAACTGCGTGACAGGGTGGTGACGGATCGCCGGGGCTGCGGCGGTAAAGCCGTGTTAGTCTCTTACTCACGCACTCACTGACAGTTTGTTTTGTGGGACTTGATTTGTTTTGCTGTACCTCTGATGGCCTACTCTTTTTTTTTTTTTTTTTTAACTGTCTGCTGTCCCAGTGCAGGGAGACTCGAGGCTAAGATGGAGGAAAGATATGAATCTGTAAATTCTCTGAAGTCACAGTGACGCAGGTTAGCCGAGCTTAGTTCAGCTCAGTCTGGCTGCACCGATCTGTCGTCTTCTTCTTCTGAGGCGGGAGAGTCGTTTTGTTTTTGTTTTTTTAAAGTAGCCATTATGTTTACAGTACTGAGGCTGCGGCATGGGTGCAACGTGAGCTGCTGCAGCATTTCACAACAATGAATTAAAACAAATCCCAGTGAGCCTGATTGAGTGACAACTACCAACTACTGGTCAGTTAATATGAACTACAATCCATCACATGTACACTGTTAAAGCAGACAAGGTTATAAGAACATAATGATGTAATCACAATGTAATAAATAAAAGAAATAAAGAGGAAAAAAAAGATTTAGAGGATTAAAAAAACAACATAAGATGACAAATAGCCAATCAGCTTTCACACAGCAAATACATGTATTTCGAACACAGATGGCAGTTAATGCAGTCAGCACTGTGATGGTGGCGGGGAATGAGACATCACGCTGGGAGGATGGATAAAGATGGTGGCTTTTTTTGTGGGACTCCATCTAAATTAAAAGTGTGACTACTCATATTACATCCAAAAAGTGCCCAAATTATCTCAAACTGCTCTGAAAACGTGATCCGCCTCTTTCAGGAAGTCATTTGCGCACATGTGTTTACTCACATTTTAAGCTCCTGATCTTCCAGCTGTTTAATAATAATGTTGATGCATTTTGTCCCTTTACATGTATTCACTGCACTGCTGCTCGATGCAAAACTATCAACTATCCAAAATCTATTTCTGCATCGTCACAGGGCGTAATCCAGTACATCCTCAGTTTTTCCTATTTTCTTCACTGGTTTCTCTTTGCTCTGTATCTGCATACATGCAAATAAAAATAAACCAAGCCAACATCAGCTCCAAACTCCTGCCCCAGCCTGTATGTGAACGCCACGGTCACCAACCTTCCCACCAGGATGAACCAGGGGGAGCGGTCGTAGAAGGGGTCCTGGCCATCGCTGAAGATGTCCGAGCCCTCCTCGGTGCCGGCGTCTGAGCTCGTGTCGTCCACGAACGCCTCATCGTCGATCAAGTCAGACATCTCGCTCTGGCGCTCGTCCGCCATCTCCGTGATCTCCGAGTCGGTGGTGGAGAAAGTAGGAGAGGGTGTGCGGTCAGCCAGGTGCTCATTGACGCAACCGTGGAAGATGGGGGAGCTGATGGGGGCGGTAGTTTGGGAAGAGTGGCGAGAACCAAGGATAGGTAAGAGTGGAGCAATAGAGTTAAAACAGCTCAGTGAGCACGGCATCGATGTGACACTTCACTTTCAGAAACAAACATTTCCTTCCTCAAGCAACATAAAACACATAGCTGGACACTAACCAGCAGGAAAGGCCTGCATTTAGATTTTCTCCAGTAGGTAATGTAAACAATTATCAGCTACACAGAATAATGTGAAGTGTTAATGCAAATAAATTTGTAGGATTCAATTCATAGGCAGCAGGTATTAAGCCAACAGTGTGACAGCGGTTTACAGAAACATGACTATTTTAAACCAAAATGAAACGTCACTTTAAAGGATTAACATACAAATCGTCTCACACAGGCTGAATGAAAAGAGGATAGAATACAAAAATGCCTCAAATTTCCACATTATCCAAATCCACAATGCTATTAACAAGTGTTTGCATGAATTACAGGCGGATATCAACATGGGAGTGACATGTGAGAACAGACACAGCAAAATGATACACAGGATAAAAAAAACAAACTACAAAAAACAACACAGGATTAAAATGTGACATCAAATAAAATAATAAATACAAAAAGGAAAGTTGATATGTGACATGAAATCATATGGGAAAATAAAATCAACAACAAAAAAATAAAAATGAAGGATTTCTGCGAGGAGCAAAACACCAACAGACATAAATAATAAAACACGAGGCCCAAATGTGTGAAAACGCTGGTGCATGTAACTTCAATGGCAGAGGATGAAAGTGAGAAGTGGAACACGAGTGAACGTGATGCACCGTACGCTTCTGTTGGTTCTGCGTTACATACCTCCCCACGAGTTTGAACCAGTGGAAACGGTCATAGAAGGGGTCGTTTCCTGTCAAAGTGCCCTCACAATCCTCCTGGTGCGTGGAGGCCATTTCTCCAGCGCGGTCGTACATCGCTCTCATCTGGTCCAGCCTCTGCCTGCAAATGACAAGCGAGTCATTTTAATGGAAGAGCGATGAGAAAGATAGAGCTCCTAAAAGTCAGAAGGCAGAGACTGCTGGGTGTACAGACACTGATATCATAGCTCTTTGTGTCTTTCTTGCATTCCTGGTACAGGAAATATGAGAAGAGGCACACACAAAAAAAAAAACATTTTTCACAAAAGCAGATAGATACAAACAAAAAAAGGAAAAAGAAAGTTTAAAATACTTAAAATATATTTTGGTAAATTATTTCTTATACAGGTTAGTTACTCTAAAATTACAGTTAAAATGTGAAGTTAGGGCTTTTATTATTATTATCATTATTATTGTTGAGAATGGTCTTTCAGTGATAGACGAAGCATTACGTTACCAGTTTATTAGTTACCCCTGTTTAACAGCATTTTAAGAATAACCAATTTGAAAAAAAACCCAATTATGTGTCAAACGTGTCTCAATTGGAGCTTCAGGACTTAAATGTATGTATTGTAAATAAACTCAGGAATAGTTTAAGAAGGAGAAGTGGAAGCATTACTTGAGTTTTTCAAGGGACCAGTAGTGCGTGGCTCCATTCTTCAGGTCTTGAACCTCTACAGCGACCACGGTGCGAGGGAAAGGCCTCGGGTCACGATCTTTCTCTGGCTCTGGGGGAAGGAGCTCAGGGGGCAGTGGCGAGTATGGTGTATCTGTCAGCAAGACAAACTGGAACTGGACCTGATGAATGATGGGAAAGGACGAATACAAGGGACTGTTTATATCTTCAGGTAAGTAAATGTTCAAAGGTTGGTTGATATCGTGAAGCTGAAAGATCAGATGAACAACTCCCTTCCTCTTCATGCCCTTTTGATCTCAGCATCTTCTAGACACAAAACACTAAAGCAATTAATAACATTCGATATAAATCACACACAGATAGAAACCCAAGATAAAAATCTGTCAGCTTATGATGAAAATGGCCTGGAAATGTGACAGATGACTCATTACTGGTATTAATCACAGAGGGCCTAGAAGTGGACACGCATTTAAATCACACTTTTATCCCTGATGAGGGAGGTAAACCAGGCAAACCAGCTTCTGCTTTGTAATATTTCTTTCTTTCTGAGACGGTGAATCAGCGGTTGCCCCTGTAACATTTGAAAACCAGACCATGTGTATTATCTCAAAACACACAGTCCAGACCGTATGTATTTGGACAGTTAAACATCTTCAGGCGATGTGCTTCAGCACATTCAATTTGATGTCAATATAAAATTCACACTACATTAAAGTGCAGGGTCTCAGTTTTATTTAAAGGAGTTTTGACAGGGACATAAAAAAAATAAATATCTGTGTGACCTTTAAATAATAATAATAATAATAATAATAATATTTTATTTATATAGCACCTTTCTAGACAGAATCACAAAGTGCTGCACATAAGATAACAAATAATAAAAGGGTAAAACAGACAATATAAAACAGGCAGAAATTTAACCAAAAACAGTTTTAAAAAGGAGAGTTTTGAGTTGTTTTTTTAAAAACAACTACCGAGTCCACAGTTCTTAATGTATGAGGGAGAGAGTTCCACAGTCTCAGGGCCACAGTGGCAAAAGCTCTGTCACCCTTAGTTCTCATCTTAGTCTGTTTTATCGCAAGTAAGCCCTGATAAGATGACCTCAGGGACCTGCTAGGGACATAGGGCTGTAACAGATCGGAGATGTAGAGTGGTGACAGTCCATGCAAGGCTCTAAATGTCAAGACCAGGATCTTAAAATGTACTCTAAAATCAACAGGAAGCCAGTGTAGCTGAAATAGCAATGGTGTCACATGTGAATACTCGGAGGATTTTATCAACAGCCTAGTTGCAGCGTTTTGCACAACCTGCAGACGATCCAGAGAACCTTTGCTTAGACACATATACATGCATAGTAATGGAATGGCTTTGATATACAGCTTTGTTATCTTAGTAACCGTTTAAAGTGCTTTAAAGTAAAAGCCACACCCATAACCTTGAGGCCGATGTCAGTGAGATTCAAACTCGAGACTTTTAGCAGATACACCAATGTTATCAATTTGAAACTGCTACTCTGCATCGTTCTCGAGCTGTCGCATGCACAAACCTGGGTGTCCAGGTAAGATCAAAAACAGGAACCTTCTTACAGTGAGGCGACACCTTCTTTAACAAGGAGAGTGCCGCCATTTTATTTTTATTTATTTTTTGCTGGTTCTTTAAAATGCATCAATCACATCCAAAGAACACCAAAATGGTCTACTGCTGGCTGCAAGAACTTCCAGTATGTAAAAAAACTGAAGGCCTGCATCACTTTTAATTTTGTGTTAGCATGCTGCACACTAATGTGGCCACAATTAGCACTAACCAAACACAACAGACCTGTGTGGGAAATGCAATGCTAAGCCAACAAACCTATAAAATAGACAAATAGAATAGAATAGCCTTTTATTGTCATTGAACATGTACAACGAAACTGTAGAGGGAAGGGGATGCATAAGAAAAGTCTATGGTCACAATACAAGTAATTTCTGAAATGTCAACACCACTGCATGAAAACATTTTGTACTGAATGAGTCTATCCTCTTTGTGGGCTTTATTGCCAGCTGACAGCTCTCAGATGGCTGTTCCCATCTTGATGAAGCTGTATTATATAAATGGGGCTTCTTGAGAGGAGGGCTTTAAATAAATAAGGAGCTAAAATGGAACTTTTCTTTTTACAGAGCTGAAAAAGAGGCGGGGAAACAGTGTATAGTGTAAGGATGATAATATTTTATTTTAAGTTATCTAAGCACACTCTGCAAACCCCTAAAATAATGCTAGGAACCTGTAAGTCATTATTATATGGAAAATATTTTATGCAGCAACCTTTAAGTCTAACATCCTCTGACCCATTAACATCATCAGGCGCTTCCCTTGTGACACTCTCCCAGGCCTGAGGGTGTGTCATGTGGGTTTGTGTTTAGGTGTCAGTGAAATACGTAGAAAATGACAGATTATTGCTATGAGGGTGATTCACTTCAAGGTAAATAAAGAGAAATACCAATTCACTTACTTTCTTCTTCAGTTCCACACTGATGGCGTTAGCCTCTTTTAGGTAGACGGCATTTCCCCACAGCTGATCTCGAAGGGAGGTGAACTGATGGTACCTCCACTTCCTGAAGGCCCACTGAGCCAGCTCAAACTCATGCTGAGTCCACGGCACTGTGCGGATACAAAAGACAGAGGGGGCGTTATCAAGATAAATACAGCAGTTATTAAACCTTACAAATCAAATAATCATAAAACCCAAAAGGACCATAGCTTTGATTTAGCCCAGCCACAGATCTATCCTACTTAGCATTAATGCTTGAAATTCAAGAGGATCTCTCAGTTATAGCATTTTGTCAACTTTACTTTAAAGGTAACATTACTTGTAGGCACTGACTGCAGTATCAACGGTTTCTTTTTGAGGCCCTCAAACAGAATTAATGAAAAAAGTTCCAGAAAAGCATGAAACTTACAAACGTATGCGTCAAGAACCAAAACTAAGAGGTTTTTTGTATGAAACTACAATCTCTGAGCATAAAGGTTTGGTTTTGTCACAATAAATAGAACCCCTTTAAACATGACAGAGCCTGTATTCACATTAGGTTTCATTTTGATGGATGAGATTAAGACTAAATTAATTAATGACCCATCGCTGGTTATTACCAGTCTTTCATCCAGACTTAAAATGATGGAAACCAGCATGGAGGCATGCTCTGAAACCTGAAACAGTGATTTAATGACAATCTGTCATCACTGGGCTGAATAAGTATGGTCCTTTAGACTTCATAATGATGAGCATTTCTGACCTGGTCTCCCTTGAAAGAAAAAAAAAAATTTCAATGGATTTTTTTGGTTAAACAGAGGGTTAGTAAAAGTAATATACAAATTTATGTAAAACAACATATACCATTAGTAGTATGTTTTATTGTGCATGGACTAGAGGATGTACTAGTTTTGAGCTAGTTTTCTGTTAATACCTTCAATGGGTAATTAATGTGGCACTATTAAAATACTTGAATCTGAATGAAAGTGATATTATGGATATGTAAATACTATACGCACATCCAAGGAGTTTAGGCTCTGGACACAAAGTGTGGAAGAAAACAGACACAGTTCATTTATATATATATATATAAAAATAAACACACACGCACTCACCCACACATATATATCTATATATACATATATATATTTTAGCATTACATGTAGTGTACAGGAAAAAAAACCCAATCATCTTCAGGTCTGAAAATACATACTACACACCTTCCTCTTCCTCCTCCTCCTCCAACTCTTCTTCATCGGGTGTCTCAGCTACCAGTGAGCGAGTCTCCACCTGTTTCTGAAGCTCCTGCAATTTGCTCTCGTAAACCTGGACACCAACACAGGGAAGAGGAGACAGAACGTGGAAAACTGTCCATCAGCCGCAACAACAGGTGACGCCAACCCAACGAGGGTTTTATTTGTGAAAAACGAGCACTGAAGACTGTGATTATGAAGCCAAATGACGCGTGCTTCTGGATGTGTAATAGCATTAAACTGATTTATAGTTATTAGATTGTGAGCCCTACCCTTATATTATGAATTTCTAGATAAATATGTTGCACATAAGCAATTCATGCATCATTACAAAGGAAAAAAAGATATTTCTTCTGTCCATGAAACTAAGATATTATTAAATCCAGGACTAAAGAGGTTCAATAAAGTTCTAATTATGTGGATCGCTCAGCTCTTCACCAGTACAACAAAGGAGAAACCATCTTCTTTGTAAGTATGTAAGAGCATAAACTGTGGAATACTTTCTATATTGATCAATGAGGAAAAAAAGCATCTGAGAGCAGTGGTATGAGTGGAAGCAGAGAGGTGCTGGTAGAAGCTGAGTCAACTGTAATCCAATGAGGGGCGCCATCATCATCATCAGGACAGGCTGTGTTCCCAATGACCTCATCCTGTTTGTTCACAGTCTTCTGAGAAGACAATGCAGCCTTTTCATTTGTCTGCTGAACTCCTACCAGCAAGCTGACGTCTCCTCGTTTAAGGAGCCCGTGGAAATCCAGCATGAAAGTTTCACAGATCAACTCGAAGCTACAGTTTACTAGAAGGACACTTTAAGCACCTTTAACCTGACTGTTGCAAATTATTAACCCTGCAAGCTGCCTACATGCAGATTCTACTCCTATTTAGGTTTAGTGGTAGTGGAAAACAAATACCAGCAATAGGTAACAAACAACTGCACATGGATCATGTAATTTTATTTCATTTCATTCATACCTTGACAATAAAACACATAGTTGTGGTATATCCTTTATGAAAACCAGTGAACAATACTGTTCAATGTTAATGTGCTCTATCAAGGAGCAACACAACTCGGTACACAGCCACAATGAGGCACTTTATGTGGTTGTAGGTTCAAAAAAAAAAAAAAAAAAAAAACCAAACCACAAGATGTACGACACTCAGACACAGAGACCTAGCATACTTATAAATGCAGATTTCAGAGCTGTACACACGGTGGTTCATTTGATGCTGTACACTGTCCAGCTTACCCGGTCACCATCTGCACCAGAGCTTATGTTAAACAACTTTCTTTTAATAGATTCATCAGGGCTGAGGAAATGTAAGCTACTCCATGCAAAGATAGTCAAACATATGAGGGGAAGGCTGGCTGAATATGTCATGTCATTTGGTTTTTTTGTTACAGCATAGTAAGGCAGAATTTATACCGTCAAAACTTAAGAGCATAAAAAAGAAAATAAATTCAAATCCCAGGCTTAACAATATGATAGTCCTCAAAGGTCTCGCCCGTCCTGCTGTGAGTGTCGCTGTTTGTCTGAAATAATTTGAAGGCCATCTGATATCTAATGTTAATAATTAATGGGGGTTCTTTTAAAGCTAAAAATGCAGCAACCAACAGGCTGATTAAAAAGATAGGCAAATACGCACACGCTAAAGCACAGAGGCAAAAACACTGATACAGACTACTGAAGTTATTAACATGGGCAACAGATTTCACAGACCATCACACCCATATCTGTCTTGGTTGTGTGAATATGCAGCTAAAAACAAGGCAGTCCTTAAAAAAAACAAAAATCTCATTTGATATGGACATTTCTCCTGAATACCATTATGCAAACATTTCAAGTCTTTGTCCTGCTTCCAACATTTTTAGGGCGAGTCTTTGGGAACCTTGACAACACTCTGTAGGGCATCCATCTGAAACACAGTGAACTCTGTGCTTACTCAATGAGCCACAAACCTAAAATGTAATTTTAACCAGACTGAGTGCTTCATACAGGAAGAAAAGGGGAAACTATTCAGTGAAACTTTGAAATGGATACAATTTGCATTCACGTACAATCGAGGGTGCTCTCTGTGCTTTTCAGCGTAGTGGTTCTTGCATTTCGGCGCGTCTTTAGTGAGCTCCAAAACTCATGGACATGTTTTAAAACCTTTTTCGGACTTGGTCTGCTTTTAAAACATATTTTTAAAAGAACTTAGTATCTTTAAAAATTAGTGCAGTCAATAACAAATTATGCAGCTTATCCGTGAAGTGAGGAAGTGCAAAACACTGTCATGTAAGTAGTTGGTAGCTACATATTTGAAGGGTTTTTTTTGTTTTTGGTTAAACTGTAAAGTAAAAAGAAAGACAGGAAAAAGTTTGTAATCAAGCAAATAAGATGATTACTAAAAAATGTATAAGTCAGTATGTTATTGATAAAAAGTTAGTTTTGGTTAGGTAAGGTATGAAGCTTCCTTTACAAAATTAATCTGCAAACCTGTTCGTAGGCACTGAATTAAAAGGAAGGCAAAGAAAATACTGAATTGCAAAGGCAGAGCAGGATTAATAGAGTTAGAGCATCTAAAAAGGCACTTTAAAAAAAACCCACTTTCTTTATATGTCAGTCTGTTTAAAAGGCACACGATTGACTGGTGCTTCAAGTTATTCCTCAAGTGGTCTTTTGATTCCAGATCTAGGCCAATGATGCATCATAACAAAATGCTTTGAGGTAAACATGATCGTGCTAAAGACAACTGATTCTCCCATCCTACCATGCAGCTCAACAGTACGTAGATAAAACACTGGGTGTGTTCTGTTCCTAAAGTGGGCACCAACAAAAATGTGTATTGGACACGTCACTATGTTCATGTCACAGTGGCCATTTAAAAAAAACAAAAAAAACCAACACTCTACTTTCATCAATACTAAAATGACAATAATGTAAACTCAGAAATTCGACCGTGAAAGTAATTTGGCAAATCAAAGTGTGATTCATCAACTTGTCACACATGCTGATAAATGAAGAGTAGGCGTGACATGTTAAAAAAAATTATCTGTTGGCTTTGAATCCTTTGAATCCCAGTGACAGTGATGACAATGCACACGATGCAGAAAACAAATGATAAAAATGTCATATGATGATACTGATGGTGATAAAATGTCTCTTTTTTTATATATATTTATATATAATACATACAATACTTGGATCAACCAGTAACACCGATCTAGTGCAATAGTCACAGTCACTTTTCTCAGAGCTGTTGTGATCTGTAATGTGTTTGCCTACTAAAAGTCTGTCAATCTAGTTCCTCACTCCTCAAGTCCCACTCAGACCGTCGTCTCTCTGCTGGCTTTTAGGTTAGGAGCAGACATTTGCCTGCGCATTCGTGGAGGTGGCTGAAAGTTGACTGGATGGTTAGGATGGTCAGTGTGATGGTAATGCTGGTAACCATTGAAGCCGCCATCGGCATACATCGCGCCGTTATAGTGGCATGGCTGTTGGTGGTGGTGAGGCTGGGGATGTGCTGGCTGGTTCTGATAGTGGCGGGGCTGGTAGAAAGCCTGCGTATACCTCCTGTTGCTTTCAGACTGCTGCAGTGACTCCATGGAGCCCGAGGGACGCTGACGGTGATTAAAGGAGTTGCTGCGGCCTCGTTCGTGCAGCTGCTGATGTTGGTTGTTCCTATAGTTATGCCTGTGACCCTGGTTTAAACCTTGGTCAGAGTCCTTGCTTCTGCGCTGAACTGATGGGCTTTGCAGCGCTGGAGAGACTTGGATAACTGAAGCAGCCATCTTATCCATCTTATCGCTACACTGTACATCTTCTCCAGCTAGGCTTTCTGCCTCCTCTTCCTGTACAGCTTCTTTGGGCACCTTTAACTCTATAACCTGCTCATCTGTAATTATGATATGAGTACCCGGGCTCCACGAGTTACGGTGCTTTGGATTACTTTTGAAGGGGAAGCGTAATTTACGGTCTTCTGGTGGTATAAAGCGATGAGGCCCGGGATGCCGGCGGAGCTGCTTGGAGATCTCTTGTTGCTGTAGATTCTTGAGGCGAAGCTGCTCTTGACGCATCCAGCGCATGTGGCCTCGCTTTAGCGTTGAATCATCTGCCGTACTTTGGCCTGTTAGTGAATCTGCATCTTCTTCATCAGGCTTTTCAGGCACAGGTAGTTTTCCTTCCTGAGGACTTGGAGTTCTTGCTTCACAAGTAGAGGGACCTACAATGGGAGGCTTTTCTTGGCCCTCTGGGGTTATGAGCGGTAGGACCTTTTCCATTTTAACCATCTTATTCCTGAGGGCGCGGATCTCCTCATCCTTCATGTTATTCTGTTTCTTCACCTCCTGCAGGATGTCCTCGAGTTTATCAATGTGCACTTTTAGTTCGTCCATAACAACTCCTCCGGGTCGAGACCCATTGGTCATGACATCCTCAATGCGCTCGTCACCAACCCCTACAGTGTCCCAAACATCCCGAGCCACCGCCCTCCACGAGTCCCGCTCGTTGGGGTCCTTCTTGCCATAGCTAGCGCAAAGCTCCTTCATCTTTACAATAGCCAAAGCCTCGATTTCCTGCCGTGTGTGACGGAAGTCATTGAGCGCCACTTCGTAGCAGATTTCTTTGACTGCCTGGATCTTCAGGTCAGAGATGGTGACCCACTTAGAGTCCTTGGTGATGCGGCGCCGCTGAGGGATCTGGTACATTTTCACTGGCTCTCTTCTTTTCCCACTGCTGGGTAATCCACACTTTTTCACTATGGTTTGGAGCTTGCTGGGAGGTAGCTTTTCCCTCAGGGAAGTGATCAGTCTCCAGCTCTCTTCGCAAGACCTCTTATCTGAGTCATCCCCACTATCAGAGTCTCCATCCTTGAGAAAACAACACAGGACACAAACCAGATGGGTCCCCCCCAAAAAAAGGAGAAATTACAATGGGAAATCAGGGAGAGGATGAAAAGATGGCTTTAAAAAAAAATGAACATATAAATATGCAACAAGGGAACACCAACCAATAGTCAAAGTTATATCAGAAGATTACGTTCTGTCTTAAGCGCAGACAGCATTTCCAAATTCTGGATTTTTAACCAAAGGTGACAATTAAACTAATATTAGAAACATTTTGCATACATCATTATTATACAAGATGTATGGCAACATGCAAGATTATTTTTAAAGTTATGCTGAAAATAAAGCTATAGAAACGGGAAAAATTAATTCACAAGAAACAGTGGCTTCCATTGACTTTCTTGTCAGTTTTCCCTCTCTAACTTCTCCACCGAAACGGCGCTATGGATATAAATTCATGTTCAACACAACACTCGCTAAAAACTTTTTATATGTCTGAAATGGATGTGTCCTTTTTGGACCTTATTGTTCCCAGTGTTGCATATTGATATTAAAGGTAAAGCATGTCTATCATGATTAGAAAGAAAATATCAATAGATGATAGTGGCTGATTGGAGCACATCTGTACTGTTTTGTGATATTCCTCTTCTTAGTGGAAAATTTTGTGAGCTGGATCCCAAACATGCTACAGCAGCATGCATGTAGATGAATTCTGGAGCTTTCCCCCTTTAGTCCAGAAGGTTTGAGTGGCTTTAGTATTAGTGGTAAGTTAGCAGACAGTGTTCTTGCAGTTGATCAGAAAGCCAGTAGAGAGAGGAGATGCAGAAGTGCGGATAAGTGTTAATCCACTACAAGAAAGTTGTTAGTTGGAGGAAAAAAAAAAATGCAGTTTCTCATTTTTTGGAGACAGCATACATTACAGATCACAACCAGTAGAGATCATTTCGATTGTGTGTATGAGACTGTACGTATCTTTGGGAAGAATTGGACGTGTTATGTCCCTGGGAGTCTGAACCCTCTGTGTGTAATTCTGCACATATAAAACCACCAGGATGTGAACGAGGCCCCGTGATTCACTGAGTTAACTGTGAGCAGTGGTAACTGTTGTTCAGTCGTGCCCTCACAGATGCCAAAGAAGTCAATGAGAAACCACATTGTCACTATCTGTCAAAAACTACAGCAGAAATTGTTGTTATCACAATGCATTGTACATATCAGCAACTGCATTGAAGAGATGAAACTCAGGACAAAACAGAGTAAGAAAACTAGAGTAGAAATCTAATCCAAGCAAATCAACAGCCACTTCAGAGTTGACCAGCTCCGGCAAACACTGCAACTTAGTCCACAACCAGTACTGAATGAGTTAAGAAAACATGCTATTAAAATGAACCATGCAAAAGCAGCGTCACTTTTTAACATGTTTTTCGATGCTGATAAATGCTGAATCGGTTTTAAAGGAAATTTGATCTTCATATCAAATCAATTTTAGCTGCAAGTTGCTGTTTTGCAAGATTCAGATCCACTAAAGAAGACACAAGAAAGGGGAAAACAGGGGTTTGGAAAGGGGAAAGCTTTACAGTCTAATTCTTGCTCAATCAAGAAAAAATAATAATAATAATAATAAATTGTTGAACACAAGAGGACAGCCAGTAAAAGCTTATCCGTCTCAAACCAGAAAAACTTCCATGCAAAAAGAACAGACATGCGCTAGGAGTAAAAGTGTGATTCACACATAAACATCTCAAAGTGTCAGAGCTCGGAGTGAGAATTAGTACTAGTGAGATTTAAAAGGACCAAATGAAACCATCATCCAAAGAAACAAGCTGTCAAATTGTAACTGATCGTAGCTTTGGAGATACTTTTACTTTGAAATCCACGAGAGACAGCCTGAAGTACATCAAAAATCACACAAAATATCCCAAACTAGCACGTTCACTCAATAGGCTGCTTCTAGTAGCGATTTCATTAACTTTAACAAAAGGAAGAACTGACATTACAGCTCCTTTTACACCCACTCTGCACTTATTACTAACTGGTTTAAAGCATCTTCGATAACAAAAAACAGAGTGAGTTCTTTAAATTCACAAAAGGGGCTTATTTGAACTCACCAGTCGCTGCTGCTCCAGAAGCTGATCGGCTTCTTCCTTCTCTTTTTTGTACAAGATTTCCATCTCAGTGAGTCTACACAGCAGAGTAAAATAAAAGTTTTGAAACACATCAAACAATCCACATTTAATGCCACACAACTACTCGCATATTTAAAATAAATGAACGTCATAGATTGCATACCTTTTCTCCATTTCCTGCTTCATGTCAATGCCCTGTTTCTCCAGGAGTTCTCTCTGAGCAAATGTCCAATCAACGGGCTCCACGGGGGTTTCGGCCGATGGCGTCTTCTCCCTTTCAGCTCTGGCCTGCTCTGGGTGGTTGAACCGGAACACGTGGTTCTTTCCCATAATGATGCGATTGCCTTAAAGAAGGCAGCACAAGCATGAAAAAAAATTCTTAAACGCTACAGGTCATAAATACATTTCATAATTTGGGCATTAGGAGATTAGTTACATCATATCTGCTTACAGACATCACACAAATGTTCACAGTTTGTATAGAAAACTTTCTACACACATACCTGAACGAAGCTGGATCGAGTCCTCAACACGCTTGCCGTTGACGTAGGTCTCCGATCCCTCGCAGGGCACCAGCATGACAATAACTTTAGCAAAAACAAACCAATCGCAAATCAATCATCCTGAATGACTCATTACCATTAAAAAAAAAAACAAACAAACAAAAAAAACCAAAAAGAAAACAAACCCACAAATACGTCACCCATTAGATGTAGTGATTACTGACCAGTACACTCTATATATTTATATACTCATTTCATCCGTTCAAAAAAAAGGTTTCTTTTGTATGTGTTTAGGTGTTTTTTAAATCACACTATAAACATCTTGCTCAACTTAATTTAGCACACATTCAATACAAACACCTCCAAACACCAGCAGCCAGTATTATGTCTCACCATCTCCGTTGGCATTCCTTTCGCTGCGGAAGTAGCAGTGTTCTTCCTTGATATGAGCACCACTTAAAACAATGTCCTGTCTTCTCTCTGCGTCGGCCTGACCCACTCTGAAACAATCACAGAAGCCAGTTTGAGAGACTGCATACTGCTATCCACATGCATTGTCAGCCATTTGTGCAAAAATGTACAGTTAGTGTTTCTGTAAGTTGAAATGTAACAACTGACTCAACAGAAAGAGTCTATAGAGGGTACCAACAGGATAAAGAGGCGACATAAACAAAAGCAAAATGTATTCATTAGCAGATTTTAAGCCTGATCATAAAAAGACCCAGTAGTTTTCCAGACAACCTTGCCTGGGAGAGTTGCCAGAACTTTCCAAATCCACTGCGGCAGGGTCATTATTCAGGTTTAGGTTACCTTGTAATTCCGTCTTTGATGTAGTAGAGCAGACACTCAGACATGAGAGGATCCTCATTCAGGTTAACCAGGTGTGGGGTCTACAGATAAACACATGAGGCAGACAGTTTACCACAAAAACATTTCTAGAATTTTGCTGCTTTAAATCAGCATTCATAAGTGCAGAAACTGCCCCTGATGCTAGGATATTTTCATATCAAACAAATGCTTCTGTCTGCAAATGTAGACAGAAGCGGTCACATCAACACTGTCCTGACAACTCTGGAGTCTTATATTTCACAGAACTACTTCAAAAAGGATCCTGCAAGCTATTCCTCCAAAACACCAACCTTTTTAGGTGAGAATACCCCGTTAAAGTCTGCATAGAGATCGCAAGGCTAACCCGTGGAGCAGTGAGTGAAAGGAGAGAAAAGAAATTATGGAAGACAATCGGATGTGAACAAAGGACACACACACACACACACTAGAACAAAGACTCACAGACTCATGAAGTGATGACGTGTGTTGTTTCAGGCACTAATGACTCTACTGACAAACAAACAAACATATCTACCAGTTTTTAAGTCACTGCACTATAGCACTGCCTCTACTTGATGGAGTGAAGGGAACATGCCACTGCTTGTAATTTCATAAGGATCTGATAGCACTGAGAGATCTAAGCATCTACAGGAAAAAAAAATAAGACTGTAAATGATCCAGCAGAGTAAAAGTACAAAACAATGAGCAGAAAAGGTGTAGATCTGGACCATGCACATAAAATGTCTATTAAAGACTAAACTGTCTAAAGTGGGGCTATTTCTAATGCGGGAAATGTAGTTCTGCCAGCTTATTTGGTTAAACAAACCTTTTTGGTGGCAAAACAATCAAAAGGCTCGTCAAATGGCCCTTCATCGCTAAGCTGAGTATGTGAAGGAAGCAAATAAGAAGTGGAAAGAAAGACAGAATGATAAAGAAAAAAAACCCAGGAAGGGTTCTCATGGAAAAAGACACTGAGGTAAAGTGAAGTGATGGAGGAAGGATGTGCTTCACCACCAGTGGGAATGTTGACACTGTGCGCTCCCACCCAGTCTGTCATACCTTTTTAGGAGAGAATACACCCAAAGTGCCTCCATCTTCACGGATTGCCACGCCCATCTCTGCAAGCAAAGCCTCCCTGAAATACAGCCAAAAAACATTTGTACACTCAGTGAAAGCATTCTTTATTGGTCTTTTATTCTTGCTGCAACATACACTGTGTGCACTTCTTTTTTCCCACTAAAGATCGTTTGTACTGGTAACTCGGAGAGGATGAGAACCGATGGTGTGCAACGTTGGAGTAAGTGATTTGTAGCATGACAACCGGCTGAGAATGGCACCAGTTAGACTCTATGGACAGACGGTAGCATGGTTGATGTCTGAGAGGGGTGTTTGTGCAGCCGAGTGTGATGACAAAGGAGGACAGTGAAATGGACAGAACTAGTGCAGAGATGGAAAAAAAGGTGTGAGAGAAAAGTAAAACAGACAGCACAGAGGGATGAAGAGATAGAGAGTAAAGTACTAGGGGAAAACTAAAGGTTTGGTTACAGTTCTTAAGATGTGATATTTGACAGTGTTGAAAATTAATTGTGCTCATAGAGAGAGGGGGATAGATAAATCATGACCAACAAAGAGGGAGAAGACAAGAATATCCTATACAAAAAAAGGGGGGTAATAGTCACATTTAGCCACACATGCTGAGTAACAAACAAACAAAGCTTCAGAGAGCTAGAATGAGAAGGAACGTGGCCAATCACAGCATCAGGTGGGAGTGAACGTCAAATTGCAGATAATGGATGACAGACATCCCTCTATGTGACGTCTGAGAGGTGTGTCGGGGGAAGTTTCCAATGCTATCAGAGCATTTGACACACAGCTGAGACAGACCGCACACCCCTTTAAGACTGACAGGATGCAATGAGGAAGACTTTAATGCACACGTTGGACAGACACCTTCCCCCTCGGGAAATAAAGATGGAAATGAACAAACACTGTCTGCCTGTACTGACCTCTCCATGCGGATTGCCTCAGTCTTTCGCAGTTTCTCCTCCCAGGTTTCATTGAGCTCAGCAATGATCTTTTCTGATTCCTGAACAAAGGGAAAATTATGAGAAAAACAAAACCTGTGTAATATAAAAGTAACTATTAGCAGTGTATTGGAGGCAGGAACAAGCGCACCAACCTGGATTTGGGAGATTACCTTTGCCTCATCACTGTCAAATGTTTATGTGTAATGTTTACACTTTGCCTTCACAAAATAAACTTGTATATTCAACATGATTATGACTTATTTTCTTGCGTTTAGATTCCCCAAAATAGCTTCAGCACTGATAGAGAACGCTGTTCCTCACTATTAAAGCCTAAAGCTGATAAGACTGAATCTATTTTGGTCTGATTTCCACCGTATTTGCGTTGGTGCTTGACGTCATTGGATGACAGACGGGACTGGGCACCACGGTTGCCATGGAAACTGCAGCTCCTCATGGCTGTGGATGTTGCAATCTTATGTGCTACCCTATCTACAGAGTGTGAGAGACTGCTGTGAGTGGGAGGCATATAAGGCTCGGTGGCTGCGTGACGACCGATACGCAAAGCAGGGTTTTATTAAAGGCTGTATGTGGCGTAAAATTAAACAGCCATCTTAACGTTAAATAAATGTATTAAACAAGTTACACTTTCTCCCTTTTTATCTTATTTCACGTTACTGTGAATTTCTTGACTTCTAATAAATTTTGTATATTTAATCATAAAAAATAAAGCTGCATCTCTATATTTATATATTTATATACACTGTGGATAAAATACACTTTTTAACAATTAAAAGCAAGCCTGTTGTCCCGTGTGGCATTGAAAAAGTCCGCAATTACTTTATTATTTTTGCCATATTAACCATGAAACCAGCAGTTAAGACCAATAGGGTTTTTTTCAGGCCTCTATTGGTTAGAGCAGAGGTGTCAAACATAAGGTCCAGGGGGCAGAATCGGCCCAGCAAAGGCTCCAAAACCACCCTACTAATAAAGACGTCCCTCAACGATATTCAAACAGAAAATTTTCTGTGATTTAACAAAAACTTTCTGTTTTATAATTACAGGATAGTCTGGGCAGCAACCTAACAGAACTTTTGATTTTTTTTATTTTACGCATTTATTTCTTACAATTTAAGTCCAGAGTTTTGCTGACAGACTTCTTTTCCTACAGCTGCATTACTCCTTTATGTAGGAAAACTTAGATATTGTTGAAATTATATTTATTTTTCTTATAATTGCATATCTCAGCAAATAAATACATAGTTGTAAATGTCTTATTCCACTAACAAAAAGAGGAGTTCCACTTAAGATCAAAGATCTGTATGTGGGCCAGGGTATAAAATGAGATATCTGGGATACACCTTTAAGTGGCCGGAGTAGGAAGATGGCTGCAGGACTTTTAACTTTCCTAACAACAAACAGTGAGTGTGATTTTAAAAGTGCTGCATACACCATTGCCTGCTTTACCTTGAGTCTTTCAATGGCCTCCTCCCCTCCAGGCGTGGACATGATGCGCTCTTGGATGCTGGTGACTGACTGAAGGCCCCCCTGGCTGCACAGCGAGCCAGAGGACGGCGAGGCTGTCAGGGAACCAATAGGGGCTGTGGAGAAATGGCCAGGGCGTTGGTTCTCTGAGGCTATCAAGTATCTATTCTTATTGTTCTGAATGTCTTTGAGGTCTGAGCCAACAACAAGAAAGGGAGAGGGAGAAGGAAGATAACACAGAAAGAGGAGGGATAGGCCAAGAAAGGTTGGAAGGAATAAAACACATAAAAATGGAATAACGAAATACCAAATAGAAAGAAGGAAAGAAAGTAAGAGAGGGGGGCAGATGGGGAAAGAGAAAGGACAAAGGGGAGGAAAGACCAATGTAAGACACACATTTTACGTTGTAGGGTTTAGACAAACACCCAGCATGATAGTCAACTACAGACAGCAGCAGTTTTCACTCCAGGCAGTTACGCTCCAACTCATCATCTTCCAGAGAAAACGCATTAGATTTCAGCCTGAGCTTTAATAACCAGTTTAAAGGGCTGCTTTTATGGTGGTCACAATTACAGTGGAGAGCAATTAACTCTGAGCTCTTAATTTGTAGTATGTTTGGAAGAAATAGGGAGGTGTCACTTTGTTGCTTCTGTGTATGTGTGAATGAGAGTGAACACACTGTGTGAAAACTGCTATCACGAGTATCGGCTACAGGATGGGAGGGAGATGGAGACTGCAAGAAGGTCCAGCAGGAGGACAGAGGAGAGACGTGGACACATGCTGGCAAAGAAAGTTGAGCCTGGAGTTGATTAGATTAATTCACAGCACACGCGCCATACGCACACAGCATCCGCCATAACAAAAGCCACAGCAGCCTCACTCAAAGGTCAGGTAGCTCATGTCAATATAATGACCTCAAGGGCCTCTGAGGCAACACACAAGTGAGCTCTTTAAGGACCAAACTAAATCAAAGTGATATTAGAAACGGGTAAATATTCTGGGGGATGATGACTTTCTTGAGATATGGGCTTTTTTTCTCCAAAAACAGACCCAACTATAGCTTGAGCTAGTTAACTATTTGCCCTGCGCATCAGATGGTGCAGAAACATTTTTAAGGTTAAGATGTTAGGGATGCTTGAGAATACAACAGAAAGCACACTAGCAAACTAGTCACTCTACTAACTACTTAAGTGCACAAAGTTAGTCAAATCTTTACACAAACACCTCTGGTGCCTCTATATAGAAATACAAAAATTAAGCACCTTTCCGTCTGTAGCTCTGAGCCTCAGTTTGAGAACTCAGAAGGGGCATTTTAAAGCTTTGGGCACCGTCACCTGCTGGGGATGATTAGTGAAAGAAAACAAAATAAAAAGCAGAACGAATAACCGGGATTAAAATAAGCTTAAAGAGTGCGAGTCATAGGTAGTGAGACATTGTTATGAAACGATGCATTTGCATTTTGAGGCCAGGGAAAACTAAAGGGCTACTCTAAAATGGATCTGAGCCTGTAAGTAGCTGCCTCCCCCCCCGTCATTCTGAAAAACGTAACAAAAAAATAACAATAAAGCGCAAAGCATGCTAACCTACTGCCATGCTTACTCTTGCCAGTTATAAGAACACCTATGGAAACCTTGCATTTCTGAGACTCTATTAAGCTTTTGCTTTTTTTTAAAAAAACAAAGGCACTTACATGCAAAGCTGGTAGCAGATTCAATATACAGGTAATGGGGTTCATAAGCAATGTTAGCTACTATAATTAGGGCAAATAGTGATATACAGTGCAAGTCTACCACGCATATACACACATTTGATTCCACTTCCTGGACAATCATCCCCCATAGGATCAACTGAGGGGAAGCAGGAAAAGATGAGAAGGGTCAGCACCAGTAGAATAGGAGGAAAAGATTACAGATATTTTTTAGGTTTGCTTTTTGGGGGGTGCTGGATAAACAATAACAAAGCTGAGAAGAAACGTCACGATATGTTTTGCTAAGTGCTACGCCATTAGGCGTGATCTATGCAGGCATTAGCAAGTAGTCAGGTTATTCATCACTTCAGCTATTAGAAGTCATTAATAGGTATATTATGTATCTAATTGACAAGGCTATGAGCCATTACTCCTGCATATAGCAAATGATATTTTAGTGCAGTTTTGAGTGACTGCATGTGTTGTCAGACACAATCAGTCAAACACATACAACCTTAAATATACTACATATTTGACGTTCTATACATGACTGCACTGAGGCATAATAAACCTTTATTGAGGTAAACGTGTTAAAAGCTGCTCCATTCTTTGTTTTTAGTGATGTACCAGCCACAAGTACAAGCACTGAGATGAAAAAGTTAGATGGCTGAGAGTAACGAGACAGTAATGAAGATAGAAGACGTTGCCAGTTTGTGGTGGGCCCTGACAGAGAAGGTCGCTGGCTGCAGATACGACCAGCTGAGACAGCATAAAACTCACTGTCCAGAATGTCTCCCAGGCCCTGGGCACGGAGCAGTTCCTTCAGCCGGGCCACTTCATCCTTCAGTTCGCGCACCAGCTTATTGTTGGGATCCTCATTGATGACAGCATTGCATTTGATGTTCTTGGCGCGGTCAGCATAGCTAAAAACCATAATAAAACAAATAATTTTAGGTGTAATTCAAACAATCACAATCACAATCTTTCTCCAGGACAGAAAGCTTACCGCAGAGTGCTGAGGGTTTCATCGTAGTTTATGTCTGCAGGACTGAGGGCAGCTACCATGGCTGTTCTGGAGTTCCCACCTGATAAAAGATCAGTAGAGATGTCAGATAAGCATTGAGGACCAAACATGACCAAAGGCACATATAATTTCTATGAAAATACAACACTTTTTAAAAGCTCGTCAAATGAAATACATTTTTTGTGTAATCAAGAGCTTCATTAGACTAAATCTAAGATACACTGCACACTTTTTGTGACACGTCTGGACCAAGGAGGTGAGCTGACTATGCTCTTCTTAAACTTCCTGAGTGCAATGTAGACTAATTCAAGCCTTTTCTTTTTTCAATCCTGACTGCATATTCCATTATGCAAATGGCTCAATTTCTCTGGCTGTCTACAAATACAGATTTTCATACGTAATTTACTGGCAAACCACTATTGTCACATAGTAACGTCAATTAATCAAGTGATACTAATATTCATACCGAGGTTCTCCCTCAGCAGCCATGTCAGAACAGAGTCCCTGTATGGGATGAAATCACTCTTCTTCTTCTTCTTGCTCTGCGGTAAGCAAAAAAAAAAAAAAAATCAGTATATGAGTAAAAATGAGCTGATGTAATGATGTACAAATTATGGAAGCGACTGGAGGCTGTGCAATATTATGTTGTAATAGAAAAAAAAAGATCCTTATGTGTAAGGGTCAATATGTCAGGTAAAATGAGGAGAGAGTTAATTTGACATGCATTTGCTCTTGTGCAGAGATTGAGGGTTTAAGGTTTAAAGTGATAAAACTGATAACAGCTAAATATCTGCAACTTCATTGCTGCACATGACCAAAGGCTGTCAAATCTGTCTCATGGGATGAATGACAGGTTAGTGGTTTAGCTGTCAAAGGGTTTACCTTGCTGGTACAATTATCCTGTGCAAGTAAGCATTACAAGGACAAGAGAAGAGAGAACAGAAGGGCAGACATTACAGCATGCCAGGCTACAAACATGAATTCCTTTTGAAGGTAGGGTCAAGTTGTAGAGGATAAGAGAACGACTGCAAAGAAGGAGGAGGAGAGAAATAAAGGAAATAAAATCAAGTGTAAGACTCACCACTTCAGCCAAGGCAGAGATAACCTTTCCTAACGTGGTGAGAGACTTGTTGATGTTTGCTCCCTCCTGCAAGCACAGACAAAAAACAAAAACAGAATAAAATTACACAGATTTCCAGGTTATACAAGCCATTTTTTTAAATGTGATTCCAAGGTGTTTGGGAAGATCGGAGTCTTACCTTTAGCCTGGTACCTTTAGCTCCAGTTGAATCTGCTCGCTCACTGCCTGCCAAGTCTACCAGACTAATTTTACTGACCTAAAGGGAGGGAGTAAATGCATTAGATGCATCAGGCCTATAATAATGTGCATTTAATAGGGTGGGTAGAGAAAATAAATAAATAAAATACAGCTCTTAGCTTCACCAATGCCAAATCTAAATTTCTGCATAATGTTGACCACATCAGAAAAAGAGATAGAGGAGCACAGTGCAGCACTTGGATGATGTACAGACTCCTCATACCAAAGCTACTGCATGACACAGGTTAGCATCTTATGAACAGCCTGGACGCAGTAATGAGCTGAGCATCAGCGACAAAGCACGCACTATAAAACTTGACCAGCTCTGGTGAGGTGAAGAAATAGCTCTGTCAGTGTAATCTATTACAAAAGATGTGTTCCATTACTGCAACAGAAACAGCACTGCTGGAGGTATGACGTAAAAAATGAAAGCTCCACTTTCACTTTATTTATAGTTTTTATGTCAAGGAAAACGTACGCCTGGTGCTCCCGAGCCAAGCAGCAGATTCACACAAATCACATTAGAAAATAATTTATAAAGGAAATCAATTCTAAATGCAAAACTTTTTTGCATTTAGCATTTTTGCATTTAGAAAACAGAGACAAATTCCAGTTTAATGGTTTAAATCCCACCATAAAAATCTGCAGAATGAATTGTTGAACACATTCAAAGCATTTGGGGGCATTCCTGTCAAGTGAGATGGAGCAAGGGTGTAAAATCTAACAGAGTGGCCACATACAATAGGCATTGTTTACAGTAACACAGCGGTCTTTGTTCCTCCACAGTCTGAGGAAATGCTAAAAGTCAAATCTAAAATGGCTCTCTCTTCTTTCTTTTTTTTCCTGCCTCCTGTGACCACTAACTTCAGGAGACTAAAGGACCAAAGAAAGCTTTTAACCCATTTTTCAGTCTAAATAAAACAGCATAAAGAAATTCATCTCTAACAAACACGAGGAAGGAACTTTAAGTGTATTTGAGTGTGAATGTTTTACAGACTAATTATAAACAAAGAGGGCGACTGTTTTCCTGCTCTGACCTTTTCTGTGGAGAGGTCCGTCTCGCTGTCGTGTTTCCTCTGAGTGAAGACAATGGTGAAAACAGCATGGGACCTGCTGCTTGTCTCATTCATGTTGGTGGCAGCCACAGTTCTGGAGTTTAGCACATATGGGCACAGTTAGGAAATAAACAGTATGATTTCTGAGCACCTTAATAACCACACAATATTCTTTTAAAAGAAAATTAATTCCTAATTCTTAGTCTTGGCTATTACTAGCGCTATCATCAGTGGGTTTTACACCTATTAGAGTGAAGTAAGTCTAAAGGATTACTTTGTGCGGCGGAGGTGGATAATAACGCGAGGACGCCAAACACAAATACATGAGTGCTCAGAGGGATAGTCACAGGGGAGATATGGGCTTTACGTGGCATGTTCTAGAAATAAGCCTTCTAAGTCAGCACAGTGAGATTATGGCAGGGTTCACTCCTCCTCACACGAGCCCTCGTGCACGCGCACATTTCATTGAAAAATACTCATTACCTGCCAGGTCAAGCTTGACATGCGGTTATATTTAAAAAAATAATAATAATAATAATTAAGGCGGTAACACAGTGACGGTCGAGCTGTCTTGCTGTTTAACAATTCAATCCTTGCAAATGAGTCATACAAGAACATTTCTTGATTCAAAGCTAATTTTTATCTTTTATCAACCTGACTGACCGTTGATTATCAGATCACCACAGCTGTCGCCACAACTTTAGCCCCTCCCGCTCCTTCCTGTGATCTCAGCATGATCTCAGGGCTTAGCTCACCTGGCCTTGTTGCCTGCATCCATCAGGTCAGCGATGTCTGTGTAGGAGGTGACAGCTAGCTTGGACAGATCCTCTACATAGGGACCCAACAGCGGGTGTTCTCGGACTCGTAGGTTCCCTTTGTTCTTGGGGTTGAGCAAATCTCGGACGCGCTCGCAGTAGATCTCCATGTAACTGACCTGGAAACAATTTCAGAAGTACAGAGAGTAATTTCAGGTGCTCCAGGTTGAATATATTAAGCTAATATTGTGCAGCTCTGTACAAAGAATATATATATTAATGTCACTATTGATATATATAAGAGGAGGTATTTGCATGGATATATTAAGGTAAGAGAACATAAGATATACTTTATTTATCCCAGATTTGGGAAATTATCCAGACCACAATCGCACCTCAACTTCACAGTCACACTTTTGTTTTCCAAATTTTACTGGCAGAGATTTGCAAAGAAAACCATGCAGTATGTGACTGAAGTCTGGGAAATGCTCAGGAAAGAGCAGCAAACACAAAAAGTTGGGGGCAGAGGTGAACCATGAGGACTACAGATACCAAAGATACCTCTACTGAGTAGGAGAGCTCCTCTTTGTTGCCGTCCTCATTGATCTTCTCAAACAGATCTTCACACAGCTGAGTGGCAAAGAAAAAAAACATTTTAGTTCAAATGACGGCATCCAGAGATATAAAAGAGGCGATAAATAGGCGTGAGATCTGTGGGCTTCTTATAAAGCAAACATTTAAATAGTTATAGCCTGAAAACCTCGTCTAAGGGCTAGAATAAATCTAAAATTGTAAACTTTGGCCAAATGTCATTCACTTTCCACACCGCTCTAAATTGCTTTCAGTGTGGTTGCAGCTTAAAGGACTTAAAGTTGTTTCAGTTCTTATATTTTAGACTGTTTTAACGTTCTGAAAGGTGAATTTAGAAACTTTTTATCCATTAGATCTGACAATCTGATCAAAGGAGGGGAAAGAGCCAGATCAAAGCTTTGGGAGAGGACACCTTTGTAATTACATACATTATTTAAGTGTATTAAAAAAATCTGTTATGCACATATTTTTCATCATAAACAAGGCACTACGTGTAATATTTCCAGAGCTCTGATGGTCTAAGATGTGTACAGAATTATGACAACAATAATTAGTAGATTAAATGGACTCAGCAGTTTGTGAGTTGTACTATACATTCAAGGCTCTAAATGAGCAGGAATAGTAAACAGACTACAAGACAAGGGATTATTTGTCTTAGTCTCTGCAGTGCAGTGAATGGTGAATGAGGTTTTGTTGAACAAACCATGGGAATGATTCCTTCCTGCCCCTCCTCCTGCTTGCCCATCATGGTGTAGGATTTGCCAGCTCCTGTCTGGCCATAAGCGAAGATGCAGACGTTATAACCCTCAAATGCATGCTGCAGCATTTCCTTTCCAATGTCATTGTACACAAGGTTCTGTGAGGCAAAGCAGGGGTCATCGGGCTGCAATAAAAAGAGAAAAATATATTTAAATATATGTATCATCACAATAAGATTTGCATATTTTCTTTGCTTTTAGTGATTAGAGTTAAAACTCACAGAGGTATGAGACCAATAGGAGTAATCAAAACTGAAGGTCTTTGCTGGTTCCTTTGGGGCTTTGGGGTTGAGGATAGCTGTGGAGGAGGAACAAAATTAGTAATGGGGTTGATATTTTCTAGATTGAAAGTTGAAGTGACACAAAAACTACTCGCATGTTCTGTTATTTTAAAAAGCTGCCTTTAGTTTGTTTGTGATGTCTTCTACAGAATTCTTTAGTTGTGTTTCTTCAACCAAAAGCAGCTTCTGTGCTCAATAATATATATAACCATGCATTCCTCATGTTTTCCCTTCATGTCTTTCCTGCATTTCTTTTTAAAGTAAATAAATAAACAAACAAACAAACAAACAAACAAACCGGTACACTGTAAATTTAAATTGGAGTTACTAAATAGACCCAAATGATTGATCTATCTATCTATCTATCTATCTATCTATCACTCTCTCTCTCTCTCTCTGATCCTGGTTGGCAAATAGCAGCTACCTCAGGTTCCTGTTCCTCAATTAGAGAGATATTTCTGGCAATGCAAGTCACATGAAACAGTGGCAGACTACGAGATGCTGGCTTCTTCTTCTTTTTGAGAACTGCAACTGTTGCAGCAAGCTCTGCCACATATGCTTTATCTTTAACTAGTGTTTTAATCATCATCATTAAGATTGACATCATTACAAAATGACAATCAAAAGCAGAGTTTGAATGAAAAACACCAGCCTGCTTCAATCACACCACTTCACCTGCTCTCGCTGAACACTACTCAGCCGTTCCCCGTCGCCACATGGACAGTTTTTAATGAACAGAAATCTGCTGCCATGCCTGGCATGTCACACTCCTCAACCATGCTGGTTGGTACTGCCGGTGACAAGTGCACTAGATTTCACACTGGATATGTGACAGGCAGAAAGCGGGATGTTAATTTACTATAAGATAACCACAGAAATCCCTCCTCTTAGACAAACTAAACTTTAGGGATTAGAGTTGTTTTGTGCCATGGCTACAGCAAGAGACTTTGCTCAGGCCAGGCAGACAAATGCATACCACCACCTTTAGAAGTGAGGAGGAAGTGGGAGAGGAAGGAGTGAGAAAGAGGCTAGTGAAAGAGGGGTTTGGAGAGACTAAAATAATGCGAGTGCTCAAGGCCCTAGCAACAGTCCAAACAGATCAACAACAGAAACCGAAGCCAGGACAAAAGGGAAAAAACTATCTGCGTCTTAGTAAGAATGCTACAGTCTGTGAGCGTAAATATTTAGAGCATTTTCAATCTTTCCAGGGAAGTCTGCAGAAGCAGTCACAAAGGAATAATTAGCGTTGTGTGATGCCCTGTGCTAATGGGCAAATTAAAGCCAGGTTTGGCTCCTCAACATGACGGTGCTTGAGAAGCTTTTGCATCAAGATGTCGCCAGCAGAGTGCCTTATGTGCTCAGAGGATTTCAGCGCACTTATCAATAATGCAGGAGATCTGGAGAGACGGGGATAGCATATCGTCCTCCATGGGTCACAGGCTGACAGAAAAGCAC
This sequence comes from Perissodus microlepis, assembly GCF_051167445.1. Classification (NCBI taxonomy): domain Eukaryota; kingdom Metazoa; phylum Chordata; class Actinopteri; order Cichliformes; family Cichlidae; genus Perissodus; species Perissodus microlepis. The sequence goes on along the minus strand of NC_140480.1, from coordinate 4,962,455 downwards.
AGCATGTCCTCAGAAACCAGAACACTAACTGCTTCATGCTAAATCTATGATGATTAAAGCAGCAGCCATTTCACTGAAGCTCATATAGATTCATGCAAAAATAATCCATTTGACTGTGCACTCTACAATCTTTGAACAGGTTAAGGTGCGCAGGCAGAGTAGCAGCTTCCATATTGGGCACTGGAAGAGGATACAGCGAGACAGGCTGCTAAATAAATCCCAATTTCAACTTTGACCTGCCTCCAAAGGGAAATTGGAGACTGGGATGAAGAAATGAAGGGGGATTTAGGTTACCAGTGCCCTTATTCACCTTTCCTGGAACAATCTACAGTGGCTATTAATGAGAAAGCAGCCTAAGCTCTGATTCAGTGTCAATGAGGCAACTAAGCATTAAAAACAGAAACATGATGAGAGAGTTCCACATGTGGGGGCATTTAGACAGCGATATTCCTATTATAGGACAGAAGTCTGATGGTGACAAACTCTACCATACAGGGAATCAGCATTAAACAAGCTTTTTAATCTTTGACTCTCTCAATCTTCCCAAGTTCAATCTTGGACAAGACACTGCATGGTAGCAACTACTAGGAGATTGATCAGCTCCTTAATATTAATCATGCTCATGTAGTATATGTATCTCATTCAATAGCTTACAACATTGCTCCCAGAAAGGAGAGCTGGTTCACCCATGTGGTGTCATCAGAAGAGTGGGTCTCTTCTGTAAAAGCCTGTAAAGGTGTTCTGAGGTCAAGATACCCACACCTTCAAAAATGGGGCTCTAACTAGTGCTGCATCTGCACATAAAGGATACCAATGGCAACGGTTACATATTCACAGTCTAGCTTTTATTTACACATTGTGTTGAAAGAAATAAAAAGAAAAAAAACCCCACACCACTCTAATATTTGTTCATGATATTGGTTCGATACCGACTGAAATAGCTGGGTTGGGTGTCTGTGGTACTGTGACAACAGGGAGCAATCTATTTTATTCAAATATAAGTTATTCTATGTTTGGTTTGCTGTGCTGTGTGTGACCAGGGGTGCACTAGTTCCTAGAAAGAGAGCTTACACAGCATGGAGGAAGCTAACAGCAAACTATTTGGAGTTCTCAAGATATTTCATGCTTGCTACGCCAACAAGTTTGATTTGTTTTTTGTTGCTTTGCAGCAGTTTGTGAATTTATGTTAGCAAATGGTGTTTGCTAATGGTGCTTTTGCTAGCTAGCCAGGTAGCACTGGAGTCTATTAACAGCTGGGAGGCTCTGTGCTACATTCAAGAACAGCTAAGACAGATGGAGGAACAAGAACAAGTCCAATGGGCACCGAAATAAGCTGTGCCCATTGTTTAGAAGATTTCCTGTTTAAAAAAATAAAAATAAAAATAAAATAGCAGTTTTGTTTGTGCGTCTTCTTTGCGTGCTCACATTTCAGGCTGTTCCTCTGCACACAGTGTGGTGGCATGCTGCAATACCGAGAACTAAAAAAATCTGTTTTGTTTAAATTGGTTGAGTGTGGTTGAATGAATAAAGCCGAGTCCGACTGTGAGGGTACAGGGAACCAAGAGAGACAAAGATCAGTGCTACTCGAGGATAACAGGTGTTTTGTCCGATGCCACAGAGATTTAAGGATCAAATTAATAAATCCAAATTGAGATTTATTGGTTGTATTTTTAAGTTAGACTTCTCTGCTTTGGACACATTAACACTAACATATTCCAATTTTGTTTAAAAATAAGTGGAAATTAAAAAGTGGCATTATGTCTAACTGAAAAGCATAACAGGAAACCTTTTAAAGGACTGAATGACTTTATTTCCCGTGACAATTATTTTTGATTTTTGTTAACCGAGTGGAAGAGTGGACTGCAAATTATTCTGGTTATGTGGTTTTATTTCATTTGTCATTATTATAATGACTAGCACAAACGCAGGCCTGTGGGTCTAGTTTGCTTCGCTCAGGCATAAAAACACAGACGTGTGTAATTTTATCGTGCCATTCTTTTTATGTTCATTATCACGGTGTATATTAAGAAACTTGCTGTTCATAAACACCAAACAAATGATTTTTAAAAAAAATATATTGTTCTACTTCTTTGCAGACTACTTATTAACCGTTTAAGACAAGCCAATCAGCTACAGGCACTATTAGTTACAGTTTGTTGAAAATGTATGCATATCTGTAAACAAGAACACATTCCAGTGATCCCAAAGTGCCACTGTACTAAAAATTGTTTAGCAACATTTATTTAGAAATAACAATGAACACATATACAAAATGTAGACATAATGGCACATTTGTTTTGAGAAGAGCTACTGTACATAATATAAATAAAATGTATAATAATCTGAGTCTTAAAAATAAAATAATCCCCAAAAACTATATAGATGCAGTTGTGCTTTAATCCAATCAGAAAACGTCCAGTAGCAAAAACTTTCCATGCCTGAATATTCTACATATTCTTTTCATACCACACTTCTGTGTTAATTTTTTTCCCAAAACGAAAGGCAACAATTCTTAAATTGTTCATGTGTGGATTTATCATTCTCTCCTTTCTTCTCACACTCAGGAGTACAACCTATACATTTAACATCAGTATTTGATTGATACCTGCAATCAATCAGGATGTGACTGTGGAAAATACGCAAAGTCGTGGTACTTGTATCTACCAGGAGTAGAAAGGTTGGGCTGGTGTGTCACATGCATGTGTCAAATGGTTGTATTTGACGGGCAGAATGTGGAGAGTTTTATCCTCACCATCCTATATGGAGTCAATCACAAAACAGTGCCCTTACACTCTAGCATGACATGCCTACACCTGCACCTACACATCTCATAAAGCACATGAACAGGGATTCACACTTAGTAAAAGTCACAAATCCTGACTGAAATAAATAATACTTACAGTACCCCCACTTAATATTCAGCCACAGTCACACCCTGAACTTGAAATGGCAAACGCATCCTGCTGCCTCATAAGCAACGTCATCGTTCCGTCTTTCTCATCCATGGCAACAGGTACAGAACCAGATTCTGGTTGCCATAACAACTCAAACTGGGCACAGACGTGGAGGATGCGGCACATCTTGTCCTCTTTTCTCTCGTCTCGAGCGTTCGCCGTTATTGCCCTCACAAACTATTTAGACATTCTTAAAATTCAAGTTTATGGATAATTACAGTCATTTATCAAACACTGATTTCCAGGTTTAAATCCTTTGCACATCTTAACAACCAACATGCAGGTGGCACTGCAGACTTTAAGCCACTTATAATGTCAGACTCAATAAGGCACTGTTTATCATCCCGCCGTCGGTAAGCACTAAACATCGATTACATTAACAGATGACATGCAAATCTACACATATGAGGTACTCAAAAGGAGTCAAAATTCTCTTAAGACTGAGAAACGTAGACAAACAAAAGCTATTATGTGGCACATTCATCTGTTTGCTCTTCCGAAATGCTATGGTTTTACATTTTCAGCTCCTAGGAATTTAGGATTGATAGGATGCAAGCCCTCCACAAGCCCTCAGGGTGAACAGCAGTTAACTAACCACATCCTGACATCAACCTCAGCTGGTTGTTGCCAGCAGACATTTTGTGCTACAGTGCTCAATATGGGGTCTATAATCCAACCAGGAAAGAAAAAAAAACCCCTCAGTAATAAGGTTGTTAGGAGGTCTCCAAGCACCAGATGGAGACTAAAAGCTAGCCCTTTTCACCTGACGCTAACAGCCAGAGTCTAAAATGGCTGAACAAAATCGACCTCTCTCTCTTCCAGTAACCCTCTAAGGATACGCCGACTGCTAAGTGAAGCTGATCGATGATTATCTGGGATCACAGGCAGGGGGTGAAGACATTAGGGTGAATGCATATGGAAACTTTGAAAGAGAAACAAATGGGTGAAGTTAAAGGAACCCAGAGAAATAATATCTGTGCACAGCTGGAATGACAACACGTGCTTCTTTGAACAAGACAGGAATTTTAATCGCATCCCTGGGGTCTCTGTGTGCATATCCAAGCACATCTGTGTGATGTTCACTTCTGAATAATATCACTTCAAACATTTAATTCATATTTACTCACAAGAGTACAGACTGCTCTTTTCCACTAAATAAAAATGTCGGTCACACCAGTTGAACCAAAACCATGTGCACTTAACTACTAATTAAATAATCTCATGACATGTAACTTCACAGGCAAATTACTTTTAGTGATAGAAAATCCATTTGTAATAGCAGCTGAGAGAAACATTTAAAATTCAGCGTACAGCATTAGCGCCCAGCTTCTTACTTATTATTAAATATTGAAGGCCATAGTAATCATTTTTAAATGGATTGCAATTCACCGTCACTGGATGTTTTTATTTCTAGAGATTACATCTAGGTGCCCAAAACAATAATGGAACCTCACCAAAACAAACCCCATGTCAGAAAATAATTTTCTGCTTTGGTAGAGCTCTGGGTCTAGAATGATTTTCTTCTCTGCTAGTTAATATGTAAAATACAAGATGGAAGCAAATCAATTAAAATTGTTGTTGTTCCAATAATGGAATTTCTCCCAATAACATAATCTGATAATGTGGATCATGGTGCTGATTAGAAATGCCGCTTAAAACCTAATCTCTGTCTCCCTCTCCCCCTCTGCCATCTAAAAAACAAACAAACAACCCCCCCAAGAAACACCCTGCATTGGTATAAAAAGCCAGAGAGACAGAGAGGGTAAACTAAAACATTACAGCAACAAAGTCTGACAGTGAAACTGCTGCATCCTCTACGTCCACAGCTGGTATGTTTTACACAGATGCAGCCAGCACTGAATTGAGATCAGATCAGAGGAACTTTATTGATCCCAGAGGGAAACTGAGTTGTTATAGCAACATACAACACACAGTTTAGGTTGGTTTTTTTTTGCATCATTCCTGGTGAGATCTGCTGTCGCTTCCTTCCCTGTTCAGGTCGACTTTTCAATCAATCAACATTTGATCGATGCAAAGCATCACACGTTGCTCGTTGCTCGACACGCTGCACGGAAGCATGTTAACCTTGGCTGAAAACTCGCCTTCACAGGCAAATACATACACAAATGGATGAAATGGCAAATCCACAAATTAAGCATTCAGCTGTGCTCACACTGGAAGAGATTCATTTGTCATACATCACTTTGAAGTTGACAGCTGGTCGCTTGCACATACTCCAAGCTCTGGTTGCCTAGGTGACCCTCTATTGTACTACCAGGTCATATGTCAATTAGCGGTAATCTTCGCTTTCATTGGTAGTTGCTTCAGTCGCTTACCGGGAATTTGAGAAAACTTGACCTGAGTGCGGCCTACTTCCCATTGCCTGCAGTTATGACACCTGAAGTCGCAGAGTATCATTCATTTTCTATACAGAAGACTTGAGGGAAAAGGTATATTTTAAGTATATTCACTTAAAATATTAAATCTCCATTTAAGGTCACCGTTGTCAAGTGACACTTCATCGTGTGGTTCTTGCAGTATGGATAAGAATCACAGCTGCTTCATGCTACAACACAATTATTCCTTTTGGTAAAAAGTGTGAGGTATTGCATGAGAAATAGAAAATGTTGTGTACACTTATTTCAAACTACAGCCTCCCACCTGTGTCAGTTTGTGGATGAATGGTGAAGCGAAACAGCTGTTGACATGAACCAACGATGTGAGCAGTGCCACAGTAACGCTAATATAGCTGTTCACTCTCAAGTAGCAAGACTCAAGTTTGGATGAGGTACATGCTGAGTTGGCCACAGAAATTCTCTGCGTGTTGCATCCAGTGTATTTAGGAGAGTGTGTTTGATGGCTCGGTTACCAGGGCTGCGGCACAGGTGACAGAGTTGTCGCTGGATGCGGCTTAAAGCTGAGGGCTAAAAGTAGTGTCTGAGCACTGCAGCGCACATTTGCAAACAGCTGAGCTCGTCGCAGCCACAACACAGCACATACAACATCTCCAAAATAGAAACGTACACCTTGATTACCCCCCTTGGATACAGTGACGTTCATGTAAGGTCAGGGTGGGTTGCCAGGTGGCCTTTAATTAAAAAAATATCGACACAGCAAATTAATATGCCTCTGTTAAATACTTCTGCCAGAAAAAAAAAAACTTAACTTTCCAAGCAGCGAGCTGAGTTTTTCTTACAAGGAGACATGACCCTTTAAAACAATCTATATCACAGTCACTGACTCAGACAAACTACAACAAACTTTTCTATTCATGAAAGAATCAGACATTTTCATTTGATCAGATGAGTGTATTTCAGAGGCACTGCTGGAACTTTAAAGGAAGGCACTAAAAGCATCTCAGCTTCTACTCAGAAGTCCGATCACGTCATTCTTCTACTGGGTGAGAGGAGAGAGGAAAAAAGGCACAGGAAGACACTTGAACAAAGCACTGAATGCAGGGTATTGCATGCAGGGTTAGAGCCTGCAAAACACATTAGGTAATCTGTTATGACAAAGCTCTATGCGCCGAGTCCCCTATGTGACAATGACCCTTTTCACACTGCCCTACCCCCCTCTCTTTTTTTAGGGAAGAAAAAGCATTCAGAAAAATATATACTCTCAGTGTTTTCATTGGAAAGTGACTGGAGTTAGCTTAAAAGCAAATGTAAAACAACAGCGCTCCATTCAAAAGCATGCTTTATTTAACTGATGCTCTAAAAGTCAAGCTTTAAATGCATTCAATACATGTGCCTAGGTTATCTGATGAAATATGGTCTGAGCAGGAAATCAGTGTTTGCATGTAGTGCAAAAAAAAAAAAAAAGCCCTTGTTTACTTTCTGTTTCTGAGCTATCACATATAAATCCCACCACCTACCAACTTAAGAGGATTTCTTTAAAGCATTTTGAGTGATAGTAGAGAGAAAAGAGAGGCAGTCTAGTAGGAGTATGCTTTTTTTCCCTTAATATGCATACATGTATGTGGTAACAGGCTTTCTCTTAATTCCTCGCCCCAATTTAGGATACTGGGTTTCTTGTTAGCATGGTGAGAAATAAGAAATTGCTGAAAATCTTGAATCAATACATTTTTAACAAAAGTTGTTCCAAAAGGAAACAAAAAAGCCCCACATGCGTAACCTGATTATAGGTGGAGTTGCCCGTTTAGCTAGAAAGCAGTGGGAGAAGCGCAGCCCTGGCCGGCCCATGTGCCAGCTGTTCCAGCTCTGACGACTGTCTATTTATACAGCAGCAGATGGCAGTTAGTGCCTAGCATGCCGACAGACTGTCAGTGACAGGAAGGAATGGACAGATTTCAGCCGCCCAACCTTTCTGCTGAACTTGTAGCCAAACCATACATTGCTCTGAGCCCACAGACACTGATAGCTGGCGAGTGCTCCAACTACCTCTTGATATTAGCAGCTTATGTGGACTCACTGAGTCCAGGATAACAGAGACTAAAGAGAGGCTTCTAGAAGCCACCAGATAGAGAAAACATGCAAGGCCAGCAGGACTCCATTCAGGAGCTAAACAAACACAGAACTACAACAAAGAGAGAGGGATGCCAGGCAGCCTCACAGGTGGTGGCATGCAGGGTTAAATGAAATCAATGCTGAAATAAGACTAAATTCTTTTTTTTTTTAATTAAAAAAAGAAAGAAAAAAAAAGGTTTCAATTCTAATTACCTAAACTCTGTATGTCAACCTAAACTCTGGGAACATACTCCAGGATAGGGCTGGGCCATATCATACCATTCACGGTAATACCAGTATAATGTTGGGCAACGATAAGAAAATGAAATATCGCGATAGAATATGGGTAAAACACGCATGCTCAGTGCCTTTATTTTCATACGCACATGGTGGAAAAAGCATGGCGGCGACAGAGAATGAGATGGGCGAAAGCGGATCGTTGAATGAAACGGATGAACCAGAATTGGTTTGTAAAAATGCTGCAACTTCAGTGGTGTGGAACTGGTTTGGCTTTCGGCCGTCAGATACACAACAAACCACTATTTTTGGTAGAGCATGCTAGCGGGCCGCCGTTATTACCGTGTTTTTTGGAAAATACGGCACACTTAAAATCAATCCTTTGATTTTTCCGAAAATCAAAAGTGCCCCTTATAATTCAGTGGGCCTTATGTATGAATTCTGGTTGTGTTTACTGATCTCGAAACGATTTTCTGTGGTACACGGCGCTCGAAAATCTGTCAAATGTTTTAGTAAGACTTTGCTGAGCTACGAAGCCACACCGCTTGATGGATTGTCGGAGCATTACGGCTATCGTAGGCAGGAGCCTCGCGGAGTGATACGTACTGTGCTTCAACATAATATTACCGTATTGTGTGTGTATAACCTCTTAAGTTTTGTGGATATTATACATTGTTATGCTCAGGATATGTCGGCCAATTTCCTCTGGAAATGCCTTTTGGTTAAACTGTCAGCAAGGAATTTGCATTTGCACTGTTAAATTTTTATATAACTTTAATGCACATATTTATTTATTTTTTTTGCACTAATAAAGTTGTGGAGTTGTAAAGTATTTTGTCTATTGTCAATTATATCGTCAGTTATATCGTTATCGCAAATTTTCAACTGTATATCGTGATAAATATTTTTGGTCATATCGCCCTGCTCTACTCCAGGACCTTTAATTAGCTTTTTTCAGCCATTTTCACAGCTTCAAGAGGCACCGCTTTTCCAAGAATTATATTCTCCTTGGTGCAGGTGCTGCCTCAAAGGTCAAAGGTCTTTCCCATGACAACCTGTGCCGAGAAGTAGTTCAGCACGTCCAGCTCAGCTTTAAAAGAGTCTGGTATATTCCGATTTAAAAATAGCACTTACTTTTAGAGCACTGGATATTTCCTGCATTAATCTTGGCACAATAAGCCCGTGGAGCTGCACGTGCTCAACTAAAAAAAGAGGATCTGAAAATATTTACAGAGAAAGCAGTTCCTCTAAAGTTTAAATTTTTAGAAAATTTGGTTGCACACTACAGAACAAGATTTTAATGTCAACTCAACTGAGGTGATCAACACTGCGAGTTAGAGCAGTGATTAATTAATAACATTTACACACAGATGATGCTATAAAACATGAAATTACAGCTGAAAAAGTCGTAAAAATGACTAGAAGAGCAAAAAAAAAAAAAGGGAGAGAGGGGCTGATTCAACTCCAGTAACCTATGACTTTAACATGAGTGCGGTGCCCTACCGTCAGAAACAATAAATCCTGGAGAAAGGAAAGTTTCTTTGACAAGTATAAATGAATGGATCGGCAGTGCAGCATTACTTGTTTTTATATTTAAATCATGATAGAGCAACATCTGAAGTCTGTCTAAAAACAGTGGGGATGCAATGGTTTAAGCAGCCAATATTCAGCTTGTGGAGCCACACAACATGACATTTATTGATGTCAGTAGACAATGTTTATATCAGTTTTGGGGTCACATCAGTTTTAGGGTCCTTGAATCCAGTTCCAGAAATCTGCATATTTGAATTTGTGCTTAAAAAGAGGGGGAATAAATAAAACAAATCAAAGACAGAAGGAAAAAGAAAAAATTCAGTGCAGAAATCCTCAGAGCATCTCTTCAGTGCTCAGATTATCATATGGCCCAAGAACAGTGGGAACAACAGTGGAGACCGAGCTGTGCAGACACGGGGAAGACAGCACTGCTCACAACAAGCTCCTATTTTACAGAGCAGTGACCTGGATTTCCTTAACTAGCCTCTACTCTGCAACACAAATCTCACTTTAAATGTTCCCTGGCTTTCTGTACGCATTGTGACATCATGAACACCGAGCAGGCGCATGGATCAGTGAAAACCTCACATTTCTTTTCCTTTGTTGTACATCTTTCAAAAAACCAAACATTTGGGTTAAGCAGAGATTGATGCCTCATGTTAACATTAGATGAGTGAACCTTTCACAGAACAGTTTCTCTGCAGAGAACAAAAGTGATGTGTGAAAGTCTGTGTGCTGCATGCATATGCATCCATGAGTGGGTGTACACTCCAATGATCTTCATTAGCTTCCCAGCAAAGGAATCCAGTACCTGACCTAGTCATGGGTCAGCTGTCCCGCCTGATTAATTAAGGTTTCAAAAATATTACACTGCCAATCCCTCCACTCTGGACGCATGAATAATACACAGGGAGCAATGTGCCCACCAACAAGCTACTCGTGCTCAGACTGCAAAGCTCCCTGGGCTGCCTCTGAATTCAGCCCCAGACTGTGGGAGGAAACCAAACAACACAGTCTGGAAAGAGAGCTGTGTCGGTGAGGGCAAAAAACTTAAAAACACATTCACTTTCTTGAATGTGGGAAAGTCTGACCATTTCAGTCAACTTAAGCACCGAACCAAAGAGCAGGGATGAGGAGCAAGCCAAGAACTGACGGAACATGATAACAAACATGCCATTATCTTGGCTTTTTTTTTTGGCTGCCAGTCAGAGATGAATGGTGTTGGATGCAGGTTGTTGGGAACGCAAAGACATTTAAAGAAATACCTGCTGGTTATGTGGTGTGCAGGTAATCAAATGAAAGCACAAAAGCATCACCCTATACTCTGAACCCCGCATGTGCTGATTGTCCTGTGCAGACGTTTAATGTTTGCATTCTTCTTAGCCATCATGCAATAACATGAGGGAGACAAGCAGAGTGATAAAGAAATATTTTCAGTGCTAAGAAAAACAAGGAGAGTTAGAAACAACTGAACCAGCCTAAATACAGAGATCTCTCAATTTCTACTAATTTCTGTTCGCATTTTGTATTTTAAATAATGAAGTGAAAATGCAAACACAGGCTTCCAATTATGATGGCACTGTCTCCCTTCACTGGTAGCTAAGCTACAAACATGCACGGTCAGCCTCAATCATAATTATGACCAAAACCTCACGATGTATTGCTATGTGATGCTGCCTCACGCTGTCCTACACGTGAAGTGTGCTCATGCACGACTTTCACTGTCTCTCTGCTGCGGCTGCGTTTGCACACCCCCTCCCCCTACCAGTCAGCTCCTCTAATATCCCACTTTTTTCTGCAAAAGGCTCACTCAGATTTTCTGATCTCTGTCGCAGGCTGAAAAGCTAAAAACAATGAGGTAGATAGAATTTAACCAATGGGATGCATGGAAAAAAACACAACCATAAGATAAGTACAGAATGAGTTTGGCAAATTTCTAGCTAGTGTGCTATGTGAGAAAAATAAACCTCGTGAGATCAGGAGGTATGCTGCTTTTCCAGATGTACTGCTTTATGGCATTGATAATACCTACGCTTAAAGACATCTGGAGCTGATCCTCAAGCCCTCAAGTTACAACCGAGGATCACGTCATCCAACTATGACATTTGCTGCAAGTGTTTGTAAAAAAAGAGGTTTCTAATAAGTCTCTTTGTTTTCATGTAGCAATTAAAACACAAAGATATGACAAAACAGAAAAACAAAAAGCAAATAAATAATCAACAATGGAAGTTACAAGACTCCTTCCCGTAATAAGCTGAACAAGGAAGAAAAGACAGGTTATTACAAAAAAAATACAGGAAAGCAACTGGCCTAATCTGTGGCAACATGGAAAATGGTTGGGTGATCTCAGTGATCTGTCTTCTAAAGCAGACATCTGTTATACTCTGGGTAAATAATTGTTTAGGCTTAGAGAAATCTCCCCGAGAGCCAAAGAAGACCATTTTAAAAATCCAGTTATTGAACTAAAATTCTAGATAGCAAAGTAAAATCTGCCATGGCTCAATCTTTAACCATGATGACGAGTAGCTAACTCTACCCAGATCTCAGGCTGCGTCAGCTCAATAGATGGAGTGCATCAATTAATGAGGAGGTGTTTCTATCCATCTGCTATGATGCTGATATATAACAGCAGATGTCTCTTCTCTGTTTGGCTGTAGCTTCTGTTAATGACAGTCCACGGCTTATTTATAATACACAGTACATTACAGCCCTGCATGTTATTAAGATATTTCATTAGTCTAGCTCGACCACAGCAAGCGTCGCTGCGTCCACAGTTTTTCTAAGTCTGAGAAATTACTGCTCAGACTCCTTCCATAGTTTCCGTACCAAGAAATCCCACAATGCCTTGTGTCACTCACTTCAGTTGACATCAGGATCCCATTTTCCACAGACTATGGCCCAAACAACATGCTAAACATGAAAAACTGTTTGCAGTTTGAGCAAATGAGTGTGCATAATTATGTAGATTACTGAGTAAGTAAATTGATGTTGACTAAAGTAAAATGTTTAAAAGGAGGAACACTGGAAACAAAATAAAAACTAGCTGCCAAAAAGCAAACAAAAACTGAAGTGAAAACCACAAGAAACTTGGTCAGTTACAAAGCTGTAACCACTTTGAGGAGTTTAACACTTTCCCTTCTGACATCAGCCACATCTAGAATATGGCAGCATTCAAGCTTCACCCTCATGTGCAAATGCACTGTTGTGGGTTCTTATTCATTTCTTATTAACAAAGCATAATTCAGTGTTAATGGGTAAGGCCATCGGGGCTCTGTGCAATGCTTTGTTTCTCATCTTAAATAAGAATGGTGCCATTTGCCAAACACGTGACACATGAAGAGAAGCTTATCAAAAGAATCTGAGAATCAGAGACGATTCCAGTACCTGAGAATGTCTGATTAAAACCTATGGTTAGTATTGTTGTAACTAGGTCAGCATTCAGCAGCCTACATGCTATTACACAAAGTGACCGTGTCTATTCAAACGTCCCAAACATATGTCCACCAGTCAGTTTCAATAACTGCCAGAACATCAGCATTTAACAACAATTTGCAAAGCTGACCCCAAAAACAGAGCGTCATGAAGAACCACAAGGCAAAAATATTATAACGCTGTGGTGGGTTTCCCTCATATGCATTTTAAAAAAGCAAAGAATACAGAAAAAGAGAAGCTTTTATTCATTCACTGCAGATGTTTTAGTATTGCTATTGCTTTGACTACTACAGGAGACAACCACAGAACATATGACAGTGGTTTCATGAGGCACAGCTCATCAGACCCTTACAGGGTTTCTATTTCCTGTTTATAAGTTTGGCGTGTACCTTGGTCTAGGGTTTATGACTTGGTACATTTCATATGTCAAAGAACCCTCAAGCAAGATGGTGAATCCTGAATGCCTCCTGATGAATCCATCAGAGAGTCAGTGTGCGTATGATAGAAAGTTCTTAAAAGGCACAGAATAAAGCGCTGCATGAGTGGTTATCTGAATGGGTACATGTTGCTTTTTGTAAAAAAAAAAAAAAAAAAAAAAAAGTACTTGGAATACTCTGTCTAGAAAGATGTTATACAAGTATTAGTACGATTATTTACACACACTAGCTAGGCAAATAGTGTGCACTTAGCAATAATGCTCCATGAAAAGTCGGTGTCTTGCTTACAAATTTAAATATGTTTATGGACAGGTAAGGGTGAGCAGAGCAGGGATGGGTACCGGTATCTGGTGCCATTATGGCACCGGTTCTGACATAAACAGTAGTAACCAGACCGAAAAGCAGCGCACATTTCGGTGCTTTATTTCGGTGCTTTTTTTTTCCTGAGATGTCATACACTATATTCTAGCCAATCATTTTACGTTTCCAAGGATAGTAGGCGGGCCCAGGTACGTAGGTTCTTTTAGAGCAGAGCTACAGATTAAAAATGCCCAAGGCGAGGCGGTCAAAAGTCTGGCTGTACTTCACAGCAAAAGATGCAAACTCAGCAGCCTGCAACAAGTGCTTTAAGGTGATACTGTCAAAGGAGGTAACACCTCGAATCTGACGACGTATAGCATTTTGATAAAAGCCGAGAAATGCGCCGTATTTGATAGCTTGCTGCGAGACCTCCCACCGTGCACATCTACTGCGGGTGTGGTGCCTGTTATCGGACACGGAGTTAGCAACATCCCCCAAAAACCCGAAGAGGAGAGTCCTGGCCCCTAGCCCTGCCAGTGTAGCAGAAATGATGACGGATGATGATGGCAGCAGCAGCCGTTCTTCTCTGCGTGAGTAGCTTAATGTTGTTCGTGTGTAATTTACGTTGAGTACGCTAACCACGTTATTACATTAATGCATGTAAGGTGAACTAGCAAACACCGTCGTAGTTACATGCGGCTGTCTTCTTGTTTGATGGCAGATACTCTCTTCACCCTGGCCAAAAAGGCTAAAATGACCAAAGAAAAAGTGGAAAACAGTTAAACATGAGAGGTTTTTGGACAAAGTTTGTGTTTTTTCCATTGTTTAAGCACTTCTTCCAGCCAAGAGTGATACCATAAATCCCCTATAGCTGCAGAAAAGGCTAACATTGTTATCTTTTTACAAAAAACAGCTGAACATGAGAGGTTTTTGGACCAATTTTGTGTTCTCCATTCTTTAAGCACCGGTTCGAGCACCGTTTAAGCACCGGTTTGGTACTGGTATCGGATAAAACCTAAACGATACCCATCCCTAGAGCAGAGCGCTTGTACGCTGTTCAAAAATACCAAGTGCAATGTTAAATGTGAGTTAAGACGTAACAATAACAATATTAGCACACAGTCTCCCTAGCTTCAACAGCTAGTTTAACACACTCCTCGATACACTAACTGTGTGACTTTCTGTAAGACACCTGCTATGAGTAGTTCAGCTAAAAACTGGGTGAGCTGCATAACATGCATTTGTGCCTCTCAGCTGACAGTCCCGTGACACAGTAAACACAGGCTGCCTGTCCTTCCTCCTTATTAGGAGGTCATGTTTGAATGTAAAAGTTTGCTCTGTACATTTGTGAATGTTTGGCTCTAGAACTATCTGAGTGATGAGGAATGTAACACCCTAGAGCGGGTGCATGTCGGTATGTATACACCTGCAAGGGTGACAAGGATTACGGCTTCTGGGCGTGGTGATCTGAGGCAAGCCAAAGGATTACTGGTCTTAATCGGGTCAATCAGTCCTGTCTGCACAGGGTTCAGCGAAAGTATGACTGCCCCACATCCAAACCCACCTTCCTTGCTGCATGTCCCACCAATAACTGCATTTCATTGACCTGAAAATGGTTCATTGTTATTTCTGCTGTGATGAGAGCCTCCTCTTATGTGTAACTGACACTGGAGCTGAGCTCGTTCTTCCCTGCAGGGTAAGGTCAGCATCCACTTACCTCATAGTGAGAGCACACTTGGGTGAATTGTATCTGAAAGGTGAAGGCTTAATTGATGTGGTGACCTTCTGTTTGTGCTTTCAATTGGTCATTTTGTTTACTCTTAACTTAAGTGATAATATCGTCTAACATCCCGTTCTTGAAAATGTGGCTAGTGTAGACTACTGATAAAGCATTAGAAACACTATTTTTGAACACCAGACAGCGACTAGACTAGACTGCAGGTTTGCAATCAGTTGACAAAATGCTTCATCATAACATCTCTGTGTGCTTTGTAAGCTCTATTGATCATCTCTGGCTATACATCGTGAGTGGCTCCTCACTGGCTCAAGGGGCACATAACACATGAGTTACATAACAAGATGGAAACTGAAGTGAAGAACACATCAGGCCCCAGATTAAGGCGGAGTTTGGGTGTACTGGAGTTATTCAACATTTGGAGTACCAACACAAAATTAGCGGGCCATCGCGTCACTGTTTTATAATTACATTAGCTCTGGTATGTCTGAGAGCGTCTCCTGAATGAGGCCTTTGCTTTGTTTCTGTCTCCCCGCAGAGGCCTTGGACACATTTCCTGCACACTGGATAATCAATTTGCTGCTCCTTTGCTCTCATCCTATCCTTGACAACCCTCTCTGCATGGTGAAAAGGGGAAAGAGCGAGAAAGAGACAGAGTTCTTGCCCCCTACCGCCATCTTTCTCTGTACTGTTGACACATGCACACAGGCGGGCACATATGCCCTTGAGCCAGTCACAACAATAAGGGGAGTGTCATGGCATAACGCACACATCTGCCAAACACCTACAAGCTGACCACGCAACATCCCATTTCCGTCAGGCAGCCTTCAGCCCAATTTAAATGCAAGCAAAGACCAGTGAAAACATTAGAAGTACACCCATACTGCGCACACACTCTGACTGGCTAGTGCTACATCACAGCTTATCATACACAGGCAAAAACATAACATACTGACCAGAGATTTTTTTTTTAAGGGAATTTCCAGTAGCATGGATTTTAGAAGTTTCTCTAGATGCTGTTGTTTCACCACGTCAGACACCAACTGTTTCATAGCCACCTTCCACGCCTTCTGGAAAGGCTACGTTGTTGGGTTTTTGATACCCAAAGCTGTTTGGGTGTCAAACAACTTGGGTAAACTTGGGATGAGTCATGTTTAGATTTTTGTTTTTTAATGATGCAAAATTAGACATTTACACAGATGGACGCTGAACATATCACTTAGAAAGAAAACACTAGGTTGACAAATAAAAACTCCTTGGTAAATGTAACACTCATGTGACTAATTCTATCTATTTATCCTCTTACTGTTAAAAACATACCATAGAAATCTTGATTATTAAAATACTGTTCAAATGGCAATGCTGTGTCTATTTCATTTTGTTAGAGTAAAAATGCACAATGGCTTTTAGAAAGTCTGGGGGAATACAACGACCACAACAACAAAAAAAGTCAGATTTTTTTTAAAACTTCGAGCCAAATGATCTCAGTATGATCCTGTGCGTGTCTGAGCCATCAGGTAAGATTCGGCCTCTCGGCATCCAAATAAGACAAAGCATTCTCAGCATACCATCTGCAATGAAGTCCTGACGAAGGGAGAGTATGGCCGCCTGCCAGCCTCCCTTTCTGCTCTGCAATCTGCCCATGTGAAAGGAGGCAGAGTAGGCAGTACCGCAGCCTACTCCTCTCCCTCGCTCGCTCACACACACTCACTGACTAACCCCCCTAAAAAACGCTGCATATTCCACTGCAGCTCTGCTACAAACCACGAGTCACCCTCCAGCTCCTTCGGGTGACATTGGCATAATGAAAACCCAAGGATATAGAGTAAAACTACTAGGGATTTGACACAAAGCTTCTCTTTGGTAGAGTGTGAGAGATAAAGGACAAGTGAGCCATAACTGGTAGGGACACTTGATCTTATGGAAGATTCATATAAGCTTAGTCTAATGAGGGTGATATAAGACTGACAGACAAAACTCGAGAGCCTGCTGGTAGAGCATGTTTCTGTTTCCACATGCTGTCTCGTTACTGCGGGTTAATAAATGCTTCCACGCTAACGTCGTGGAGCTTGTGCTCAGCTGGAATGAAGCACACACGACAGAGTCATGAGTAAGGAGGCAGCTAGCACTTCACAGTAACGGATGACTCACAAGTAAGCAGGTTGAATCACATGACTGCAAACCACGTTCAGGTTTTCTCTTCTTGCTCTGCTATTGCTTATCATATAACACTGTCAACAAGCATGCTTTACAGTAAATAAGGGCACTATCACATAATCAAAGCTGATGTGCCTCGCTTAAAACTAAATCTTAGATGGTCTTAACATCCTTCCCTATGCCTCAATCACGGATTAGTGCAACATGAGAAAAGTTATAAATATGTACATTTTTACTTAACCTGTCAGACTTTGAATAGAATAAAATTCTTAAAGAATAATCCTTTAATTGTCCCACAAGCGGAAATTTGGTTGTAACAGCAGCCAGAAAGACACATATACACATTGCATCTCTATCTCAATCACTGTGGTTCAAATAGGGATGCAAATCTTGTAAATAATTAACTGCCAATCGTGTTTTATATGCATCCAACAACCTCTTCACAAATTGTTTGTGTACACTCAAGAGATAACGCAACCATAAACTATAAAGCAGCACACACATCCATTAAAGAAAAACAGTGGCCGTGTGATAAAGCCTAGCTGAACTGGGGGTGCTGGCAGGCCACGCTGTGGGACGACCCCTGGGTCTCCCAGCGTAAACCAACTAAGTGTTTCTCACACAGAATCTCCTCTGGCATGCACACCCCTCCAGAGGAGGAGGAATTTCACTCTGTAAGCCTTTTATTCTCTTTCAGGCTGCTCGTCCCCAACCGTCCACTATTCAGTTTGCTCATTCTACTGTTCTCTGCTAAGACGCCTGGAGGAAGAACATGCAGGAGCATGCATGGTACACCAAAGTGTTCCTGCAGACTGGACCTGCATAAAATCAAGATGCTTTTTTTCCCTCCAGTTTGTGTTGGTGGTCTTGCATGCGTGCCAGTAGGCCACTTACTTGTAGTGTTGCCTTGCATCTGAATGATACATTTTGACTCCTTGCTGATCTCCCTCGAGTTGAAGGGTCGAACTCGAACAGCGACTTTCACAGAAGCCCCAGACATGTTTGCAGTTCAAGTCCGTCTCCCTGTAAGATCCCTTGTGTATATCCCTCCTAAAGGAAACAGAAAAACAAGTGTGCATCTCCTCAGTTAAAACAATAAGTGATGCAGTGAAGCCAGACAATGTTTGCTTCCTTCTTTAAAAATAAAACAAAAGTGCTATAGTGAAAAGGAGCAGAGCCTGTTTTCACTAAATGTAAATCAAACACAATGAAAGTCCACCCCCTCCCAATTTTCAGTCATAACAGCCTACAACAAATATGGCCGACCAAACCCGATGAAGCCTTTAATATTTTGTAAACAGCAGCCGATCATACATTTAGCAAATCAAACAGAGGATGGAAGCCTTTATATTTATATCATAAACCCACAGTTTACGTGAAATGCGCTATAGCCGAAAACAAAATACGAAGATCACAAATCACGATTGTTGCATGCATAAAATAACGTGGCGTTAAAATACCACACAACTTTCCATCGTTTTTACAGTCCATTTAGGCTATACAACCCGCACCCGGTGACTACACAGCCTAAATATCCTATGTTTTTCCATGTACTTGCAGTCAGCCATACTTGCCGAAGCATACGCCCATGAAATCCTATCTCCCCTATTTGGCGTGAGCTACAGCGGGACAGCTAACCGAGGGCCTGTCTGTTGCATCTGACACTGTTCATTTTGTGCAGACGAAGAGCTTAAATTTCCCCCTTTTAAAAAAAAAAATCACATTCGCTGATATTAGGAAGTAGGCTAATCCTCCGCCGCTGCATGTTGGGGAATAGTGCAAGGGAGGAGTTACATGCTTATTTTAGCAGCCCAGACTGGATACATTGTTCACATTTACCCTATCCGGCAGGGTTAAAGGCGTTTTGACGTTAAATCCTACCAGAGGCGAAGCTTTCAACAGTAGCAATTATATTTTCTATTTTAAGCTAGCTTTAACCCGTTAAATGTTATTGGCTCCGACTTCAATATTTACGACCTACAGTCTAACGGAAACAGCTATCCAACTATAATCAACTAAACCTATAAACAAATTATTCTATATACTGTAACAATTAAGTACATATATATGTTTAATTCTTTTGTGTTATCGCAACCATGGCCACGTAGAGGTCCACTGACCACCGGACATGTATTAGTTAACACAGACAACTGCTCCCTATCCATCGTTGAACTAAACTGTAATAACAACCCAGTGCACAACAGTCCCCCAAAATATAAATATATTATTTTTAAAAAATATATACTTACGCTTGGAGACTCTTGCAAAAGACAAAACCAAAACCACCGGACAGTGGCGAGAACTAACGCTAGCTAGCAGGCGTCAAAATGTGTTGTTTCTATCAGAATCTGTGCGCAAGGAACCTGCTATAAAGTCCATTTCCGTGAAAAACACCCATTATAGCGGTATCCTCCGGTGGAAGGATTTGTATTTGGAAACGGCCACTTCGTTGACTACTTAAGTCTCCCTTACAGATAAACGGCGGACGCCTATCTGCACACTAGCGAGAAGAAGAATTGGTAGATTGTCTTGATTTACCGAAGAGATTACGTCAACTCCCTCTCAGCGCGCTCACGGACAGGCTGGCGGGCCAATGAGCAAACAGAGAGCGGCGAAGAGCCTATGGCGTGACTCGGGGTCGCGAAGGGGGAGGGAATAGGTGGGGTGTCGCTCCCTTTTTTTCGCCCGTGACGCCACACTGCAGGATTTCTCATTACCGCTACCCGCAGCACCGTGGGTTACCGCAAAGATCGCCGCCTAGCGACGTAACTGTTCCGTGCATCACGAATTTATAAACCAAATTATTTATATTTTTGCTAATATAAATTGCCTTAAATCAGGCACAAGACATGTCACTGACCATAAAACAAAATAAAATGAGCAAATACATTTCCTGCTGTGTTTGAATATAATCAGTTCAATTAAATTTTACTCATTAAGCGCCAAATGACTACGGCAGTTGCCTCAAGGCGCTTTTTTATTGTAAAGACCATACAATAATAGAGAGTAAACCTCAACAATCAGACAACCCCCTCTGAGCAAGCACATGGCTACAAGGGGAAGGAAAAACTTCCTTTTAACAGGAGGGAACCTCTGGCAGAACCATTAAGAGGCAGGTTTGATTCAAAGCAATTCACTTTCCTGTGATATTTTTGCAGTTGCAGTTTCTTTTTGGAATGAACTTGGATTTAAAAGTTTAACAGGTGTCCTTGCCAGTAAATACTGGACTGTCACCAAGTTTAATTGAGAACAATGACTAACCTATTCACATTCCAAAAAAAGATTGCAACTTTTTTGTTACCTTTGCTGACACAAAATGAAAACAGGTTTGCATTATAATTGCCACATCCAGCTTTTTTTTTTTTTTGCTATTTATGTAGTTGTTTTTCCCTCTCTGTTCCAATGTGTCTTTTGTCCTGCCTCCTCCTGGTCTTCACCTTATAATATAAAGCTTCCTGAGGCAACAGTTGTAATTTGGCACTGTATAAATAAAATGCAACTGATCTGTTATTTTGTCTCTTGTCATGGGCGTCTTTGTTTTCTTTACTTACACTAAACTTAAATTTAAAAAAAAAAGATACTAAACAAAGCCACTAAGACATCAGTTTGAAGGGGAAAAAAAATGGTGACCAGTTGTGAAATAATGTGCATCATCATTTATTCGAGTTCAAAATCCTAGCTTCCAAAACAGGTATGTGGTTAAAGGAAATAATTTCCTGTACAGTTAAGGTCAGCAAGGTCAAGTTAGGTACAGTGCTATTTGAAAGAGACCATTTTAAGGTGAGATGACTTAATGGTGTGCTCCTAGGATGGTGCTTCAGGTGATCATGCTACATTCTCACGGTCCTTCCACTAGACCTAAAATGGGGATTACATGTGCACGTGGCGCTCAGGAGGTTCTTGACTTAAGGCCGTACACACACACACACACACACACACACACACACACAAGTAAATTCAATCTATCAAAGTCAGCAGGGAAAACGTGACCGAGAAGGAAAATTTGGGCACACTTTATCATTGTGAGCCACAGCTCATCTTCCTACTTTACTCAAAACAAAAGCTGACACTGAGGATTAGTTTAGGGTATTCCCAATCCTGAACCTCTTCTACAAGCACAAACTGTGCATAAGTTATCTCTGGGACACCATTAAACATTACGTGGACTCAAACTCATTACCGTCACAAGTCTTGATAAAGAAAACTTGAGGCTAACAGTTTTATCAGAACCCAACCAGACTCAGTAATACCAAACAAAATGAGAACCATAAAGGAAGGTGATCAATGAAGAGACTGTATGCACCTCGCAGGTAAACCTGTTGGTAATGGTTTCTGCAGCTTTATAATGCACTATTGTTAAATTAATGTATATACTTTGATATATATATTTTTTATATATATATGTATATATATATATACACAAACTCATGAGAAAAACTTAAAAGTCTTAGCTTTATTATGTTTTGTTTTAGAACCATGGTAATGGTTTGAGACAAAAAGGGTAAATGCAAAAAAAAAAAGAAAAAAAGAAAAAAAATTATCAAATCAAGTCTCCTTTTTTTCCTCTCCATTCAAAATGTTTGTTTTTTTTGTTCTCATTGGTAGTAGTGATGCTGAATTCAGGTGATTTGGACCGATCCCTTAATGATGATTAGCCAGACATCAGTGACGTAGTCCTTAGACACCCCGTCCACCCTGTTTCTCCCTCATCCAGGTGTGGATCCTCTCCTTCAGTTCAGGCACTGTGGAATTAACATTGTGACATTTAGGCATCCTGAAATTATTAGCCTCGACTCCAGCTATAAGTGCATTATCTTGCGTACCTTAAACAGCAACACTTATTTACATCATCTGTTTAAAATAAATAAAGTAAAAGGATAAATGGTGGGGTTACCTGACTCCAGCATGTTCTCTGTGAGTGGCTGCCTGTTGAAGGGATCAGTGGGGGAGTTGAGCAGGTGGCGTAAGATGATGGATCTGTCCATGATGTTCCCCGAAGGCAGCATCACAGGATCGGTCATCAGCGTGTCCATCAGAGGGTCTGTTGTAACACAGTCACAAACAGATTTTACAGACAATTACAAGCGAGATGCTACACTAAAAATCAGATTCATCACCAGCAGCACTGGCGCCCTGATTGGATAAGGAGAGGGACCAGTATTACAACATTAAAAGCAAAAATATTAAAATTAAACTTCTTTGTTTAAGCGTAAAAACAATAAATAAATAAATGTAATCAGCAAGTGACATACATGTGTGCCCATGTTGGTTTGTGTAGGAGCCTGTCACATGTCCAAAAAATGTTTTATATGACCACAATATTGATGCACCTATCAAAACACTAGTAAACAAAATTTCCCATGAAGTCCGATACAGAGCGTTTGGTGGCGTGGGGCTCTGTGTTGAAATGTCACAAGGTTGTTACAGTAGGACTCCGGTGCTACAAAAATAAAACCTGTCGTGGGAGATTTCATCTACACAGACAGCTGATACTCAAGTCTCCTGTATGGCACACTCCCATCAACTGTGGTGGGCTGGCTGGCATATCTGAGAATCAAAGGAGGCACGCAGACCACATACTCTTTCTAGATTATATTAAGTCTGTGGTTACTCGATAGCCTTGCACTAAGCTGTCTAGATGACCAGTGTGAGCTTCAAAATCCACCACACATGTCTGGAATTCAATAGCAGAAGAGGCCGTTAAAGATCCCGTCTGTCATTGACTGACCCGAGGTCACAGTTCAGTCTTTTACACAATGACAATATTATTTAAAAACTGCATTTGAAGACCTAGAAAGATATTTAATATGATGCTTTCAGAAGCAGCGCAATGTAACCCGTTATTTTTATATGGATGTTATTTGAGGATCTCAATACATTACTCTGAAGTGATCTAGATAGATTAATTTAACGATACAGCACATATCAGAGTGAGATGTTATTAAACCAGCTGTGGGAAAGATGATTTGCTTTACCATTGCTGCATAACCAGATTCAAAAGTTCTAGTTGTGCTGTTTAAACACAGTCTTTCACACACCTTTGAACTCATCCGGTGCATCACTGTAGTCCATTTCAGACTGGGAGTTCTTGGCGACTATTTCCTCCACCTTCTCCGATAGCAGCTTGAATTTCTCAATAGCAATTGAGGACTTAATGCCAGCCTTCCTCATCTTTGAGATCACCTCCTCAAAGAGTTCACGGCTGTATGACCTCTGCAAAGAGCAACAAGTCCCTGAGGTCAGACTTCAGTACCTTACTGTCATCACATCACAGATTTGAAATTTAAGTCACGTCTTCACACTTACACAGATTTTGATAATGCACACAACAAGCAACTGCTGCGTTTCATACATATATGTTCTGATGTAAATCTGACAACAATAATGTGCAATAATGTGGCTTCATCATTCATAACGTTCTCTTTGTTCTCTCAACAAATCAGGAATTATATATATACACCATATTCTCCACGTGCAGTAGAGAATTCATGCTAACTGGCACAGCAATGAAGTCACGACAGATGATTCAGGATAACTAAATGTAGACTGGACATCAAATTTTCCCCCTTCCCCATCAGTGCCAACCTGGTCATCTGCTATAGCTTTAGCAAAGCGAGCACAGTCTAGCTGCAGGTAGATGTCTGTCAGCTGGTCTAGGAGTTTCTTGGGCTCAAAGCCATACTTCTCTGGGTTCTCCACCTTCAGGTCCCGACACTTGGGCCCGCACAGCTGCTGGAGGTTAAAGTTCAGCATGGCAGCTAAACGAGGCCCCAGCTCCTGTGTGAAGAAGGAGCCACTGTTTAGAGAAGCACATCTATAGATTCTCCAATAGTTTCATTGCCCAAGACATCAGACTGATGAACTCTCCATAACCCCCACACCCCTCTTATACATAAACAAGGTACATTCTGAAACTGTCCCTGGACTGTTTCACATTACTGTATATTCATGGCAGTGCATTATGTCTGGAATAATGATATACATTGTTTTTTGCTGTTTTATTGCTGTGGAAAAGGGAAGATGGATGGATGTATGGATGGGTGGATGGATGCATACATTAGTCCAATGTCGAGTCAATGGACCAACATTTTGTTCTAACGTGCACTAACTGGTGTATGTTTGAATGACAACGTACCTATTCTATGCTATGCCTGGAGGAAAATGGCAAATAATGCTTCCTTTATATTACTTGTATAACTGAGAATAAATCTCTAGAATACATCAAGTGTTCATTGGTAACAGTGACACTCACAGGCCTTAGGAAAGGCTTCTGGACCTGCTTGGTGAGGATGTGGAACATTTCAACTGTTTCGGTAGCCAGGGCCAGATAGGAGCGGGACACCCGCTCATCCTGAGTCAGCTGGGACTGACGACTCTGCTGCTGCTCCTGAAAATTTGTACAACCCCCCCAAAAAACAACAACAAAAAAAAAGACAAAATAATAAATAAGTTACCCTATACAATGGCAGTAACCTTCTGCCTGTCTTCACAGCTCAGCACAACTGTGAATGAAGCGATAATCTGATAAAACATGACCTCTAACAGTTTTGTCTTTGCTAGACTCTGTAAAAACTGATAAACAAATATAGGATCCTAAAAACTGAGCACTGACCCTTGGCAGCTGCTCCCACTGCTCTTTATTCTTCATCTCCTCTTGAACTTCATGAATACGCTTCAGGGATTCAAGGCTCTCATCTAACAAGAAGGTGGTGTCATTAATCAGCATGTTGATGTAGCGCACAAACTGCTTGCCAGAGCTGGTGTGAAAGAAGGACAAAAGGAGACAGAAGAGGATGTGAGGCTGGAAAAGTCATACAGCCACACACTCTAAACCACAATTTCTTTAAAATAAGGAAAAAAATAAATAAATTAAACATTGCAACTGCTGTTTTTGTCAATAGCAAACTCACTTGAACTCCTCCATGAAGGTTCCATGGTGGGCAATGTTTTGCCAGAGGCTCTTGAAGATCGTGCTGATATGGTACCGTATAGTGAACTTATCGTAAAACTCACTGGTAGCACCGGTATGCTCAACATCTGACCAGAGGAGGGAAAGATTTTAGTGAACTTTTTTCTTGAAAAGATCACAACTTGTAGTAAAGAATAAACACGTGCCAGTTGGATTTTTATTCTATCGAGCACAACATCAGCAGAGAACTGCAGCACAACGTAAAGCTCACCAGTGTAAAACTTCATGAGAGCAGGGACCAGGTGTTTGACGGACAACGGGTGGTTCTCCATCATTTCAGAGAATCGCTGAGTACGAGGCTGAACAGCGGGGTTGGTGACGAACAGCACCTCCACCAACTTGGCGATAAGGTAGGGGTTCCTGATGTAGTTCTGACTGCAGATGAACACCACCAAGAAGGTGACAATGTCCTGGACACATGGCTCATATAAAACCTGGGGTGAGTACCTGGGAGAAAAGTTCACAAATCCCTTATTTCCTCACAAAATTCACTGGAAATTATGGATTTATACATGTATATACACATTTATAGACCTGTTAAGCATTTAATATCTGTATTTTCCCCCTCATCGTTCCTTCCTGTTAACATTTTATTACTGCCCTCCACAGGACAGTCATTAAAACATGATAGATGAGCAGAGAGCAGAGGACTTACTGCACAACAAAAAGCAGAAACTCTGCCACATCTTCAATGTAAAACTCGGGCAGAGCGGCAAAACTTTTGGGAATCTCGGGGTTCAGAGGCAGGTTAATGCTGCGCAAGGGAGGGAAAAACAAACATATTACTTCTTGATTTAACAATAAACTGAAGTGAAGCAAAAAAAAAAAAAAATACTGGGAAAAAACAGACAAACTGCGTGATGCCACAGCTGTTCCTCTGACATCGATATCAAAACGAATGGCAACATGGTGCGTCAGAGGAGAGGTGACTAACTTGGGGTAGGTGGGGTCCACCATGCGAAGAATGAGCTGGATGACTGTGCTGTAAAACTGCAGACATCTGCGGAGCAGGTTCTCATCCAGAAGGCCCACATCAGCACAAGCTTTGGCTCGCACCAGTTTCTGTCACACACAGTAACAATCACCCGTCTGTAAACATGCTCCGTGCCAAAATCAGCCACGCGTGTCTTCCAAATATACCCAACCAAGAAATGCTGAGAGCATTCTCACATCTCTACATTTAAATTGGTCCTTGATGTTTGATCATTAAATGAATTAAGACAGTGGCTCCATCTACAAGCACGTAACACTGACCTTAAGCTGAGTTTTGCAGCGTTTGAGCATCTCTCTGTGTCGACTCGCCAGGGGAGAATCTTTCCACTGGCTCTCACTGTTTTTGAGCTCCTCTACAGTCCTAAAAGATAAAAATAGCAGTATTAATACACACGCATACACTTAACACGATATGATTGTCTGTGTAGATGTGCGAGCGTGTACCTGTTGAGTTCGCGGATGGCTCGTAATCTCCGGATGTAGCGCCGGCAGCCAGGCAGGATGGATAAGTGGTGGGTGTGAAGCGTCAGAAAGAAACACTCGGTAGGAAATTTGGGTTCTGTGAACTTGGCGGGGTCTTTATCTGTACATATTCACAGATGAAATTTATGGTTATAAGGACACAAATATCAGCTTTTGTCTCTACAAAGTTAGTGACCTAGGTTATCATGTAACACTACTAAGCCCACAGATTTAAAAGATTTCATTCACAGCATCAAAGCAACAAAGTGACTCTTTTAACCAATTAGATTAGTTAAAAATACCCCAAAACAAAATAAAACTGTGGCTCTGATATGCTTAGGATTAGTTCATGAGAACTGCAGAATTACGAGTTCACATGCAACTGATATTTATCTTTAACGACCGCCCTCTTTAAAACCTATGCGGTCCACTTAGATTTACTGAAATGATCATATGTATCTGAGCATTTCTGGTTATGCCAGCTTACGTAGTTCAGACAGCCAGGCCTTGAGCTCGTCCATGGTGGCTTTGAGACGCGTTTCCTCAAGACTGACGACAAGGCGACACCGTGGATGGAAAATATAGTAGGGATCCACTGTCTCTAACTTGATCTTCATGCTCAGCTGTTGCAGCACCCATAAGAAGTTGAGCATGAAACCGTCTGTCGAAACCAGCTTGTCATCAGTCTGGAAGAGAGGAGAATGTGGGGTTTGTTTTTTTATTAAAATCTTTACAAACACACAGTAAACACCTGCCCCCGAAGACTAAATAATATCAAGAATGACTTCTAAAATTAATATACTTTTAATCACGTTTGTTCCTTATGGTCTGAATCTAGTAATATCAAAAACATCAATTTTATCAGCAGCGCTGACTGTAAAACATACAACTTTACCTGCATCTGGGCTTTCTTCACATTGTAGTTGACTAGAGCTGCCATGTAATTAAGAGCCAACTCCCGCGTTTCACTGTTTAGCAGGATGTTGTGGAGAACTTTGAACATGTCACCCTGATTTTAAAAAAATAAATCAATAAACAACATCATTCCACACTGCTGGATAAAACAACTATTAAAAATAAAAACATGAAATAGAGACTTACCCTTGCAGACTCCAGGTAGTGCTGCAGTGACTGGCTGACGACTCGTGTGTTCTCCATGGTGATGGCCGGGCCGGAGAAGTATTTGTCTCCAACTTTTGTCTAAAAAAAAAGAAAGAAAGAAAGAAAAAAAAAAGGCAAAAAAAACAAAGCCTTTTGTCATTGAAATGGTTGGTACTTTTCAGTTTTGTTCTGTTTTTTTTTAAAAATGAGGTTTGCGTTACTTCCCATAGTTTATCCTTTACTTAATTAGATAATATGACAATAATAATAATATGGTGTAATAAGAAGGGTCACAGGGGAAGTCCTCATCAGTAGGAGAAGTAGAAAAACTTCTGATAAGACAGTTAAAAGTCCACAATTTATGCCCTCCTTCACCTTTTCCTAAGCCATTCACTCAGACCGATTGGAGTCGGGCTGATTCTGGCCCCTGGGCCTTACGTTTGACACTCCGGATTTATTTGAGATTCAGACAAAGTACAACTCATCGTAGAGAACAACTCACATCATCCTCAGCGAACACAGAGAGGCCGAAAAAGGCTCCCAGGTAGGACAGTCTCTGAATCTCTCTGCCACATCCAGGGCTCAGAGGTTTGGGACACCACAAAGGCAGTGATGTTACCTGCACACATTACACAGTCATTGATTTAATACATGTTATTGTCAAGTGTGGTTAATAACACTGATTTATACATTTATATATTATATACTAATCAACAGTAACTGTAACTCATAACTCATTTTCCGTAAGTGAAGCTAAATGGCTAATTATGCCTCAATTAATTCCACAGTATTTTAAGTAAAGAATATTATTGGATAGATAACAAACACTAAGAGAGCTAAGAGACCCCACCCCTCCACCGGGGAATATCCTCTTGCCCTTTTTCCATGTAACAGGAAAATGTCTCACAACAGGCAGAGTTCATACCTTCCTGGTATGAGGAAAGTACATTTACAACAGCTACATTTATTAATAAGCTCAAGGTAACCAAACTGCTTTCACAACAGATGTCCATAATAATTGGAGCCATAAGGACCCAGTGAACAACACTCAGGTGTTACGATGTAGCTTTACCTTTCCATTTGTATACTTACCAAATTGCATACCGGGTGAGTCTTTCCGAACTTAATTTCACAAAGCTCAGCTAATGCCTGTAAAATCAAAAACAGACATCAGGTCAGAAAAGGATTACAACCCAACACGTGAACTGTGCTAAAAATGAGTTGCGTGGATGTGTACTTCATCCCATGCTGTATGATATATTCCCTACAGAATTACTGCAGCTGCAGGAAAGACCAGGACAATGTCTCCTTACCATGAGGGGAAATTTAAAGTTGTCACTGTCAAAGGAACATTCTTTGACTGCAAGAGCCAGGCCGTGGAGGATAGGGATGAAGATCTAAATAAAAACAACAACACATTAAACAGCATGCTTCAGTGCTTCAGTGCATTTTGACCTTGGAGAAACGTTCACACGGTCTGTATTTACACATCACCGTGAGGGTGTTTAACTAGCTGCCCTAAACATGGAATCACTCTGTTTTTACATTTTTATATTCATGCATCTGGACAAGCAGATGGCAAAATATGGGGGGAATAAAGGCGTCAAGGCGTCACCTTCTAGCTGTTTAAATTTAGGTGCTCCATCTACAGGAGAAATAGGTTGGGGAAAAAAAGGGCAAGGATGTTTTTGTAACGAATTATCATTTCTGGCTTTGCAGGATCAACCCAGAGAAACACAGTGTGAAAGATTCAACCTAGTACAGTCTGTTTACAGTCATGCTGGGCTGGTAAAGCTTCAGCGTGCAGACTTTCCAGTTCTATCTGTGCTGAACCTGACAATTAAAAATGGATATTTGGGCTTTGCTTAGTTGAATCACCCAGTACAAACTGTATATGGCTGTATGAGATCATCTCCAGCTGTTATGAAGAAATATGAAGAAATACAGTTCCACCTTTTTAAACTGATTCATCCCCATTAATTACAGTTAACTAGATTATTTATGGGTGTGTGTAAAGAGCCGGTCTGTACCAAACAGTATGAGCCATAGTGCACAGGAAACAAATGAGTGCAGCAGTAAGAATTCTTTTGGAAAAAACCCACAGCTTTGAGTAAACATAAACAGATCCAAAAGAATGGATGGATGTGCTCGTCACCTGTCTGAATACTTCATCCTCCTGGTGAGTAATGCGCACCAGCTCCTGAATAAAGCCATATGGAAGGTTCCGACACAGCATGTAAGGTACCAGCAGAGACTGTTGGAGAGGGCTCCTAAAAGTAGTAAACACACGGCAAATAAATAAATTAATAAATCACACATTTGGAGACAAGGTGAATGACTAGTTGCTATGGATACAGAGAGGGAAAAGGAATGGAACATGCACAAATATGGTGAGAGCATTAAAAAAAAAAAAAAAAAAAAAGAAAGAAGTAAAAACCCAGAGATCGTCTGAGTTAATGGATGGCTTCTTACCGAGGCTGGGTCAGAGCGCCTTGAAGGACCAGGGCAACATGGGAAATACACTGAGAGCGAATGTTACTGAGAAGCTGGCTGACATTTGGTTGGCTACACATCTGAGAAAGAAACAGAGAGAAGAGTGAGAACGACTGCAGTGTGATTTAAAAAAAAAAAAGTGTTATGTGACGAGCTATGCCTAATGCCTGCAGCTAGTCTACAAAGCACAACCTGTTCTTCTATACTCAGCGCATTTTAAAACAATTGAAACATGAAGAACATATTAAAGACCTTTATATATCAGCTCTTATTATGATTTTGATCTCAAATCTTAAATATTTTAGGAAAGAAAAATAAATCATCTGCTATAAATCCTGGTCGGGATATTTATTGGTCTCACAGATTGTCATCTACCTTGGGAGCTTTCCTCTCCTCCATGCCAACACTGTCAAAACGCTCAATGAGGTAGTTCAGCATCTCTGTCTCTTTGCATGTTTCAATGGTGAAGCGGTCGCTGGCTGATTCGCAGGACATCCCCCCTCCACATGCCCCAAGACTACAAAAAAAATTAGACACAGACAGAGGGGCTCATCAAATAACAGGAAATGTCACAGTGTGGACAGACGTAGCATTAGAATCAAAATTTCCTGAAAAGTCCTGAAAGACGACAAACTAAAGCACTTTAAAGGTAGCATTGCAAAATTCAACCACCAGGTGATCCGAGCAGATGGTAAAATAAGATTAGTGTTAAACTGTATTGTCATGTCAACTCAGTAAGAGCACACAAATTACATGTAAGAAAAAGGGAATCTGTTTATGTTTTGTGTGCCTGAAAAAAACAAACAAAAAAAACCCAAAAGAAAAACAAATGGCCGATATAATTTTTTTTTTCTAAATCACCAAATACCAGTATGAGTCTTAAAAAGTCCTATATCGGTCGAGCGCTACAGATTTTTTTCTTTCTTCAATAAGATAAGAAGCAAACTGAACTCAAATGTGAATTAGATGAACTGTTTCTGCTACTGTGAGGAACAGTTTCTCGGCTCCTTGCAAGAGAATGTTAATGTCGGTACTCAATCAAATTACTTTATTTCATCAACCCTTTTTAAGGTTTGTACTTATGGTCCTCAAATAAAACAAACAAACAAACAAAAACACATACGGTTTGATTTTTAGGCAACTTTGCTACTGAAGATATGGATCCTATAAGCTACAATGAACACAAATGAGGCTACAATGAAGACAAACTCAATGAAAGTGTGAGCTAAAACATTTGAACAAGAAGAATCAAAATGATTTTCTATGGGTTTCTCAGCTAGCTATATATATATATATATATATATATATATATATATATATATATATATATAAAAAGCCTTGCTGTCAATCAATTTCCATATTAGTCTAAAATAATGTCAAGATGATTTAGACAACAGAAACAAATTAAAGCTGCAAAGGTCAAACCTCTTCCAAACTTCTCTGAGCCACAGCATAAAAAAAGAGATATCAACAAAGTAGATTTAATTTACTAATGTGAGCAATATATTCTGTATTTCTGTGCACATACATATATACACATATACTGGCTAAATGATGGTTTTAAATAGTAAGCAACAATATTTTCTTAGAGATATAATTCTCCATTTATGAATCAAAGGCAGGGCAGTGCCAGAGAGCTTGAAGTTCTGCAGTCAGGGATTCATGATGTTACTTCCAATGTTTGCAATCAAAAACACAAAATACGGGTTTGGTAGGCTTATACATAAATATCTAATGTTGTCTGATTGGGTTACATAATGATGAAACAGTGGCTCACATGTCTTTGAGCTAAGGGTGATTTCTCCTTCTTAAAAAGAAAGATGCGAACGTAAAAATGGATTCTTATACAGACAGAAACGCAGAGTCATTAATGAGCCATTCATAGCACTGAAGATTTTCTACATCTTGAAGCCGTTTGCAGAAGAGTTAATGTGGTTATTACTTACCTCCATATTGCATGTACTAAAATTTATAGTTATGGGTATTTATCTCTGAATGTCGATGACCAAAACACTCCTAAACATGGTTTAATCTTCTTTAATCTCGCCTGCCGTCTTTGTGCACGGTTAGTGGCAAGCCTACCGGACCCGCTGGAACATGCATCAGAGCCCATCCCTGAGCAAGCGTGCACACACACGCGCATTAACACACACCACGCAGTGGTGTACCTGGACCCAAATTGAACCTGTGAAATATCCTCCTCCTGCTCCTCCTGAGAATCTTCATCATCGCTGTCCTGAGATATGTCAGAGAGGGCAAAAAACAGGAACGAAAAGGGGCTGACAGGACGAGAGAAAAACAGGTGAAATGAGAGAAAGACTGGAAGAAAGGAGGATGATGCACAAGCATGAGGAGACAGAAAGCCAACAGGGGGGAAGCATCAAGACAAATGTGGAACAGTAACAAACAAACAAAAAAGGAAATAAGAAAGGGAGCACAGGGAAGATGCATGCTTTCATGGAGACTACTTTCTCTCTTTTTAAACCAGTTTTCTATCGCTTTAGCACACTCATGCTAGCTCTGTGCCATGATGACCTTATACAAAGAACTACAGCTGTTAATATTAAATGTATGTATTATTTTTTTTTAATTGCCTAAATTTAAATAGTTACTTTGTGGTAGAGGTAGCATTTTTTAAATCTCATTTTCTCACAAGATTTTAACCACAGAAATGTTAAAGTGCTAGTAACTTCTAAATGCAGGAAAGTTAATGTAGGAGCAGATATAACCAGTGATGAACAGAAACATCACCAAAGGTTCAGGCTTTAGTATGTTGGCTTGCGTTTGCACTCCACTCTGACATGCAGGTGACAGTTTAGATACCTAGATGGAGGCATCCTGGCAGCAAAGGCAGCCTGTCGAGTGTTCAGTCTGGGAGAAGGAGGCACCATAGGAGAGGTTGCAGAGGAGGGTTGGTTGTGACCCATAGGTGAGCTCAAGGATAAAGACTGGGGGGAAGGTGGTGGCACAGAAACTGGAGTGTTGGGGGGAACAGAGGGTCCTGCAGGGCTGGGAGAGGGTCCAGGGAAACTAAACCCTCTGTGACTCGGGCTTGTTGGGGAAGGAGCCACCCAGGGAGTGGTGACCGAGTAAGGGCGATACCTTTGGGAAATGGGCACGGGGGCAGATGGAGCACTGAGGGAGTGCCGTGGAGGAGTGGAAGCAGGTGGGCTGGGGGGAACAACGAACTGTGGGGTAGACGGTGTAGTAGGGGTGAGGAGAGAGGGGGAGGTCCTCTTGGCTGCATCCAAAGCCACTGGGTGAGGACTACCACAGCCATACAGACTGTGGATAACATTGTTAAGACAAGAATGATCTTAAAGCCTTAAAAACAGAAATGATTAAA
Source organism: Perissodus microlepis (assembly GCF_051167445.1). NCBI lineage: Eukaryota > Metazoa > Chordata > Actinopteri > Cichliformes > Cichlidae > Perissodus > Perissodus microlepis. Next base: position 4,928,840 of record NC_140480.1, on the reverse strand, counting down.
GCATGATGAAAAAGACTGGGAAGAACATGGCAGCATGATAATAAAGTAAATAGAAAAAACAGCCCAATCAACAGCCTTGATATGTCTCCGCAAGCTTAATAATGACTCATGGCACTTGCCTGGACAGAGAGCTGGCTCCAAAGGATCCAGCGCTAGGGCCCATTGGGCTTCCACCTTGGCTGGAGGGCTGCACCAGTGTCAGACGATGGTCGGGGGATTTGGCTGCTGCAATTGGCTGTGAGGTGGCTGTCAAGCTGGCGAAGGGGTTGTGGACACGTGACTGGGTGGACATCATTAAGACTTCCATCAGGATCTGGCTGATGAGGTCTTTGAAGTCAGAGTATACTGCAGGAGAAAACATAACAACAGTCGGACGAGCCTCCCACGTATGCAAAAACAACGTTTTGATGAATCAGCTTTTTATGGTCAAAGCTGTTGTTTAGTGGCGTTACCTTCTTTAGGGTTCTGGTGAAACTCTGCAGCCAGTGAAGGGAGAAAGATGACATCTCTATCCTGCTCCTTCCACGATACGCGGAGAATCTTGCAAATGAGCTGCAGGGCCTGTTCTTCAGAGACATCTGAGTTTGCAGAAGTTTCCTAAGATGCAGAAAAAAAACCAGTGAAGCCTTGATTTAAAAAACAAAACAAAAAAAACATGCATAATGAACAAGCATTACTGAGTCTCAGGATACTCGTTATCTCATGATCTCTCTGGCTGAGCAAGAAACAACAGAGGTACGTGTGAATGAGTTGATATAAACAAAAATGAAACCAAGAATAGCGTTTGTGGAAAGTCACCCGTCTGCAAACAACCAGACACTCCTTTAATGTTTATTCATTTAGGACTTTCTTGATATCCTGATAGATATGGTCAAAGTCCAGGAGGCAACATCTTTTGATTAATGTTCACTCTATCTGCTTACCTTCTCAGTCAAGTTTCTCTTCTCCCTGCGGTCACTGTCCTCCACCTCCATGTTCTCTATCCCTGAGTCCACATCCACCTGGGACATGCTGGAATAAAAGAGAAACCACAGTTCTTAATAAGCCATTATCTCCAAGCAAACTATGCTATTACTCCAAGCTCAATCGTACACAGTGTCAATATTTATCTAATTCCACAGATAAGGAGTATTTGAGAATGAATACAGAAGCTGGGTAGGGCAATCGGACACAGGAGACGCTCTCACCTCTTTTCACAGGAGGCAGGGTCGATATCCATGCTCTGCGATCGGGACAAACTCTGGGACTGAGTCTCAAGGCTGTTGGAGGGGGAGCTGGAGAGTGAGCTCACACCCTCGCTGCTCTGACTACCATAAGCGACCCCTGGAAGAACAAAACACCACAAGTGAATCTCTCTGAACAACAATGACAAAAATGAATCAAATCTGACACATTTCTGGAGGGTTTCTTGTGCCTCTATCTTCAGATAAAATGGAAATAGTAAGGTTTTAAATTTGCTTGCTTTTGTTTTTAATTTTTTTTTCTCGTGTTTTTCAACACAGGTGTAGCGGTCTGTGTGCACAGAGCAGTAAGAAAAATGTTTAATTTGAGTTAATTATTGCAATGCTGAGTGCATACGTGAGGACTTTAAACTGCATACAATATAACATTGCTGTTATTCTTCCACAGCCTAACAAAGTCACTTTAGTCTGTCAGCAGATCAAAGTGAAATTAATTGTATTGATTGAAAGTTGCACAGTTTGTGCACTTACATTAAGAGAAACACAAAAATCCCCCAAGCCTTTAAATCAAAACTGAATGTAACCTGCTCCCTACCATGTTATGTGGTGAGCAGAGGTTTGAAAGCTACTTTTGTGACGCAGAAAGCTCTGACTTTAAGTTTGACATAACTCACCAACCCCTCAGATGAACTAAAGTTTTGGAGAAATGAAAAATATTGACTGTATTGATTCCTACTGTACACTTTAAATCCTTTGCACAGCGTTGAATTTTAGTCTATCATGTCTTTTCCTTTTTTATAGATTTTTCTAATCTTTTTATTGCTTTCACGGTATAATCAGTCCCAACATACAGCGATTATGGTAACGACATAGTCAAAAAAGCACACTAAGAACTCTGAGGAAATTAAATCGAAACAAAAAACATGATGGATCCAGGTCATTGATGTCAAACAGTCACGTAAAACCAAACATCAGTCATGTTTACTCTTCACTTTCAACTGGCCTTTGTACAGAAAGAAAACAAGACACCTTTACCAGTGAACTGCACAGCACACAGGGCTGATTCCTCTTTGAAATGCCCTCGAGTTACCTTTCACATTAAATCCTATTTTCTGATGTATTCAATGAAAATATTTTGAAACAAAAAGAATAAACCAATCAAATGCTTTGCGTGTGGACTGACAAATGCATTTGGATGTTGTGATCAAAGGGAAACTCCTAATTTTCTATGTCAGTAAATGTAGACTAAAATCTAGGACATACGCAGTAAATACATCTATACATGGCTGGCATAATATCAGAGTGTGATGACATGAAAAGATCAAGAAATGTAGGAAGCGGAAATGAGGAAAAGGATGTGCAAAAAGGCCCTAAAGTTGTGGCAGTAGTCAGGGAAAAAAAGGATACATTTTCCAGAAAAAAAAAAAAAGAAATGAAGAAAATATTAATATACATTATCAACAAGTTTTTAAAGAAGAAACAGCAGGTTTGAGGCTTTGACTTTGAAATGATTGTGGGAGAAACGTTTCGTCACTCATCCAAGTGACTTCTTCAGTCTCAGCTGATAATGACTGAAAACCAGCCCACTGAAGGAACAATGGGCTGGGAGGTCAGTTCCTTAATCCTAATTGCGCAAATTCTCATGACCATTGATCAACAACCACCGACCAAAACCCACTGATCTAAGACCACTGATCAATGGCCATGAGTCCCATTCACAGAGAGTTGGGGAATGGCTGCAATCACAGCATTGTATCATGACTGGTTTCAGTCATTATGCAAATGTACTGTTCATAAGATTTGGGGAAACCTGCAGTCAGCTGTGACTGAAGAAGTCACTTAGATGAGTGACGAAACGTTTCTCCCACAAAACGCTACGTCCAGATGAACAGAATTAACTTTTGGAGTTTTACTTTCCTGGATGATTGAGAATGCATCAAGACGTTTATACAAAATAGTTTTTATCGTCTTAATCTTTCCTGATATTGTAATCAAAGATGACGTTTAATGCTGAAAATACGGCACTTTTTTACTACCATTCTCTAACACTTACCACTGGGAACCACACAAAGATATGACATGAATGAACCATGTACAGTTTGAGAATTCATGTCACAGCTGTTGCTTAAGGAAGAACCAACTGTTTAGTCAGTCTGGGTTAGCAAAGGCTCAGATTGGAATTTTTAAGTTGCTTACTGACTACTGCAGACAGGTAGCGAGAAATCTGATTAACAGAGGCTCTTACTCCGGATAGCGGGCTGGAATTAACAGCTCTCTCCTGGTTATACAACAATCATGCAGTTGAATGATTACGCTACCAATGTCAGATGTAATACACATTAATAAGTTAGTGAGAAGGTTTGGCTTGTTAAACTGACAGTATTTTCTTCTTCTTATTAATCACTTAGGAAATGCACCACTGGGCCTAAAAGGAAAACCTTTAAAGCAGCTGGCTATGCATAGCAACAAACAATGCCAGGAAACTGTTGCTGTATCCATACATGGATCTCTGCTGCATTTTCTAGAGCCTGTGCATGAGTGAAGCCTCCATTCTACCTTTGTACTAGAGGGCTCAACATTCGTGTCTAGCAGGGTACACTTTTTTGTCACAGTGTGCCCTGATTTGGGGGATTTTTGATATTTTAACACTGTGAATCATTCAATGTTACAAACCCCTTTTCAATATTTTTTTCCTTATAGGAAATTCCCAGAACCTTGTTTTAATTTCTTACCAGAGGTGCCCATAGGGGATGTGGCAGGGGTACCACTGTGGACATTGAGGCCCAGTGATTGAGAGGCAGCTGGTGGCACGGGTTGGGGTGCAGCACCTGAGGGTCCAGGGAGGGGTCCAGGTGGAGTCTCTCTCTGTGGGGATGTCAGGGGTGTGCTGAGAGGGGTGCTAGGCTGGGACGTTTGTCCTCCTGCCAATCGTGCCAGTCTTCTCCTGCGAATCTTGAATGAGCAGATATACAGGGTCATTAAAAGAACTCTGTAGCTCTTCATAACTGCATAATGTTGAAATGTATTAATAGGTTATTAATAAACTTATATGTATGTATATAAATGCCTGGACACTGTAAGAATAACCAAATTATGCATGTATTGCCCAGAAAAGACAGATCATTAAGGCAAAGATTTTCTTTGTTATACGTTTTAAAGTCAGATCTGAAGAAAAACATCGCGAATAAAGTCAGATGCGGACACCAATCTTCGCAGCTTGGCCGAGGAGCGACGTTAAAGCTAAATTATCTGCTGCACACTCTGCTGAATGCTAATCGAGCAGCTGAAAATGATAACAGTAAGCTGCAGTATGCTGTATGCGATTTCATATAAACAGCTCAATGGCCATGCATCGGCCCACGGCTGATTGCACAATGGTGGCCCGGTCTCTGTGTGTGTTTTTTTATGCTGAGTCGTCTCGCAGGCTAATTTCTGACTGTCAGCTAAACCGCCGCGAGGTGACATGCGAAAACATATCAGTAAAAAGAACGTCTTCCCTTCCTAATCTCCTTGTCAAAACACAACACCGAAAAATATCTGCCACTTACAAGCGGCTAACAATATCTTGAAATATGTTCGATGCTTTATATAAGAGCAGTGTTCTCCAGCTTGTAGCATTACGTTAGCTACTTTCATTTAGCAACCCAGCTGCTCCAGCTAAATAGAACACGGCCCAAATCCGCCTCTCGTTCTTTCACTTCTTATATTCCCAATATAAGAAGTGAATAATTAGCCTTTGAGTTAAACTGCGTGACACCTACTGCCGTGTTCTAGCTAACTGAGATATTTATCGAAAATGTATTTCTTTCATCAGCTAGTTTTTGTAGCATCTCAGCTAGCAGCAATACCCCTAAAAGGGGTAAAGGAAGAATTTGCAAAACGTACATTTCTAACGTCAGTAACGTAAAATCATTTCAATTCCCTGTGTAAGCGTTTATTCATATTGTCACCTTACCTCATCTGCGCTCAACTCCTCCATCATCCCAGCTAAGACAGCTAGCTATTTCACTTTCTAATGCTTTAATATGCCAGCCAGAGCCAGCTAGCTAGCTTGTATTAGATCTAAATATGCATAGTCTAACTCGTTCAACAAATATATGTGTCAGGATTTTGATTGTCTTCAAGATAAAAAACGACACCGATATTCGGAGGATGGCGAAATATAGTTCCCCCAAAAAGTCTGCTGTTTGCTGGTTTTCTACCAAGAATGAAACAAAAAGAAAAGTAGCTAGCTATTATACGTCAAAATACAACAGCGGCCATTTTGGTTCCACAAGTCACGTGACCAAAGGGACCAAAGGTGGGGGTGCGTAGCGTGTCGCACAGATAAATGGAGTATTTCATCTGTTGTTTAAGTATAAAAGTCTGTTTAGGTCTCTTTAATGTAACGCTCCTGCATTAGCGTGACCTCGGGTTATAACTGAGGTCACATTTACCACATACAACGCATCAAACTGAGCGTGCGTGAACCATGGCCAGTCAGAGGGGTGCAAGGTCACTGCAAAGACTTATATTAGTGACGTAATTGCCAATCATCTGTCACCAGGTAAAGATGCCTGCACAGTATGTGCCTATACATTTTATTTTAATGCCTGTTTATTTTTAACGCAGTTACAGCCACATCACGTGTGTGACAGGGTGGGCAGTACACCAGATGAACTAAATAGGCAACCAAATTTTACAATTTTTGGCAATAACTCGCCGTAATTAATATATATTTTTAAAAAAAACACAGGCAGTCAGTAGCCAAAGTACCCAAGTATCCTTGGGCAAGACACTTAAAACTTGAGTAGCCCCACTTGACTGATCAACTAACTAGAAAGTACCAGTTCATTTACTATTTATACTCTATGGTATACTCATGAATATATGGTATGTCCATTGAGAAATGCAGCCACATTTATAAAAGTGCAAAAATATCTGTCCTGGATTGAGTATTGAGATTGAAAAAAAAGAGGCCAACTGGATTTCTTTAGGTTTGTGAAGATGTTTCACTTCCCATCCAAGAAGCTTCTTCAGTTTTTAAAACAAACGAAGAAGATGGAGAGTCCCAGGTGGGGGCTGTCCCCTTTGGAGGTGGTCCTGAGGGTCGTGGATGGTGTGAAAACAGGTGTGGGTCATTACCATTTCCTGGGGTTAAGGGTAAAGTCACTGTGAGACCTTGCCCCACCCCATGTGACCTATTTAGGTCACCTAAGGCAAAGTGTGAGTAGTGTATGAAGTGCCTGGGAGTGGATCATAGGTAGCTGACAGGTGGTGCTGCAGAGTCAAATCAGATGAGACATTTTCTCTGGGCACAGAAGTGGATCAATGAAGGGCAGCTGTGAGCGCAGAATTTCCTCAACACATTTCTATTTGTCTGGCAATTTATGCAATTATCAAGTAGGGTTGAACTTTAAAAACTAGCTGCACACACTGATGAATGACCTCTTTTAAATTACAAAGAGACATGAGGGGTTCTTCCCAAAGTGTGACCTGCATGGGATAATCCGCTCAGTGTCCTTTAGTCATTCTGGTTACCACGATTGCTGCAGAAGCACTAAACTACTGTTACCTGAAGCTTCTACCGCAGAGCTCAAGCAGCAAATCGTATGCATTAGTGTAACTTATAGTTGAAGTGTGTCAGCAGCATTCAGCCGACGGGGTGCGGTGACTTTACTGGTCGATCCGATGGTGACGTGTGATTAATGGCACAACAAAAACCTGTCAGTTTACTAAGAACAAAATAAAAAAAATGCTTCAACTTTTACATCAGATTTATTTTTCTTACTCACATATTACATACAACAAAACTGTATTCCAAACATTCTATGAATAACTTTCAGTTACACTGGTTATAAATGTTCTTGCATGAATGAGAAATTTACAGAAACATTGAACAAAATGCACGACGGAGAGCACAAGCAGCACCCGTGTCTCCTTTTTCTCATAGCTCTAAATATTTAACAAAAAATACATTTTTCAGTCAGCTGAATGGTGCTATAAACATTCTTGACGGTTTGTGATAGAGGCACGCACCGACAGGCTGCTGGACCAGACAGACCAGCATCTGACAAAAGTATTGCAGCAATACCATCTAGTGGTGTAAATGCATACCCTGAGAGTACAGAGGTTTCCACCTAAACCGAGTACATAAGCAACGGGGAAGACACCAGTCGCAACTCTCGGGGTGGGTTTCACAGTCAGGGTTTTACGTTGATGGATCTACTACATAAAGCCTTCTAATTCTGGACCACCTCAAGATCCTCCTCCAACTCTTCACTCTTCTTCTCTCGTCTTTGAAACGTTCTTATAAACCTGCTTGCAGACTTGTCCTTCACAGAACAGCTCCTAAGGAGAAAAGGTCAGAAAAGTTTTAATAATTACATTTTATTTAAATATAACAGATTAAAATGAGTTCAATAATACATAGTTTTTAAATTCTGTGTATTATGTAGAATGTCCAAATTCACAGTCTTACCAGATGAAGCTTGTCATCTTCAATCCAGTGAGTCCATCCCCTGTTCTTCTTCTCTCCAGTCTGTTCACACATTAGTTTGTTCCCCTCCCATCTCACGAGTGACTGCACAGGTAACAGAGAAGCAAAAACGTGAATCACGACTGCATCAATTATCTATGAAACAAACCCTTCCAATTATGATATTTATGATACACTTTAGCCATTCCCATTCACCTTCAGGTGTCTGTTGTCTAGTCCCTTTGTAAACTCGTTAAATTCCTGGCCCACTTTGAAGGTGACCGTGTAGTTTCGGAAAGTGCTCGTGGTTTTGATGATGAACTGGTCCTCCTGCCGCTCAATTGTTTTCTTTAAGGTAAGTTTTGCAGCAATTTTTCGTAAGGAAGCGCTTATGCCTGGAAAAGTGGAAAAAGAGGTTGAACAGTAGGCACAAATTCATTTTCTCATTTCTCGCACAGTTCAATTAAATGATAAATAGCCCCGCTGCCGCGTTTTACTACAAAAGTGCATTTTGAATGATGTGAATGCACATACTCTGGAGGGAAACAACACGCGGACTTACCCAGCGCAATCATGTAGTCGTCAAAGTTGACATTGCTGATCATCTCCCATTTGCCACTCAGGCTGGCAGGCATGCTGATGGACTTGACTTTCCCTTCTTTTGGGAAGCGTGTAAGTGCAAGGTGATCCTGAGCCGGTCAGGTGCAGACTGCTGAGAGGAGGCTGAGGCAAATGCTGTTTATATGAGATCAGGAGACTCAGAGGCAGGTGTGTCCTGTCACCTGAGGATGAGAGAGGTGAACTGATTTGTTCCAGAGTAAAGAAGAGGCCAGACGTGTCAGACTGGTGCAACAGTTCAGTTTAAACATGGCTGTGAAAATTTGCCCCAGGCATCACGCCTTTATGGCATTCAAATCCTAATGGTTCATGTTATCCAGAAGCAGTGTTTGGATTTGAATGACGGACTGAAAGGCTTTTATCCTTTTCTTTTAATAAAACAAAAAGTTACTCAGAATTAATCACTTGTACAATGATGGCAAAGCAGTCACTCTATTTCTGTTATATAACTGCAGTAAATACAGCCATGTGAAAAGAGATTTTACATAACTAAGTACACAAACTAAGTCCACCCTAATTGCTTCGATAGGAATTAAGAAGGTAAGCAGCAGCAAGGAGCAGCTGGAATCGTTGGAATCGTCACCGGGACAAAGCCTCTTCTCTCTAGAAAGAAAAAGGCAGCACAGCCATAGAAGAGTGGACCAAACTTCCTCCACAACCATGTCACTTTCTGTTTGACTGAAAAATCAAACAGAAAGTTGTAACTTCCAAGTTACTGTTTCTAAAGGTGGTTCTACAAGCTAATATATATATAGGTAATAATAATAATAATAATAATAATAGGTAATAATCATGGAATAAGGGCTGCACAGTCCTGTTGAAATCTTGATTTTTCACGACTGTAAATGTTATATTGACCGATTTGCACACTATACTTTTTACTGCACAGTTAGAGAAATCTTAAATTGTGATTATATGTATTTATCTCGTAGTGTAGTAGCTGGTAGGCATACATTATCTAGCACTTTATCTTTTTTTGTAATGTTTTTGTACTATGTGTGAATTTGCTGTGGCACTGGACTCTCTCTGAGTTTCAATAATCTACATATTCCCAGTTAAAAGAAAAAAAAAAATCATGCTTATCTCATTTAAGGTTTTATATTTATATAATAGTTGTATAGGGAGAGGGATTTCAATATTCCAGTTTAGACATAAACAGAATCAAACAGCTGCTGTTTCTTACAAACAGGGCTTACGTAAAAATGGCACACCTTTATGTGCAATGAGGAACATAGTGACACTCTTGCATTATCTGGCATGCAGTGTGAAAAGGATTGATGTAAATCAAGTGTGGAAAAAATAAATAAATGAAACACAGGGCACTTATCCAAATACTCGGGTGTTGTTGTTGCTTCTTCTGACGGGTGTCTTGTGACATGGGAAAACCACGTCAGGGTTTTTTCCCTGCCAACGCTCTAAATGTGCGTAAAGACAATGCAGACGTATTAACTGCTTAAATAAAACACAGAGGAGTTTGGGATGCTAGCTAAAACATACTCAGAGTAAATTGGTAGAAATAATAATGTTTTTCAAAATGAATCATAATAAAATTATTATTATTAAAATACTACTACTAATAATGATCAATTCTGATACTAATGATGATGTTCTCTGTTATATTCTAGTTTTAAACCCCATTACTATAATCACATCTCTTCATTTGGCTGAAGTTTCGTTATTTCACCGGAAATCTAAAAGGATAATCCTGTGAGATAAGCATTTTCATCATGAAAGCAAAGCTAGGACTTTCTAAGGATTCTTATCTGTGCGATAAAAGCAACAATGAATGGCTCACAAGGTGGTAAACAAAGAGTGCTGTTTATTTCTAGAATATCACATATCATGTCTTTATCATCAGATCTGCAGAAGTGGGTATTTAAAGCATGGAAAAATACAGCTGTAGGTACAAAAACATGTTGACTAACAGGAGTGCGCTGAAGCCAGACATGGAAAGGATAACTGTGGTAAAACAAGTGTGATTCAATTAATTCTCTATGCACCATATTTCATCTAATAAAAAACATCGTCGGCTCACCATTTCACAGTTGAATGTAAATCCTTTGATTGACTGGAAACACATGTATGTGACCGCTCATCTATATGATCTGCTGCTCAGTTATTTTGTGATCTTGTGTATTTTTCCACACACGCAAACAAAAAGTTCTGGCAAAGTGAAACTGTTACTAAATCACTTCACTCAACAACCTGAAACACACCCATTCTTAGAAAAGACCCCTGTTCAGTGCAGGCACTGTCGGAAGCTTGAATTATGTGAATTTGTGTTTTGTTTTAAATTCACAGTCAAATTTCCTCAACTTGAGGAAGCACCCGTGTACCTCTGGAGGGGCGCTAGAACCACATCTGCGTTTTTCTGCTCGCTCTCAGAGCTGTACAGGCCGTGCTCTTTGATGTAGTGAATGACGCTGTCTGGCAGAAGGTATCTGACGCTCTGGCCGCGCCGCAGCGACCGCCGCACATGAGTGGCTGAGATGTCGTTAGTCACCCATTCGCGGACGATATGGATGTTCTTGCGATACTTCCACAGCAAGTCTGACTGGTGGATGAACTTATGTGGATCGCTGTTGCTGCGGGTGATGCAAACCAAACTGTGGCGGCCCACGATCTCTGCGATATCCTCCTGCTTCCACATGTTGGGAATCCCAAAAGACTCGAGGACGTCAGCCCCGCACAGCAACATCAGTTGAAGGTCATCTGAGCACAGAGAAACAAGTCTGTCAGCACAACACAAGAGTCAACTAATCCACACTGTGCATATGCTTCAGGTCCAAACTTTAAGAAGACCCCAATTCTTCCAGTTTTTTCTTGAAATTCAAGCAGTTTAATGTCTCATTGAGATTAAAGCATAGAACAACCATGGAATCCATTTATAAATCAAAATGTAATCTGAACTTTTCATCAAAGTAGTCACCTTTGGCAGAGGGAACAGCTAAAAACACTCATGGCATTATCTCTACAATGCCATCTATCCATCCGTCCAGCCGCATGAAAGTGAAGCTCTCGGTTTACCAGTCAATCGACGTCCCTGTCCTCTACTATGGTCGCGAGCTCTGGGTAGTGACTGAAAGAATGAGATCGCGGATACAAGCGGCGAAAATGAGCTCAGCCACCTGAGAATGGCTCAGAGTAGAGTCACTACTCCTCCACATCGAAAGAAGTCAGTTAAGGTGGTTCAAGCATCTGGCAAGGATGCCTACTGGCCAACTCCAGAATGAGGCCCAGGGGCAGACCCAGCACCTGCTGGAGACACAGAGGCCTAGAAATGCCTCTGTGTTCCTCGGGATAAGCTGGAGGAGGTGGCTGGAGAGAGGGAGGTCTGGGCATCCTTGCTTAGGCTACTGTGCCCACGACCGTGCCATGGATAAGGAGAAGAAAATGGATGGATGGAAGTTTTTCCCAGCTGTGTTGCAGAAGTTCCCATAAATGCATGGCACTTTTAGGATGGAGAGTGTGCTGGCCATTCCATTCTTGTTCCTTTTTCCTACTGTAGTTCTGGCACAGCTTGGACTTATGTTTTGGGTTTTTATCTTGGTGTAGGATGAACCCCTGACCAACTAGGTGCATACCAGAGGGTACTGCATGGCGATGCAGAACCATTTTGGTTCAAGGTGCCTCTAAATCTGTACATGTCACCAACATCCCGAGACCATCACGCTTCCTCCTCATATTTAAAAGTTGATGTCACACTCAACATGTTTTTTCTTGTTCAATGGTGTACAAAAGTAGGTTGGTAGGAGCAACTGTCAAAGCTCGATCAACCTCCTTTGCTGTGGAACAGGTTTAAGTTCTTAATCCATTTCCTGTTCTCTAAAAAAGGCCGTTGTATATTTCTGAAATATGTATTTTTTTAGTTTTAGGTAACATTACACTATTTTAAGCTATTCATTGGACTTGAGCTGCTTGAATTTCAATTTAAAGAATGGAAGAATTGGGCTCTTCTTAAAGCTTGGACCATTAGTGTATTCACTATCTGTCATGGGGCAGAACAGTGCATATGTGACTGTCGCAGGAACTGCCTGAAATGACACACATGAAATCAAATTCTATTTATTTCAGCTTCTACATCAGTTGAGTTTGAAGGTGTGGAATAACAAAGAAATGCGCTTACTGGAACTTGCCTACATTAGCTGCAAATAAGAACACACCCAAATGTCCTAATGAATTGTCAGTGGTCACGTTGCACTGCAGATCGTTGCAGGGTTGAAATTTTGATGAGGAAAGAGGGTGATTCATGGAATAAAGAAGAAGATATCCAGTTCTGCTGCACTGGTTTTAAACTGAACTGCTGACATCTTAACCCTGTAATGCCAAGTGTAACATATTTGATACATGAGATTTTGTGACCTCTGCATCTTCTCTTTTCCATTTTTTTTCCCTGAATAAATTGGACAGTAAGTATTTAAGTAATACATTGCACAAAAATGCCAACTGTAGCTCACATATAACTCATATATGCAAACTGATAAAATTGATATTTAATACATTTTTTGTCAGAATATTCTGGCAATGACACTTCATGGTTCAAGCTTTACAGGGTTAAGCGATGCTAGTAGAACTTAAATGCAAAGCATAGTATGTACTTCAACCTGCCAGCTTTTACAATGCACCTTCAGCAAAATTTCAAGTGCTTCCATAACGCATATTTTTCCCTTCCATGCCCCGGAGGCTCAGCTCGTGCTGTTAACACCACACCGGTGTATCCACACCCTAAACCCATTCTCTTGTCAGTTAAGCTGCAAACAGGAAAATCCTGACAACTACGTTTGTTGCATGGCTCGTTTGATGGATAAGAAAAGTTACAGACAATGACAGGGAGGTAAATGTATGGCATGACATACCTCTGTCTTTGTGATGATTCTCTTCTATGCGCCTCTTTTTTGCATACTTGATCGTGTCCACATCATCGATGTTCTGCTCTGCTGCAAGAAGCTCCTCATAGTGATGCCTGTAAATTTACAAATTGGAATCAAAGATTTTTATCAAGCAAAAACCACGCTGTGTGTATACTGTATTTACAGTTTGCTATAAAGTGGAAAAAGGCTACTATTGGTAGTTGTCAGTCAGCAAAATAGTGCTCCAAAATCCAATTCTCGTTATGCTAAATGCATTTGATCTCATTATTAAACTGTTTTTGTGCCTTTTATGGGTTTTTTTTTTCTTCAAGTCTGTGAGGCTGCAGTTTGGATACTATTTCAGATTCTTTTCACCATCAGAATTTAATAATTTCAGCCTTCAACTTAAATAATTAAGGAATTTTGATTGACTTTGTCTGATTCTATCTTGTTTGAACTGCACCTGCAAAGTTCTGGGAAGTATTCGGCAAATCATAACATGTATCAAGTATCATACCAGTGAAGGCTCTCACATTTCCTGCCTTGCATTTCTTCCTTTTCCTGCTGCCACAGGAAAACAGATAACAAAGATTCTAAATAATGATTTCATTTATGTGAGGAATAATGATGTTAATTATCTAATATCTAATTAAGCCTGCACAAGTTTAATTTTAATCCCTAAGGTTTAAATCAAACCTCTATAGTGGATTTTGTTACTTTAAGAATTAATTTATCTAGAAAAGGATAAAAAGTTTCAAGACACGGGATGAAGAATACAGAGTCTATCATTCAGCAGTGTGTGAGCCAGTGTAACTGCAGGGAGTGTGACGCTTTGTGTGTAAAAATAGTTCATACTTAATGATGCAGCAACACACACACACACACACACAGACACAAATCAAATCTAAAGAATTCATAAAGCAATTATCATTAAGGTTACCACTAATTGCCTACATCACATGTCATTTAAAGATGCTTTAGGTTTGGGAAATTAGTATTTTAATAGGCATTATTACTTACAGTGATAATGTTAAGATAATAGAGAAGAAAGTGGGCGGACTGGGGTGAGTCAGTAATAAAGGTGAATCAGAAAACAACAGATAACAAAACAGTAAAGCTCACAGATAGTGCCACACAGTTTTTGTCTCAAGACAAACCACCTACATCAAACAAAAGCACTCCCAGCACTCAGACGCAAGAAATGTCAACTCACCGAACTACTTTAGCCGTTTCCACCCACTCTGGCTGCAAACTCTCCCAGGAATCCACCATAACCCAGTCTGAGCTTTCGGTAGCCAATCGAGTCATCTCCAGACGGTGGCAGGCTTCAATCAAGCCCTTTTTCTTATATGCATCACCCACTGGAGAGATGATTCCTCTCACCACCTTATACTGACCTTACGCACAAAAGAAGACATGTGAAGACATGTTTTGTAAATTATAATGTGTAAAATTTGCATAGTATTTGAAATAAGTTCAGTTTTTCCTACATAATTTATTTTCTTTTAAGTTTTGAGATGAATTATTAGACTTTATTGGACAGAACAGTAGAGTAGAGAAGAAAGTTGGAAGAGAGCACAAGGGAAATGACACACGGGAAACTGTCTGAGCAGAATAGAATCCAGGCAGCCACAGCCGAAACAAAGACAGAATCAAAGAAATCAGCATTTACTGAATAAATAATTGGTTGTAGCTCGATAGTGTATTGGTTTACACATTAGCCTAACAAACAAAAGATCCCTGGTTTGATCCCAGGTCTGCCAAATCAAAATATGTGGTGAAATGCAAAGTCATTCCAGCTGGAGGGGTCCCAATGGGGTTGGGTCAGGAAGGGGATCTGGCATAAAACTCCCAAATCAAGTATGAGGCACAACCTAATAGTGTCTATTAATAATGCAATATAAAAACACTGCCAGCTTTTCTGTACTGTCATATTAATCAATTTACAAAAGCATAATTCCTTCTTGAACTATTTTGTATCTGGACTTTTTGTATAACAATTTTATCCAAAACACTTGTCTCTCCAATGTACTGATTCACAATCCCTTTTTAAGACAAAGCTACCCCTTTCACTTAATTTTTGCACGTCTATCCATCTTCTTCCAATTTATCCATTTCAGGATTGCAGGGTACATCCTGGGTAGATTGCAAATCTGTTGCAGGGGTAACATATAGAAACAGAGAACCCTTCATGCACACATTTGCACATACAGTAAGTTTAGAAGCATCCCATGCATGTCTCTGCGTTGGGTGACTGTGGGAGAAAGCTGGAGTACCCAAAGAGAACTAACTGAATCTAACTAACTAAATGATGATGATAATATTTGAGATATTAGACTTTAGAATAACTCAGTTGAACAGCATGGAGGGTAACTGAATTTTTTTTTTTTTTTAATGAATGGATGATAAAGGTGGAGATGCATCACACTAAAAGATCCAATTTTCATGTAACTCAACCTGTGTCTTCCAGGTGATCTCGAGCCAGTTCAAACATCCTCATGTGCATGTTGGTGATGGGGTTGAAGGACCCGCAGGCCAGCAGGACCACTTTGGTTATACTGTGACCCTCCATGGCTCATACTGGAGCTGGGTTTGCACAAACAAGGAGAAGAAACGAAGACTGATTAAGACTTGGCTGATCACATGTCGAGAATCGCTTTGTGGGGGACGGAAACAGTATATTTGTATCAAGAGAGCAGTTTAACCTCGTTTAAATACAGTCTGTGAGCTTCATTAAGTGGAACTACAAACGTAAAGAAAACTAAAGCTCGACGCTTTATCTATGTTAAACGTTAGCATTCGACTATAACAAGTAGCTAACTTTAGCTTATCTATTGAGCACACAGCGCGAGACTCCTTTTACGTCCAAGATTCACGTACAGGACCCTTAAACAGACAAAACATGAACTCGGTGCTCAACTTAAAAGCAAATTATGCGTTTTTAATAGAATGTCAAATAATGTAGTCATTTCAGTACCAAGACAAACAGCTACAGATACCATTTGTGTTTCACCCGCTTCCTCCTTTGACGTCACGGACTACGCTGTAAGATCCACTAATCCGATTGGACACAATCGACTAGGAAGCGGTGAGCCGCACCCGCTCTGGTGGTGCTGCGTTCACAATCACAAATTCCCCAAATCCCAAACGTCTCGACTAATAGTAAACGTGTTATAGCCGTGTAATTATTTTTAATTTTCCTCTAGAACGGCCACCTTCTTTAATTTACGACAAACTCTTAAGCAAATGCTAACATCCTACTAAGGCTGATTTGCAGCTGTTTACAAAGAAATTCCCGGTAAGATGTTTTCCTTTAGCATGTACGCTAGCTGTTTAGCTAACAAAACAACTTGGACTGTTTGCATGAACTTCCAACACACAGATACATTTATCCTATCAGTGTAGTCGCTAAAGAGACTGTTAGATCCGATAAAGTGTTGTGTTTTTTTCACTAACAGCTCTGCTCTCATCGAGTGGAAATAGCACGTTAGGTCATCTTTGAGTTATCTGTGAAGTACCTCAGCAACAAAACCTAACGTGATCTGTTGTTTGGTGCCAGTTCCCGTAGAAAAAATAGGATTTTAACTGAAGATGGCCTCTCGAGGGAAATCAGAAACTGGAAAATTGAGGCAAAATATGGAGGAACAACTTGACAGACTAATGCAGCAGCTTCAGGACCTGGAGGAATGCAGGTGTAGTACAGAAAAAGAAAAACAATAAACTCCTCTTGTGTGCTTTTTGTATATGAAAATCTGGCATGCAGTACCTGAAGAATAACAAAGACAATAAAAAACAGTGAGTAAACAAATGCTTCTCTATTCTTTTGTTGTGTCTCAGTTTTGATTCCTTCATTTGTTTATTCCAGAGAAGATCTGGATGAGGAAGAATACGAAGAGACAAAGAAGGAAACTTTGGAGCAGCTGGGTGAATTCAATGACTCCTTGAAGAAAATAATGTCAGGAGATATGACACTTGTGGATGAACTCAGTGGGATGCAACTGGTATGGACAATTAATGTGCTACTACTGTGTATTAGGAGTGCATTAAATAGGTTATAGCACATTGATTAGAAAACTGTTGATTAGTAAAATGTCAGAACGTTCAGATGTTTCTGTCTTCATCAGGCGATCCAAGCTGCCATCAGCCAAGCCTTCAAAACCCCGGAGGTGATACGACTTTTTGCTAAGAAGCAGCCAGGACAGCTGAGAAGCAGACTGGCAGAGGTTTGCAATGTCAAATATATATTGTATAATACACACACACACACACACACAGAGTTGTGGTAAGAAGTTTACACACCCTCATCATGTGCATGAATATCATGTTAATTTGGGGCATTTAATGATTTCTTTGATGTTTCATTTTTACTTTCTATATGACTTCTTTTTTATCTTTAATGACTTGGAAAAACATGAATTGTGTGCACAAGATTGAATTTAATTTGGATTTTCTCGAAACCATACAGGCTCAAACATAAACATACATTCCCACTAATATTTGATCAAATTGTCATCTTCACTTTTTCTTAACATCAACAATCTTCTGGCATACTTCTTGCTGGATATTTGACCGATCTTCTCGGCAGTGTTGGCAGAATCCATTTAAATTGGTCGGTTTCCTGGCACAGACACGACTTTTAAACGCAGTCCATACATTTCCACAACAAGGATTGGGTCGGGGCTTTGGGAAGGTCATTCCAAAAGCTTAATGTTAGCCTGTTTTATCCAAACTGAAACCAGTTCTGATGTGTGTTTGGGATTATTGTTCTGATCATGTGTTGTGTTCATCTGAGGTGAAGTTGAAGAATTTAGAGGTATTCCTCATCCTTCATTATTCCATCCACTTTGTCCACTTATTGAAAGATTTAAGTGAGTGCATGTCTATATTTAAGCCTATTATTTCACCCTGTGTGGATTGGAGGACATCCCCCAAAAATTCAAACTTGTTTTAAAATTCTTCTTGTTTAATATCATGAAAGATGTTTGCTGTGAAATCGTTCCACTCTGGAAGAACAGTTCAAAGAAATTATCAAAAGCCCCAAATTGCCATGATTGCACACACATTTCTGACCACAACAGCAGAGTTCAGTCACACCTCAGTGTTTATGTGCGGATTCATTTGCCTGACAATTTCCCGACCGGTGTGTGGCATACTGTGCAGATGGACCGCGATGTGATGGTGGGAAAACTGTCACGGGACGTGTACACGCAGCAGAAAATGGAAATCCTCACTGCCTTGAGAAAACTGGGGGAGAAGGTGAGGAGCACTCAGAGCACACATGATTATCCACAGAGTCGAGGATGATTCAGCGGCTTGTGCTACGTAAAGTCTGAACTGATTCATTTCAGTCATGCAGCCCTCACTAGCTGCCTCAAATGTTTCCTTTCATTCATGTTGTAATTATGTGACAGCTCACCCCAGAAGACGAGACCTTCCTCACTGAAAACGCCACAGCGACCCTGAGCCAGTTTGAAAAAGTGACTGCAAACCAAGGTGAGCATAAAGATGATTTTACTACAAAACTGATACTTTCTCACAGATATTTCTGTTGACCTCATTTTGCTTTCCTTTTTTCAGGGTCTGAAGACAAAATAATGGCTTTGGCTAGCTCTGGTGTGAAAACAAAGTCATAGCAGTTCTGCAAAAAAAAAGTGTGTTTTTAATTAAGACAAAAATGTGCCATCCGATTATGGATTTTCTAAACAATCAGTGCGCTTTTAAGTGCTACTGCAGACGCTGACACTTTTAACAGTATTGTTTTATATGTACACATCAATCTTTGTAAATGTCTTTTAATCGTCCAGATAAAGTGTAAAAATGTATTTTAGGTAAGAGCGTGTGATTTGCTAAAAGGTGCGTGAATGTAGAGGACGGCGCAGACAGTTTGTTATTATGATCGTGTGGTTTGTGCAGTGATTCTTTAATCCAAAAATTCAATATTCAATAGTGCTGTTTTTAGGATGTTTTCCTTCAGGGTGTATTTTTATTTCAGCTAAAACTGTGCCGTCTGCGGGACTCTGAATAAAATAATAGAAACACTGCACGTGCCAGGACTACAGCGCTTCAGATGATCGGATCTGCCTCGATTAATATGTACACTATAACCAATTTACAGTTGCATTTATAGATGAATACATTTGTAAACCACTTGTGTGCAGGTGAGATGTAGAGTCTGATGATATCTTCAGTAAAACTTGACGAGTCTTTCGCCAGTTTAGTTGAAATGTGCTGAGTCTGCAGGGTGGATTAGAGCAGCCGTCGTCCAACAATATGAGACTCATAAAGTTTTATTAATAGTGTGGGTCTTCTGTCTGTTCATGGAGAAAATACAAAGATTTTACAGGATGACGTAATGAATTGAGACACTTTACCACTATTCAGTGTCACTTGGGTGTTTCCATTATTTTAATGAGTCCTCTATGCATTTATTATCATGCAACTCAAACTGATGACTGTAGTTTCATGTTGACAGTGATGAAGTTTGATGCGAGTTTAAAAACTATCAGAGTCTGTGTAGAAGTGAATGTCACAATGTTTACAGCATTAATCTTGATATTCTTGCTACTTTTAATGTGAGTACAAAGAAAACTAACAACAGGCTTCATGTTTTATTTCCCACCATGTACACGCACCTGCCACTATGTACACCTGTTCAGCTGCTCATCAGCATTAATATTTTATCAGCCAATCACATTGCAGCAACTTAATGCATGTAGGCATGTTCGCATGGTCAAACAGAGTACCAAAATGCTGATTTAAAGTGACTTTGAATGTGTCATGGTTGTTGGTTTGGGAAAGCGTGCGATATTTGGATGGTAGGCTCAGAATTTAGCGTGAACAGTATAAAAGCATGGATCTGATTGGGCTGCTGCTGGTGGTGTAATGGTGTGGGGGATATTTTCCTCACACATTTTGGGCATCAAATAAACACCACAGCTTACCTGAGTGTTACTGCAGGCCATGTCCATCACTTTATGACCACCATGTATCCGTCTTGAATCTTTGCCGAAAGAATTAAGGTAATTCTGAAGGCAAGGAGGGTCCAACTTGATACTAGCAAGTCAAATCTAATAAAGTATCTCATGAGTGTATACACTGTTACACTCATTGATGCTCATTTTAAACATGGGCAAAGTCTGAAATAATGAGATTGGCAAACATACATGTCGTCCCGGAGTGCCTAAAGCTTTGGCTTCAAACTGCTCTCAAGGTTCATTTCAGACAGTTTTCAGATCTTGTCTCTGTATGATGTCACTGAGAGTGGGTATCATAAATATGCTCTGAGCACAGGAGGCCCACCCACCTGCTGTTCAAACCCGTTTTTGAGGGGCAGCCAATTCTAAGAAAGGGAACTGAGAAATATACCCAAGCATTAAGGCCTTACTGGTATTACTGGTGGTTCTACTATACACAGTTTGAAATGTGAATCATGCAAAGCAGCCCTGGTAGAGCGCACGAATAAAGGCATGGAGTTGAAAAGGAGCATAAATCCACCAGCTCTATATTTTATCGTGGAGCTGTAGCAGATCTCCGTTTCACCACCAGAGGGCAACAATGCTCAATATTTAAAAAGAAAAGACTCACAGCACCACCCAGGGTGTGTTCCCATGCTGTGCACCGGAACCATGTTTACACTAGAGAATACAATGAAGGAAAACAAGAGCAGACAGAAGTTATACCCCATCTCATCTTCCTTTATTTTGTTTACGAGCAAGCATCAACCTCACTACATTTGCCTTTCAACTGGTAGAAAAGAGAGCAGCTCCAACAAGCACAAAGGAAACATCCAACCACGCTGAAAACACCGTCACCGTCCATTTTGAGCAGACTTTAAAACAAAGAAAAAAAAAATTTCTGGAGTGTCATGGATGTGTGAAACAGACAATCTGAGAATCAGTAGTGTATCACGTCTCCTTTCTCACTCCGGTCTCATAGGCCCACGTGGAGCGTACACACACACTTGTGGTTCATGCAAAGTCAATATACCCCCACCCACCTGTCCATCCACCCACCCTTCCTTACTTCATCTTGATGTTGTTACAGTATGGTTGCATTTCAGATTGTTAGGCAGTGACATTCATTGGGGGCGCACCAGAAAGCACACAACCCGAAAAACGAGATGCTAGTTAACCTTTCAACTGTAGCTGAAATGTGGACATGAAGTGTTTGACACAATGAAACCGTGAGAATTGCGTCACCGACAGGCATATATACTCTTGTGAAATTTCATGCTGCCCTCAAAAAAAAATTAAAAAAAAATTGTTTCTCAACAGCTCAAGCAACAGGACACTGTTAAAAAGAAGAAAAAAGAAACTCACCTTCCACTATACACAAATAGGTCAGTATACACGCTGTATGCTGCCAAAGCAATTTCATAATGTACATCTTTTAAAGGTGGATTCCGTCAATATGATTTTTAAGTACAATATCTATAGAAGATACAATGTGGATCATCTACTCTACACATCAACAAGGACACGTGACATCTATGTAAAATGTTTTCACCTGTAATAAAACTAGCGTCGGCCTATTATCGCGACAAACTGAGAGAAAACGTCTCCCCAGCTACGAAAGAAATCTAGCATTAAAAATAAAAATAAAAGAGCACGGATAAGTGTGTTTGTTAGACCAGCTAATTACGCTATGATCGGCAAAAGGCACTCCCATCTCAGCCGGCTCAGACCTGGCGCCCCCCCTTTTTAATTTTATTTTATTATTATTTTTTTTTTAAGTTTTTTAGTTTTTTAAAACAAGCCAAAGTCATCATGGAAGGGAGACTGTTCACTACGTTTCAAATGCACACCTATTAAAAAAAAAATCAAATAAATCAAATGGATTCACTGAGCTGAAAACAAAAGTAGCCTGGAAACTTTTTACATCAACAATAATAAGCGTTGAAGGTGTTTTTAATCAATTTTGGCCTCTGAAAACGGATTTGCACACATAGACTTTTCCAATCCCGATAATGCCATTTTCTGCACAATCCAATGCCCCAAACATGGTCGTAATAAATGCAGGTTTGGGAAACGCTTATATTTTACTCTGTACCCCCCCATAAAAGACGAACACTAAAATCGTTCAGTGTGACGGCACGTTTTTATCTGGTCTGGTGAAAGATTATATACAAGTTATGGACAACAGTGTCTGAGAGGAGACATGAGGCTGGACACACTTTCCCAATCGTAAGCTTCATACTAATACCCGAAGGAAAAATAAGTTTACCAAATGTAAACAAATATCTTTGAACAACTCTACAGTACAGTTTCATGTACAATAAAATCTAGTGGTCTACTGCAAAAAAATATCTCACTTTAAGATTCAAAGATTCATTTTTAAAGTGTTTTCCTGCTGAAGCAGCAAACAGTTTAAAATGTACCTCATACAGGCTATGTATTATTATTTTAGGTAAAATAGCCATGCCATGAAAAGAAAAAAAAAAACATTGCCAGCAATTCAACAATTCAGCCAGTCTCCACTAAAGCTCATAAACATTTTCTTTCAGTAGCTTGAAAGGGTTTCTCCTTGAACCACAACAGGGACTGGGACAGGGACAAAGGTTTTAAAGCTGCTGAGGACATTTTAGTACCCTTATTTTCACCACGAACGGCACTGCTGAGCCGATCTTTGTGATTCCACATGACATTTTCTGAAAGTGAAAGAAGATTCCCTCTGTAGTGTACGTCAGTGAGATCTGCTGGGAATGAAATAACACTAAAGCCAGGAGTAGAGCGTTGCCACGCGTGCAAGCGAAGCAAAAGCATCATGTGAAGCTGAAACCGTCAACTAAGTCCTCTGCCTACGAGAAAGCAAAAGAAACTACTTTACTCCTCGCAAAAGATTAAAGAAAAAGGGACGAAATGGACACCTTTTTGTCATGGAAACCTCCGCTGAACAGTCCTCGGTTTCGCATCATGAAGCGAGACATTTTGTACAAGCGTGATGGAACAGCTTTTGCAGAAATTCAGCGGCATGCTGCGACAGCCTGTGTGACACAAATAGTCTACATTACATAATCGTAGATATTGGACCCCATTGATTAGGTCTTCACTAACACATTGACTAATTACATGGTTTCATTATATTTACAAAAATCTTTAAAAAGCAATTTATTTCTCTACACATGACTTCCCCAAAATTTCTCCATGCACTAAAAAGAAAAACAAAAAAAGAAATGGAAGAGGAAAATGCAGTCTACTTGTTAAAAGCATCATTTTCGATTCACTGTGGACTACAAGTCAAGAAAACCCAAGTCGGAGCTAGTTGTGAGTTTAGCAAATAAATCTACAAGCATTAGCAAAGAATATACATCAGGAGAAGCGATTACTCTGCTCTTCAAAGCCGTACATCTGAGAGAAAACAAACAAAGTGCAGGGTTGGCTTCCTCACACAGTTCCAATGTAAGCCAGGTTTTCCTGGGAATTAAAATATAATAAATTAAAAAAAAAAGTCAGCAATCTGGTGATGACTACACTACACTGAGTACCACCACTAAGATAACAACAGGAAAACCTTGACCATATATACGCTGAAGGGACTTTATGTTTCTCCTTTTCTTGATTTTTTTATTTTTGTTAAGTTTTTACATCATGGCTCCTAGACATGAAACTGCAGGGAGTGCTGTGTTTGTGAGTGTGTGTGTGAGGGAGGGAGTATGAGTGAATTTCTGATGTGTGTGTCGGGAGCTCTTGTTTGGGTGTCTTGTGTGTGTTTAGTAGGTGAGGGTGGAGTCGTCCCACTCCAGCTGCTGCTGTCTGCTGGCCCCCTGCTGGTCCTCCGGCTCGCCGCCCTCCTCGTCTTCGCTGCTCTCTGACTCAGCGCTCGTGATGTCATCTTCTTCCTCGCCGTCCTCGCTCTCCTCCTCCTCTTCCTCCTCCTCCTCGCTGCTGTGCTGGTCCTCGTACGTCTGCATTAGTGACAGCGAGAGAAAAGATGGAGACTGTGACTGTGGGCACTCATTTTGTCATCTTAAATACTCAATTACTTAAATTGGGCGACCAGGGGGGTTCAGGGGGTTGGGAAGCTCATCTTGTAACCGGAAGGTTGCCGGTTCGATCCCCAGCTCTGTCTGTCTTGGTCGTTGTGTCCTTGGGCAAGACACTTCACCTACCGCCTACTGGGCGGACGGCGCGATATGGCAGCCTCGCTTCTGTCAGTCTGCCCCAGGGCAGCTGTGGCTACAACTGTAGCTGCCTCCACCAGTGTGTGAATGTGAGAGTGAATGAATAGTGGAATTGTAAAGCGCTTTGACGGTCTCGAAAAGCGCTATATAAATGCAATCTATTATTATTATTAAATCCGTGTTAGAAAAACTTTATACAGATCATGGCTTTGTTGAGCACCGTGCACGTTACCTTCCTGTTTCACATCATTTTCATGTATGTAACTGTGTTTGGACAACAACAAGCAGCCTCTGCTAATCTGACAAGTGCAGGCTCCTTTAGATGTTTTCTAGCAAAGACTAATCTGGCCTTCTTATTGCTCCTTGTTGTAAATCCTCTACATTCCCATTTATGAAGACGTCTCTTGATTATAGACTCTTCACAATAATACGCCTACCTCCTTAAGATTTTGTTAAACACTTGGAATAAGCTTCACGTCTTTCATCTGCAAAACTTGAGCTAAGTCTGCCCTTCAATCACATCTTGTTTGCTTAAAATCCTCTGTGGTGGTGACAAAGGTT
The DNA here is from genome assembly GCF_051167445.1 of Perissodus microlepis. Classification (NCBI taxonomy): domain Eukaryota; kingdom Metazoa; phylum Chordata; class Actinopteri; order Cichliformes; family Cichlidae; genus Perissodus; species Perissodus microlepis. Next base: position 4,904,054 of record NC_140480.1, on the reverse strand, counting down.
TATCACGTCCACTGTTCTGAATTTCACACATTAGAAAATACTGGGACCATTAGACACAATAAAAAAACCCAACAGTCATAGCAGTGAGCCTTTCAAGGTAAACTCGATGTCATTGAACTGTGCACATGAGACACATTAACCAAACCTAAATAGATTCGGACATTTCAAGTACACTTTGATGTAAATATGACGGAAGTTCAACACATCAGGTGAAAAGCTAACATGGGATGTAGATTAGCATTAAAAGGCAGCGATATACAATAAAACCACGGGAGAGGATTTAATGCACGTCTCTTATTGCCTTTGAGAAACGCTGCATTATCTCAATAACTTTCTCCTACGAACCAAATCCATTCAATAAAAATAACAATCCACTTTGAAAAAGTCATTTCCAAGATACTCAGGAAATTGAGCGTCTCGTTTCAGCTCTGTTTAACAAAACTGTTAAACAAAACAGAGCTACCAAAAAAGGCCATCATCTTTTAACAAATCTGTATGTCTCACTGGAGAGTTTGTATATGATCAGATTATTTTGGTCAAATGTGTAAAGTCTCATTCGGCAGGTGTGCTGTGGCAAACCACCTTTGTGATTTAGTCACAGCAGGATGGGAGTTAAAGCAAATTAAAACGTGGTAAATAATCGGTCCTTCTAACAAACAGTAAAGCAACAACGAGTAATTGAATGACTCAGAAAGACATGAATCTTCTTGTACAAATATATTCAGCCCACGAGCTGACTCATTCGCTTCATTTTGGGCTTTCGGGAAAAGAAGCTGCTTCCTTTCGTTTCATTCTTGTGCGTCAGTCAGGTAATGTGACTTACATATTTGCAACAGAGTCTCTCTCTCGTCCCCGCAAGGCTGCTAATTACAAGGGGCTCAGACAAAACTAGGACACAGTTTTAACATCACCCAGTTCGCATTAGCAGGCGAAAAGCTGTCTGGGCTACAGCCTAACACCAGCAGCGAAATTCTGTTAAACAGCTTTTCACCAGTTAATCACCATCATAATCATTTTTTTGTTGCTTATTTTGCTTCCCTGCTTCCTCCTCTCGTGTCGTTTTACCTCCATGGGGTTTACGGTGATGGTGAGGGCTGAATCGTCCCAGTCCATCTCGTTCTCTTTGCCGTTTTCCTGGTCCCTCATGGTGCGCTGGTGTGCAGCTCGGATGCGGAACACGCCCAGGATGATCATGAACACCAGGAAGCTGACGCACACCACGATGACGATGGTGGCAGCGCTCGGAACCACTATGAGGAGGTAAACCACATCAGGAAAAACACAGTGATTAGTTAGACGCAAAACAACACTTCACGATCAAATATGTGGAGACGCAGCTTCCACCGCTGCTTTGGCTTTATGGCGTGCTCCCAGCGATCTGTACACACAAGTGCTTTTGGCTGTTCAAGGTGTTGAGGCTGTTTTTCTTTAAATAGCTTAGCCCGTCTCGCGCCAACCTGCTCCACTTTCCATATTAGCAGGAAGAGCCCTCTCTGGTGCAGTGGCGAGCTTAGCGAGGCAGTCAGCTTAGAAGAATACAGAAGCCGGAAAATAAAAGGTCGTGCTCAGTGTGCACTGCCTGTACAGATGTCACAAACAGCGCTCAAAAGTAATCCCTAACTTGATCCATTAAAAAACAGACACACTACTAGTGTTTCATACATGCCCCACTTCTGCTTAGTAGGCTGTAATCCTCCTGCTTCATATCACAAATCTTTTTCTACAGCAACAATTAAGCTGATTACTGGTTTGATTATGATATTTAGTGTTGCATTCAACAGATAAACACACGATATTGCAGCCAATACTGAGGAAAAAAATAAACACTACTGCCCAATTTATTTTCCAGGCATCCTTAAATTAATTTTTGCAGGAAAGATTTTTATACTTTGATTTTGTGTCTTTTTCCACGTCGCTGAAACAGATACGTTTGATTTTTTCTTCTTTTTTTTGAAACTTCTCCATGTTTCAGTACCTGAGGCCTGATGAGCGTTGACCAAATTATGCCCAGACAGATCCACAGAGGCGTGATGGACAGGGTTGATGAAGTTGGGCTGCACCATGGCATTGTTGGCATGCTCCATGGGACTGGCTGTGTGGATTACATTAACCTAGAGAGAAATAAAGACCACACTTGAAGTGAGGGCACACAAGTATGTGGATAACACCAGGACAGGCTGGTCACGGTTCAGTGTGCACGTGACAAACGCTCAGACGTACCTCGACCTTAAAGTCGTTGCTGATGTAGCGACCATTGAGTTCAGAGCAGACCAGTTTAAATTTCCTGTCAAAGAGAGCCTCGGTGTGCCAGTTCTTGTAACGGATAAGGTGCAGGACCTGCTCGTAGTTGGCCATGGTGTTCACACCTGGACCGCAGAGAGGGGGGGGAAGTGTTAATGTTGGTGAAATGTACTATTCCAGATTTTTTATTTTTATTTTTTAAACCTTTAAGTCATTTTTCCTTCTTTAATCTCACAGAACTATCAGAGGTTTTGCAGAAACCAGGGCTATATGCTAGTTAAGGCTTCCTAGCCGAGCACGGTGGTCTGTACCGGTGATGACGAGCCCCATGTTGGATGAGCTCATCTCTAAGCTGCGCTGCTGCAGCTGGGACATGTCCACTTCAAGGCTCTCGTGCTCTCCGTCCAGCTCGTCTCCCACCACAGTCACTTCACACGTGTCCAGGTTGTGCATGATTTCCTCCGACACCACCGTCTCTTGGACTGAAAGAACAAAAGCACAAAATGATTGAGGAGAAAGATTTGGAGCACGCTTTTGAAATGCAGCAGTCTGTTGTGCCTGTAATGTATATTTGATGTTTGGCTTCACTCTCATCCGAAACCTGAAAATGAGGGGAAAACCCCTCCCCCAAAAAACGACAACAACAACAACAACAACAAAAAAGAATCAAATTTGTAGATGAAAATCTGAAACAGCACTCCTTCTCTATTTCTTCAATAACTGGCTGCCCTTTCCAAACAAATAGATAAATATTTGTGATTTTATTTCTGTTCAAATCAACAAAACAAAGTAATCTAAAGAACTGGAGTAAGAGAGAAAGATCCAGAACTGATGAGACATGCTAAAACGAGTCAACTACTGACATTATAGAATATGCAACGTGCTCTTTAGAAATGCTGGTAAACAGAGAATCCCGGCTCCAACAGTTAGAGTCCAATAAAACAACTACAGCAGATTTAGCAATGTTATTATACTTGTATATCAGAGAAAGTGATTTTATTATTTAAATCATAATGTTGTAATAGTCTGCATCCTCAGCTTGCTTATGAAACAAATTAATATTTCATGTATCTACTGCCTGTACCATTTGACTCTTCAAAGCTCCATTTTAATGACTCTTAATTATCTACCGTGTCATCTCTTGTTTGCGAGGTGTGTAAGGTGGGGCAGGGTAATGCAGGTGATAGCAGCAGAGCTCTGTAAGCCCTTTTGTCCCTTATGGCCTGCTGCTCACCGCAGGACGTCGTATCTCGTGGTATCTGTGTCAACCTCAGAGCTTGTCTATTGTGTCTCCTCCACTTAACTTATGTGCAAGCCGAACAGATGGCACCCTCCCTCTCGCTCTGTTTTTCCAATCCCTTCATCCCCCAAGCGTAATCCTCAACATAGACTGCTACTGTAGTTCTGCACAGACGTCTGTACTGTACACACCCTGTAACTGCAGAATCATTCACTGTCAAAGGTGCAGACAGGTGAGCGTTTAAAGGGAAATCAAACCAGTGAGTGTGTGCGCTCTATTTTTGTTGAGAGGACGACATAGTATGTGCACGGGCCTATGTGTGCAGACGGAAGACCAGCTGCTTTCTTAACAAGCACCTAAAGCTCAGGAGGTAAAATGAGAAGGTTGGTGGTTCGATCCCCAGCTCCTCCAGTCTGGATGTGCCTTAAATCACCCCAACACATCATCACTCTGTAATGCCATCAAGGCAATAATTACTATTACATATGCAGCCATGTTTAAATGGACAGGTACAGGTTAGCTCCTGTGTATATGCTAAATCCTTTTAGCATGATAGGAAGTTGCTTCAGAGTCCAGTGTGCACATCTCTTACCTGTAGGGTCATCGTCAGCTCCCTCTGCAGCTTCAGACTCCGTGTCGGCCTCCACTTCACGGGTGATGGTGCTCACAATGCGTAGCTCGGGGAACAGCGTCACTCCTTCCTGGCTCTCAAATTCAGCTGCACTGCGGGCAAAGTGGTCAATGCCGCTCAGGCTGATCTTGGGTTCTTCTGGTTGCAGCACCATCACGTAACCTTCAGCATCTGGCACCGTTACGCAGGACTCCTCGTTAAAGCACCTGTGAAATAGACGATTTTAAATGCTCAGAAATGTGATTTTCCTTCTGTCTTTTTTTTTTCCCAATCACGCTGCTGCTTCTCCCTATAGAAGAAAAGTGACAATCTGAATAGTTGGGAAGGTATGTGAACAAATTTGAGCCACCAACAGTGTGCGGCATAAAAGACAAAGGCCCTTATTTGTGCTCGTGTAGAAGCCTAAAGCTCACCTATCTGTACAAATGGCAAAATAAAATCGTTTCATCAGTTCTTGTGGGTATTTGTGTATTTTTATGCATCAAGCTGTTTGATGTGTAACAAATAAAGAACACATTCTTTCTTTTCACTGACATTAAATGTCACTTTGACTGCAACAACATATAAAAAGCTAATTTCAAATGTTCCTCATCAATTATAAAAATTTAACTGCCATCACAAGAAAAAATAAAAACAATTTAGTCTGATTACTCAGTCCGCGTCATAAAGCTGGGAGCTGATGCACATTTGTGCATGTGCAAATAAGATCAAATACTAAACGACTTCACCAACTGGAACAAATCTCACACTAGGCTCAGAACAACCACGAGAGCTTTGATATATTCATTTCATACTCGTGTATAAATCAGTAAAACTACTGCTGTTCTTACTGACTTTCCAGTGCTGCAGACATCAAAGAGAATAGAAAAGAAAGGGGAGGGGAAAAATGGATACTGCTCTTCAGTCTGTCATTCTCAAGCAGCAAAACACCTTGTGTTTATTCTCTTTGTTATGGGCATCAGGTAAAACTCTTGACCTCCATTTTACCTCAATAAACCATCCTTACATTTTAAGCAGCAGCAGAGAAGCTTTCTGAATGTCTATGAGGCAGAAAGGACCTGATTTATAAACAACACAGGGCTGCTGCTGCCAGCCAACAGATGAAGTGACAAGACAGAGGCCAAGCTGCGAAAACAATAAGTGCTTCTGGCTTCTTCTTCTTCTACTTACTTCACTGTGGTTGAGATACGCAGGTGCCTGATTCCAGGGGTTGGGAACTGGCGGGAGTTTAAGTAGGAGATGTGCTGCATGACCTTGTCAAAGGCATCGATGTCGTCACCTTCCACAGTCAGAGAGGACTGGTTAGGGTTGAATTCCACCTGAGAGAAGAAAACAAGGTGAGGGATTTGTGAATAACATGACTTGTGACTGATGCTGAGCTAACAAACATAAACAATCCTTTCCAGCATCAGTCCTGGAGAACCACTTAAAGTAATTCATTCAGCAAAAATGCAACTTTTGAGGTAAATATTCTCCAAAAGTTGCAGGTTTTAGATTAAAAATGGTTTGTTTTTTTATTTGGTTGGATGTTACGAACCACAGTTACTTGAGCGAGCTGTCAAATGATTTAAAATGAGCCTTCCTCTTAAAGATTCACAAACTCAAAGCTTTCTTTGCCCTCCTCACCTTGATAGCTGAAGCTACCTCCTCAGGCAGCTGCACGTCCAGTCCTTCTTTGCACGTGTACAAACAGTCGATCACCTTCTTGTTCTCCAGCTTGCCGGTGCGGATAATCAGCCCCGCTAGGTTACCGCGGAAAAACTGCGCCATTCGAGCATTTCCACCTGGTTTCCAAGACAACACATAGAAGTTATTTAGGGGGTAGATTTCACAGGCTTCACCTTTTCTGAGCTGGAGCTTCAAGCATGCTGTCTCACTGTACAAAGCTGGCGTGAATGGAGTTCATGCAAGTTAGTATGTGTGCCCTTCAAAAGGCCCGAAGCCCAAAGAGCAAGACAGGCAAATGATTGATGAGCTTATGCACGCCAGCGGCAGCATGCAACGCTTGCATTAAAAGGGTGAACGGCTTACTGTGGGAAAAGAAATGGCATCAACAGGAGAGAAAAAAAAAAAAAACTCAAAGAAGGGATTACGTAAGATAATGATGAATTAATCCTCTTTAGTCACCTCATTTTCACAAAATAACAGAGCCATCTTGAGGGCCGCAAAATGCTCATGATCTGAAATTTAGAGTCTTGACATTTCGAGAGAGGTACGCCACTCCTGTCTTCCAGCTACATCATAATGAGCATTAGTCTGCACCACTGCGGAGTCAGCGACAAACTACATCTCAAGGTCGCGTATTCATCCACTGATGTGTGTGCGCGCTTCTGCTGCAGGTTTGTTATCTGATACAGAGGAGTTACTGCTTCCAGCCTCAAGGTCAAGCTCTGAAAGAAAAGCCAGCATGGCTGAAAGGCTGCAGCTGGATCGGACTCTTGACTCGTTATAGATTTATTTGCGATCTGCTGGTGTATCAAATGTTGGGGAAAAAATAAAGAAATAAGGGGAAAATGAAAAGAAAAAAAAAACCCAACTGCGTAGCTTTTGCAGTTAGAAGAGAAAATAAAATACATGGGAGTCAGGCGCCACTGAACATCAATACTGCAACAAAACAAATTATTTTTGCATCTAGAATGTGTAGGAATCATTCTAGTCTTAATGGAATGAGGATGCAATTAGCATGGTGGGACATTGTGGACACATGGACATGTCTGAGGAGTAAGGGAAAGACGTGAGCAACCTGAACTGGGCTCAGAGACTGTCTCAGTGTCATTGTCATGTCCTGAGTTTTCTGTAAAGGATAGAAACAAGAGAGCAGGAAGAGACAGGGAGGAAGGTTGAGGATCTGGAGGAGAGATTCAGATGCTACATACGAGGTCACGTCATTAATATTACAAAGAGTTAATACGCCATTGGCTGAATATAAAGTAATAGTTTATACAAGATAGTTTATGTCATGTAGCATAAACACAGTTTTAACTCTTTCTAATAGAGTATCAAACACACAAAAGAAGAACTCACTTAGAAGAATTTGTGTTTCAATACAATGCATATAAATGATATAAATGTCAAAAAAGAGAGCTCTCCAAAAATCAGTTACACGGTTTACCTTGCCAGCAGGCACCAATCGTGAGCTGAGTTTCTATCTTGGAGGCGTGCAGTGGGTAGTCCTCTGTAACCAGGAAGGGCTCAAAGGTAGTCCCATCCACAAATACAGAAACAGTGGGGAACTCCACATTAAGCACATAGTGATGCCACTCTTTGTCACACACCTGGAAAGATGACAGCAGGAGGAGTGAAAAACTGAAATCTAGACTCTGCAGTACACTGAAACCTGATTTTTTTATTATTATTATTTTAACTTTATGTGCCGCCTCATGCTGTGCACTGGCACAAAGTTGAGTTTTGGAAGCAGCGGACCTGGTCGAGCTTCCAGTGGAACTCTGCGGGTTTATAGTTCTCTGCCTCAGATGGCTCCTGGCGTAGGAGAAAGATCAGCCTGCAGTTGTGGACGTAGAGCGAGTAGTGGTGTCTGTTCATCTCTGCAGAGAAGAAAACGACAGAAGAGATCAGGATGAGAAACTATAACTCTAAAATATTCAACAATTTCCCTTGTGGGATAAATTAAGTATCTGACTATCCATGGAAATGTGTAGCAATGTATTTGTAGAAAATATCTCAATCTTCTTAAAAAACCGTAACAAATGTGTTTTCTTGATGATTCTCCAGGTAAAACTGAACTCTTGTGCTCCAGCTCAGTGTCGAAATTTGTAATCTGTCAAAACACTAAGTGTTGAGAAGGTGTGGACTGAATACAGGCCCTTTTAGCAGCCTCTCTCTATTAAAAAAAAATCGCTATGTGGCTGTAATATGCACAGTGTGGTTTAGCAACGCCTTACTGGAATTAGCAAAACCTCAGGAGAAAACAGAAAACAATGCCTGGATGGGATTTTACAGACTGACGCAATACCTGTGAACATTATTTAGCATTAATGGTGCCCTCATATGTATGTAGCCATGCATCTAAAACATCAGTACAATGAGTGTGCTGATAGAAATGGATGGTCCTTAAATACCCTGATTCATGGATACATAGATTATGTATTTTTTTTTATTTATTTTTTTTATCTTGTCTTGCATCTTCACAATCACTCTTAAAATGCTGAACTATTTGCTCACATAGTCTCTCACAGAGTGGTCATCCTCTCCTTGTATCTGATTCTGAAAGATTCAACCTTTATGGGAAGGTTGTTGTTTTTTGGTAACCAATTAACACTTATTAGTACACCATCAAACTGACACAAAGGTGGTTGTAGCTAAGGAGGCAGACCAGGTCATCTACTAATCAGACGTTAGGTGGTTCAGTCCCTCACTGCTCTGCAAGCCAAAGTATCCTTGGGCAAGATACTGAACCCTAGGTTGTTCCTAATATGTTGATTGTAGTGTGAGCGTTAGATGCAAGTGTTTGCATGAATGCAGTTGTGAATGGTCTACGTTAGATAAAGTGCCCAAGTAGAGTAGAAAAACACCACATAAGAAACAGTCAATTTATCATTAACATGAAGCAAATAAAAATTTTAAAATATGGTTTAAATGATGCAAATACATTTCAGTTTTACGTGGTTCTGTAAAGCTAAAGCAAAATGAGATTCGTCTTTCTGTTCCAGACTCTACTGAACAAAGGTCACAAATGACCCATGATCTCATGGGTATGGGAGCTTCCTGTCCAGGCCACAGCCCTGATGTAATCCTCCTTATATAAGCAGCTGGGCTGAAGCTGATGAACTGGCTCCCCGTCACTGGCCACGGCAGAGACTTTACAGTCCGTAAGATCAAGGAGCTTGTGACCATGGAGAAAATTTACAACTACTGTCAAAATGGAAAGGTCAGCAAGCGCTCAGCGGGATGTGAGAAATAAATTAAAAAGGAATCACATTTCCATGTGTTAGACCACCTGCTGAGCACAAACACTGATTATAGCCTGAAGTTTCAATGGTAGGGTTTTTTTTGTTTTTAATCAGAGGATCTCTTCAGACACCATATGTGCACCAATAATCAGTATCCGCCAGATATTTTAATAGCACAGTTTTGAGATTAATGAGTCCATGTGCCATGCTTATTATATGTATGAAACAAGACACTCTGTCCTACAGAACTCTTCAAACCTTCTGTTCCAAGATTTTTATTAATATTTCACACCAGCGTTACAGTATTATTTAATCTTATCATGCCATTGGCGAATGGATGCACTTTATTACATTAGGAAAGGTGAAAATTGGGTAGTACATGTCATTTATATGCTAAAAACAAGGCATTTTTGCCTTTTGCTAGGTGGTTTATATGTAATGGTCTAGCATATATAATTAAACTTTTGTGGCTATTAGTATGATTTTACTGGAATTACAACAATAGGAACATCAAGGTGGTACAGTGGTTAGCACTGTTGCCTTATAGCAAGAAGGCTCCATTCCACTGTGTGGAGTTTGCATGGGTTTTCTCCGGGTACACTGGCTTTCTCCCACAGTCATGCAGTTAGTGGGGTTAGGTTAATTGTTGAATCTAAATTGCCCATAGGTGTGAATGTGAATGAGAATGATTGAGTGTCTCTATGTGTCCAGGGTACATCCTGGACAGACTGGCAACCTTTCCAGGGTGTATCTTATTATAAAGCTAAATCTTCAATTAAAGTGGACTGACAGGAAGATTTAATCTATACAGCGAGTCAGTTATCTTTTTCCCCCCTTTTTAACAGTTGAATAATAGTTGGAGCCTTTAAATACGCATGTTTATTTTATTCACAATAAGCTGTGACTCCTACCCGTTTTGTCAGAGTTGCAGAGGATGGTCTCCTTCTCGTGGGCCCCAGGGCCGTGTCTCATCCACACAGAAATGGTGAAGGGGTCCTTCAGGCTGGTGCTCACCATACCATTAGGAACCTTGATGGCCTGGGTGCCATTAAATTCAAACACCTGATCGCTGTCGTGGCCGTTATCGGTTGGCAGCCCTACGGTCCAGTTAGCAGAGCTGCTGGGAGCAGGGAGAAGCTCCACAGTGCCGGAGCTGGCTCCTAATAAAGAAAGATGGTATACTTACTTGTATGTGGCTCACAGAGTTATAAAACAACTACTGACAAGGACCATTTCCAGTTCCTTACCACACAACTTATGCAGAGACTTCTCAGAGTAGGTGTCACGATCACAGCCCTTTCCAATATGGTTGGTTTCCAGTTCAATACTGGCCTGGATGGACGTGATTGGCTCATCACAGGTCTCCAAGTGCATGCTGGGGAAAAGGGCCAAACTACCAGTGCCAGGCTCGTATTCAATCCTCTTATTGAAGCCTGAAAAAGAAGCAGAAAGAGTAAAAAGCATTAAAAGATGTCATTTAATTAAACGCCTTTTTAATACTAATCACTCATTAAGAAGTATTCCTCTTCTTTTGAGTTTGAATGAGGCCTTATAGTTTAAAGGAGTTCAATTATCCTTCTGAGCCTGTTTGGACTGCATCAGTGATCATTTATATTCAACACAAAAGACACAACTTAACAGTGATGGCTGGCGAGCTACAACAAAGGAGGAGAGCTTTCGTACCTTGCCAGCTGGGCTTGCAGGTGGGCTTGACGCTGATCTTCACCAGCACGTCCTCAGAGGCTCGGTTCTTTCCGCAGTCGTAGGCAGTCACGGTCAGTTTATACATGCGCTCTTTGCCATAGCTCAGTTTTTCTGTGTTCTTGATAAAGCCTGAACAGAACAGGTGGGGGGGAATGTAATTTTAATAGAAGGACCATTCTTTGTTTAACTTCAAAGCTGCGGCTGTGCTACAATTGGCAGAGGAATCGGTAGGTGTAGAAATCCTCAAAGCACTAAAACATTACGCGTTTCAAACAGAATTATAGAGTAAAGACTATTTAAAAAACAAAAAAGGGATTTATCGACAAGCCAAACAATAAACTGATGGACCACTCTTAGGATTCATAACATTTTGAATTGAGACGCTGTACTGAGAGTTATTTTCAAAGCTTTTGTGTATGCAGAGTCTCACAATTAAAGTGAAATTAAAGTGTCACATCACCGGTTCTCACTGATCTCCTCATATTTTCACCCATCTTTATTTATTTTTTTAGTTAGACATTATAATCGTCAGAGTTTGAAAACTGGGTCTTGACTTTTTCTATTTATTTTTTGTTAAAGATAAAAAGAAATCCTCTTAAAATCCGGCACTAATCACTGACCAGCTTGGTGACGTTCAAAGAACGCCGTCATTGTCTTGCAAACCGACAAGTTTGTGCTGAATTTTGAATGACGGCCCTGCAGCATCATCATTTAAACTAATCAATAGGCACTGTGAAGCGTGTCATTGCACTCATGAGTCTTGGGCGTGGGCTGCAGCTTTTTTCCAGTGGGCACAAAGACAAAGGCGCTATGTGAACATCCGTACCATCCTTGTCGATGGTGAAGGGCACATCAGGGGTCACAATCTCGTAGTTGCAGATTTGGCTAAACTGGAACGAGCAGTCGGCATCCACCGCCTCCACCTTCAGGATGCTGTCGTATTTCTTTCCCTCGATGACGGTGGCTTTGTAGGACTTCTCCTTGAACACTGGTGAATACTCGTTGATGTCGTTCACCTGGATGTGGACAGTGGCCCTGATAGGGAGATATTCAAGTTAGGACACTTTATCAGTTGGATAGTCGATGGTTTATTTATTTATGTTATTTTATTATGAAAATGAGACCTTACATGATCATCCTCATTCATGGATAACTAAGAAAATCCTGGAGTGGTTTAAAATAAAATCAATTCTTGACTTTAAGCGCTGACCTGGCTTTTGTTTGATTACTGCAGATGGAAAGAATAATCTTCTTGTGTTGAGTCAACTCTATTTGTAATCATTACTTCATCACTACTGATCTTTTTTGTTTTTGTTTTTTTGAAAAGGTGCAGCTTAATTTTCTGTTGACAGACAAATCAAATAACCATCTAATCATGACCCTTATTCCATTCATTCACGATTGGAAATCCTCACAATGCAGATGTGCATTCATGTCACCAAATGTTCATGGATAATTACACGGCTCATTCGGGAAAGGATTCCCTTGACAGTTCCCACAATCAGCATAAAGACTTAACAAAACGCAGCTTTTGATTTTATGCCAAAACCACATATTTATATTTGCACACTTGTGTGCTTGCTTTGCTTTGCTTTCATAACCCATTCGTCAGGGCAAATGCATCAGATTTGATGATGCATTTGAACCACAATCAGGATTTTTTACTTAAGAGACCTAAAATGATTTTTCTTTTTGTATTCCTTTATAGTAGCGTATGAACAAGTGATCACTGTGAGCCAAAAGCTGAGGCTTCCCACTGCTCTGTCATATTTTTTTTAGGTAGTTAAAAACATTTTATCTCAAAGAAAATGTGCTCAAATATAATTGTGCAACACTTTTAGTGCAGGGGTTAACTCACTTATGAGACTTCTTCATGTTGGCACCATCAGGACCCTCTCCACAGTCGTAGGCTTGGATGGTGAAGGTGTGCTCCTTCTGCAGCTCACAGTCCAGCTTGTCCTTTGCCCTGATAACCCCCTCTCCAGTGGACTTGTCCAGGACCACTGCCTCAAAAGGGACATTCTGCCCGTGGATCCTGAAGCCGCAAATCTCACCTGAACATGTTAAGAGCCAAAACAGAGCTTGCTCAGAATAACTGGTGACCGCTGTGAAATTTAAACGTCTAATGAAGCGATTAAGCAATTATATTAACCACAAAACAAATTAATTAAACGCCTCAAAAATAAACAAAATCAAATCAAAGTCAGCCACAGGTTTTGGGAGCCAGGGACTTGTAGATTGAGGTGCGTGGGGTCTGTGGAGGAAGCCCGTGTGGGTGAGTAGTTTGGGGGTGGGTGACATTACGTATCAGTACAGAGAGTGTATTTTCCAAGCCACTTGAAAACATTGCATCCAGTCATGCAGGCAGAAACTGAAAAAATGTGGACAGGCATTTCACAGGAGTACTTAAGATATTAAAAAAGTAAGTCATGAAACCAAGTTTAAAAGTAAGCATATAGAGCACAGTATATTTGTTGAGAATAAAAAAAATAACGTTACATCCTATCTCATGAGAGAAACAATATATAACACAAATTATAGGAACAAAAATTGAAATCCTTAACAATAGAGAAGATTGAGATTCAGCCATCCCGGCTTAAATGTCTGCAAAAGAAAAGAAAAGGGGGAAAAAAAGCCCAGACAACGCTTAATATTTTGGCACAATTTGAGAAAAGTCTTCCTGTGTAATTTTGCCTCTGACCCAAAACTACTGCAAAATGAATTGAAAAGAAAACCATGAAATCATAGAGAACTAAACCAGTACAAAAACAGTTTTCAAACAAAAACAAAAGTACTGGATGAGAACTGGGGTTAGAAATATCAACTTGCTTGACATCCACATCAAATGACAACTGCAGCCATGCTAATGGTAGAGATTAGTGGTGGAGAATTAGAAATCAAGAGATCCACTGAGGCAAAGATGCGATAACAGAAACTTTGCAGCAGAGAGAGTTTGCATTAGTTAACAATCTCAGCAATCTCACGTGAAGACTTAAAATGTCAGAAAGGTTCACAGGAGTCACTGGAATTGTGCAGCTATAACGAGGTCATTAACGGCCACAACCGAGCATGCTCGGTGCCTTTAAGATGGTTACACTTTAAGAAGGTTCAGCTTCTTAAAATACCAATTAGAGTTTCAATTTCTGCTCCAATTGCCGCATGTTAAAGAGGTTATAAAATAATCCTACACAGACTTTTAAATTGGAGTTGTGCAGAAAATTGCTTTAGCCTTCTGCTTTTTTTTCCCCCCTTTCTTTTTTTTTCCCGGGGAATTAAAAGGACCGAATTGGACAAAACGGCAAAGAGACTCAGAACTCCTGTTTTTTTTGTTGTTGTGTTATTTTAAAGCGGCTTCTGTTTCCTGCTGACAGCTGAAAAACTGTTAGGGTCTGCAAACTGCAATGGATGTCTCATGCACAGATATTTCTAAGAACAGTCAGCCCCCACATCACACTTTTCATCCAGCTGTTGGAACGGCAAAAACTTCAGGGTGAGAAAATAAAACGCAAGGTCAAGAAAACCAAATGGGGAGTTTACAGAGCATGAGCACGAGGAGTTTCTGTGTAAAAGTGTGGATGCTGGTTTTAGCGTTAGTGGGTTAATAGTAACAAGTAAGCACAAGGCAGAAGAAAGAGCCCAAGATCACCTTCTTCAGTGAGGGTCACCTCAAAACTCTCTACAAGGAAGGGAGACAAGATAAACCCAGATCAGTTCAGAGAAGAGTTAGAAGCTGAGAGATAACACACACAGAGGACAGGAAGATAATACACGCTAGCTAAAGGCTTACAATACCTCCCTCAGAGAAACAAAAAACATACTGCGAGTGGGGAATAAGGGCTACACCAGAGTAAACAAGTACTAAACAAGTTAAAAAAGCAAAAAGAATATATAATTAGAGGATAGTTTAGACAGTCCGTTTTAGACAAGTGTGGAAAGTCAGTCCCGTCACATTGAAATCATATTTCTTAAAACGTCACATTTACCATTTTCATTCATTTTTTAATATATTTTATATATTAAACTTTAAGACATGAAGATAAAGTAGCTTAGGAAAAACAAAATGACAACTTGTTTTGTTGCTTAGCTGACGTTTTCAATCTCTTTAACAGGTGAGCTGGGCCTTTGTTTGTACCTACTGAACAATTAGAAATGGATTTCACATTAGCCAGGGCAAGCTGGTACAGTGGATGGATGGAGGTGCAGCTAAAGTCTGACATGCAGTCGGCATTATGGCTGCTGAGTTTAACACACTTCTAACAACCAGCTCACATCAGGAGTTTAGGATTTCCTTAGCTTTTCATTTATCTCACAGGCCTCTCAGTTCAGATCAGGTCAGCAACCACAAGGATAGTTAAACATTTATCCTCGGCCTGCCTAGTACTAATTAAATACAGTGAGTAATCTTCTCAGTACATTCACACACTCACAAAAGGTTAATATCTTAACCCATTTTCCAGGAGCTGTGTCGCAGAAACAAGATTTTTCCTCCTTTCGCCTTGTCTATTACTTCTCAGGGAATGAAATAACCAGATCTGGTGGGTGGGCCATTCTTGCTTTGTGTTTCACACTTGTGTTACAGCACAGTCATCCATGAGCACTGAGCTTGTTTTCAAAGGCTTTAGTCTCAGCCATTTCAGTTCCAATTACCCTGCCCGTCCCACAGCGAATCAGCCTTACAGACAACTTATATAGCAACTCCTCGTTCGTGGTGAAGCTTCTGTTCCTCAGACTGACTTAAGAACCTGGGATTGGGCTTCTGAATGATCTGCAGGCTGGCTTAAAGTGAACCCTGCTCGCTGGCACAGAAGAACCGACTAAAAAGGAGGCTGCATGACAGAGTAGGTCACCCCTGCTGCCACGTGAAGCCGGACTGCTTGCTCTGTCTCAAAAGACCAAGTTCACAAGGACACACAGTCCACTCGCAAAAGGCCTGCTCATCAAATGAGCTGAGAGAAACAGGACTCCCCTCCCCAAAGCTCTGCATTCAAAACAATTTTTATGTGAAGGGAGACAAACATCATGCAGAGAGTTGGGCATATTACTCTAATCATGGCTCTCTTGGTGCAGTTGTCCACCTTAAAAAGCTGCCAAGCCAATCAGCTCAGGAGAAATTTCACATAACTTTGTCAAGAAGATTACATTTGGCATGTCCTGTGGCGTGCACGTGGATGCTAAAGCCTCACATTCTAAATCAGGGGGAGTAATCTGTGATTAAAATAGTCATATAAAGCCTGGTGAGAGCACCGAGTGTGAAGAGAGCCGCAGACAAGAGATCACACAACTCATGTGATGTGAGATGGTGGGAAACCATTTCCAGTGCAGTGGTGCTTTGAATCATGGCCAAAGTCGATCCTGATGTGATTAAAACCCCCAGAGCTAATGCTGCCTTGGTACATAAAGCACACTAATTGTGCCTCTACAGTGGGAGAGAGGGAGGGGGGGGAAAAAAACTTGAAAAAAGTTTTTGATCTGAATATCAAAAGGTTCAGCCTGGAGGATATGTTAACCAACTGTACATCAGTATGGCAGGCAAGTCATTAAAAACTAATGTGCAGAAATGTGTTAGCAGAACTTATTCAAGAGTGAGCTGACAATTAAGACCTGACAGTTACTGTCTTCTTTCTTCACTGCAGACTCACTGCTTTGATTTGTATCCGTGTGCATAGCTAATCTAAGATTATAACCTGTATCACAGAAAGAATTACGAGCAATGTATAATGAGACACCCTGCAGGGAAAGAGACCTCCACACATTAAAAAATTACATCTATGTCATGGTTAAAGAATTAAGTGTTAAACAAGCTTTATTCTATTTCATTTACCAAGAAGAATAAGATTTTAGCAAGTGGATGGACTCTTTTTCTTCTTCAAGTCTATAAACTATTCCTGCAGTTTTTCCTGCATCCATAATACTTGATAATGTCACAAAGCTCAAAAGGTACAAACTAATTAGTGGATGTTTTCTGTAATTTGGTGCGAAAATAATAATTCTTGTTAAGAAACAGATGCAGCAGCATTAAACGCTCTCTCTCACCTGCGTAGCGTAGAGGAGCATCTTTGTCCAGTGCAATCAGAGGAGGGTCCAGAAGAACTTTGTCGTCATTTTCTGTTACGATCCCATGGTACGTTGTCTCAATCCATGGTTTGTGCTTATTAACTGTCAGAGGGAGAGCGAGAGAGAAAATGTAAGAGTATGTAATATTAAAAAGTAAAAACACTAAATATCTGTCCACAATCGAGCTGGCAACTTGTTTTTCCTCTCATCAATGCTGAATAACAAACTGACACTGTGTGTGTGTGTGTGTGTGTGTGTGTGTGTGTGTGTGTGTGTGTGTGTGTGTGTGTGAGAGATCTCATTGCTGGCTTGACTTTTCTTTCCCCTCACCAGTGAAGCTTAAATACATTTTTAATGAGGTTTTGGATGCTTTTAATGGTATTTTTAGAAACGACATTAGAAGCAACACAAAACAAGAAAAGATCACATACAACAGCAACTGGCAACCATGAGCCCTGAAGGAATGAGAACATGCATTGTTTATAGAAGGAAGGAGCAGGTCCAACACTGATGTGCCGCCAAGCATGTGTATCAATACTGGCACATTTTTCAGACAGCATCAGCGAGGAAAAATTAATCTCACAAGCTTCAATTAAAAATAAATGAATTCTTGGTTCAGGATTTAAAGGGTTAAAACTGATGACAAATGCATAGGAATATCAATAATATCAATATTCATCACTAATAAAAAACCCTGTATTGAACATCCTTCTATAGCTTCAGTTTTAAGATGTACAAGTTACAAAGCATGATCCACAGTTCGCATGAGTTAATTTGTCCTGACAGTAGATTCGGGGGTGATAAAGACTTTCAGGCCAGTTTTTGGAGCGGCTGTCGAGCCGTTTACATCACTGCGTGCTCATCGGCCTGAGACGAAGCCCAGCTGCAGACGGGACTCGGCTGTAGCTGGCGGCTGCAGTAAAAAGCTGCAGTGAGTGACATATTTGGGATGGTGCAGAACATGGCGCTGATGCGGGGAGATACAGCTCTCTTACAGCCAATATGCGAGCACTTCAGAATGCGAGGGAGGGCGGTATTCCTGTGCTACTGATCTGCAAAGGTGACGCTGACGCTGGCTGACAGCACGCCGTGGGGGACAGATACGGTCGAAAAGGTAACCAGACGAGGCACAACAACACATAAATACGTCCAAATCGCTCTGACGCTGATTCACTGCATTTTGGAATTGTAGCTTTAGTTCAGGCATAATATCACATTAAGAAAATATTATATAACAGCTCTATTTTTTTATACTGTGATGAGACAAACAAACAGAGCTTGCTGAAATCCGTTCAGACATGCTGCCTCTACCCCGACCAACCGCAGTTCTTATTCAGATGGTAAATTTGAATATAAACGATCTAATCCCTGCTAACAATGAAGTGCTGCAATAGCCTAAACAATCAATGGCAGGAAATCATTGATCACAGCATAATTAGGAGGCTCACAAATAGGAAACATTTCCAGTTATATAACAGATAGGATTGAGAGTGATCTCATTTAATAATCAATAAGATGAGAAAAACTCCCAGTGTTAATACAGGCACTTTTGGGGGGTTTATTGACAAGAATGCTACAGCTGTTAAAGCTCACGTGAAGTGACCTCAGGCTGCTGTCAGATGTAAATAAGCCTTTTCTGTAACATTTAATTTTCTGAGATGAGACAAAAAGCAATAGAGCAGATACAGACTTTCCACAAACAAGTTAAACATCAATTACCTGCTTCATGAGCTTTTTCCACTTTTAATCACAACACTGCAGGGAAACGCTGCAGTGCTGAACTGCTTAAATAATAGCCTCTAAAAGCCTGGTTTGCTATTAAAAGGCCCATTTTGAGAGTGTCAGACACAAACTGGATTTAAAGAAAAGACAGTGGGAGGGTCCATTATCAATGCTTTGTATCTGTCCACACACACTTTGGCATTTTTCACACAATATAAAAACTTTGGCATAACATCAAACTGTAATTATAATCAAACACTCTTTGCACAGTACTAAACATAATTGGCAGTTACTCAAATACGCTTATAGCTCAGCATGATAATTATTTCATGAGCCATATTCTCCTTTAATCACCTTGTTTAAAAGCTCAAAATTGCATTTTTACATTTCTGGTTGCCTTACATCAACAACAAAGAAAAAAAATGGTAAAAGGTTACATGAACAGAAATCTTAAAATCGACCAATTGATTGCACACGATAATGCTGATCCTATGCACAAAATTCATTAACAAGACAACAAACAGCTTTACGATTAATTACCGGATCTGTGCTTCAAAATGTTCATGGATATTCTCACGAATGTACACATGAATGTGTGTATTGTTAAACTTTTACACTCAATAACTGATAACTAATTGTTCCAGAAACGCTTTTAGTAAGCAAACTGACCCAAAGGATATCCAGACCTTCATAAATGTGTGTCGTTCCACCAAGACTTACACAAAACGCACACATTTTCAGATGTTTTTCCTACCTGACTTTTTACAGTTACATAGCAACTGCAATATGCCATGCAGTGAAATTACTTTACTAATAGGAAGGTGCCTGATGTTCTCCAAGAGAGTCTGAGCTACAAATACATTATGAGCTTTAAATAGTAACCACAGATGTAAACAGAAAACCCACACAAGCATAAACGCACAATGTAAATGTTTTCAGATGACATTTGGTGACAGCCTGCCAAATCCAATTTCAGTGAAGCAAATAAATTGCATTTGTGTCATTGCATAATTAAGTGTAATTCTCAGTGATTGCACAATCAATGGAAATTAATTACAAGCTACTTGCACGGGATTTGTACGACACACGCATCACCAAGCATTAGTAGTATTACCCAGAAATTAGTTAGATAGCCTTACAGCGAAGGAATTTGGCACAATCTATCAAGCAAGGATTTTCAAACATGACTTACAACAATTATTCACATTAAATAATCATTATGAAACAGTTGATAACCCATTAAAAGTGTGTCTGAACCGTACAATATGTAATAACCTCAAGTCTAGTCTTAGTTTGTTGTCATAGCTGTGCAGTATTTCTGTCCTTGCTGAGTTTAAACGTCACTATGTTAACTCAAATTGAGTCTTTAACAATATAAAAAACATTTTATTTGACACAACTTTTCACCAGTGCCTTAACTGAAGGCGCTGCTTTGCCTGCCAGTAATTTTTGATTTGATCGAGCCTAACGAATAGTCTTTGCATCTCGTGACCCTGAAGTGAAGTGGATATCTTCAGACAGATTGCCAGAACAGACCAGTACTACAATAATCAGCTCTAGCTTCCTCAGACTCACACTTACTGTGAGCTAGGTCACATGATCACATTTGTTCACGAGTCCTTTATGGCCTTCAGGACTAATACTAAATGGCAAGAGGTCATGCAGTATCCTCCAAGACTCTGAAATGTTTTGTATAAACCTGCAATCTTATCCCAGCAAACTACAAATGGTAAATGGCCTGTATTTGTATAGCGCTTTACGCGTTTACTTTGAAAAAATTAGAGTGTTCAAAGCAGGCCCGGTCGCCTGAATACCGCAGCTAGGAATAATGGAATAGGACTCCGGTTCTATTTTGTGGGTTTTCTCTCTGAACTGGGCCCATGATTAAGAGGGACGGCCGGGGGCATTCGTATTGTGCCGCTAGAGGTGAAATTCTTGGACCGGCGCAAGACGGACGAAAGCGAAAGCATTTGCCAAGA
Source organism: Perissodus microlepis (assembly GCF_051167445.1). Classification (NCBI taxonomy): domain Eukaryota; kingdom Metazoa; phylum Chordata; class Actinopteri; order Cichliformes; family Cichlidae; genus Perissodus; species Perissodus microlepis. Next base: position 4,883,573 of record NC_140480.1, on the reverse strand, counting down.
ATGTTTTCATTAATCAAGTCATCCACCCGTTCACACACTGGTGATGACAAGCTACATTGTAGCCACAGCTGACCTGGGGCGCACTGACAGAGGCGAGGCTGCCGGACACTGGCGCCACTGGGCCCTCTGACCAGTAGGCAACGGGTGAAATGTCTTGCCCAAGGACACAACAACCGAGACTGTCCAAGCCGGGGCTCGAACCGGCAACCTTCCGATTACAAGGCGAACTCCCAACTCTTGAGCCACGATCGCCCATGAGATGAACCAAACAGGACATCTCTCAGAGTTAAGAGTTATTTGCCCCGATATATTAAACACAATGCCCATTTACTTATCAATGCTAGGTGACAGATGCCATTTTTCTACTGGCAACTATTGATCCAGTTGGAGATATATTCACAGAGGTGTATGTGTTTTGTGCATCAGAAGTTCGTGAGGGTGATCTCTGCCTATAATGCTTACTAGGACTAGAAAACCTTGGAAAAACCTGGTAGCTAGTCTAATGGTGGTCAACCCACATCTTTACTGATATAATGAGGTTTTAAAATTCAACACTGAGGATACAGAGGACGTCCCCGAATGCCGCCTTTGCTCTGTAAAAGAAGGAAATCAGTGAAAAAAGGATGTGCAAAATGGAGCCCAACCCCAAATGATAGCTTCAATGAGCCATTTTATGTATAGCTGTACAGGCTTTTATTCTCAAGGAGACAACCCACTGAGACAGCAAAAATGCCTAGTGGAATGCCTCCATTCCCCTCAAGAAAAAAAAGAAAATAAAAAAAGGTAGATGAAGAAAAAACTCTCAGACAGACAGGTGTATAGCACGGAACATCTTGCCATGTGACAACGCTACTTCTTTTGGGCAACCTTGAGTCCCGAGATTCCTAAAGATGTCACGTTGATCCGTTTCACCTGCCCTAATCAAAAAGGTTTTGCTGCCAACAATCTAGGGTGCCAGACACCACAGGACACCTCAAGACGTCCTGTGTGAATACTCTAACTGGCTGGAGTTACTCACAGATATTGTAGCTTATAAATGTGTTTGTCTAATTGTGCAAACCTATTGTGCTATAGGTTTGAGTTTGAAGCATGCTTTTTGTATAACACAAAACTAATGAAAAATAATTAATAGTGATGTATACGCCTGCGAAAAAATGTTAACATGTCTGAGAAAACAGATGGCACACCTTTGACAGATTACCGCTACCGTACTGCTGTCAAAAATCACAGCCCAAATCAAACAGACACTTCCCAAGAAATCAAATCTAAAACATTATTTTATTTAAAGCGGGAAATCTCACATGGATTGCATGAAATTGCCAACAAAGCCTTTTTGACAAGATCGCTTCATCAAGCCTGCAGTGAGTAGTGAGAACATTTGTTGTGCTTTGACAACATTTGACACAGAGGAACATGAGCAAATCTGAATAATTTACTTACTTAATAATAATAATAATAATAATAATAATAATATACTGATTATAAGGGGAGAAGATTTGTTGGCTGCCTAAAAAAAAAAAAAAAAAAAAAAAAAAAGGGGGGGGAGACTTTGGGATGAGATTAGAAGTAAGGCCTTTGAAACAAGGCAGCCTGTTAAAGGCCTGCTGCTGCAGCACTGAGGATTTTCAACCTGGACGAGTGCCATTTCTTTAATTTAACTTAATCAGGAAATGAATCCATCTAATGTAGTGCATAGGCCCAACCAGCACAATTATAACCTGCAGACTCAAGTCTTCATACAAATCAAAGCATGTAATTCAGCAGAAAGCTGATACCTTCTTGTGAGTGATTAACATTAAACTGATAAACTGGCCTTACTGTGTCTTGTGTTAGCAAAAAACAAATAAAATAAATCTGATTTCTTTACACTAGTTATATTAACCACCAACTAATCTTAATTGTATTTTTTAATGCCAAAAATGACCATGTTAAAAATGATAAGCAGCTAATCCTAAAATTTGTTAAACTGAATTTTTATTTGATCATCAAAATCACTGAAAATGAATCAGAATAGTTTTTCACATGTGAAAGAGCAGAAAAGAAAACTGGAGGCCGAAATTGGAGACAGAGAAAGAAAAAGCACTTAAAGAACCGTAATCATAAATATATTCTATGATACCAAAAGTAGTGGATATGCTGCACCTCTCTCCCAAAGAGCCCCTCAGTAATTTTATATTACATTTACAATTGTTTTGCTGCACTGCCGCAAGTGCAAAGAGGAGGTCCACCAGAGTTTTAACTGTGTAGTGATACATCTACTCAATAGTGTCATATAAATGCAACCAAGTATACGTGAATTATGATGTGATTTTTCTTGAAGTGCTCCAGTGGAACACACCAGAAATCTCGATTGTGCCGGCACTCTGATTTTAGCCGTACATAAACCTGTAATGTCACACTATCAAACTGAAAAACCCCCCAAAAACCTTCCCATAATTTTAAGCAAAGTCAACAAACTTCAAGCATTTACTGGCTGGTGATTCTATACATGAAGTTTTTACGTCCTGGTCATAAAATAACTGCCCGCAGGAGCTGCCAAGATGCTCTCTGAGTTAAAAGGCTCAAAAGAGGTCACAGCAACAAGGAACAAAGTAGTTTCACGTTAAATCCATTTTTAACGGGATGCAAAATAAAGCTCTTTAAAAAAAAAAAAAAAAAAAAAAAAAAAAGTATCTGCCCCAATTATCACTGCGACAGACTGAAAAGAGAAACACTCATTTTTAAGATGCCTAGAGAAATAAACAGTAGGGATGGTGTATCATTAACCACATTTAATGTGTCATTTAAATTCTGTGGTGCAGACTTATCAGGTAAAAGGTGAACAGAAAAGGAAAGCCATTTTTAACCACTGCACACACATGCATATATTTAAAGATTAAGAGAAAAATGGACTAGTTATTCACCATCCTATTTTTAACACAAGCAAGTCTTTGTACTCAGTATAAATATTATATGCAGAGCTGGGCCATAAATACACAGACATTTGAAACCAATCTTGGCCTTTTGCGGTGTAATAAAGTCTTTTCAGGCAGCATTATCCCCCTGCCAATAACCATGAATACAAATAAGTTCACAAAACACAGAAAGATAGACACAGGAAAAATGAAAATGTACAAGAAGCCTCTGAGGGATGAATGTGTCAGAAGCTGTAGACAAACACACATATCGAGATATTATTACTAAATGTGCACAGATGGTGGGCCACTGGATGCACTTCCAGGCCGGCAACCACACAGCGCCATGCAATCCTGTTACACAGCAAATAAGGCCAATGTCATTTAATCCTATAATTGGATGCGTCCATTTCATTCAATGACAAGGTCGTGCAACGAGCGAGATATAAACACATCAAAGAAACCTGGAGAAAACAAATTCCTGCCAAATTCTGATCGTGTACATGTAGAGGTCGGCATGGAGCTACTTTCATCGGGCTCCCTTATTCACAAGGGTGAGGGGGGGCACCACAACAGGTAGAGTCACATGTTTGATTTGGCAGATTTTTAAGCCAGATGCCCTTCTTGATGCAATTCCAAAGGGACTTGCGTCTCTTCCCAGGATTGAAACCAGCATCTTTCAATTCTTAGATGATTTGTAAACCAATATACTATTTGTACAGAGGTGACCATGATACCACGACAAGACTAAAGCCTAGATTATACCCTGTTGTGGATATGGACAAGTACACATGGAGACCCGACAGCCGGGTAGTCATTCCTACACTTCTTTGAAGTCTGCTGCTTGGGCACAAGCATAATTGGTTTATTGTAATGTAAATTATCTGTTCACTGGTCCCTCCAGATTCTCACCGTTTGATGCTGAAATTTACATCATAGGAACCAAAGCAGACCCTAGTGGACGCTGAAAGCATAGAATGGCACCAGTATGCCCTCCACGTTGGCCACTTTGCGTAACGCCACATCGTTATCACACCGTCAGTTCTATTTATGTCCGCCATTAAAGCGCAGGTAGCTGCCACAGTATTCTCCTGAACGATAAGTGTCGCCACTCAGACAATACTGCCACACCGGTGCTGATATAACGGACGGACATGGTTTTCAGCGTGCGCCACCATGAGACAGGGTTAAGCTGTGAGCATAAAAGATGCTCAAATGACAGGAAGAACTGCAGAGATCGAGAACATTTTGGAGAGCAAAGTTGAAACACAGCTAACTGATGACACAGATGGACCAGGATCAAGTACTCGATTTGACTGTGTGCGCCAAGCTGTGCTGTGGCATGCCTTCGACTAATCAGCTCTGTGTCTCTGCCACCTGCACTGAGCTCTCATGAAGCAGAGGGGCATTTGAGGACTTGGAATGAAGATTTGTGTTTTCCTTGTCATGTGTTTTCCTTTTCAGCATATTAAGTTTCAATTTTCATATATACTAAATCACGATCGGCAAGTGCTGCAGCTAGAAAGAGATCAAATCTGCTCAAAAGAAATAAAGCAAACAACAGAAAACCTCAAATCTGTGGTGGAGTTGCACTGCGTTACATGCTGTCCATTCACTTGGACACAAAGACAAAGTCCCGACTATAGTTGCCTTGCTCTTTTATAGAAGCCTAACCTATACAGTTTGGCCTATTAACCGTGATGAAATACTTCCTGCGAGAACGTTAGAGTCACAATAGGTGCTGGTAATCCTGAGATTCAATAGGCAGCCTTTACACTCATTCTCCATCTATGCCAGGACTGTGAATCCTCCTCCCCAACACCAACACTCTGTGGCAGCAACTCTGAGCCCACAACATATTTCCCCTAAGGGAAACACAAGGATAAAAATCTTAATCTTAATCTCAAACCACTCGCCAAAAGTTTTCACTTCATTGTATAATCCTCCCTAACAGTACAGATTAAACCAAACACAATGAGAACATAGCTCACTCGTCCTTACTCTAGAAGAACCAGAGAAAAATGCCACAGCTGTCCAGATTGTAGCTGCATGATAGCATCAGATGATCAGTCTGTAATTATCAGATCAAGCCTCGTAATGCCTGGGAACCTCCGAGGACCTGTTGTGTAATGATGATGCTGCAGTCACACGTGAGGCCTGTGACATTCAGTGGAGGTCTGCTTCGTCGATTTTATATTTGACAGGCCGGCAGCCTGCAAGTCTTGAAATCTTGTTTGATTACATGCAAATGCAGAGCTATGGCTGGTCACACCAGAGCAACACTTACCCTTTGTGCAGCAACAATTCGAGCATTCATTCATGCCTATCATGTACATCCAAGTATATGGAAATTTTATTTATGATATACTACACACACGCACACACACACACACACACACTACCAAATGTAGTGAATAATCAGCCTCATTCCACTGATTGATTAACCAGACTGAGAAATATAATAAACTTAGTAGAAAAATTGGCCAATCAAGGGAATACAAGTGGCTGAATGGTCTACAAGCAGCGCGTGCAGAGAGTGTGTTGTCTGAGACTAAATAAAGCCTGTTGTTGCCAGGTTGATCACATTTGTCCCATTAGCTGCAGGAGTAGCTGCACTGAGAAAAGAAGGAGGGAGTGTGTGCACTGAGGCGATAGTCAGACCTTATGGGTTTTTCATGGGGAGTCTAGAAACTTCTGAACTGCTTTAAATAAACATTATTCTAACAGAAGAATATGCTGAATGCCCCAGCATATGCATTTTAACTATGTAAAATTATTCAATAATTTTGTGCTAGCCAGAAGAAAAGTTTGCCTATAGACAGGTGTGCCTTCGTTGCAAATTAGATGACAACTTCAGGGATTTAAGGCAGCACAGTCAAACAGAAGCTGTGGCCAAACAGCTTAAGGTATGTGATGCTTGCAAATGTGAGCCAAGGAATGACTTCAATTATTTAGTCCATTTTTGTGGACCAGAAATAATCAAAGAATAATCTGCTCACGGCGTGAAAAAGCAGGCACACTTCTCTGTTTGCCTCGCCTTAAAAGCTCTGGAGCTTGTTGACGTAAGCTACTTCCATCACAGACTGTGGACTGTTCACAGAACCCCGAAAACCCTTAAACGCGGCCCAGACTTCAGGCCCCCTTCACTCCTTAAACACTCGGCTCACACAGGAGAGCCTCTCAGTTTCCCTGCCAGGCAACAACATTTGTTTGTCCTCCGTGCAGTCACAACCGCCCAACAGAGTGAACACACCCCGGACGACACGGCGGTCCTCTGAAGCGGGGGTGGGGAGCTGCGGGGCCTTGAACGCAACTCAATCACCTGTCTGTGCGAGCTGCACAAAAGAGGCCAGTGAGAGTGAAAACACAAGAGAAAAACAGACGAAACTAACCAGATGCTCGGGTGTAGCCGACCTGCGGCAGGTGATGTGCTCTCTGGTTACCTGCTTCTCAGGGAAACCAAATCTTAATGAGAACATGCCTAAATGTGAATAGCTGAGCGGGTTAATATCTTCGCCCGGCAGCAATGGTAGGAAGTAACAGCCAGATAAGCTGCTGAACTCAGTTAAACCCTGTTCGCTCTGGTTTTTATTACACTTTTATAGAAATAACACAATAGGATAATCATCACTGGCTATTACTTTAAGGCATTCTATGCATTCAGTTTCACTTTTGACATTTTTATGAGGAAAGGGAATATTTTTATTACATTCTCTGCAGACCTGGATAGTTTATTGCAGTGTTAGTTTCAAATGCAGAAACAGATATGAAAAAAAAAGAAAAAAAGATTTAAGGCAGATTTAAGGGGGAAAATTAATGAAAAAGCACTTTCTCACATTGTTATTTTTATATCTCACGCAAAAGTTAACAACCACAGGCTGACTTGACTCCAGACTCCTTTCTTGGTGGTCACAACTTCCCAGTATTCTGGCCAGCTTAATATTCACAACTGAATGACCCATTCTTGACAGTTCACTGACTCCTTTCAGCTCCTGAAGGCACCAATGAGAGCAAAGTCATCACAGACACAAATTGAGTCCAGTATTGTCGTGGCCTAAGTGGCAAACTACCAAATGGAAATGCTTAGCACTCTCGGGGGATTAACTCATACACACATTCTTCAGGGGCTTGAGGCGCAACTCCATGAACAGTGAGCGCACTGTGACGTGATCAGTCGAGATCCCGACCCCCCCCCCCCAACATCTAGCCAATAAAAGCCCCTTGTTCCTCCGAGAAATCTCTGAATAAATACTGAAAAATGTTAAGAGGTAACGAGTGTGACTGGAGCTTCTCTTCAGGGCAAGCAAACTGTTATTCAGGCCAAAAGAGGGCAACTTTTTTGTAATGCTTCTTGTGAGTCTCCACAGAAGAAACATTCAATATTAAATCCAGCTTGGACATGATGTTCGTTGATCTCAGTGAATACATTTTTAATGAAATCTGGTGTAGGCCATGACCCAGATGACTAGGTTTAATTATGATAAGCACCATCCGTCACCCTGTAGCCATTCACAATAAAATGTGTGACCCTTAAATTCTGTGCCAAGAAGAACAAAGTACCGTTTTCTTTCTTCTTTTTTTTCCCAGGATCGTCACATTGTACCCATTTATATCCAAGATATATCCTCTGGTTTCCTCCCACAGTCCAAAGACATGTTTGTTACTTTAAATGCTGATTCTAAATTGGCTGTAGGAATGCCACAAACTGCTAACCAGGGTGTACCCAACCTCTTGCCCACTAGCCGTGTTAAATGTGCAAAATTTCTTCAATCTGATTAAAATTCATATTAGCGCTTCACTCTTTACACAGATCCTACATGAGGCTAGCCGATGAAGAGCATACACATACACATGAACCATTTGAACAAAAAACAAAACAAGGGGAAAAAAGGAATTTTCGCATGCACACAATTGTCTAACTTTCCAGAAATAGTAGAAGTAGTAATGGCTCTGATTTCCAGTAAAAGGTTTGTCAGATACAGACCAGTTTTGTTTCGCTCCGTCTCTACCACTAGCTTCAACAAAGGCAGGATCTTCTAATTGGTGGGTTTGCATGAAGCATTTTAATCATTCAGGCTTTTAATCCTTGCAAACATGGCTACCTTTACCTAAATACCTGAACTCGATAAGCAGATAACTTCCAATGTGTGGTGGGCATGATGTATTTAAAACTACCTTTACACAATCTAAATATGTAATCAGTTTTTCATGGCATGCACCCAAAACATTTTCGCAGCAAGTGGTGCACCAGTATAACAAAGAAACACTAAGCGCGCAAAGTTTCTGAAAACAAGGCAGTAATTGCACTGAAAGCATCCACCTTCCTGTAGCCCTGTGAAGCTGTTCACACCGAGTTCAAACATGCTTTTCTGATGAAAGGATTAATGGGTGAATGGGAAATTAAGAATAAATGACAGAGCCAGTCACAATCAGGTTTGTATTTTTGTTATTCAAACAGTTTAAAGAAAAAAAGAAGGGATATGTGTTTCATATTGTTATCATGTTTCAGGAAAGCTACGTGTGTTCCCCCCTCCCGCGAGTTCTTTCTAGATGCTTCCTTCTTCAACAACTTAAAATAATGTTAAAGCAATCCATCTTTTATGCAACACACGTATCAGCTAATTAAGTGAGAGCTCAGTTTTAATTTCAGCGCTACATCACACTTTTGGATCTTAAGCTGCTGCCATGCCATCTAACTAATATCACTGTATGCTGAGACCATGATGACGCCTCAATGAGCGACTCTGAGACACAACTGCCTACAATACATCACAATATTTGCATAATTAAAGACAAAAAACAAAGCAAAAAGCAAGAGTGATGCATTAACTCACTGCACCGTGGTCTGTGCATATTTATTATTTATTATAATTATTATTATTATTATTATTATAATTCGCATTCAAGAATGTGTGAAATTAAATGTGCGATTTGTCTTTTTTCCCCCTTAAATTTCTTTTTCACTGCAGCCTCGGTTCAGTTTACCATCAATCATTTGATAAGCACCACGAGGAGGAGTCATAAAGCGGTGACTCTACTAAGACAAACTATCAGGGGAAACTGTTTAGAGCCGCTGCTGCACGTTTTATTAAAAGATCGACATTTTCACCCGATAATTGCATCTCGAGAGCAAACAGCGAGATATGACTTTATCAATATTTTGTCCCAACCCCATACTTACTGGCATACTTTCTAAGGAAAAACACAAGTCTCTGGACTGACTCTGAATAGCAGCACGCCACAGTGGTTCTCGAGCTGCATGGAAGAGGCAAACAATGCAGTCATTGTCAGCTGTGTGCATCCACATAGTTTCTGCTTGCCATAACATGGCAAGATAACATACGTCAGGCGGATCGCTGCTAGTTTGAAGGCTTGAAATGGGCTCCATTGAGACAGTCAGCAGCATGTAGAAAATGTAAGAGTATATATTTCCTTCAAGGTCAGCAAAGTCACAAATGGCAATCATCCATCACTTGGTGTCTGGGATGCTCTGATCCCTGGAATGAGGGGCCTTTTTATAAGCCTGGCAAGCAGTTTCAATCAGTGCAGCATCTTTGCAATGAAGCTTTTGTTTAACCATGAAAAAGCATGAGATAAGTGATTAGATTACAAATGAAATTATTAGTAATTTGAGCAAAATGTTGACGTAATAACTAATTAATTGAGCTAATTACACCATTGAAGAATGTTTTAATGAGGTTGCCATAAGTCACCTCAGAGCTGAGCTTTTTAAATAAATAGTTTATTTACATCGTTTTAACTGTAACTATTGATTGTTGATGGGCTTCTGCAGCTAATGCAGGGCTGGAAAGCTTTTTTGGGCAGCGGGGGGGGGATCTCTGACTTGAAAAAGCCCCAGCAATGTGAGAAGGACGCATATGTTAACTCTGCACCCCACAAAGCAGGGCATCCGATTTGTTCAACTACAATTGCTTAATTCAATGATGAATGAAGGAACTTCCCAACAAGCCGGCCTCTCTTTTGTCTGACCCTGTGTGCACAGAACAAACTCATGCATCCCAGCAGACCTAATGTTTTGACTCTGGAGCATGGGAGACACACAGCCGCTGCTCACAGTATACAGAAAACTAAATAAATTACACGGGTGAGACCTCGGAAAAACAAGTGATGTGTCTGTTTGGCTCTTGACTTTAGTGGTACACACACCAGAATTTCCTCCCCGGCAATCTGATGGATCATATGATCATAGGTGGAGCCAAAAATATAGCATTTCAACACATCCTTAACGTCTTACGGCCGTGTTATCGGTCTGAGTTGTGGGTCAGAGTTTGCCAAATCACCTGTTTGTGCCAAGCTTTTCATCTCAATCAGTTTCCATAGTGCTAATATTTGCTAACACTGAGAGAAGGGAACACGAACCACTACCCAAGGACTGTCTGGTTTCTTCATGTGCTGTGAGATGGCTGGTAATGAGAAGAAAAAAAAGCAATGAAAACAAAGCTGTAGGGAAGAGTGCAAACAAACAAGCAAGTAATCTTTGGTTAATAAAAGATAAGCCAACATCAAGATGCCCAGTTCACAGGTATTGTCCGCTGATAAGCACAGGAAAGGCAGCAGGTGCACTTTGCACGCATGCATGCACGCACGCACACACACTCTTTAGTAGATCATTAAAAGGCAGCCACACTATCCAGGCCTAGGTGCTACAGGCCTTTTCTTTCTTTTGATGGATGGAAAAAGAAATGAAGTTACTGCTGTACAAGCGGTGCATTCCCAGCTGCTTAACCTGGAAACAAGGGAATTACGACTAGAATAATCCCCCCACCCCACCCTTTATTTGTGCAGACATTTTTAAAAATCTGTGTCTATTTCACCGCCTGTATTCTCATCACAATAACTGTCAAAGACAAAAGCACACCCTGGCTTCTGTAGCCCTGCCTGGGCATGCCGATATGGCCGGTGATTAAGTCGCACCTGCCTCTACACACCCTGAAACAGGAAGCTCACGCTAGGGAGTGCGCCGATTGGGAGTTTAACGATGAAACACGGTGTGTAAATCACGCATCGACGGTGGTCAGATTGGAGCCACTGTAGAGCAGGAGAGGTGGACCGCCCTGCAGCAAATGCCCACCGGTGACGTTGCACAAGAAGAGGGCAGATGCACTTTCGGGTCTTGCATAGTTTCTGCACAAAAGTAGGCCCAGACCTACTGAGCGTGTGTGTGTTTCCCCCCACTTTAAGCCCGTGATCACACCACATAAATTTTTTAAATCTACCGACGAAACAGGGACAGGGTGAAGAGGATCTGCAATGCGCAGCCAACCAAGCCACTCGATCCTGGTGCGAACACAACGTTGCCAAACCCCAAGTATTAAACCCACTAATGGAAAAATAAACCTGCGTGGTTTTAACAGCATGGACATAAAACAGACACACACACAAAAAAAATGGGTGGGTTGGGGGTAAAGAAACATATCACCACTAGCCCTAATCCAGATGTACTCAAACGTATTTAAAAACAAGATTAGTACAGGGAGTGCCAGCCACGGGCAATATTACAAAGCATGCAGCGGGTGAAGCGGATTTTTAATCCTAATAATACAAAACACAAAGATAAAAAAGGAGTATAAAGAAGTGACTAGATGCCAAAAATAGAATCGATGCGGATGACAGAAGGGGGTCATTCACAGCCTCGATATTATCTCATAAAGCGGCACACTTCTTGCACTAAGGAGGCAATGTTACGCAGGACAGGGAATAAGTGCAGTTGGACCATAATGGCTAATTTCCCTCTGCTTCAGGCTGCACTGGACAAAGCATCGCGGGATGCACTTGTCCACCGGCGGGATACTTCGCCACATCCATCCGCTGCGGCTCCGGGGCTGGCAATCCCGGAGCAGGTCACTGGACACGCATCCCCCCCTCAGGACCGCACAGCCCCTGTCTGCTAACCGCTCTCTTTGTAACCTTCAGCGTCCTGGAGCGACTAAGTGGCTTCAGACAGTCGCAAACAAACAATAAAATGAAATAAAAGACTGTCTGCCTCTGACACTCACGAGACACAACGGGATCTAAATCCCAGCTTAGTTACCTTTAGCTGCCTCCACCGCACATAATAGTCCGAGGACCAGTCCGACTGCGGATGCAAATTGCTTGTTCCCTCGGAACCGCATCCCGACTTCGAGTTCAACCGCGGCGAAGTTAAAAACAGCCGTCTTCTTCTTCCTCTTCCCTTCGTCAGTCAGGCGGAGTGTTTGTCTCACATGAAAAATTAAATCCAGGAGATGAGTGTGTCGGTTACCACGGTAGCTCTAAGATGGCCGTCGTCGTCGCCACCGCCGCTCTGCTATCCTCTTCAATCACCGCTTCTCTCGCAGTTTTGCAGCTCGAGGCGTTCAGGGACTGTCGGAAAAAAATTCCCAGACCTGTCCGGATGTACCAAAATACACACAGTCCTAAACCTTACTCAAGGGTGTGCGCCCGATGACACCGTTTGTGTATTAAGCAACCACCTAGTCACTGTGTAAATACAAAAAGGAGGCGTGTATTGAGATTGTTTCACCTAATGTAATGTTAAATGTATCAAAACAGACTCGTATGTATCAAATGTATCAAGGAAGCTGGGATTCCCGATATTAAACGAAGAAGGACAGCCTAAATAAAACGGTATTTAATTAACTTTATCGTATGAGAGCAAAACTCAATATTATCTATTAGGAAAACCGCATCTGTCACAGCATCTGTCTAATTTTTAAATTTGGGGGAGAAGTACCAAACCTGAAGTAAAATAAATGCTGCCTTGTTACAGGGAAGATTACTTAAAGTTTAGTTTAAATATTGAATCGAGTGTTCTGGGTGCCAATCAAATGTAAAGCTGTGTGTAGGGAAAGGAAATATTAGTTTATCAGTCCCCATAGCAGGTAAACACATTCATGTATGAGAAGCACCGGAATGCATGGCACATCGTACGTTTTAAATGCATTCATATTTAAGTATCAGAAAACATCCAGTTGCTTAAATAACCATAACTCACATGCACTAGAATCAAATGATTACTGTTAGATGTTTAATGAAGCCTACTGGGTTGCATTTTATCTGTTTTATTTATCTGTTTATTTATTTTGTCTCTTCTTTCCATCTCTTTCCCACGTGTGGGACTAATAAAGGTTATCTTATCTTATCTTATCTTATCTTATCTTATCTTATCTTATCTTATCTTATCTTATCCATTCTATGTCAGCTCTCCAAATATCCAAACTCTGAGCTTAAAATGAGAACCTGAAGGCAGCACGTGTCCAATGATGGTCAGTGACGTCAATACTGTTATTGTGGGAGCGTGCAGCTAGTTTAGCACGGGCGGCTAAACTAAGACTGAGGTCCAGGGTCAGATGCTTTCCGGTGCTATGTGGGGATCTGTGGGGATAGCAGGCTCTAAGTGGTCGCCATGATTTAAAGTGCATGGCTGATTTGAAGTGAGTATGAGTGAGTATGAGTACTTAACACATGAAACACAGGGGCCAACAAAGGGCAACTTGACAAATTTCCAGTTTACTTGCAAATTTGTGTTTGACCCATGGTCACGCAGGCTGTCATCACTAGCTGCAGATCTCAGTTCCCTCAGTTATCTCAAAGGATTCCACTGGACAGGACAAAGAACATTGCTGGCAGAGAGTAGATTAAACACATAAGTGCCCGATGCGTTAAGGCCCTGGATGGATAATCCAGACGTGGTAAAAATTGATATTTCAACAAAACGTCTGTACCAGAATGTGACAAAATGTGTGAAACTGTTTATGTGCGAAGCTTAAAAAGCTGTTTTTAATCCTTTAGTCCTGACAGGCAAGATGGGAATTGTAAATCAAAAGTACATCCATGCATTTCACCCCGTCTCTATTCCACAGAGGGACATTCAGAAAGCTCACTCTCTGTGAAAGAGGCTTGTATGGCATATTGATCATTTATGAGTTAACTACAGTCTTCACCCTGCGGAACAACCACACGGCGGTGCGCATAGCAATGTGACAATAGCAATTCCTTGAATTGCAAATGTGGGTGGAGACTGCTATCTAATCAACACCCTCAGATATAGATAGCACCCCTAAGGAGAGGAGGATGCGAAGCAATCAAAGAATTACTTCAGATGCGTCTGCATCACTAAATTTGCATCACACTGAGAACTTTGCTATGGCTGCAGCTCGTGCAAATTCAGACACATGTAGCTTCAATTATTTTACTTGGGAAATCAAAAAGAAAAGGTCAGCAGCCCATGATGCAAACTCTCGCTGTGAAGCAAGGAATCTTGTTACATATCTGTTGATTTTTACTTCAAAAACTGTCCCAAACAAATCATATAGATGTTGGAAGGATAGAGGCCCACCATTAGACCTCAGCAAAGCCGCACTGGCTACAGTATTCACAGGGAAACAGCAGATAATGGGCATAGTTGTGTGAGGCCACAATTAAGTGATGGGTCCATAAACAGGAACATCAGGGCCACCGCCGCAGAACTGAAGCACAATGCCTGTTTGTTTCCAGTTTGGCAACACATGAAGTGAACGAGAGAAAGTGGACACCCAGCACCACACACACACACGCACACACATGCACGCACACAAGGCTTCTCTCACAGATCCCCGCCACTCTGGAAGAAAGACAGAGTGGCCATTATCATTTCTTTAGGATACAATGACAGTCAATAGGAGGGCTTAGTGAATAGGTGTGAGACAACAACAAAAGCTCAGGTAGGTGCAACTTCCTCAGGAGCATTTTACCCACTGTGAGAGAAACACTGTGCTCTTCAGGGGTTTTCACAACTGCTGATAGTTTAATGTCTGCTATGAATGCATTCTTATTAAGAGTAACTTAGTAGTCTGTCTCATTTGGAGCAGTGGTTTGGCTCCATAAGCAGAGCTTTCTCACTGTACCTGTCAGCCTCACTAATATCCACACATTGGTAGGTAACATATTTTTTGCTTAGTCCAAGCAGTTTTTTGGGGAAAAAACTTTCAGTTTGCATTTTACAGGTTTCAGGATATCTGTCCTTTGTTATTTCTAAACAATGAAGGTGAGTCAAGCTATGGCTCAACAGTGACTTCGGATTATTTGCAAGAAATCAGTGTAAGTCAACAGAGAAGTCACGAGAGATGATTGTGATGAAGTATATTATGGGGCAGCAGGGGTGTGTTGGGCAAATTTGCCTGCATGCAGACTGACCCACCCCCCACCCATCACCACCACAGTCTAAAGATATGCATGTCGGGTTAATTGGTGATTTTAAAGTAGCCGTAGGTGTGAATGGTTGTCTGTCTCTTTGTGTACCCTGACTTTTACCCTATGAGAGCTGGAATGTGCTCCAGCCCACCCGCCACTTTGATTTGGATAAGAGGGAGAAAATGAATGACTGGAAAATGATAGATCAACAAAGGGAAGCTGCAATAACATATGGCATTTTGGATTTTGTACAGTGTTGTGCAAAAGTCTTGAGCCACCCTTCATTGCTTTAAATGTTGCTTCCAAGCAGCCAAACCCGAGCAACAACTTCCAGGTGAAGATCTTTCATATTGTTCTTTGAATGTTGGCAACCGTTTTCCTCATTTTCAGTCCAGACCTTGTTTGTTTGCTAACACACTCAACGCTGAAGTGCAAATCGTTAAAAAAAAACACAACTCGGGAGATGAAACAGTGTTGTGTTTACACACAACAGACAATTGAGCAAAGTACTGATTTTAAACTGTATGCTTAGGGGCAAGAACAAATAATTTTTTCCCCCAATTTCTTTCGTTGAATGTGGAAAAAATGCCAAAGATAACACAGTTTAACAGGCATGAAATTGTATTTTTGAACCAGTAAGGTGAGTCCCACAGAACTATTAGCTAAAAACTCAGCACATCTCAATATAGTGTTTACTGTGTCCTTAAAAAAAATTAAGGAAACTGGACAATTGGAGGACAAAAGAAGTGGCAGCCATACAAACTTATCTACATCCGATAAACAGCATTTAAAAGTCAGGTTCCTTAACAAAAAGGGAAAAATCGTGCAAACACCTGACACACTACCTGAGAGAAATCTGAGCCTGTTTACTGAAGCCTCATCAGAAATGGTTTCAGTAGAAGCCTGGGGAAGTATTATCTAAGAAATGACAAGAAAGCTTGGCTAAAAGAATTCAGGCTGTGTGGAAGAATCAAGGCTAAGAAGAGTTTCTAGCTTCTAAAATGTAAGAATTTACCGCTTCCCTCTCGTTTCTTGGTCAGAAACGAAGAGAAGAAGAAAAAAGAAGACATCAACAGTTTTTTCCCCTCCACTGCCGAGCTCCTCAGCATGAAATAGAATATGAAATAGCTATCCATCACAGAGAGTGACCACACTTCTTCATCTTCCAGGCAAGGATTTGGAGTTTAGATACATTACAAGGCTATCATGGTTGAAGGTCATGAATGCCTCATGGATGCTCACAGTCTTTAAAAACCTTTCCACCTCAGTTGCCATCCTTCTGCCCGCGCTGCACACACAGCATGGACAGCAGGGGTTGAACGTGTTCAGTCACTGACCGTAGGAATCGCACCATCAGAGACGTTACTGTGGGCTGCAATCATGGTGGGCGGCTGGCAGCAAACAGAGCATGAAAAAGACTCGACTGCTACCATGGGAATCAAAGTGGCCGTGACCATTAAAGACTACGGCTTCTCAATATTCTGTTTCCTGTTTCATGTCTAGACTGCGGCTTGTGTCATTAAAGATCACAAAGTTTTGGCTTTTCCTCCCAGGAGAAGCTGGACTTCTGTTATCTGTCCTACTTTTTTGATAACAGGCACCGGCTTTACCGAGAATAATTATTCAGAAGGTAATTGTTTGGCACAACAGAAACATTAAGTAATGACTTCCTAGATGGGAATTTATATTAATGATGTGTACAGACCAAATTATTTGTTTTTGTTAGTATTTCTTTCACAAAGGAGCAGCATATTCGTCCCAGGATTTAATTGGCCCCAGGAAAAAAAGCTCAGCAAAGTTATTTTAGTGGATTAAAGTTTTGCATGCCAATTTCCCTCCATTTTTTTTTTAATTTAAAGTCACATTCTCTTTCTATATCTGAAGATCAAAATGTATCCCACGCATGCTGAATTTGTGTCGCCTCATCCATTTGTAATCCTCAATTTTCTGAGAACATTTTCATTGAAAGATTCATTTTCTATAAACCGAGGCTTTTTTTTCCTGCTTCGGTACGGGTGTCTCCTTGACTTTGCTCATGACTGCAGTTTTTAAAAAATCCTCAGCTGGGGAGAAATTAAATCTCACTTTAGACGATATCAAGTTCTTCCAAAGGAAATTTTAAAGCCGATGGCTCTGTACACGCAGGAGCCCGGCAACAAATCACACAAAGAACCTAAGCTGTGCACCTTTAAGCTGCCTTTGCCATCTAATTCAAACATTTCCCACAGGGAACGTTTAAAACATACCCATGGTGACTGATTCCTCTCCACTTAAGAAGCTCTCATTTATCTTACTGCCTTGGCTGTCACTTGTGGTCATTTATTAAGCATATGCTCTTCCTTAATGTGTACAAACTCTGTCTACAAATGGCCTGAAAATGCACTGTCAGTGGTCCTTTTATTTTTTTTAAAACAGTCCCACCGTCATTAATCAGGAGCCAATACAATTCCTGTCAGTGCACGGAGCAAATGTGATGAGACAAGAAATCTGTGCATTTCTCTTTTTGTTTTCATTTTCCACATTGACGCAATGCAGAATTCCAGCTGCCCAGTTTATTTTAGGGGTGATATATGTGGAGTAATATGCACACTGATCCAAACCTGATCAAGCACTTTGTTCCTCTGTGCTATTGCAGTTTTAGCGCTGCCTCAGGTCTCATTGTTACTGATTAAAGACACGGAGTGAGTGGGAATGTAGCAGATGGAGGCGTGATAACCTAACAGAGCACTGTGGTCCACTCAACAGGGTTTAAGGATCTGGCAGATTAAACTTTCACTCAGCACGTTCAGGAATATTCATGAGAGCTGCATTTTAGGTTAACGCTGGTACCAGACATCACATGTGTTTGATTTCATTTTGAAGGCAGAGCTTAAACATAATTCTTAGCCATCTTTGTGTTTATATGTGGTGGATTCCAGACGGGCATCAGGTTGCTCAGAAGGGGGCGGGTGCAATGATTGTTATATTATTGTTTTAGGACCTTCACCCCTGAACCCTACAGAAGGTCACCTCTGACACGCCATGGAGACTGTTCATAGGGGGTCAAGCTGGTGTGAAACTCTCACCTCCTTGGCTTTATTGCCTTGGAGAGTTTAGGGAAGGGGCACTAACATGGCTGTCACCCCAACTCCAATCAGTCATTTGTGATATGCAAGGTCTCTTGACTCCCCAGAGTCTTTCATTTTAAGCGCTGAATATTAGGAGCCTGGGGATGGCAGCTGATGAATACAGACATGCCGGACAAAGTTGGAGTGTTCAGATGTAAATGAAGTACCAGCGATTTCCAACCACAGATACTAAAAATGCCAAGGTGGTACTCAGAACTTGACTTATAAGAGCAGAGCACCTGCTCAGCAAATATAAAGCAGGACTTGATCCAACAGTGTGCGCTGTGGCAGTGCGTGAAAAGTGGAAATCGAGGGGAGAAGTTTAAACGCTGATAAGTGATGGAAAAAATGGTTCACACTGATAATTTCATGAATTAGAGTAGAAATGATTAAAGCATTAAAACAGCTGCTGGAATAATAGCTGACAATTGAAATAAACCATAAAGTAGATAAGTAAAAGAAACAATTTGCTAGATTTACTGAGTAAATGAGACAAAAACACTGCAGCTTCTGGCCACTTGAGGCAAGTCGGTCACCTTAGGCCTCAGTCACACAGGCCTAGAGGCCTTCTGGCAGTTGCTAGGGTAAAATGTGTATGCCCCAGTTCATTGGCAAGTGGTTCCTGGAAATTGCTGAGTGTCTGAGTTTGCAAACAAATCACCACCTTCCATAGAAATTACCAGTCACTGTGGCAATCTGCAAGCGACCAAAGCATTTGCAAGGTGGTTTTCGATGCACCACCACACATCACTTTGTGACCAGTTTCTTGCCCATTGATACGCTTATTGATTCCACTTACACTTGTGCTACAATCAGCTGATTTCAGTTCCTGTGCAAGAGGAGAAAATTAGAGGCTCAGAAAGGATGAGAAGGTGATGGTAAAGTGGAAACTGTATCCAGGACAAGTGCAAAACAGCATTATGCTGCTAACACCACTTTGGCTGTTTACAAGCACCTGCACAGACAGTATGCTAATGCTAAGCTAGACAAGGACCCAAAGTGTCTGCTGACCGCAGCCCAGCAGCCAGACCCTTAACTTCAACAGGCTTCTGGCTACAAAGAAAAAAACATTTTACAGGCCAAAAAGTTAACAATGAGGTTTTAAAATATTGAGTCCAGAAACAAAAGTTAGCTCTGCCCATCTTTAATGCACAACCTTTAATAAATAATTGAAAAAAGTTAGTTCAGAACAGTCAAATAGTGCAAACAGACTCCTATACACTAACTTAGATTTTACTATATAACAGTCTTCAGCTTCATTTAAAACTAACAAACAAAAAGTCTATTAACAGCCAATCCCTATTTAAGATGGTGCCTCTTTGTCACAAAAAGACTAATGAAGATTGTGTCTGTATCAAACGGATAGGAAGCAGAGCTGGAAGTGGAAGTGTTGAGTGGGAGTGACCAGCAGGATGGACATGATATTCGTATGTGAGTGGGACATCTCAGGTTGGGTGGGTTAGAGACAAAGTTGGAGAGGCAAGGCTGAGGTGGTTTTGACATGTGCAGATGAAGCTTAGTAAATAGATGGAGCAGAGGATGTTGAAGATGGAGGAACCAGGCAGGAGGAAAAGAGGAAGACAAAAGAGAAGGTTCAAGGAGGACATGCACAGGGTTGGTATGACTGAAGAGGATAATAGGGATAGGGCGACACACAGATGATCCACTGGGATCAGCTGAATGAAGAAGAAGAAGAAACTCTAGGACCAAAAACTTTGGATATAAATCAAGCTCTAAAAGTTGTGTTCAAAAGTCTGATTCCAACAGCACCACTAATAAAGTTAGTATGAATGAACCTCAGCCTGTTCATTTTTTTAAATATCATCCACTTAAAACATAAATGTTTGGAAAAAGACATGTGAGGGTGATAAAGTTTTGACAGGCTTAACAAACATAACACTTGACACACACTCACACAAAACACACACAAATGTGTCCACCCACACACCGGATAAAGCTAATAACACAGACCTAAGAAACACTGCCCCCCCATTTTAACAACCCCCAAGTTGAGACATGTCTGTGATTAAAATCTCTGTCCCTGTTTTTGTATATAGGAAAATCTGCTGTCCAGACAGGGGGAAGTGAGCAGTCTTCTCCATCATTACCCTTGAAGGAGGCCCATATGGTGAGTGGGTTATATTAAAGTGGAGAAGGTTAGAAATGGATCAGAGCCAGTGTGTGGTGTGCTCCATGATTTCTGGCTGAGCAGTGTAGTTGGGAGCATGCTGACCCAGAAGCTGTAAAAAACCAAAAAAGAAAGAAATCTGCTAAATCCAATGAATTCAAGTAAATTTAGAGATGTGAAAAGAATACAAAAGGAAGGTTCAGTACTCAAAGTTAAGCTTCGTTTCAGGTGTTTACATAAGACCTACATAGCTTTTTTAAAGATCAATTTAATTTAATTAAAGAGCAGAAATATTCCCCCCTTTGAAATTGTAAGTCTTGTGGGCTGTAATGATAGTAATTTGTTCTCTTAATCTCTTCCCCAAACAATATTTGATCCCCTCCTGTGGTATTTAGTTCACCCTCATGTCCCTCAACACATGTAAAGCTGGTGTTAAGACATTAGAGCAAAGGACATATCAGGGTCTGTGCAGTCAGCTTGACTACACTGTCGCTGAGGTCCCATTATGTTATAGTGTTTGTGTCCTGCTCCCAGACTGCACATAATTATGTAGTTAGTCTGCCATTAACTCAGATCAGCGATTATTAACTGACCAGGTCAGCGCTGCAGAAGGGGAGCAATTGAAGTATTCCCAGGTCACACTCAAAGTCAGTTCATGCCCCCACCCGCTAAAAAACCCCCCAAACAGTTAGAGCTACTGGAAATGACTCTGAGCTTTAACACAGTGTGACACATGATCCCCGGGCTCATGTTTTAAGATGTCCTTTAGACTCTGCAACAAAGTCCACAGCTAAGATTGTCAGAATCGACGCATCAGCACTGCGTGATGCTCAGGAAGGTGGAAAGCTGCTTCTAATGCATCCATTTTGTTAATTGGGTTCGTTCATTATAGATTTTGTTGAGCTTGGCCTTTCCTCTACAAAAGCCTGTCTCTTGTCCAAGTTGAATGGCCAGTGATGCACTTACTGATTGCTCTGGGTGCCTCAATGCGACACATTGCACAAGGTGATTGAATTTATTTGATTATTCAAAATCTCAGTGCGGCAAGCAAATAGAAAGACCAGACAAGGACTTAAGCATTCAAAAGGAGAGTGGCCGGGCTTAGGTGAGAAAGCTCTGAGGACGGTTTTGAGGTCACTTTGATTCAGGCTGATGGGATCACCTGGATTTATAGGGCAGATATTAAATATTCTGTTCATATAATAAGTCCTGAAAGATCAAGCGCAGTCATATCTTAATGACCTCATGGTGACATTGCAGTAAAGCCCTTTGGACAACGAGAGGCGGAGCCATCAGCTATCAGGCTCCTCTACTTTCCCGTGAAACCAGCTCAGTTTGGGTGTATTGGATACGATTAGTCTCCTAGCCATGCTGCTATAGGCCCAGGAATGCTCCCACTGAGCTCTCTTTCACCCATCATGCAATGTCACTACTGCATGTCATTAACTTTGTGTCCTCTCTCTCCCGTAGGTTTGACCCCTTTTCCCCCTCGATACTTTCTCTCCTTCTACATTTCTGCAGCTGTTTCTGGATCTAAAGTGCCACATTTCCCGATCGGCATGTTCCACTAGTCCATGCTCTTCCTTTGCCTTACTACCCCCCCCCCCCCCCCCCCCCCCACTTCCCAGCCCAACCGGTTAAGCCTGGTTCTGAGATTTCTTCCTGTTAAAAGGGAACATTTTTTTCCTGCACCGTCACCAAGTGCTTTTTCAAATGCTCCTTTGGCATGCACTAAGTGAATACCAGCGTGTGTTTAACATAATGCATGAGTCAAGTGTTAGAGGCACACAACAGTATATTATTCAGCAATAACCACACATCACCGGCCAATTCAGGACTCATTCTTTGTGTATGTACACTACACATATGCGTGTGTGTGTGTTGGTAGAGCAGGATATATATTTTGCATGAATAAAGCCCTGGGTACATTGGTGTCAGCACTCCCAGAGACCTGATGGGATGAGGAAGCAGCAGATTTTGGCAGCTGTGTGTTAAGAGAGGATTATTTAGTGAAAGGACCTTCACTTTCTCATTTCGTGTGACCTTTTAATTATTGATTTTCAGCTCACTAGGACTCATCTCGCCTCTCATCTCCTTTCCTTCTTCTCGTCTGTGCCACCGCCTCTCCCTTTATCTTCGCGGCTCTTTTTCTTCCAAAACACAAAATCACTCATAGCAACCCAAACGCACATGCACCAAATTCGTCTTGTCCTTTCTCTCCCACTCGCTTCTCCCTCATGTGCTTCTCCCTGTCTTGTCTCCATATTAAAATGCGTCGCTGCTGGCCGCTAGCTGCAGTGTCAGCAGGGGGGAATGAGGAAGGTAATTCATACCGGGCTGTCACTGAAACTGGAGGTGAGTAAGCACACCTCTACCCTGAAAAGACAGCCAGAAATGAGCCCAGCAAAGGACCTTAGAGGCATCAATAATCCAGCATCTCTTCTTGCACTAACAACAGCCTCACACGATCTCATTAAACACTGCACGCTCCTGGTGCTGGCGTGTATTTGTACTGTTGGAGCTCCAATTGAGATAAATGGGAGCTCACGCTACCTGCAACGCCCCTGAGAGCGCACACCCCCTGAGTTATAGCTATCAGTGAATTATATTATTTGGTCAGATCCACTTAGTTCTCTGTGGAGATGGTGACACAAGCCTCTCGATGAGAAGCGATTCCTGTGAAAAGATGTCGGTTTGTAGAAAGCCTTGGATGTGTTTACACCCACATGAGGTGTATTTTAGAGCACCAGCCCAGTTCTCTGAGACACCAGTGTAAACAGACTGTCACGGTTCTCACTGGAGCTCTATTACCAAACCCACAAGGACACACACACACAGAAAAGCAAACAGCCACATTCCCAGTGACAAGCAGACACTCATTGAGACAAAAATACAGTATATAAAGAATATGTCTGTGTATCTTTGTGAGGGGTTGGACTCTGTTCCAATATGTCACTGCCCCTTGTCAGAGACAGTTGAGTGGGGGTGGGTGTACTTGTATCTGCTTTGGTTCTCTGACTGCACATTGGGGGTTTTCTCCAGTGAACAACCAGATTGTTTCCCTGTACCTTAGGGTCTGGGAATCGGTCCTCAGGAGCCTTTGAACTCATGTGTCAAATGAAAGTTCAGAGTACCCAGCTTTGTTGGAGTACCTTGGTGGGGTGCTTGCAGGTGACCCTGCTGGGGATTCTACTGTTCTGGTGTGGGACAACAGCGAGATCTGGAGGTGTGTGAATGAGAGGAAGAGCCTGTCCAATGTGTTATTGGACTTCTGTCACTGGTTGTCTATAAGGATGTTTGAGCATAAAGGTGTTCATAAGGAAACCACAGGTTGCAGATCAATCAGTGATTTGGTAGTTGTATTGCTTGTCTATGTCTTGGACATTCAGGTGAAAAGAGGAGCGAGTTGTCAACTGATCATCACCAGCCATGTGGTGAAAATGTGCTAGAAATCGACGGAGGTCCTCAATTCCCACCTTCAGCAACGCGTCGATTGCATTCCAGAAAGGCTGCCGCCGTTTAATCTGAGTGGACCGTGTTCTTCATCTCCATTGCCGAGGGGGCTGCATGAAGATGTGGCTGCAAGGTAGTTGGTGCTTTTTGTGACAGTAAACCCTAAATCAGGTGGTGAACACTGGAGGTGAAGTTGCTGAAAAAGGAGTTCTGTCAGGTTTGGTTAGCTTGTGAGACTCTGGAGGCAGTTGGCAGGTACACTGTTCCAAAAAATAGTAATGTCAAAGTATCTTACTGTATATTTTACAGTTTTGTACTGTCTTTCTAGAATATCATTAAATTTACATAAGTAGACTGTGATTTTACATGTCAAAGGTAAAATAACATAACATCACTGTACATATAGTAAAACACAATTTACTTGTTTTTTTAAATATATTTTTTTGTACATATGCATATTTAGATTGTAAAAATACATTCAGAAATGTATCATAATTTCACAAATATGTGTCTGTTATGTGAGAGAATGATCTGTTAAATTCAAATGTAATACTATGGGAAAATATATAAAATGATCGAAAATTAATGAGAATAATCAATAATTAAAGGAGTATTTGAATTATAATTTTGCTGAAAATTTCATGTCATCTAGGTCTGATTCAATAATTCAGAGATAACAAGTGAAAATATAATTAATAGGAATAAAAACTAAAAAAAACCCATATAAAACATTGCACGGCCACGCTGTGCTAATTATATATTTTAAAAAATAAATGTAGAGGTAGGAATTGCAATTAATATAAATCTCAAAGTATTCACAACATTCCTGAACAGAAATAGGCCTCTGCACCTGGGGTGAGGGTGTGGCCGTGAAAACAATGTGACATGCCATTGGATGTTGGGACACATAATAACATGACGCTAAGCATCGGCCAATGAATGTGAACTAACAACCACAAGGTCGCGGGTATGGCTGCACTGTAGGAAAAAATCCTAATATAAAAGTATTTTACTGTGCATTTTACAGTTTTGTTCTGTTCTTCTAGAATATCATTAAAGTTACGTAAATAGACTGTGATTTCACATTTCAAATGTAAATTAACGTTAAATCACTGTAATGTAATAAAACATAATTGTCATGATTATTAAATGTATCTGTCTGCACATATGCATATTTAGATTGTTAAAATACATTCACAAATGTATCATGACTTCACAAATATCTGTCCGTTATTTGACAGATTGAACTGTTGAATTCAAATGTAATGCTATGGAAAAGTATATAACATGATTCCTATAAGCTTGCTCTTCACCTACTGGTGATGGCCAGAGGGGCCGATGGTGCGATATGGCAGCCTTGCCTCTGTCAGTCTGTCCCAGGGCATGCAATCCATTATTATTTAAACCAACTGTTAATTGTATATTTCTGTACATTTACATATTATGATTCCTATTGCCACATTCATTGACCTTGTTTATAGGTAATTTCATTGTTTGATCACGTTAAAATGTTCCTAATTTGATGTCTAAAAGCACTTGGAAAAGGCAGAATCCCATGTAAAATTGGCGCAATATACTCTATTTTCATTACTGAAAATAACTGTATTTTCATGAGAAAGTTATTTTCTGTTATTTTACGGTAGTATTTTGGCGCTCCAGCTGCCAGAATATTACTGTTTTTTTAGGATTTTTTTTTCTTCCTATTTATAGATAATTTCATTGTTTAATCACATTAACATGTTCCTAATTTAATGTTTAAGATCACTTGAAAAGGCAAGATCCGAATGAGCAAGATGAAATGATTCTGGCAAACTCTTTGGCAACTCAGTAAGGGAAAGTTCCATTTCGTGGAATGACAAGTCTGAGGCCTTTCATACAGGAAGCAGAGTCTGAGGACGAGCGTATGACTCGCCCATTATTGGGGCAGGGGTCAATGAGGTAGTTAAACAACTCCTTGCTGGCAGGGTCCCCGGGGGGGAATGAGATGCAGCATGAGTTTCTCAATTCTCTGGATGTTGTTGGAGTGTCTTGGCTGACACATAAAAGTCTGGCACAGTGCCTGGTGTGGTAGTCTGCCTTTTAAGAAATGAGACCAGTGACTGGCTTCCAACTTTAAGGTGATCACAGTCCTCAAATGGGGTACGCCAGGGTACTGAAGAGCAGAGTCCATCTGTTAGTCAAACTTTGGATTCAAGAGGAATGATGTGGTTTTTGTCCTGGTCATGGAACGCTGGACCAGGTCTTTGTCCTCTCAAGGATTTAAAGGTGCATGGAAGTTTTCCCAACCAGTCTATGTCTGTTATGTGGCCTTTGAAAAGGCATTCAATCACATCCTTTGGAGGATCCACTTTAGTTGCTGAGGGACTTGTCTCTGCTTCTTTTTGGTGAAGTGCCTCTGTTGGCTTCAATGTGTTGGGTGACCTCCAGCTCACACTGGGCATTTTGCAGCCAACTGTGAAGCGGCAGGAATAACAATCATCCTGTATCTCTACCCTCACCTATAGTCACGAGCTTGCCTCAGTGAGCCCCCAGATGAGGTGAAGGAGGTAGCCAGGGAAAGGGCGGTTTGGATCTGGACCTGATAAGGGGTAGAAAACTGAATGGATGGATGAACATCCTGACACACAAAATGAAATACACAACTAAGCACATCATATAATCCTGAAATAGATGGTTTAAGGCACTGGATTAAGTGTGATGCCCTAGCTTTGGCAGTTTGTTATAGAAACACAAACATTCATTCCTGCCAGGCTGCTGCCTGAGTACCAACACAGTTCAAAATAGTAATTTATGTACACTCACCTCTAAAAGAGGCTCTCTGCCCCGCACCTCCTCTTTGCATCACCCCCAGGATAATTCTGTCCCAGGTATTTTAGGAATCTGTCTCGGGATAAGACAATCTGGGGACAGCTGCTCTCTAATTTTAAGTGGAGGGCCTGAGGATATGGGTGTCACAGAGAGAGCTGAGAGCCAGTGGATATTAAAACCAGTAAGAAAGCTGCATGTTGCATGTGCGTGGCAGAATATCATTGCACCAGCACCTCTGACTACTATTCCCAAGGGACCCCTCCCGAGGAGGTCAGGACCTGATCTAAGGGCAAAGAGTGAACCTCACTCCCCATCTCCACCAGTCAACTCATGATCCACTATGACAGTTTCAGTTGTTGTTGCCGTGGCAACACCATCTGCCGATCCAAGGAAAGCATTCACAGTGACACCTCCCCCTGTGTCATGGGAGTATAATTAAAGGGTTTGTCTGCTGGTGCAAGTGAGGCAATTAAATGAGAAAATATATAATTTATGTCAACAAAGAAAAAACAAACTTGTTTTGTGTGATCTGGTTGGTCCATAGGCCAGACCTGAAAATAATTAGCTTGAAATGTTGTCATCAGTCACTAATATCTGCATCATCATCTGATGCTAACAGGTGCTAACAGGAGCTGCTGCTGCTGTTACATAAGATCCAGTTGGTTCATTACAGTGCATTAGCATCAGACCACTGATGCTCTGAATCAAAGCTGGTTCTATTCCAATCATGCCAGCAATGCTTTCCGGAACTGGTATTGGCGCATGCATTTCCAAATTCTTACGTGGGAGTTATGCACGAGGTCAATAAGGCGTTCCAGAGTGTGTCCTTCAGCCAGAGGCTCGCTGAGGTGGTTCACAGAGAAGCTACTGCAGGGTGCCGTCTTCCAGATGATCCCGACCTCTGCTGCCTGTGATGGAGGAGGCGAGAGGAGTTAAAAAAGGAGTGAAAAATAAAAACTGTTTTGTGTTTTGTTTTGTGCAGGGCAAAGGTAGATGTAGCAGCGCAGGGGCTGCAGGAGATCAAAACAAATTTGAACCTCCATGATGTTATTGATTCTTTGACACAGAGGTAAAATATGGGGATTTCTTACAGCTGTGGCTTGTGGTGTTATCATTATTAGATTGTAATAATTTGTAGAAGGTGTTGAAGCTTTTTCTTGTCCATTTTCTTTGTGGAAAGCAAGAAAGTTACAAAAGATAGTGATTGCTCTGAGTGTGATGGGCTTTTTGGATGATGTGTTTCTCAGTCTAGGCTGTCAGTGGAAAGGCCGGTTTCTCTCAGGCTGATTGCTCATTGTTAGTGTAAGCTGGGAAGAAGAAGTGATCTTGTGCTAATTTCTGGAAACAAACAAAAACTTGGCGTGGTGTTGAAAGAGAAAGATCTAGCTAGGCAGGATAGTTTCCAAGCATTGGAGCTTTTGTTAATTACTAAAGGGCGCTTAAGGGAAACTTTAATGAAGCTGCCCCACAACTCATGTTTGCACCAGAGGTCCTGCAGCTTGTTATAAAGCAGGCATAATCCCACCGAGACAGTCAGTCTTCATTCAGACCTAATCGCCGTTTATAGTTAGGCTGTTCCTCGAAATTACTTCTCCTCAGATTAGTTTGACCTCTGCTCAGAAAAAGAGTAATATTTCTTCTGCAGTCAGCAGTGTCTGCTCCACCTGCACAGAGTTATAATGTCAGAGGAGTCACTATAGGCTACGGCCACACCGTCACAGTGGCGTGATGGATGTCAGCTCTGCCAGCTCCTGCTGAGAACGCTGAGTCATTTATCGCATTCCCAGCGTTCAGCAGTACGCTGCACCGGCTTCAATGCTCTGAATGTTTACCTGAGGTCAAAATCCACAAATAGCTCCGTGCATCGCTCTTTATCCTGCTTTGAATGAGTCTGATTTGATAGTTTATCATATTTAGCACTTGCATCAACAGTTTGTTTCAGTTTATAACCTGAGTTTCAGGCGAGGGAAAACAAAAATCTCAGCCTACAGACTCCATCGTGTAGCGAAAAGAAAGCAGAGTAATAAATACAGCTTTGAACTTGAGCGCTCCGAGTCTGTTTCATTAATCAATGCCAGAGCTGCTGCTGGTTGTTCATCTTTCTTCTCCTCCCCTGTCTCCTCAGGGAGGAATTTTATCACTTTAAGGTTTGAGCATTTTTACATTCCTCCCTCACTCATTCGGTGAATTGAAATGAGAGAGGGAGTCTGGAGAATTTTATGTAGTGTCTACTTTTCATTTTCTTTCATTGCAAACCAAACAAAAATAAACAAAGTTGCAACAAACGCTCCAACCAATCCAGGGTTGTGAGGAGAGGCTGCGGTTGAGCCCTGCTGTCACTGGAAGACGGGCGGGCCAGACGAAGCTTTCGGTATCTAAAAATACAAAATTTGCTCCCAGTTTTTTGAGTTGTGAAATCCAGCTGTCCTGTTTGAGGCACAACTGTAGTTGGCTGCAGCACTCGTGTTGTTGTTGTAGCTGGATCTTCTCTAAACACAGTCTAAGAATATGCCGGTCATCCAGCAACAGCACCCTCACTCACTCAAGCTTATTTCAGTCAACATACTTCGGGCTTGATGGCGCACCCATAAACTGACACCAAGTTACAGGCCTGTGTTGATATTTTAAGGCTTGAGGGGAAACTTGTGCGTATGATTCTTGAATAGTAATTATATTTATAGCCTTTGAACTGTTTGTATTTGCACATATACAGGATGTTGGGTCTGGATTTCCCTTTCACCACCTGTTAAATTATGTCACTACACTCTGATAGCATAGAAACTATTAATTAAGCATTAATAGATACAAAAATTAGACTAGCTTTCCAAATCTCATTGTAAGTTCTGGGTTTACTCTAGAATAGTTTAACACATGCAGTCTTTGATTACCCAACACACCCTTGTGAATTCTCTCCACAATATTCTCCTTTTCAGTGTGTCAAATGCAAAGAGCGGAGATGACATCTCCATATATTTTGCCTACGCGCTGTAATGTGTGCACGAAATAAATCTCACTCAGAGGAGGCACTGGAGTGGGAATCCTGGAGGTGGACAGGTATTTTGATCCCGAGAGTATATTGTGGAAATAAGCTTCTGTCAAAATGATATCACAGCTAGAAAGAAGTGGAGCAGATGGCGGGAGTTGGTACGCCTTCAGGGGAGCTCAAAGACTGAGTGGAAGCTGTGGATCTTTGTTGCCACTGTTTTGGCTGTTATGGTCAGTGGTTGACCCCACAGCAGCTCAATGGCCATATGGCCTGGTTTCACAGCTACCAGGCACAGCAGGGATTTAGCACAGCATGGAAGAATGTGGAACTGACTCTGGTGGGAAAAGCAATGTTTCATTACTGCACTAAAGAAATGCTGTTATGAATTAAACAGCATTTAAAGGCACACAATACAAATGCAACTGTGGCATTGAAACTGATAGCAGGTACGGTCAGTATAATAATAAAACACCAGGCGGCTAAGTGCTGATAATCAAATACCCTTGGTAAACTGATCATCAGTATGTGTGATCACCTCTATAAAAACAGAGGTTTTGACATTTTGCTGGTCCGTCACATTCAGGTGTTTATTAACAGAATTTTACAATCTTCCCAGGAGTGAACGTCCCTGCAAATTCAACCGTTCAATGCTCACAAAAATGCAAGAAACTCAGCAATAGCTGCACTAGACTCTACAGGCCTCAGTTAGCATGTTGAATGCTAAGATTCATGACAGCACACACCAGGAGAAAGCCTCTTCTCTCTAAAAAGAACATGGCAGCATGCCTCAGGTTTGCAAAGTTGCATCTGGACAAATCACAAGACTCAACGACAAACAAGATCGAAGTGGAGATGTTTGGCCATATTGCACAGCATGCCAACTGGTGAAAACCAAACACAGCATATCAGCACAAATGCCTCATAGTAACTGTGAAAGTTATGATGGAGGGGTGATGATTTGGGCTTGTTTTACAGCCACAGGACCCGGACCTCTGGCAGTCACTGAGTCAACCATGAGCTCCTCTGTATACAAAAGTATTTTCGAGTCAAATGTGAGGCCGTCTGTCCGACAGCTAAAGCTTGGCCGAAAGTGGGTCATGCAACAGGAGAATGATCCAGAGCAGACCCGGTCCGGACCTCAACCAGACTGAGATGCTGTGGTGGGACCTTACAAGAATTCTTTCACAATTATGTGAGAGACTGATAAAGTCATACAGGAAAAAAACGGCTTCAAGTTATTACTTGAATCATGAGGTGTTCACAGGACTGCAGAGAGTCCTGTGAAAGAAATGTCTCTGTCACAGGACTGCACGTGAGCATGAGGAAGAAATCTATTTGTAGTGAGAAGTAATTCCCCTACTTTCATGGCAGAAATGGAGAGCAGTAATGGCGGGTATGTAATTTCAGACGCCTTTTCCTTAAAGCATCGGCACATCAGAGGGACACATTTTATGCAGGATGTACCAAACGTAGGTGAGTTTTGGTGATATTCCCCTCAGGATATACACAAATGAAATAAAAGTTGTTTTTAAAAAATAGTTAAATTATTTATTTGTTGTGGTGTTCAAAATATGGATAAGTTAAAGCAATATGTAAGGAATCTTTGGAAATTAGACCCTAAATTAACAACATTATTGAGTTTTGTGGAAAATTCTATTTTAGCAGATGAAGCAGTGCCTTCAGTCTGATGGGATGAGTGGGAGCATGAAGAGAAAGCCTGACAGAGAATATGATATGATAAGATAGTCCAGCCAACTCTATTTTTCTTCAAGTACATAATATATAAAACATGACAGATTCATGTGAGATATAGTCTCACACCATGGAAGGAGATTAGTCTACACCCTACAGGGGTATAGAGTTACATGAGTTTTCAGCAGGTATTATCTACTAAGAGGGTTAATGTGTGTAGGATAACAGTAAGACAGGAGTTCACAGCCATACTGGCAAAGCTGTGAGGCTGTATGCACATCTGCATGTCCAAGAAAGCTGTAGGTGAACTAAAAGTGAACCTTTGATGTGATAACAGCGCTGAAAGAAAAGCAAATCCCCAAACCATCCAAAATCATTTCCTCCAGTTGTTATTGTTGGATGTGGGTGGATCTGTAGTCAACTGATATTATGTTTAAAGTAATGCTTCAAGTTTTGTATTTGTATCTGCAGCACAGTTACAGTAGCAGCCCAGCTCTATCCTTAATTCATGTGCGGTCATGAGCTGTGGGGAGCTCGCGCTTTATCGAGCACTGGAGAAAGTCATGACGAGTAAAACAGATAAAACTGAGACAATTGTGCACCAAAGAAGTTTTGCAGACTCCAAAATGAGCCAGAAGGTTTGTGGAAAGTATGGACTCAAGCCTAAACCTTTTATCCACATGAAGCTGCTTCAGTATTAACTTTAAGAGTAGCTGAGAAATAAAGGTGGTCTGCTTCAAAAAGACTTAAGGAAACCATTGTAAATGCTGCTTGTTGTTGCTGCAGAAAAGGGAGTCACATCAGTCCAGTTCACAGATCTTTTCACTAACTTTTTAAAAAAGCATCTTTCTGATTGGCTTGTCCCAGGCTCAGGTCGTGTGACATGGCTGCTTAACTAAACAAGGAGAAGCAGCATTATTGTTGGATGTGGATGGACCTGTAGTCAGTTTTATGCATCACCAACATAGAACCAAAATAATAAATGTATCATCAGGTATGTAGACTTTTCTGCTTGTCACTGCATTTTGTTCAATTAAACTCGGGCCTATTTTTTGCATATCTTGCACTGCACTGCAACTACCAGCTAAATTTCATTATGTTATGGAGCTGATTCTATTTTCGCTTTCATTTTATTTTACTCTTAAAATAACCCAGCCCTGCCAGTTAGGATGTCTTTTATGTTGGCTCGCATCTCTTTCATCTCGCTGAAAAAGCCTTTGATGTCTCGGGGAAAGCTCGCTTTGAAGAACACAAATAAACCTGCCTTGTATTTTCTTCATAAAAATATGCGTTTCTGTATGTAACAGTCATGCTGCAGACGAGCGCAAGAATGATCAAAGTTGTCTTATCAGCAGAGCATCTGATGCAGAAAACTGGTTTCATTTCTCTCTGTGAAGCGAGCATGAGGTGCTGCAAGTAGAAGAAACTGGGAGCAAATCTCATCTATTAGTCATGAGGTTTAGGGAGTGTGTATCTGCAGAGCTTTGTGTATGCCCGTGAGTGACTGTGCAGTGCTGCATTACTCCACATGTGCCCCTCTTTGCCTGCCTCTCCCTCTCTCTTCTCTGGATACTCTTGGCTTTGCCCAATGTGTTGAGTCACAAGGTGGGAAGGAGCGTCACCTCCCTCGCTCCTGGAGCTGCCACGCTTTCAACTCGCTTTTCGCTTTGAAGATGAAAGTCGGAGCTGATCACATTCATTTGTCCCATAAAATTATATCCTTCCCCCTCAAACGTATGGGGGTGGAGTAATTTTTAGTGCCGGTCAGAGAGTCATGTGGCTTTAAAGTTTCTTACTTTCAATAATGCTGACTTTAAACTCTGGTAAAATTTTCAGAATGCTGTCAGGAGTCCAAGAACCCACTGTCACCGGAAAAAAAAAGAAAAAGAAAAAGAAGCAGTACTTATATTTTCAATTGCACACCGATCAACCACAAAATTAAAACAACTGACAAGTAAAGCGAATGACATTAATCTTCTCATTACAATGCAAAGGTCTGCCACTGCTGGGAAAGCTTGCGTCCTTGCCCAAACCTTGCTCCATAATGGCAATGACACTCCCCCACAGCTGCAGTCCAAACTGCTCAAGACATCGATGGAGACCTACCGAGAAGTTCATATCTTCTATAATCAAATCTTATAATTAATTTTTTAGATAGGTTAATAAAAATACTGAAGTCCTGAATGTCATAGGCATTTTTTTTCTTTTCTTACAGTCGTGTTTACAAATTGATTACAGGCTAGGCAGACAAACTACCCCTACCCTACATTCATCCTCTTAAACTTCTCCCTCCCTCTTCCTTCATTTCCTTCCTTCTCTGCATGTCCTCCTTAACTACATCCACAAACCTCTTTTCCTCTTGCCTGGCAGCTCCATAATAAGCATCCTTGGTCCAGTATCCACTGTCCCTCCTCACCTTGCCTCTCTAGCTTTGCCTCCAAATTGCTCAACCTGAGCTTTCCCTCTGATGCGCTCATTTTAATCTTGTCCATTCTGATCTCTCCCAAAGAAAATCTGAGCGTCTTTAGCTCGGCCACGTCCAGCAACACCTCGTCTCTTTCTGTCAGTGTCACCGTCTTCAAACCAAACAGCACAACAGCTCTCACTACCATCTTTAATATGTTCCCTTACTGCTCTCCTTCTTTCACAAATCATCCCTGACACTCATCTCCACCCACTACAACCCGCCTGCACTCTCTTCTTCACCTGTCTGTTACTTTGGGTAGCTGACCCCAGGTATTTAAACTCAACCTGTCCTTGTTGTATTCTTGCTCCCAACTTGAACCCATCTGTCACTCCTGCCGTGCAACTCACCATTGTCTCTCTGTCCTCACATTTGTCCTGCACCACCCTCACACACTTCTCCGCCACTCCTGACCTCCCCATGCAATACCATAGTTCCTCTTTCGGGATGTTATCATCTGTTTCCTCTAGATCCACAAAGACACGGCAGAACTCTTCTGACCTTCTCGATACTTCTGCATCAACACTCTCAAATCAAACATCACATCAGTAGCTCTTTTTCTCTGCATGAAGCCATACTGCTGCTCATTGATCGTCACCTCTCTGCTAGCCTAACCTAACTTCAGCAGCTCTTTCCCTCATCTTCATTTTCTTCTTTCTTGAAACACTGAAATCAGAAGAATCAAACTTAAGTATAGTTGTGTGTAAGTGGGACTGCAAGTGGGCCTCAGACAACCTGTCTTGCTGGCTTTTGTCCACCAAGACCTTCAAGGTCAACTTCATGATTTATTAGTCAAAAAGTGACACATGCACACAAAACTTCTTCAAGTACGTTTAAAAAGAACAAAGAAAAGGAATATATACAAAACACAACACTATTCTATTAAACATGAATATTCCAGAGAGCGCTTCCTTATAATGCAACAACAGGCACTGCTTTAAGAAAAACCATCCCCTCAAACTTATTTCATATTTTAAAGAACTTAAATTCACAAGCACTGATGTGACTGCGCATCACACAGTTGAAACGTTTCTTAAACAGCTGTCCGCAGTATATGAACATCATGATGATGAGCGCTGCACACACACACATGCAGAGTTGCGTAATGCAATGCGATTGTGCCGGTGGCAGTTATCAGCTGGTTGGCGCACAGATCAGCTGCTGCGCGCCGAGCTCTGGGTCTGATCTGCCTGACATCAGATAAACACAACGTCAGCGCTCACGTGTACAGTGAGAGTGGGAGCTTATGCTGCCGGGGAGGGAGAAGTCCTCTCACATGCTGGCAGATGAGAGTCGGGCACTGATGTTCCCCTGTTTGTCTGAGAGGCTGCGTTAAAAATAACTGATGGACAAAAAATGTATCCCCATGTGGATATGCAAAATTGTTTTTAAAAAAACAAACAAAAAAACCCATGCAAGTTTATAATGTGCACACTTTCATCTATACCTTGGTCTAGTTACACTTAAAAGACATCTACAGCAGCTGGCTTGTTATCCCCAGAGCTGATAAAGGTATGGGAACAGTAAACAGATGTTCATCATTAGCAGAGGAAAAAAAAAGAGGGAATCCCTTCTTCAACTTGGCGACCAAGTAGCGCCCCCGGTAATTTAAACATCTGCCTCAATGAAAAGCCGACAGGGAATTGCACAGTGCTGTGGTTGGTTATTGCTAGATAATGAGGTAAATGAGAGAGCTTCAAAGTTTTTTTTTTCATTTGGAAAGATGCCAGTGCAAAGTGTGTCATTTCAAAGGACGGTTGTTAAAAGTTTTTATGGGTAGGATCATAAATCTAATAATTAAATGAAGGTAAAACTATCTGAAACCTTCTTTTGTGGATCCATGTTGGTCCCGGAGTGGTTGGGCACAATCGCTGCCATGTGAAACCTCATTGAAGCCTCGTTGGTACCATTTTGGCTGCTGCTGTGTTAATTTCTTAAGCGACCATCATCAGACTAATAACAAACTGGACCAAAACTGGATCACAGATTTCACAGGTGGTTTGTAAGTAGCATTAAGACAATCCCACAAAAACACCACAAACATCATGTGGAGGTTCACTTTAGTTACTTGATTGAGGGAGGTGAGTCCTGGTGATCACTTCTCAGCTTTTAAGCCTTAAGTTTAAATTGGTGGTTTATACTTTCTCCTACCCTGGCCTTATTGATATGAAGGGGTAAATTAGCTTTAGAGAACAGGTTTTTGTCCCAGGCTAAAAACATGTATTTTAAGCTGCAAAATTTGGCATTTTAACATGTTTGTCTATGCAGGTTTACTTGATGTTGGATCGAGGATTAAGTGGCAATTCAAGGAAATCCATTCTGGCTTCATGTTTTGTTTGCCTGTAGTTGGGTTCTGAATCCAGCACTATCACTGTGATGTATGTGGAAAACAGTTACCTGCTTGTTTTGGAGACAATTTAGAAAAAGTAAGCCAACAAAGAAGAAGCCACTACAGGCTGCCTCCAAAAGTGAGTCACTCCCCTTACACCCCAGTGTTAAAATGCCAAACTTTAAGGAGTCGTACACTCGAAGCAGTAAGCAGTGACCATGAAAACTCAGTGACATTCAGCAACAAGGGAAATAACTGGCAAAGCAAACTGGGCGGGTCAAACTTTTCTGAAATTTGAGGTGAGCAATTGAAACGACTGCCAATGAGGGTGAAGAATATCGCTGACACATGAGCGGGTACAAAACACATTAGATGGTTGCTTAAGGGAATGCAACAAGAGCCCGATCGGCTCTGGTCGGCTGGTGACCAACTGCTAGCTACAAAGTCACGTGTGATGAGTGTGTTGCTTGCTGTGTGAATGCCACTTAAAAACAAAACTACAGCCTGGAACAAAAAAGCAAAACGAAATAAATTGCCATCCTGTAGCACCTATGTCACTATTTGTGGAGGAATTTCTGTTTAATGTGAATTTCTGAGTATAGAGCCTGTGATTTATCACAGTTAATTGCTATAAAATCACAAACAGACTGCATGTAATTGTCAGCCTGTACCAATTCAACTGCAAACTGCTAGCAGGCTTGTTTCAGTCTCAATGACATTTTATGGCCAGTGGTTGGAGATCCCGTCCCCATCTTCAAAGGAACCATTTCGAATGCAGCAGATTGTGAGTTCATTGTACATGGATGCAATAATTATTGGTTGTGTTGTGGTCTCCAACCACTCTTGTCCCTAGTGTATCTGTAGCATAAAGAAAGATAAAAATAAAACCTTGACACTTCAAAATTGTAGAGTACAAAACCAGTGGGAGATGTCACAGTAGATATGTCCATTGCTGCAGCTCAAGCTCACAAGCTAAAGCTCCCGCAGTTTTGAGATCAGTGTCTTAAAATTCAGATTTGATCAAATGTGGCCCCTTGGTTTGGTCTACAAACTACATTTTTCACTTATCAACAGGAACAAAAGGTTAATTCTCTTTCTAAGGCAGATAAGCTGAACACAAACAGCTGTGACTTTGCCCTTATTATGACTCCAGAATGCTTTTGTTCCCTGGATCTGGCCTCACCTGAAGACAAGTTTCTTTGAGTTTGATCGACTTTAACGGGAAGAAACGAGAGGAAGATGTTTTCACCGTTTAAAAGTTCTTTAATTGTTCAGTTGGTATAGGATTTGGAAGCATTGAGTCAAGACATGGTCAGCAGCCATACAAAACAAAACCAACTAATTAACATCGACTTGAGAGGGGGGGGGGGGGGAAACAAAACAAAGCCAACACACATACATTAAAAAGAAGACAATTTAGCCATCGTCAGGTCATCACAGTAAAAAGACGCACAGTCCTAGTCTCAACTCAACAGCATGCTGAAAGTTCAATGATTCGCACAAACTGACATTCACTCACAACTCGAATAAAAGGCTGCAGAACAACCCTGATAGGCAAAAAAGTACAGTAAGACACCTCAGAGAGAACAAAACAAAGAAAACAAATCAATGCATAGACAACAAAAAAAAGTTTCAAAATAGAAGTCAACCTAAAGACAAATTTCTTGTGTTGGCCTTTTACATTGCGATGATTGAGGACATTCAAATAGAAGTTATTGCCAACAGGATATAACACTTGGATAACACTTACCCATAAAAAAAGAGATCATCTTTTTAGTTGTTGTTGGTTTTTCTTTCTCCAGAAACATTTTTAAAAGAGCTAGTAGCTTCCACAAACATCAAGAATGTACAAACAATGGTCATTGTGGCAAGGCTTTGAAGATCCTCGGCTGAATGAACATTAAAAGCCACGAGGCAGACATGCTCGGCGTCGAAACATTACAGTTATTTTAAGTTATACAAGTTAACAAACTGTACTTAAACACATTTAATACTGAGCAGTTCACTAGAAAATAAAAGCATGTCCGGTGTTATCAGCTTAGCTATTCCAGTCGTGTCAATTAACAAGATTTATTTATTTTTTAAAACACTGACAGGATAAAAACGTGTTTACAAAGTTTTTTTTGTTCTCAAATCCACTGAACCAAACAGACTCTCTGTGCTAAATATCAAAATGTATTTTTTTTGCAAATATCCCACTGATAATAGTGCAATAGATACAGTACAGTCAGAAACATACTCCCGAGGATTTAGAAACGCACCGCTTTGCGTTACCTTTCTGAAAGTCAGCTGAAGCAAAAGGAAGCGGAAAGGTTTTTAAATTCTCTGAGTATCGCACGCACTTCTTGTGTTTGGCGCCATGTCTTTAGTTACAGGTAGTTAAAAATTAGAGTTTGTGATTTTAGTGTGAGCAAAGAGCCACTGATGGTTGATGATGTTACAGAGCGACTCGTGGTTCTCCCACCTTTAATGGTGTGTTTGAAGAGCCGGTTGTCGACTCAGTAAGCAATAAATTACAACTACAGCCTGTTTCCTTCCTAACTTTCAATTTCATCTTACAACTTAAAAAATAAAGAAATAAAAAAGTCAAACAATTGGCACACTTAATTCATGTTTCCTATTTCCCAACTATCTGTACAATTAAAAAAAAAAGTTTTACATGTCACGTCTGGGGTGAACGTGCACACTTGTGTTTCATGATTGATGTGATTACGTCTGGTAGTGTTTTTAACTCTTCCCTCTCTCTTTTACAGCCTGCGGGTCGAAAACTAAGCGGCAGAAAGAACAAGCGGGGCCTCATTTATAAACCGATCCATGGACTTCACAAAGAAATAAAAGAAAAAGAGAAACGTGTAGATTTTCATTTACCTAGACCCCGCTGGTCATGCCGTGAGCCTGCTAACCCATGTAGTCAAAGATGAATGATTAATGACGGGCCTGCTGAGAGTGTTACTACACACATCAATCAGCTGATCGTACTAGTATTCATGCAAGCCACACGGAAAATTCCGGAGATCTCAAGTCATACTTGTTTTTGAAAACATTCTGGGTTAATCTGATGAAGGAGAGCAGATGTGGGTTAGATATCACTGTGGCTTACTTCTTTTAGCTGATGACATTTCCGTGTGCAGTATTAAGGGGCGAATTTAAAAATCCGCACCTCCAAATCTGGCGTGGTTGTCTGGCAGAAAAGGATGGAGTGCCAACTCTGGGATGGAAATGAGTTGATGCGTCTAGTGGAAGAGTTTCCAAAGGAAGGGAAGAAGGTAGCGGGAGATTAACACATAGGCTGGCGTGGTCTACACTGAATCTATGTTCCCAACTTCATGCACAGTTTTGGGTCATGAATGAGCCCACAGATACAAGCGGCTAAAACGAGCTTCCTGAGAAAGACGAGCAGAGTAACAGATAGTCTGAGGAGCTCAATCACCCGGGAGGAGTTCATAGTAACCCTGCTATCACCTCCATCTAAAACTAGCTAGCTGAGGTGGTCCAGAGCACTTGGTTTCCTATAGGTGAGATGTTACGGGCATGTCCAGCTAGGAGAGATAACATCTTCTCCGCTGGCTCGGCAAAGCCTCAGTGTCCCTGTAGGAGAGTTGGAGGCAGCTGCTATGGGGGAGGGAGGTCTGAGCATCTAAGCACAGAGTGCCTTCCCTTTGAGCTGGACGTGGATAAGTGGCAGAAAAATTCAAGGATGGATGGATGTTTACCAAATTACACGGAAACTCCACTAATGGGAATGTTTACGTCTCCGCAGAACTACAAAATAATATATGTCTTATTTTTGTCCTGTTGATGGGGTTCAACGTATTTTACTGTATTTCCAGAATGCAGGGTCGAGTTAACATCTGTATCTGTAGGGGAGAGCATTTTGCATTTTTCATGTTTATAAATGAGGCCCCTGGTGGAAAGCAAACAAAAGCCTTTATAACACAACAGCTAAACCAAAAACAACTTCAGCCCAGCGGGGTAAGCAGAAATAATCAAAATCTCTCCTCTAACACTCATCAATCATCGCTCTCGCTGCTTGACCAAAACTATAATTCTCTTTGCTTCGGTCAGCCCGCTGGTCAATTCTACCAGCGTCAGCAGATACAACATGTAACACTGCTAAAAAAAAAAAGAAGTCTCAATACAAACAGAACGATACACATCCAAACCCTCCTAAAAAAACAAAAAACCCAATGATAATCATCCACACGATCTGAGTGTTTTCACTGACTGCCTTGGTGCCAAAGCTTCAGCCCGCAGTGACCCACACTTGAGTGCATCTCAGGTAATGGTGCGCCGACTTGTACGAGGAGGAGTCGAGGGGTGGAAAAGGCCGGGTGGAGGGTGAGGCAGCCCCCGCCCCGTCTCTTCCCGTCCTCTTCTGTCCCTCTCAGGCATCCTCCCTTCACCTCCTCTCCTGAGCTCAGCAGGGGTCGTGTTTGTGGAGATTAAAGGTGGTGTGGATCATGTGCAGGGAGGGATTGGGGGTGAGGTGGGTGGGACGAGGGGCGCGGGAGCCAGGGTCACTGTCGTCGATCCTCCGTCTCTGACCGTGAGAACGCCATCACCACATCCTCTGCACCTGAGAATCAACGTGAGACACAAATACAGACTTTTAATGTGACATGCTTTTTATCTAACACCAGCATCGATCGATAAAGTACAATAGAAAGGATAAAAAAGAAATAAAAAAACACTACTCAGGCTACTTGTGCGCTTACATTTGACTTATGCCGTGTCTCTACTGTTGCACTGTAACGCTGCTGCTGCTGGGCCCTTGTGGCAATAGATACACACTTTGAATGAGGTAGTATGTCATCAGTGACAACAGCACATTGGAAAAGGATTTTGTTCGCACTAATAAATGCTGCCACCTGCACAAGCTGCAAGCATCGATAAAAAGCTATTTAGTTTTTCTTTTTCGGACTGTCAGAAATATCATTATCGTAAATTTCCTTTATTCTGGGACATCGTTTTGAGGCTATATTTCCCACCTTTAGTAGCCACCCGGACAGGACATGATGGAAAACCAAAAAAGGTAAGGATTTTATTATCAACTAGGAAGGAAACTTTATTTCCAGCTTCAGAAGATAAGCTGTTAAAAGAAACTATTTACTTTTCTGACTAACAGGAAACGTGTTGTTGCCTTTTCTTAGAGTCGGTCTAAATATTGGACTAGGCACAGAAGCAGTAAGTGCAAACACAACCATACAGAAATACTAAGGAACTTTTGCGCCAGTCATGAAAGATTTGAGAAGAGGCCTCGGGCAGAGACTTATGAAAGTTACCTGATGCATTTACAAAAAAGTCAAGTGCGAAACATTTGTTGGGCTGCATGCACAAAAAACAAGGCCGCTCTCTGCTGTGAGGGATCAATTTGCATTCAAACTGCACCGCTCTTCTAGCTACATGCATCTATCCCGGTCAGTCTTCCACATGTTTTGAGCTATCGGATAACCCAAAACAAGTTTGAGTTCAAAGTGTGAAGCCAGACAAGTTTTCCACAGGTCCTAGGATCCCGTCGGTATCCTGTAAATCCTGTTGGCTGTGACTATAAAGCCGAAGGGGAATACCCTGCCGTGAAAATCCTTTTGGTGCATACAGGTAATTTCGTGTATCGCCATATATGTATCACCTACTGTGGGAACCCACCCTCCTCAATCGGAAATCACAGCACTCTGACTGGAGATACTGCAACACCCTGAGTGGCTCACTGACCTCCTGCATCCTGCTCTGCAATGATAACACTTAAATCTGAGGCTTCAGCACCAGTCAGTGTCTTCTGCTGTAGTACAAGTGTGTCTGCCAGTAAACTGTGTGAGAATCCAGCAAATTTCCAATTTGTGGAAAAACTATCAGTGTTCACCATTTCCTTTATTCTTTCTGTGCTCGTTTCATTTTGCCACCTTAATGAGGACCAACCGATAATTACAGCCTCATTTGTGTTGAGTCAACTAATGAATCCTGCCAGCTACACAAAAAGGACTTTCTCAGCTGGCTTCTGCTTAACAAGAAATCTTTCATTAGTCTGCTGCCAACTGTGATTTGTCAAGTGATTTGGACACA
Organism: Perissodus microlepis; assembly: GCF_051167445.1. NCBI lineage: Eukaryota > Metazoa > Chordata > Actinopteri > Cichliformes > Cichlidae > Perissodus > Perissodus microlepis. Next base: position 4,841,481 of record NC_140480.1, on the reverse strand, counting down.
CACCCACTGAGAGTGTTTTTTTACTCTCATAAGTGGATATACATTTTCCACTTCTGTTTACATAACATTAAATAAAATATACAAAGGTAATTCAGTGCCTCATATATTAAGCACTCCGGCATTCAGAGTTTCAACAAAGAAGAAAATATCTAGTTGTCAAAAAGGAAGTACTCTCCCTCTTTTAATTTTAAGGTTTTACATACAGGACAACACAACTTCTTCACATCATTGCTTCAATTCATTGATGTGTGTTTGCATTCATTCATGCACAGCTCTCTTAAGGTCCCCCCCACAGCATTTCAATCAGGCTGAGGTCAGGACTTTGACTGGACCGCTGCAAGATGTTAATTCTTTTCTTTTTCAGTTATTCTTACAGATGTTTTGCTTTGCTCGATTCATTGTCCTGCTGCATGAGGCAGTGTGGGCTTCAGCTGTCAGACAGCCTCACATTTGACTCTAAATACTTATACAGGCTGCAAAACAAGCGCAAATCGTCATCCCCACCACTGCGGTGACAGTTGGTTTGACTTAAATAAAATGGTAAATGGCCTGTATTTATATAGCGCTTTACTAGTCCCTAAGGACCCCAAAGCGCTTTACATGTCCAGTCATCCACCCATTCACACACACATTCACACACTGGTGATGGCAAGCTTGTTTGTGCTGAAATGATGCGGGCAAATGGTTTTCTGCAAATGTGTTACTGTGTGTTATAACCAAACGTCTCCACTTTGGTCTTGCATCTCTGAAGGTTATTGTTCTCAATGTGCAACTTTGCAAACCCAAGAGAAGCAGTTTTCTCCTGACAAAGCTTCCAGACAAGCTATATTTACATTTAACATGCTAACTCAGGCCTGCAGAAGCTGAGATTAAACTCTTGAGTTTATTTTGTTGTTTTGTTTTTCTGACCTTGGGGTGAATTTGCTGGGATGCACACTGACAATGATTGTTTGGCAATGGCCTCATAACCCTCCCCAGATTGTTGGACCAGCAACTATTGCTTCTCTAAGATCACAACTGATGGCTTTCCTCCTTGGCATCATGCTAACACACACCTGAATGCTCCAGAAACAGCAAACTTCCAAACCCTCTGCTACTTCTCGAGGTGCAGATCCCTGTTTATTATTATTAGATTTTGTGTTTTTTAAGACGCTGTCTTTTCTTTGTCACATGACTATCAAGTACTTTTGCACCACTGCATAACTGTTGCTGGATAGGATGTCAATGGGCATTTCCTCCACCAGCTCTTCAAGTCAGAGTGATGCCGGAGAGGCTGATTTGCACCCATGTGATAATACAGTGGCTTAGCTAAATCACAACGAGTGACTGGGGGTCATGTGTCCTCCCTTATGCAAGCTCTAAGGAGGCAGCACCCTCATCTAAGCTAAATAGAGTATTTCTAGTCTACTGTTGCGTGTTACATGTGAAAAAGCCTAGCGGAAGATAATGTCCCAACCTGATTCATTTGAGACCCCATTAATGTCTCCCAAAACCTTAAATTAAAAAAACTACCTCAACGATGAGAGGAGTAAAACGATAGCAAGGTGCAAGAGTCTACATCTACAGTACGCATGAGCATGTGATGACATAAAAACCATCTAATAAGCAACATCTAAGAAATCTCATTAACACCGAGCTCCACACCTTTTCAAATGGTTAAGAAGAATCTCTATCAGCACCTCGTGTGTGCCTGCTATAAAAAGCCTTTCTTCTCTTCAGCCCTGAAGTGCGTGTTAGATTTAATTATTATGGAGATATGAAAGTAGGCCAGGGACTGTGAGCCTTCACATGTATTTGGCACAAAGGGCGGACCCTCCTCATCAGACGGCTCAGACCCTCCAAAAAACCAGAATTTTGTTTTTAATTTGCTATCGCTCTGGGAAAATAATTTGCATCTTTCTATAGTGCATTCAGGTCTTCCTGGAGCTTGATGAGATCAAGACTTTTTTGAGGGGGGCGGAGGGTTAATATGATCTTTCAAGCTCCCCCCCCCATGGGAGCTCCCTGGCTTACCCAAAAGAGACTACAAGAAAGAAAAAACAGTATCAGAAACATGCTGCTTGACTTCAGCTCATAACACAAACCTCATCTGCTCTGAGACACCACGTGGGGATAAATGGTGCTTGAAAAAGAGACAATTATGTAATACCACACAATAGGAGAGTCGACCTGAATTACACCTCTGCTGAATAGCACGGATCATGTTTTGGTGCAGCAGCGTGTAATAACAGCCATTCATCAGAATAAACGCCTGCCTGAATTATTTTGTGTGATGGGAGTTTGTTATTGTGTAGCGGGCGGTTCACGCTCTGAGCAACTTGGGCAGAATAAAGCAGCCGATAGTTTCTCCAAATACTTCCACAGATGGATGGAAGGGCTTTATCTGAGCACTTTGCCCTGCCACACACACACACACACACACACACACACACACACACACACACACACACTCTAGCCAACAAAATGGAAACGTCAGGTCCCTCAACACTGTTGCCTAGCGACAGATAAAAATCAAGACTGCATCACTGCTGTTGCGGCCTATGAACAAAAAGCTTTCGGTCTGTTTCGTTGCAGCTCTGCGTCCAGCCCCCTTTCTCCTTCCTGCTCCCCCACCCACCTCACACTGGCTCCTTCCTCGCCACACGAGAGCGGCACAACACCGGATGGTGGATTATATGAATACAGCGACAGTAAATGTGCTCAGCCCACCAAAAGAAACAAAATAAGAACATTAATGCGTTCACATGAACATATTCATAAGCAAGCAGCCTTTCTTCGCTTCTCTGAGACTACAAATCAAAATGTGGTTGCCTGGGATTAACTGCAAAACACACAGGCCTGCAGAAAAACCTCAGAGGACAAGAAAACTGTGAATTAACCCAAAAAGAAGTTTGTTTGATGTCAAAGGCGCCAAGCTGCACTCCCAAGGGTGTCTCCAGCCTCTACATGATGACTCTAGTGTAGCAGTGAGGAAGCACCAGCAACACTTCAGGTCACAATCTGTGCAGGGTCAGGCCAGGGGATAAAGGCGTGGGACACCCATCATCCCCCCAAACTCAACAACAGCAGGGGCGAGTTAAGAAGCGTGACACACAGTGGGGAAGTGTGTGTGGTCCAGCTCAAAATATTTACCAAACACAGTGGGTCTGTCAGCTCAGAGCCCTGCACTTCTTACTGCTTAGTAATTATTACAACAACATAATTTTAAACTGTCATTTTAAACAAGATAATAAAGCTCAACAACTTTGTGGTTTAAAAATAAAAAATACTATTTTAATGCTATCCTTTATAAACAAGGCTGTACAGATAGATTTAATCTGTTTGTAACAACATTTGTTTTTAGAGAAAAGAACTAAAAATCAGTTTTGGTTAAGGAGATCATAAAGCAGTTCTTTCAGACATACTCTAACACACCTACTGGCAAATTTGGAATAGAGATATAAGGAGAAACTGAGGCAGACGTGGTACTTAATAAATCTGAGTGCTGGGCAGCAGACTCATGCTGCAGTGAGGAATCGGATAAAGCCAGGATCAATACGGCTATGGCCAAGCCAAGAAGCCAAACAAAGCGGGGGGAGGGGGTTTGCTCAGTGCTCTGACCTGGTCTGAATATATTGATCAAACATGGCTGCGGTGAATGAATGGATAAGACAGACAGAAAGAGACCCGAATATCATAGCCAGGCTGTGTAATTAGCACCCCAGCCTGGCCCTCAGCTGGCCCTTTCATGACACCTGCTCCACTCCTACCAGTGTAGCACGTCACAACACCACCGAGGCCCAGAAGGGAAGGTCAGCTTTCCTGGGACATCTGAGGTTGCCATGGCAACCCGACTCCTCCTCCACCTCTATTGTTGAGGCCATGCAGCATCCTTCTGGGAGGAATAAACTTCCCTCGTCAAATCAGAAAGGATAACAAGCCCCGAGACTGCTAGCTTTATGAGCGGTTTTGACAAACCGTATTATTTAAAGTGACATGACGCCAATTACAGAAAGCTGTGGATAAAAGAGCTAAAGAGGAGGAATAAAAAGCCCTATTACAAAGACAACACCACTGTATTTCCCGTACTGCGCGTCAACTAGTGTGTCAACGAGGTCTCTGCATCATAACGTGTTAATTCACTTTAAATAGACACAGTTATTGTTCAGTATTAGTCAAAAAGTGGCAATTAACACTCAAAGGGAGTGCCAAAAAACACAACTTCAGGATTTCTCACTTCAATGCCAAACATGGTAACAGCTTTTAAGCACAGCTTATTATCCTTCTATGCAGATTAAAAAAAACAACTTCATTAAGGCGTTACAGAAAAAAGCTGTGTGGAAAAAAACCCCGTCTTAGCTACGGAGCCTTCGGCAGAGAATTCCTCTTTGGCCTGATTAAAATCGCAAAACAAAATTCTGTATTTGCATGTATGGTAATCAGCCAATTAAAACTATCTGAAATGCAAATCCAGTGACCCCTACTCTTACAAGAAATATGAGTGGCAGAAAGCTGATTTTCTATTGTTTTTTGTTTGGTTGTTTTTTTCCCCACAAGGAAGAACCAGTAAAAAAAAAATCTGGTAGTTGAGCAGAGTCTGAGAAAATGAGTCCCGTGTGAGCTACATTCCCACTCAGTCTACTCGACACGATGAAGCCTGAACACTTCTCTGCTGCACATCATTTTTGCACCAGAACGTGCTAAGCAGACAGCAACCCTAATGTTATCCATCAGTTACATCAGTAGAGCTACACCTTAGGAAATGTCTTGCAGACAACCTAACCTTGATTTCGAATAACATCAGAGGACATTTTCACTACTCCACTGTGCACTCAGCGCCCTCTAGGCACCCCACCACCTGATCAATGACGCCATGTGTGACACTATTGCTCCAGAATATCAGAGCATCCTGCGTCAGCGTGGTCAAACTACGCTGCGTTTCACAGAATCACAAAGTCCCAGTTTAGAAAGTGTACCAGTATTGATGACCGTGTCACCCGTTCGCGACGCTGAGAACATGGGCAGACCAATTTTTCCCCAGACAGAAAAACTCAATAAGGAGATTGAAAAATGAGGCCTATAATTCAACATGATCATGATAGAATTAATAAAACGTTATCAATATCAACCCCTGAAGTAGTACGAAGTGAATAATAATTAAAGCTGTAGCTTCAGCATCTGCTGCAGAGATTAACCAGAAGTTTATGGAGATGCAACTGCCAGCTTGACCCACCCTCACTTATGGCAACATTTTAGTAACAGTGTTGACATCCTTGCCAATCTCATTTAGCAACCAAAGAAAACCCCAAACAACTGAAGATAACTTTATCTTATTGGATAAAAATATATTCATAAGTTTAACTTGAAATAATAAAGGCAACAAATTGCAAAGCTATGCATATCACAACATGTGAAAAACAACAATATCATATTGTGAGTGAAGTACTGAGATAATATCGATAACTGATAATTGTGTGGTGTCTGTATTCCGATAATGCAGTATGAGAAAGACAAACACCAGTTGCCTTGAGGTGTGCGTCTGGCTGCTGCACCGTGTGATGGCTCGCTGGTACAGACAGTTCTGCTGGTTCATCCGGCGGGATGAAGGAAAAGGTCTCCTGTCATTATAATGAAGTGTGAGCAGTGCAAACTAGATAGAGTACAGCATGAGTCAAACCTCTTGGACAGGTGTTGGGAATTTGTCTAGCAGCAGAAATACACATTCAAATACATTCTAGTGCAAACGGCCTTTCCTCAAAGTGTATGAATAAAATTAGCATAATTACCTATGTTTATCAGCTTGCTGTGTGACTCACTACCAGGCAACAAATATACTTCCTTTCATCTTTTTTTACTCCCCAATTACCAAGTGTAAATGAGATCAAATACTGGACTTTCTCTTCACACCAATTGAAAAGATCCCATGTGTGCTGATCCCTACAAACCGCTGTCCTTCAGCACAGCGCTCAATATTTAAAACAGATTAACTCTCAGCAATCTGCACGATGCTTAATCACAATACCTCAGACATAGTGCAGACCACAAATTATCCACTGGCACACCGAGGAAGTGGCACGCTGCCAAATGACACTAAATGTGTCCGTTTCTGTGATGTATAATGCAGACTTGGAGCGCCATATTCCTCCATAATTGATGAGACTCTTCCTAGCTTTATTGACAAAGCAAAGACTTTGCATGGAGTGAGAGGCGGCGAGCACAGCAGCATAAACTGACAGCTAGACTGCAGTTAAAAAAAGAAAAATGTACATCATAAATTAATGACTTCAAACCAGTACTGATCTCCCATTCGGGTGCTGTAGTTTGAAATATATGACACGATCATACGTCCTGTCTGCTGCAGTTCTTTATATTCTGCTGCCTGATGAAGGAACGCAGTCTAATAATGAAATGCACATCATCAGTGATGCAATGACCCATATTAAAAATTCAATGTCGCGTCCCACACTGCACAGTGAGGGCGCGATTAACAAAATGTCAGTGTACTTCGGCGGCACGGCGCGGCGCGGCACAGCATGTCGTACCTTTTACCCGCACCTTATTCAACACCTTATATAATCACAGCCTAATCCCTTCGACGCAGAAAATGTGATGTTTCTAAATTCAAACATGATTGTTTCCCCACAGAGCAAGGACGCAGACAAGGACACCTAACACTTCCCTCTGGGTGAAGCATCAAAGCCAATTTTCCAAGCTGGAAGCTCCCCTGGGGAACCCAATATCATAAAGGGCAAAGCAAGACCGGAGCCCCAGCAGGTTCACCACAGGAGGACAGCGGGACTCCGAGCTCGCAGATGTGTTTTTGGACTGAGCTAAAGTCTACTCACAAATAAATAAATAGAGTAACAATGCTGCTGCTTTTTTAGGTAACTGCAGTGCCTTTTCACATATACCATTTTGTTAAATATAGCGCCCTCAGGTGGATTAAGCTCAGGAGCACCACAGACAGGTTTAGAAAGCTCAACAGCATCCTCTGCTGTCTTGACAAGGCATGACCAGCATTTGTAAGGTTACATCTGTAATGAAGAGTGATTTACAGAGCAAACATCAAAATATTATCCATTAAGTAAAGCAGAGGAGAAACTAGTGATGTGCTTGAGCTGAGGATGAGTCACTTGTTTCCAGCCAGTCATGCTGTTTGCGGCGTGAGTAATCTCGCAGCGCTGGTGGGCTGCTGAGTTGGCCTCCTGTGCACAGTCAGCGAACCAGTTCGGCCTGCTGGGGTGCAGACTGTAAAGGATGATGTGTGTGGAGGGATTTTCCCCTTGTTTTTGGTCGGGCATTTTTTCCTCTAAGGGTGGTGTCTGTGGGCTAATGTTTTATACATGTTTAGCAATAGCACGCTGCCATAAACACCTTTGATTTGTACACATTTACAAAAAACTATGAAAATTAGAATTATACTGATATGCAAAATAGGAGTACAACAGGGTTTTTGAGCCTTTGGGGGTTGAATATGAGGCTGGTACCTTGTCTCTATGAATTTTGCTGCCATTTGATAAACAAAGATAGTTAAAAATTTGTCTTTTTACAATAACAGTGATTTTCTTTTCACCCTGGATAAAACTTACTGGGGCGTGCCAAAACCATCTTTCTGCAGTCCTATGAAAAACTAAGCACACCACATGGTTCAGTAACTTGTAGAACCACCTTTAGCATCATTAACTTAAGTCATTATTTTCTGTATGACTTCATCAGTCTCTCACATCATTGTGGAGGGATTTTGGCCCACTCTTCTTTACACAGTTCCTTCAGTTCATTGAAGTTTGCCAGAGTTCATTCATGTACAGCTCTCCTAAGGCCCTGGCACTACTTTTCAATGTGGGTGAAGTCTGGACTTCGTCTGGGTCATTGCAACACATTGTCCCGTTGAATGACCCGGTGGGGGCCAAGCTTCAGCTGTCAGGGATATGGCCTCGCATTTGACTCTAGAGTACCAACATCTGCACTTTGGTCTCATCTGTCCAAAGGACATTGTTCCTGAAGTCCTGTGGTTTCTTCAGATGCAGTGTTGCAAGCCTACACCATGCTGCCCAGCTCTTTTTAGAGAGAAGAGGCCTTCTGCTGGCAACCCTTCTAGCCATAATTGTTTAGTGTTATTCTAATTGTAATGCCATGAACATCAACATTTAGCATGCTGACTGAGGCCTGCAGAGTCTGATGTGTAGCTCTTGGATATTTTGCAATTTCTCTCTGTATTGCACAGTCTGACCTTGGGGTGAATTTAGTGAGACATTCTTCCAGGGAAGAGTGTGGCAGTGTGTTAAACACCTAATGCTCCAGACCTAAATTAATGCAAACTGACAAACAGATCTGATTTTATAATCAATTAAAGTGCTTTTGTTTATCAGCACCTAGTGGCTACTTGCCTTCTTAATTTCTACTTAATTTCTATGGAAGCAGTAAGGGCGTAGTTAGTTTTTCACAGAACAGCATGAAGTGCTGAGAAAACTTTTTCACATGAATGTATTTTGCAACTACATGAACAAGTATTTCCTAATAAAAAATGCTTCAGCTAAAATGACTGCACCATTAAACTGTGTGTGTGTGTGTGTGTGTGTGTGTGTGTGTGTGTGTGTGTGTGTGTGTGTGTGTGTGCATGTGTCACAGCCTTACCCTGGTCTATGTTGTGCTGCGGTAGCTGGCTCATCTGACTGTGGACCACACCTGCGTAATTTCGGAGAAAAGCCTCTTCACTCGGCGTAAGCTGAAGAGGAGTAAACAAAGTGACTTTAAAAATCACAAAAAAAGTAAAAACAAATTGAAATACTGACCTCAAAGACTAAGTCAAATACTTCTGTTCAACATGCTGATTAATGAAACATAGCAATTCTCCCAGAAACAGCTATGAGGCAATTTAGATCCAAAATATTTTGATTTTTAACAT